>NC_141150.1:125577864-126213877 GCF_053477565.2 Lygodium microphyllum
ATTATGCACAGTTTCGGACATCCATTTCAGTTCGTGAAAGATTTCCTGATTTTGAGGAGCTGATTGCTCTTCTAATTTCTGAGGAGCAAAGAAATGGTGGTGCATCTTCTTCAGGAGGAACTTCAAAAGAAGCTGTCTTCTACTCAAATGCTGGAAGAGGTAGAGGCAGAGGTAGAGGAGGCCGATATGGAGGCCGTGGTAGAAATCAGAATATGCAGTAAACTCAAGAAAACCAGTCCTATGGAGGAGGACCTGGTAACTCTAGAGGCAGGGGGAGCCAAAGAGGTCGTGGTGGATGGCAAAGAGGCCAAAATGCAAACAGTAATGTTGAATGCTACTATTGTGGTAAAATGGGTCATATGGCTAAAGACTGCTATAAAAAGCAGAATGACATCATGAATGGAAAACTGCAACAAGGAAATTATGCATCCTCTAGTAGACAGGGTGATGACAGAAATGAGCATCTGTTTATGGTGAAACACATGAACAATTCTGTGACAAGTGCAGAAGAAAGCAACGATGTATGGTATGTTGACTCAGGTGCATCAAACCACATGACAGGTCATGCAGAATGGATGGAGGATGCAAGGAAAATGGAAAAACCAGGATTTGTGGAGACTGGTGATGATACTGCACATCCTATTGTGCAAATTGGAAAAATTCCCTTGTCTATGCAGGATGGAAAAAAAAAATACATGTCCGATGTATTTCATGTCCCGAATATAACCAAGAATCTGGTTTCTGTTGGTCAAATGGTTGAACAGGGCTTGCAGGTCAAATTTAATCCTCATGGATGCTTTGTTGAGGATATGAAAAATAAAGGTTGCTTGATAGCAAAAGGAAAGAAGAAGGGCAGAATGTTTACATTGGATGCAGACATGTCTAAATTGAGTGCAGCAATGTTTGCACATGGGACCGGTGTAGTTGCAGATATTGATATCTGGCATAAACACATTGGTCATGTCAATGTACAGCGACTTAAATCAATGCAGGCCCAAAATATTATTGCAGGATTGCCAAAATTCAAGGTTGCAGAAATGCATAAGGTATGTGAAGCCTGTCAGTTTGGAAAACAGGCAAGGAAACCATTTCCTAGACATGTTCAAGAGAGTGAGAAGCCATTGGAATTAATCCACTCTGATGTGTGGACTACTAAAGCTGCATCTCTTGGAGGCTGTCATTATTTTGTCACTTTTATTGATGACTATAGCAGAAAAGTTTGGGTGTATTTTATGAAAAAGAAAAGTGAAGTTTTTGGGCATTTCAAAACCCTTAAAGCTATGGCTGAAAAAGAAACAGGTCTACAAATAAAATGCCTAAGGTCAGATGGAGGGGGAGAGTACCTCTCAAATGAGTTTACAAAGTTCTTGCAGGAGCATGGCATAAAGCAGCAATATTCATGCAGTTATACCCCACAACAAAATGGAATTGCAGAAAGGAAAAACAGGCATATTGGAGAGGTATCTCGTGCCATGTTCAATGAAAAAGACTTGCCAGATTTTTATTGGGCTAAAGCAGTTGCTACAGCAGTCTACATAATGAACAGGACTCCCACTGCAGCAATACATGGAATGACTCCACAGGAGAGGTATACTGGTAGGAAACCAGATATTTCTCATTTGAAAATTTTTGGTTGCATTGCCTATGTACATGTGCCAGATGAGCTGAGATCCAAGTTGGATCCAAAAGCTGAGAAGTGCATCTTTATTGGTTACTCTCTGCAGCAAAAAGGGTATAGATGCTATAACCCTTCTACTCGTAAGTTTACAGTGAGCAGAGATGTTGTTTTTGATGAGATGAGTAGCTAGTATAAACCAGTAAATGTTATTGATGATGTAGATGCATAAAATGGTAATGCTGCACAGAATTTACAGTAGCAGTCACAAAATATTAGTGGACCTGGAGCGTCCTCTAGCAGTGGTTCACATTCTTCGCCATGGACAGGCAGATTGAGATCACGAGAATCTTCTCAAAGCAATGCAGATAGTGATATGCAGGTATCATGAAAAGGAAAAGAGAAGGTTGATCAGCCCATGTTTGATGTGAATGCAGGTCACTCTTATGTGGATGGTGAATCCAGTGGCTCAGAACAGAGCATTGATGATGAGTTGGGTATTCCTTCTATTGTTACACCTCGAGTAAGGAAGACCAGGGATGTTTTGAGGGCACCTGGGAGTGAACCTACTTTGCGCAAGTCTACGAGAGCTAGGTATCCTGTGGATAGGGTGAAATATGATGGATTTACAGCCATTCACTATGCATATATGGTCAAAGTGATACAAGAACCAGAACCCACATCTTTTGAGCAAGCCATGGGAAAAGAAAAATGGGAGAAAGCCATGGATGAAGAAATGGATGCCTTGGAAGAAAATGCTACATGGGAGTTAGTACCTTTGCCTAAAGGTAAGAATGCAGTGGGCTGTAAGTGGGTTTATAAGGTGAAGCACAATGCAGATGGTTCTGTGAACAGATACAAGGCAAGATTAGTAGTCAAGGGGTATGCACAAACATATGGCATTGACTATGAAGAAACATTCAGTCCAATTGCAAGGATGGCAACTATAAGAGCAGTCATTGCTATGGCTGCATCAAAGGGATGGTCTTTACATCAGATGGATGTAAAGAATGCATTCTTACATGGTGATTTGCAAGAAGAGGTCTATATGGAGCAGCCACCAGGTTATGTGCATGTTGTTCATCCTGAGTTTGTTTGCAGGTTGAAGAAAGCCTTGTATGGCTTGAAGCAAGCACCTAGAGCATGGTTTGACAAGATAGGACAGTATCTTGTCACTATTGGCTTTCAGATTTCCAAGGCAGATTTCTCATTTTATGTGAGAAAAACAAAGAAAGGTATTATGCTACTTGTCATTTATGTTGATTATTTGATTATGACAGGTGACAGTGATGAAGATATCCTTCATGTGAAAATGCTATTGAAGCAGAAGTTTGAGATGAAGGATTTGGGAGAGCTGCGTTATTTCTTGGGCATTGAGGTGATTAGATCACCAATTGGGATACAGCTCTTGCAGAGGCAGTATGGATTGGACATGCTGTCCAAATATGGGATGACAGGCTGTAAGCCTATTTCAGTTCCTTTGGAGCAGAATGTGAAGATGAGCATAGATGCAGGTGAGCTTCTAGAAGACCCTACTATGTACAGACGCATAGTAGGAAGTTTGATTTATATGACTATTACCAGGCCAGATTTGAGCTATGCTGTTGGATTGGTAAGTCAGTTTATGCAGGCTCCAAGGAAACCACATTTGGATGCGGCTAGACGCATACTCAGGTATGTGAAGTCCACATTGCAGTATGGACTATTTTATGAGACTGGGGTTCATATATAGTTGCATGGATACACTGATGCTGATTGGGCTGGTAGTATTTCTGATAGACGATCTACCAGTGGATATGTGTTCTCTTTTGGGAGTGCTGCAGTCACTTGGAGCAGCAAGAAACAGCCTACAGTTGCCTTGTCGAGCACAGAGGCTGAGTACAGGGGTGCAGCAATGGCTGCATGTGAGGTAGCTTGGTTGCATAAGCTACTTTATGATATGCATCGGCCTACAGATGGGCCAGTTGTCATTTATTGTGACAACATGAGTAGTATACACTTGGCAAATAACCCAGTCTATCATGCTAGAACAAAGCACATTGAGGTGCATTATCACTATGTGCGAGAGAGGGTTTTACTAGGTCTTATTGATCTAGTTTATGTCAGCACAGAGGATCAGGTAGCTGACATATTCACGAAGGCATTGGGCGCAGAGAAGCTGCGCAAGTTCAAAGACCTGCTTGGTGTGCAGGAATTGGGATTGAGCTCAAGGGGGAGTGTTGAGATATCGAGCTCCACTCGTGATACGCCAGGGTGACCGTTGTGTATTTATGTCACCGACTTGTCAGTTGCAGATGCGGTTGGTACACTGCCCCTGAATAATAACTACATGATAGCTATCCTTATCTACTCTAGTTCGTGGCTCAGTTAGTATGCCACCTTAGTTAGTTGAGTTTGGTTTGAGACCCATATCTAGGGTTCTTCTATTTCTTTGTACTTGAGTTCTTTTTGGCTTACACAACTAAGAAGAGAAAAACTATTTTCAGCCTCCACCCTTGTGTGTCTTCCCCCATTGTGCAAGCAAGAAAGCTTCAAGTGAGACTCCTTCCTTCTCTCCCACAATCTTGACACCGCAATCGCCTGATCAATTATCTCAGATTGAAACTTGCCAAATTTTCATACATGTTCTATAGACAATCGGAGTTTTCGTCTAATTGCAAACTTGCATTGAGAGCAAGGACATGGGACATGCTGATTAAGATACGCGATCTTGAACAAGAGGACCTTCTTCGTTTTCCATTTTGTCTATGTTACAACAAACAATTTGTTTTTGTTATCATTCTTTTTTTTTTCTTAGATTGTTATCCTCTCCTTCCATCTCTCTCTTTTTCTATGACCACGATTACGACTACAACCACGACCACGATCACGACCACGACCATGACCATGACCATGACCACGACCATGACCACGGCTACGTAATACCTAACATATAGTACCTAGTACCTAGTACCTAGCATATGGTATCATAGAACACTAGTATTTAGTACCTAGTACTCAGTACCTAGCACATAATATCATAGCATCTTAGTATCTAGCACCTAGTACTCTAGTATCATAGTGCCAAGTACCCAGTACTATGATACTATGTAGCAGGTGCTAGGGTACCTTAAGCATTATGTAGTAAATGTGAGGTTCTAGGGTACTATGATAGTATGTAATAGGTACAAGGTAGTACATACTAGGGTAGTATGATACTATCTATCTATCTATCTATCTATCTATCTACCTTCATAATACTTGGGTACAATAGCAAATATGGGTAGTAAAGAAGAAGAGAAGTTGTAACACTGACTATTATACCCATATATTATTACATTTGTCTATTTGACTTCTCTTCTGTCTATTTTTATTTGTACCCTTTGTACGTAGATGCATACACAAATATAGAGAGGGGAAGGGTGAAATATGATGGTACCCTTGTGCCAACACAAGTGGAAGCTTCTATAATGTAGTTTCTAGGATAATGTATTTGTACCATTTGTACTTAGATGGACCCATTCTTAGTGAGGTGAATCGCCAATCCTATTCTTAGTGAGATGGACTCATTCTTAGTACACACTATCATAGTACCCTAAGCTTATTGTAAGGTCCTATTTACTTTTCTCTCTTTCTCTCCCTCTGTCATTTCCTCTCCCTCCCTCACCCTAACCCTCTCTTTCTCTCTTTCCCTATTAGGTTTAATGATTTTTATCTCTTGTCTCTCTCTCATATTTCTTTTTATCTCTCCTTTCCATCTCTCATTTCCCTTTCTCTCTTTCTCCCTCTCTCATTTCCTCTCCCTCTCTCACCCTCACCCTCTCTTTCTCTCTTTCTCTATTAGGTTTAATGATTTTTTCTCTTTTTCTCTCTCATCTCCCCCTCTCATTTTCCTTTCTCTCTTTCTCCCCCTCTCTCATTTCCTCTCCCTCCCTCACCCTGACCCTCTCTTTCTCTCTTTCTCTATTAGATTTAATGATTTTTTTCTATTTTTCTCTCTCCTTTCCCTCTTCATTTTTTTCTCTCTTCTCTCCCTCTCTCATTTTCCTTTCTCTCTTTCTCCCCCTCTCTCATTTCCTCTCCCTCCCTCACCCCAACCCTCTCTTTCTCTCTTTTCTTATTAGGTTTAATGATTTTTTCTATTTTTCTCTCTCCTCTCATTCCTTTTTCTCTCTCCTCTTCCTCTCTCATTTCCCTTTCTCTCTTTCTCTCCCTCTCTCATTTCCTGTCCCTCCCTCACCCTGACCCTCTCCTTCTCTCTTTCTCTATTAGATTTAATGATTTTTTTCTCTTTTTCTCTCTCCTCTCTCTCTCATTTTTTTCTCTCTCGTCTCCCTCTCTCGTTTCCCTTTCTTTCTTTCTTTCTCTTCCTCTCTCATTTCCTCTCCCTCCCTCACCCTGACCCTCTCTTTCTCTCTTTTTCCATTAGGTTTAATGATCTTTCTCTCTTTTTCTCTCTCCTCTCTCTCTCATTTCTTTTTCTCTCTCCTCTCCCTCTCTCATTTCCTTTTCTCTCTTCCTCTCCCTCCCTCATCCTCACCCTCACCCACACTCTCTCTTTCTCTCTTTTCCTATTATGTTTAACATCTTATCTCTTTTTCTCTCTCCTCTCCCTCTCTCATTTCCTTTTGCTCTCCTTCTCTCATTTCTTCTCCCTCGCTCTCCCTCTCTCTCATTTCCCTATTATGTTTTCATCTCCCCCCCCTCTTCCTCTCCCTCTCCCTCTTCCTCTCTCATTTTCTTATTATGTTTAATGTCTCCCTCCCTCTCTCTCTCTCCCTCTCCCTCTCTCATTTCCCTATTATGTTTAATGTCTCTCTCTCCCTCTCTCATTTTCTCCCCTCTCTTTCTCTCTCTCTCTTCCTTTCCCATTTCCTCCCCCTCTCCCTCTCCCTCTCCCTCTTTCTCCCTCTCCCTCTCTCATTTCCTCCCCCTCCCTCTCCCATTTCCTCCCTCTCTCTCTCTTTAATTTCCCTCTCTTTCTATCTCTCCCTCTCCCTCTCTCATTATACAAAAATTATACAAAAAATAAATAAAAAAGAGAGAGAATACACTCTCCCTCCCTCTTATTCTCTCATTTTGTCCCCTTCCCTCTTCCATTTCCTCCCTCTCCATCTCCCTCTCTTTCTCTCTCCCTCTCCCTCTCCCTCCCTCTCCCTCTCCCTCTCTTTCTCTCTCTCTCCCTCCCTCCCTCTCTCTCTCTCCCATTTTCTCCCTCTCCCTCTCCCTCTCTTTCTCTCTCATTTCCTCTCCCTCTCTCAATATATATACACAAATCATATAAGCAAAAGTAAAAGAGAGAGAGAATGCACTCTCCCTCCCTCTCCCTCTCCCTCTCTTTCTCTTTTTCTCCCTCCCTCTCTCTCTCCCACTCTTTCTCTCGTATTTCCTCTTCCTCTCTCAATATACACAAATTAAACCCTAAACAAGCAAAAGAGAGAGAGAATGGACTCAGCGTAAAGATTTGGCAAGGATTTGGCGGCTCCTCTTGGCGACAGCGGCTCCTCCTCTCCTTCGCGAATGGCGGGGACGGCGGCCGCAAGCCTTCTTCCTCTCTCACCCTCTATGTAAAACGGTCGCTCTCTCTCTCTCTCTCTCCCTCTCGAAATGTCTCACGAATGTGCGAAATGAAACCTAATCGGGTTTCGGCCCTCTTTTTTCCATGTGGGGCGTCGCTATTTGCGTTAGAAATGCGACACAAATAGCAGCACCACTATTCTTGTGTCGCTACCTGCCGTCGCTATACTTGCATTTCCTTGTACTGCACAATAAAGACTTGACTTAGTTTCACACTTGTTGAAACCCTCATACCCAAAGGTCCTATCCACATTCACGGAATGTAGGGACAATTGGACACTCTTGCGAGAAATGATCTAGGGTTTCTATCCTAAGGATCACTCATTCAAATGATGAAACTTGAATTGAGTTGGAATTCCTAGGCCCATCGGCCTAGTGCAATTAGGATTGGGTTGGGTAAGAAGACACCCTAAATCCTGCTTCTTGTCTAATCATAATTCCTTGACTAGAAAACATTGTTCAATGGGTGAAATGATCCCTTGGAATAGATGCGACACTTGTGCAACAAGTTGCAACGTCACATGGCCTTGTGGTTTGATCACAAGAGAGTTGCCATTCCTTGGAATGAGGTTGGTAGGTTCTTGCGCAAGTTTAACTTGCTAGAGGATGAGTAGTCATCCTGTTAAAAGTTACCAAGTTAAGGGAGTTAGGTATTTGCTTGGGAATAAAGGATCAATCAATAATTGGAGCAACATGGTCGCCAGGATTTACTGTTAATAAAACCTAAGGTATTGGTCAAGTTGGGTTAATAGGATATGGCCCTAACTCAAGGACAAAAGGGTGAACAAACAAACCCTTGAGGATCTTTCCAAGTCGCAATTGATCCCGGATCGAATGTCGAATGCATTCGGAGAGAAGGATTCACTTCTTAGCAATTGGCTAAATAAATGACCACTGGAATTGATTGTGCTTGTAAAAGTTTAGGAGCATTGTTTGCATTGTTTGCTCAAGGAACTAAAGGATGGAAAGATATTTAATGCTTCAAGTTGAAGGCGTGAAGAGAGAGGCAGCTTCAGTTACCCCTGACTGTCTGCCTGACCCTAACCAAGGGAGTTATTAGCCGCGTGGGGAACATGGACCGAACCCACCGCGTGAGGTCTCTCCGTTGAGTGCTACTTGGAGTAGGAGGACGCTTGGGTGCCAGGGGGGACTCTGGCCGTAAATCCCTTGCATTCCGGGCCCTGCACAAGAGGCCAACGTGACTCGGGATTGGATCTCGAGGCCTGCATACTAGTCTACGGGCGGAATCTTGGATTAGTAATCCCTGTGGATTGCTGGATAGCCTTCGGGCGGATTATGGATAGCCTTCGGGCTGATTATGGATTAGCCTGCTGGCTGGATTTTATGGATGTGTTCCAAAGATAAATATGAAAACCTATTGAAAAGGAACTTGTTTGACACTGCTTTTCTATGTCAAGTGCTAAGATTACGTGAAGGAACCAGTGTTTAACTGGCTAATTAATGAAACTGTTTGATGCGTTTCTAACTAAATGTGGTAGGTAATTAGACAACTAAAGCAACCATGAGGAAAGTGTGGTGGATATGGCCATGGGTCCATCTTATGGATGGGTGGTCCCTATTGGCCGGGAACTTTTCTCAATCATAATGGACAACAAGGAGCTCTTCTCAAAGGAAATGAACAGGAAGGGCACTAACCTAGATTTTAGGTTATAAAAATCCTGATTTATGATGTTTTAGGGGAACAGAATGGGACTATGCCTCATGGGTAGACAGGTCGTTTCCCATTCTCCTTGAACCAAGTGCAGCGTGAATCCGCTTTATCCTTGGCGTTTCTGCATAAAGTAGTTCGCTTATGGTTCGATGCTAGCTGTTGTTTAGGAAAGTGACCATTAGGGGAATCCCTGATACAGGTTGGTTCTAAGTGGGAACGGCAGAAATACATCCGCTGCCTGGCAGACCTGGAAAGTCCGAGATCGCAAACCCCGTAACATTCCATGGGAGTGCCGGGCGGAGCTTTCTAGACTCTCTTTCCGATGGACTGCTAAGACGTGTCCTAGAAGGAAATAGGTGGGCACGTTACAGTTGGTATCAGAGTGAACCAACAAAGGATTTGTCTTTACAAGAAATCTTAATAAGAAGAAGTAAAGAAAATGTCGCTATTAATAACATTTCCTTACTTTTGATGATGTCTTGCAGAATTATGAAGCATGGAACATGTTCTTAGTGTATCGAGTCATGTTTATGACTGCGATTTATGACCGTATTTATAATCCATCGCCTTTGTACATGGAATGGAGATGGATGGGTGACTCAGGAATCTACATAGCTGCCCATCGGTTTGCGTACCTTCGAACCAACCTAAAAAGAATCAAGTGGTTGGAGGACCTAAAGATCGTGAAGTTATTCATTTTTGTTGAGACTCACGTAAACACAACTTTACATGTCGAAGGTCGGAGGGTCGAGCTGAACTCATATGTATACAAGGAAGTGATCCGCATAATCCCCACCGACAGGATCAAGGTGTTTGGATGCTACGAGAAGAATGGGTACCAAAGGAAAGGATACCCTAATCTTCCAATGACTTATTGATTCCTGAAGATCCATGACCCAAAACCATACTATTACTCAGTTCCAGTAGCTGAATGCAACATCTTATTCTCCTTGAATTAATATATCAGCTTGTTTCATCCCCGCAAGAATAATTGTACTCTGAAAGGGCTATGCCCATAGGAATAAAATAAGACTCTTTTTATCAATCAGTGTCTTGACTCTGAATATTGATAAAGAAGTTAAGTGATTAGGTCACTTGGCTAAAAGTTGAAGTGGATATGTAATGTAATGTGGAATTCTTACTAGGAGGGAAAGTCGACTTCGGTCAGATTCAGGGTCATGAACCTAGGTATCCATGAGTGGTTGCTTGGAATGGATTGGCGTAAACCCAATGACGCCCACATTCATTGTGGAAAGGGCCAAGTTTCCTTTCGAAACTCTGAAGGGAAATTTGTCACAACTCAAGGAGAGGCTGGAAAGCCGAAAATTCAATTGGCTAAAGCATCTCGGATCATAAGGGGAGTTAGAAAGGAACTACATGTCTACTTAATTAAGCTCAATAAGTTAGATCAGAAGCAGGAGTCTAGTAAAGGTCCTTCATTGCTAAGGGAGTACGCGGACGTATATCCTGAAGAGCTAACAGAACTTTCGCCTCAAAGGAAAGTTGATCATGAGATTAAGCTAGTGCTAGGAGCTGCACGAATTGCAAAGAGGCCTTATAGGATGTCCATCCCGGAAGCAATTGAGCTAAAGGAGCAACTCAAGCAACTATTAGATCAGGGCTGCATCCATTCTAGCAATTCACCATGGGGAGCTCCAGTGCTGTTCCAGAAGAAAAAAGATGGAACGCTTCAACTGTGCATTGATTACAGAGGATTGAATCAATCAATCGTTAAGAACAAGTATCCTATTCCTAGAATAGACGAGCTTCTTGACCGTCTTCAGGGTGCAAAGATTTTCTCCAAGATTGATCTCAGGTCTGGTTACTATCAAATTAGGATCAAGGAAGAAGATATCCCAAAGAGGGCCTTCAACACAAGATATGGACACTTTGAATTCCTAGTCATGTCATTCGGGCTTACAAATGCACATGTCACCTTCAACAAGTTAATGCAGGATATCTTTAGGCCATATCTTGATGACTTCATACTCACCTTCTTTGATGACACCTTAGTCTATTCCAAACAGGAAGAAGATCATGAACCCTAGCTTCAGATTGTCATTGAGACAATGAGGGCACACAGGCTTTATGCTAAGATAAAGAAGTGTGCATTCTTCAAACGTCAGATTGAATATTTGGGATTCATCGTATCAGCGGAAGGAATCTCAATGGATCCGCGAGATATTCTTAAATGGCCAATGCAAACAACTGTCAAAGAAATACACAGTTTTCTTGGATTGACAGGATGGTATAGGGTCTTCATAAAAAACTGTGTGTTGATTGCAGCATCTTTGATGAATCTACTGAAGAAGCAAACATCCATTGCATGGTCAACTGCCAAACAATCTAGCTTTGATAGATTAAAGCAAAGTTTGGTTTTAGCACCTATCCTGAAACTTCCAGACCTCAATAAGAAATTCGAAGTAGTAACGGACGCTAGTACGCTTGCCTTAGGATGTGTGCTCATGCAACAAGGTCACCCTATAGCTTACTCTTCAAGAAAACTGAAGAGCCATGAGAAGAATTATGCTACCCATGATCTAGAATTGTTAGCTGTTATCCATGCTTTAAAGCTTTGGAGACACTACATGTTGGGTAACAAGTTTACTCTAGTGAGACAGATCATAAAAGTCTCAAGTGGATCTTTACCCGAACGAGCTCAACATGAGGCAACATCGGTGGATTGAAGTGCTGGAGGAGTATGATTTTGAAATCAAATACCGACCTGGAAAGGAGAATGTAGTTGCTAATGCACTCAGTCGCAAGGCATTCCTTAATTCTCTAATCTTGCAAAATCCATCAACAGCTAGATTTCTAGCCACAAAGGTATCCATGCCAAATAACCCAATACTTGAGCTAGCTAGAGAAGAACCATGCCATGATCCAACCTATTAAATGATGCTAAGGGAGATCCTTATCAAGGATCAAGACCCGAAGCTACAAGCTAAGTATCATGAGTTCTCTATCAGTTGTGGACTTGTCTACTATAAAACGAGATTATGTTTACCGGCAAGCCAATCACTTAAGTAGAAGATACTTTGGGAAGCTCATGATTCCCCTTTCTCAAGACATCATGGCTATGCCAAGACTCTCAATGCAGTTAGGAAGAGCTACTATTGGGAGAGGCTTAAAGGTGACGTTCTCAAATATGTCACTGAGTGTTTGGCTTATCAACGTATTAAGGCCGAACATGTCAAAATGCCAGGAAAGTTGCAACCACTTGACATTCCCCAAATGAAATGGAAACTCATCAGTATGGACTTTGTTGTTGGCAAAAAGTCGACGGGGACGCTTGTCCTTTTTGGGCATCAAGTTAATTTAATGTGCAAGTGGGTGATTCCATAGTGGATAATTTCACAAAATACATATTTAAATTAATGGACATTTATGAGTTTAGAGTGTGCACTCGTATTAAATTAAAGTTAGGATAGAGTTCCAACCAATTTATTTATGTGTAGCTAAAGAGTGCTAGGTATTCACTTTTGTTGGTTTAATTTTATTATTTTCTAACAATTGTGAATGCTTTAGTTTATGTGTAGAGCAGGTGGCACTGGCATTGGCACTGGGAAGCATCGGGCGATAGTGTGTATTCAAGTTATTTAGAAGAAATTATCATTTTTTATGGGCGTGTCTTAGGTGTGGTACTAATATTTATTTAGGCACGCTTATTTATTGAAGCGCTTCATACATATTTATTATTTTGAATGTGCATGGAGGCACAGTTTAAATATTCATTATTAGACATTGTATTTGGATACTTCCCGACTCTTGGACTGCCTAATCGCTTTATTCTTTATTTGGATAAAAGAAAATACAAAAGATAAAGCATGCTAATTATAAAATTGGTCTATTTTTTAGCTTGGAGATCAATAAATTATTAAATACATACTTGGCTCACACAAGGCATGGGTAAGATTTTACCCAATTGGACTTAGCTTGTGCACTCATTGTTGGTTCATCAACTTTATCATCCCCATTCTCAATTTCAATTATGTTATAAATTTTAGCCTTAGCATTCTTGAAAGTACATTTTGATGCATGATCAACCGAATACATTTCACCATATTTGAAGCATAGACATTTTCTCTTTCTTTCCTTGAAAAGATCCATAGGTATAAACTCGACATTATTTGTCGAACTAATTCATGGTCTATTGTCACCTTGCCTAGGATCCACATTATGGCTGATTACTGGATTTGACTTTGCTAACTTGAGGCATTGAAAGTAGGGTATATTGATGCCAGGAGGCATATTCCATAGTGGATTCCGTGCAATCACAGTGGATTCCATGAGGTTTTTGCGGTGGATTCAGTAAAAATATATTTATTTGCTAGGTTCGTACACAAGGTGGATTCCTTGTATGAAAAGTTGACGGGGACACTTGTCCTTTCTGGGTGTCACATTAATTTAATGTGCAAGCAGGTGATTCCAAAGCAGGTGATTTCATAAAATATATATTTAAATTAATGGACGTTTATGAGTTTAGAGTGCACACTCGTATTAAATTAAGGTTAGGACAGAGTTCCAACCTATTTACTTATTTTGTAGCTGAAGACTGCTAGGTATGTACTTTTGTCAATTTAATTTTATTATTTTCTAACAATTGTCAATGCTTCAATTGATATGTAGAGCAAGCGGTAGTGGTGCTGGGAAGCTCTAGGCGATAACGTGTGTCTTAGGCGTAGCCCTAATATTTATTTAGACGCACTTACTTATTGAAGCACTTGCATACAATTATTATTTTGTATACACATGGATGCACGGTTTAAATATTCATTATTGAATACCATATTGGAGAATATGGAAATTTTCCATAAGTTTGGGACACGTGGTCAAATCTTTGGATTTGCCATAACTTGAACATTCTAACTCCAAATTGAGCGCTCTATAGCTCAATCGTCTCCATTTTTCAAGTGCTTTCCAATGATAGGTCACATCATATGGTTTTGAGAAACTTATGGGCATGTTACCCGGGTGCCACCTTTTTAATATTTAAAAAATGGAAATTGGGAGATTCCCAAACTCACTAATATTGTGTTATTGGACATTATATTTGGACACTACCTCAACTCTTGGGTCGCCCAACCGCTTTATTCTTTATTTGGACAAAAGCAAACACAAAAGCTAAAGCATGCTAATTGTAAAATTAGGCTATTTTTGAGCTTGGAGATGAATAAATTATTAGTTACATGCTTTGTGGAGTGCACTCATGGAAGGCATGGGGGGAGATTATACCCAATTAGTCTTTTTGCCTCATATCGTGCAAGTCTATTCTCTTGAATTTTGAGCTTAAAGTAGTTTTCTTTGTTCTTGGGGACCTTCCAGCGCTCAATACGTATGCATATAGCATCTGATTTACATAGGATGCGTATTCCACGATGGATTTTGTGAGACCACAGTGGATTTCGCGAGGCTTTTGCGGTGAATTCCGTAAAACTATATTTATTTTCTCAAGCTCGTACACAAGGTACTTATCCCCGCATTTAAAGCACAAGCCTTTAGCCTTGTGATCCTTGACAACTTCAAGAGGAATGAATTTTTAACCATTAGGACTGAAGCCATTCCACGTCTTATTTTCAGCATACTTTGGGTCACTTTTGGAGGGGGTGCTGTCCCAAAACTGCCATATTTCCTTTCAGCCCACCCTAAACATCAAATAAACAATACCTCCAGAAAAAGTGAAGACATAGCTAGAGATTGACTTTTTTACTGTTTGTATATCTTGTGCATAATCAAAGTCTATGTAGCCCACAACTCCAATATCTTGGCCACCATAACAAATATAAAAATCTATAGTGCCCTTAAGGTATCTCATGATATCCTTCACGGTGTCCCAATGTCATCGGCTAGGTATTACCATATTATAAGCCACAACTCCCACTACAAATCCTATGTCAAATGATCAGGGCTCGGGCTATTCCATCAAATGTACTTTCACTTGCGATAATCTTTGAGCTCCAGATCACCGGGAGGTGGGCAAAGTCTCCCCGGGGTCGGGTTGTGCACCCCTTCAGGGTCCTTTATGGCAAGGGGGGTCACCCCTCTTTTGTCTTTCCACCTCGCCTGGCATCGAGCTTTTCCTCACCCGGAATATACATGGCAGACATTTATTATTAAGCAACCAACATGATATGCATTTACTAATTGAGGATTGGGCCTTTCATGATATGCATGATCAATAAGGAAATGGGATGGGGAAGGGGTTACCTCAGCAATTCAGTGACTCACTGATTGCATGACTTACCCTTCTTACAAATTTTTTAATCAATAGGAATCAAACAAGAGCACGGTTAAGGATTAGAGTAAAATCTTGATCAATGGAAAAGAATTGAAAGATTATCCAGCTATGCATGCATTCCCAGGGTGTGGGCTGAGGGTGGGAATCCCATTAGCAATCTCAACCCAAGCATTTCTTCCATCTCTCTCATCAAGTGGCTGAGCTCAACAATTGGATGTAAAAGAGAGAGGAGGAATTGATTGACATACATTGTTCAAGCCTGGGGAAGAGTTATTGGCTACCTCCTTCAAGAGCTTTGTGGTTGCCCATCTTCTTGCTACGCGTGGTTGTATGGGGGCCTTCAATGTCGTATATCTTCACTTGTTGAAGCTTGTGGTTTCTCCCAAGGCTCCCAAGAAGAGTAAATTGAAGGGGATTTAGTGTGCCATGAGCTGGGCTGAAGGTTCCATGTATGCCAGGGCTACTGCCCACAATAGGGTTTGAGGTGTTGTCAAGAACTGATTGGGGGGGGGGGGGGGGGTCAATACCCATGCTCAAGCTTGCGCAAGGGTGTGCCAAAGCTAAGAGATGAAGCAAGGAGGGCTGGGACTGAGCTGGAGCAAAGGGAATGAGCCAGGAAGCTCGGCGCAAAATGCACCACATTTTTTAGGTTGCTCCCTGGAGGCTCTAGACAAGGCCAGCAGGGCTCAATTCTGCTCTAGATGCTGAGCAAGATGAAGGGGAAGCATTGGGACAAATCATTCCTGCTGAGGAAGAGGAGGGAGCAAGATTTCTGAGGTTCTTGGGCTGAAGGTTCCATGGCAGCTTGAAGGAAGGAGGAGAGAGAAGGTCCTCTTGAAAAGTAACTGAGCTTTTGGTCTTCTCTAACTCTGCTACACTCCTTTTTGCCCAAAACCCTCAAGAAACTTACATGAAAATTAGTGACGACTTGTCAAATTTGTCTCCGCACCTCTAGATGTGTCCATGGTTCTTGGGAAAGATCTAAGAAAGGCTGGCATAGTCTTCAAGAGGGCTGATAGCCTGCCTGAGTACTCCTGTGTACCTGTGAGAGAGATGTAACTGGGGTTTTCTAATTGTGAGAAAACTATAAGAGTCCTAAATCTATGGGAAAAGAAAAGAATCAAGGACAAAGCTCTGATACCACTTGTAATGAAAGAGACCTAACTGTCCTAACTAAGGGAGAGAAGGACTACAAGAGAAGAGGAAGAGGAGAGAGAAAGAAAGGAAGAAGAGAGAGAAAGAGAGGAAAGGGAAGAAGAAGAAGAAGAGAAAGAAGAAGCCATGGAAGCTTGAGAAGGTAAAAAGAGAGATTCTTGATAATTTCTGTGATGCCTCAAAATACCCTCTTACACCTTATATACCGTCAGTGTGACTGATATGTTCCCATGCCATGTTCTTGTGATCCCCACTCATTACAAAAGCATGATAATTGTAAAATTGGGCTATTTTTTAGCTTTCAGATGAATAAATTATTAAATACATGCTTTATGGAGCGCTCGTACAAGGCATGGGGGGACATTGTACCCAATTGGTCTTTTTGTCTCATGTCGTGCAAGTTTACTCTCTTGAATTTTGAGCTAAAAGTAGAGTTATTTATTCTTGGGGACCTTTCAGCGCTCAGTATATATGCATACAACATTATATTTACATAGGAGGTCTTTGTAGCTAAAGAGTGATAGGTATTCACTTTTTCTGGTTTAATTTAATTATTTTCTAATAATTGTGAATGCTTCAATTTATGTGTAGAGCAGGCGGTGGTGGCACTGGGAAGCACTTGGCGATACTGTGTATTCAAGTTATTTAGAAGAAATTATCATTCTTATGGGTGTGTGTCTTAGGCATGGCACTAATATTTATTTAGGTGCACTTATTTATTGAAGCGCTTGACATATATTTATTATTTTGTATGCACATGGATGCATGGTTTAAATATTCATTATTGGACATTGTATTTGGATACTTCCTAACTCTTGGACTGCCCAACCGCTTTATTTTTTATTTGGATAAAAGAAAACACAAAAGCTAAAGTATGCTAATTGTAAAATTGGGTTTTTTTAAGCTTGGAGATGAATAAATTATTCAATACATACTTGGCTCACACAAGGTAGGGGGGAGATTATACCCAATTGATCTTAGCTTGTGCACTCATTGTTGGTTCATCAACAACTTTATCATCCCCATCCTCAATTTCAATTATGTTATAAATTTTAGCCTTAGCATTCTTGAAAGTACATTTTGATGCATGATCAACTGGATACATTTCACCACATTTGAAGCATAGACATTTTCTCTTTCTTTCCTTGAAAAGATCCATACGTATAAACTTGGCATTATTTTTCGAACTACTTCATGGTCTACTATCACCTAGCCTCCTAGGCTCCACATTATGGTTGATTACTCGATTTGACTTTGCTAACTTGAGGCATTGAAAGTAGGGTATATTGATGACAGGAGGCATATTCCACAATGGATTTTGTGAGATCACGGTGGATTCTGTGAGATTTTTGCGGTGGATTCCATAAAACTATATTTATTTGCTAGGCTCGTACACAAGGTAGATTCCTTATATGAAAAGTTGACGAGGGCACTTGTCTTTTTTGGGTGTCACATTAATTCAATGTGCAAGTGGGTGATTCCAAAGCGGGTGATTCCACCAAATACATATTTAAATTAATGGACTTTTATGAGTTTAGAGTGCGCACTCGTATTAAATTAAGGTTATGACAGAGTTTCAACCTATTTATTTATTTTGTAGCTGAAGACTGCTAAGTATTCACTTTTTTCGATTTAATTTTATTATTTTCTAACAATTGTCAATGCTTCAATTGATGTGTAGAGCAAGCGGCAGTGGCTTTGGAAAGCTCTACGCGATAGTGTGTATTCAAGTGATTTAGAAAAAAGTATCATTTTTGATAGATGTGCGTTATAGGCATAGCCCTAATATTTATTTAGGTACACTTATTTATTGAAGCACTTGACATACATTTATTATTTTGTATACATATAGGCAGACGGTTTAAATATTCATTATTGGATATTGTATTTGGACACTACTCGACTCTTGGACCACCCAACCGCTTTATTCTTTATTTTGACAAAAGAAAACACAAAAGCTAAAGCATACTAATGATAAATTAGGCTATTTTTTTGGAGATGAATAAATTATTAGTTACATGCTTTGTGGAGCGCTCATGTAAGGCATGGGGGAAGATTGTACCCAATTAGTCTTTCTGCCTCATATCATGCAAGTCTATTCTCTTGAATTTTGAGCTTAAAGTAGAGCTCTTTCTTCTTCGGGACCTTCTAGCACTCAGTACGTACGTATACAACATCCAATTTGCACAGGATGCATATTCCACAGTGGATTCCGTGAGACCACAGTGGATTTCGTGAGGTTTTTGCAGTGTATTTCGTAAAACTATATTTATTTTTTCAAGCTCGCACACAAGATGGATTCCTTATGCGAAAGATTGACGGAAACACTTGTCCTTTTGGAGTGTCACACTCATTTAATGTGCAAGTGGGTGATTCCGCAAAATACATATTTAAATTAATGGATGTCTACGAGTTTAGAGTGCGCACTTGTATCAATTTAAGGTTAGGACAAAGTTCCAATCTATTTATTTATTTGTAGCTGAAGAATAGTAGATATTCACTTTTGTTGGTTTAATTTTATTACTTTCTAAGAATTGTGAATGCTTTAGCTAATGTGTAGAGCAGGCGGCAGTGGTACTCGAAAGCACTGGGCGATAGCGTGTATTCAAGTTATTTAGAAGAAATTATCATTTTTGCTGGACATGCGTCTTAGGCATGGTACTAATATTTATTTAAGTGTCTATTTATTGAAGCGCTTGATATATATTTATTATTTTGTATGCGCATGAATGCACGGTTTAAATATTCATTATTAGACATTGTATTTGGTCACTTCTCGACTCTTGGACCGCCCAACCGCTTTATTCTTTATTTGGATAAAAGCAAATACAAAAGCTAAAGCATGCTAATTATGAAATTGGGCTATTTTTGAGCTTTGAGATGAATAAATTATTAAAATATACATGCTTTGTGGAGCGCTCATACAAGGCATGGGGGGACATTGTACCCAATTGGTCTTTTTGCTTCATGTCGTGCAAGTCTATTCTCTTGAATTTTAAGCTTAAAGTAGAGGTCTTTATTCTTGGGGACCTTCCGACGCTGAGTATGTACACATACAACTTTATATTTGCGCAGGAGGCATATTCCACGATGGATTTCGTAAGAACATGGTGATTCCATGAGGTTTTTGTGGTGGATTTTGTAAAACTATATTTATTTATCAGGGTTCATACACAAGATGGATTCCTTGTGCAAAAAGTTGACGGAGATGCCTGTCTTTTTCGACCGTCAGGTTAATTTAATGTGCAAGTGGGTGATTCCATAGCGGGTAATTCCATAAAATACATATTTAAATTAATGGACGTTTTTAAGTTTAGAGTGTGCACTCATATTAAATTAAGGTTAGGATAGAGTTCCAACCAATTTATTTATTTGTAGCAAAAGAGTGCAAAGTATTCACTTTTGTTGGTTTATTTAAATTATTTTCTAACAATTGTGAATGCTTCAGTTTATGTGTAGAGCAAGCAGCGGTGGCACCGGAAAGCATTGGGCGATAATGTGTATTCAAGTTATTTAGAAAAAATTATCATTTTTGATGGGTGTGTGTCTTAGGCGTGGCACTAATATTTATTTAGGGGCGCTTATTTATTGAAGCACTTGATATATATTTATTATTTTATATGTACATGAATGTACGATTTAAATATTCATTATTGGACATTGTATTTGGGCACTTCTCGACTCTTGGACTGCCCAACCGCTTTATTCTTTACTTGGATAAAATCAAACACAAAAGTTAAAGCATGCTAATTGTAAAATTGGGCTATTTTTGAGCTCGGAGATAAATAAATTTTTAAATACATACTTGCCTCACACAAGGCATGGTTGGAAATTGTACCCAATTGGTCTTAGCTTGTACACTCATTGTTGGTTTATCAACAAATTTATTATCCCCATCCTCAATTTCAATTATGTTATAAATTTTAGCCTTAGCATTCTTGAAAGTAGATGTTGATGCATGATCAACCGGATACATTTCACCACATTTGAAGCATAGACATTTTCTCTTTCTTTCCTTGAGAGGATCCATAGGTATAAACTTGGCATTATTTGCCAAACTAATTCATGGTCTATTGTCACCTTGCCTAGGCTCCACATTATGGCTGATTACTGGATTTGAATTTCCTAACTTGAGGCATTGAAAGTAGGGTATATTGATGCCATGAGGCATATTCCACAGTGGATTCTGTGAGAACACACTAGATTCCATGAGACTTTTACGATGGATTCCATAAAACTATATTTATTTGCCAGGCTCGTACACAAGGTGGATTCCTTGTATGAAAAGTTGACGTGGACGCTTGTCCTTCTTGGTGTCACATTAATTTAATGTGCAAGTGGGTGATTCCAAAGCGGGTGATTTCACAAAAATACATATTTAAATTAATGGATGTTCATGAGTTTAGAGTGCACTCTCATATTAAATTAAGGTTAGGACAGAGTTTCAACCTATTTTTTTATTTTATAGTTGAATGCTGCTAGGTATTCACTTTTGTCGATTTAATTTTATTATTTTCTAACAATTTTCAATGCTTCAATTGATGTGTAAAGCAAGCGGCAGTAGCACTGGGAAGCTCTAGGCGATAGCGTGTATTCAAGTTATTTAGAAGAAATTATCATTTTTGATGGGTGTGTGTCTTAGGCATAGCCCCAATATTTATTTAGCCACACTTATTTATTGAAGCACTTGACATACATTTATTATTTTATACACACATGGGTGCACATTTTAAATATTCATTATTGGATATTGTATTTGCACACTGCTCGACTCTTAGGCCGCCCAACCGCTTTATTCTTTATTTGGACAAAAGCAAACACAAAAGCTAAAGCATGCTAATTGTAAAATTAGCCTATTTTTTACACTACAACAAAAAGGCCTCTTAGATGCACTTTTAGATGTGATTTTTGAATATAGAGAAAATCTTACGGGTGCGTCTATCCGCCCGTCTATTTGCGTGTCTACAGCCTCGCATCTATTATCGCATGTATAAAGGAATTTACACGCAAAAATAGACGTGCAACAGACGCACATATACACGCGTAAATACAAGCACATAAAAAACTAAAATTTTTATTTATTTAATTTATTCTATGCGTCTACCAGTGCGTCTATATGGAAAATTAGACGGGCATATAGACACGCCCATAGATGCACTTTTACAAGCACTCATAGACGCGAACGGAAAACAAAAAATATCATTTTTTAAAAAGATATTTAATTTCATTTTTAAATTTGAATTATCTAACGCGTGTACTCTGCATTTTAGATGCGCTTATAAACGTGCATTTTCTGCAATGTAGACGCGCGAATAGATGTGCAAAACAGAACTAGAAAAAAAAAATCAGAAAGCATATGGTTGCCATGTGGTTTTGCAACCACATGCTCTCCGGTTTTTTTTTTTCCCCTCCCATACATTAGATTGTGCATTTGGGAAAAAGACAATGGATCTAAAAGCACGAGAATTGAAAATAAAAGTCCATGTATTCATTATAGATCAAAAGCATTTACATGGGGAGTTTAAGTGCTTGTGACCTAAAACGTGGCCGCAAGCAGTAGGCTCAAAGATAGATAATACATATACAAGAAAACAAGGCCATAGAGGAGGTATGGTGCTCCTCTACGAATCTGAAGAAGAAACATCTTCGCTAGCACCACCATGGCTACTAGCGTCGCTATCCCCCTCCTCGCTATGCTCCACATCCGGGTTCGCCTACACACACGAAAGATCAAGGTTGCTTATGTAAACATGGTGGAGAAAAAGTTATAATTAGCTATACTTTTAATAGGAAAGTAAGAAAAACATACCTCCTCTGGATGTTGAATCCTCATAGCTCGGTTGTATTGGTCCTCAGTGATGAGACCTTCCTCATAGAAGTGAAGCCATGTGGCTGCGCAGTTATGGCCTCGATGGTAACCTACCTCTCTAGGAGTAGGTATCCTACCAACGATAGTAGTCTGCAAAACAATCATGATATATACAAACAATTATGAGACAGAATGTATTAGAACAAATTATATAAAGAATTGAAAGAAATATAAATTTTAAAAAACCAGAAATCAAAATACACTTACAAACTCTGCCTCCCACGACTCTCTGCCGCCCGATCCGTAATGCGACGATCCCATGGTTTCCATTTGGATCTGTCGCGCCTCTGCATGCTGGCGACTCTTCACTTTCTCTGCTACTTTCTTCTTGGCTTTCTTCCACTCTATGTAGTGGCAAATAGGTGGTTGGCTATAGGCTCCACGCCCCTCCTCCTACCTCCGCAGTGAGTTCTTGGTGTGTGTCATGAGGTGGGATCTTTTGTTGTGAAGCAAATCCCTCACTTTTGTGCATCCCCAATCATCCGAGAATCGCTGACCCTCACGATTTGGATACCTCCTATGGACTGCCCTCAACACCTCCTACCACAAGCCGCTTTTCTGATTTTTGAAGTAGATGAAACAATCTTTATACGTCGCATGCACGACGCTCCTCATGTACGCCATTACATCCCTTCCTTCATCATCATGGAAGATGCCACCAGTATCTGTAACTCTATAGTACTGGCATACAGGCTCCTCTACATGATCTACTAGGGAGGGTGATCGCTCGCCACCTCCTAGACAACCCCCACACAAGCCTCGTCCTCCCCCTAGACTCTCCCTCCTCCCTCTATGTGGACTATCCTCTGCCTCGCTAGATGCACGTGCTTTTGCAGATGCACGTGCGTTAGCTAATGCTTGTGCTTTAGCCGATGCATGTACAACTGCTGCACATGGAGTACCTGCACGTGGAGTACCTACAATTAGAGTCTGGGAAGTAGTGCAAGGCAAAGACGTCAGAGGTGTTCCAAACATGACGCTGAACACCTCGTTTGCTGTGGGAGAGCGGCCAAGGTGTCTAGTCATCTCTCCCATGAAGTCTTTCCTACTAGGAAAACCTCCAAAAAATGCATTGACCCCCTACCAAACAAGGCCAATGTATCATTCATGTGATCCAAATCCGGGTCATTGCTAGATGAACCAGGATGCAACATCTGCAAAAAAACCCAAGAAAAAGACATCTGTTTGCATACAAAAAATCATATATTACCTTCATCCACACCTAAAATTTTTCAAAGAGCCATAATCCTTGATCCAATCCAACATTAATTATGAAAAATCATTCAGTGAGCCTAGAATCATTATGTAAGAGAAGGCTTTTGATGCTCACACATAGAAAAAATACATGGATGCTCATGGCACTTGAAAGTGCTAATAATCTAGCTTTCTTTAGACATTGAGCATAAAACTTAAGTGCTAATGCTTCTTATAAACAAGAAAACTGATAAACACAAACATGGGATTGGTCACATTCATCATTGCAAAAATATATTGTTTAGGCAATGAAAATTGTTTTTTATCAGAGCTGGTGCTGATGCATGTATAACCGCGTCTAAATTGTAGGATAGACGCGCTCTCAAACGCGTCCCTAAAGTCAACCCTCTGTCTAGAGCGTGTTTATATCCGCAGCTGAGATGCAGTATAGATGCATTGTCAGACACGGTTTGTAGGTCAATGCTTCTGGCGCGCGCGTGTATCATCGCGTGTAGGCTGCAGAGTATACGCGCCTAGAGACGCGACTCTGAAGTCAAAGCCTCTGTGCAAAGTGTGTGTATTCTTGCATCTCCGACGCAGAATACACGTGCTCTTAGACGCAGCCTCAGATGCAATGAGAGAAAACATTTCTTCGCATCTATCCCTGCGTCTAAACTGAAATGTAGATGCGCTAGCAGACGCGCTCAGTCGGCTAATTTCAGTCCGATGACTGCCATTCATGATTTACAAAATGCAATACTTCATGGAATCAGAAATCCTAATACACACAGAGAGAGAGAGAGAGAGAGAGAGAGAGAGAGAGAGAGGACTCACCTTGGGTGTTTGGTGTGGCGGGTGGTGGCGCTTCTTCCTTCTCCTTCTTCCTCTCCTTGGTAGGTTACTCTCCCTTGATGCTTGCTTGCTTGCTGCTTCTTCTTCCTCTTGTTCTCCTCTCTATTGTTCTCTCTTTCTTCCTCTCCTTGGCTTTCATTTTTCCCTTCTTGTGTGTTTGAAATGAAAGAAGAGGTGAGTCATGAGGAGGTGAGGCATGAAGAGACTGCATGTCGGCTAAACTCGAGCTTCAGAACCGCAAAAAATGCACAAAAGAAAATGCGCAGTTTGAAAAGAAATGATTTAAGTATGTTTTGAATTTTGACATGTGCATATATTTTGGTGTGTATATGCACGTCTAAGTTTACGTAAACACGCGTATAGATGCGAACGTAGACGCGCAAATAGACGCAAATTTAGACGCGTACGTAAACACATATATAGACACGCATTTAGGTTTTATCATAATTTTTTTAAAAAAAGATAAGTTTTGATAGTGAATTCTTATCATAAGTTTTAATGTATTTATGATGAGTTTGGTGTATTTAAAATTGAGATATTAGAATAATTAATACGCTAGCTTGAAGTTTTTATATAAACATATGAATGACAAATATTTTGATGTTGTCATGAATTAGGTTTAATCATGTCGTCGTCATCACCTAGTGTAGTGCATGCTGATGAGTCAACGAGCATATCCTCAAGTGAGGATGAAACATTACCTCTTCATAATCGAGATGCATGGCTATGACAAAAAATTAAAAGCATGTGTGATCGTTGTCGAGGGTGTATTTTTTGAGCATGTCAAATTGCAATGTCACACCTCAACTTGTATGGAGAATGGGACTGAGAAAAATCACCGGTATTCATTGTTTTTTTTTTACACTAAGATTGCTAGTCTATGTTACTCAATATATATCAACGTACATGAAACTCCCTTTTGTGGTTGAGCAGGATGCGGTGCCACATCCTCACATGCTCCCTCCCGGGCGTCGAGAGGCTGCAAAACATCGACGTGAGGAGATAGAGTCTTCGAGAAGAGTGGAGACTCACAACCATGATAGTAGTCCTCATGAAATGCCCCATCAAGTCCTAGAGGATGAGATTTTGGACAACATGGTACACCATCTATTTTCAAAATCGGTTCAGGGAGAAGGTCACTCTATGAAGCCAGATGATCCACTATACGTAGCATCATCTACTCCGTTGTATGAAGGCTGTACGTACTCCGTTCTTCGTGTGTCCCTCGAGATACTTAACTTGCAAACAATTTATGGATGGAGTAATGTCAGTTTGGATGTGTTATTGAAGTAGGTATCAATTTAGTTTGGCTTATAAATCATAATATTAATTGTTCTATTTTGAAATCAGACATAAATATATGTTGGTGGTTTTTTAACTCACTTTTAAAAATATATATAGGTTATTATTACAAATGCTTCCAAAAGGAAAAAATTTGCCAACTAAGAGAGAGCAAGCAAGACATTACTTGACATCTCTGGGAGGCCTCGATTATATCAAGATCCATGCATGTGTCAATGATTGTGTCTTATTTCGTGGGATTCATGAGTTTGCACGAGAGTGTCCTGTTTGTGGCGAATCAAGATACGAAGTGTAGATGAAGTCAATGGATGTGCCTCATAAGGTTTTGCGACATTTTCTGATTGTTCCATGTATAGAACTTATGTTCAAGTGTAAGTCTATTGAAAAGCTCATGTCATGGCATGCTAGTCAATCGTTCAAGTGATGGAAAATGGAGAATCCCTGCAGGCACACCGGCATGGCAACATATAGATAATTTGTGGCCCGTTTTCAAAGAAGAGCCAAGAAATTTGAGATTTGGTTTAGGTATGGATGGAATCAATCCAGTTGGCATCAAAAGCACATCATACAGTGTATGGCCAATGGTATTGGTAAACTATAATATTCCTCCATCCATGGCAATTAAAAAGGGACATGTAATGTTTTCCCTTCTGATTCCTGGAAAGCACAAGGTAAAAAACATGGACATTTACATAGATCCTTTGATTGAAGAATTAGAAATGTTATGGGAAGGTATTGAGGTGCATAATACAAGCGCATCTGCATCCTCTAGAGATTTCACATTGAAGGCCATGTTGTTGTGGACCATGCATGACTTTCCAGGATACGGAGAGTGTTCAGGTACATGTATATAACTCTATATTTGAATGTAATATATCAAATATTTATTTATTTTTTCTCCTTCTCATGCGGCGGCGCATCGCGCTGGAGGGGTAGAGGGGGGATAGAGGAGCCAGCAAGCTCCTCGCTGGAGCTTGCTCGGCTCCACGAGCATGCACAGGGATACGCATGAGGGGAGGATTCCATCCCCTCCCCTATATAAATGAGGGAGAGTAGGCTTGGGACAGGGAGGATGAAACCATTGCCCTGCTCGTGTCGTGTCGAGTATGTGGAGGAAGGAAGAAAGGGGAAAGTTGGAGCTGGGCCTAGGGAGACTTGCGAGGAGCTGCGGTCAGAAGGCGGCACCCTACGCCTGTGGGAGGAAGGACGCAATCTCGACGCCAGGCGGACTTTCACCTCCTGTCGTCGCCGTCAGAAATCCCCCCCCCCCATGTGGCTACAGAAGCTTCAAGAAGTTTCTTGAAGCTTCTAAGGGGGGGCTCCTTAAGCCCCCCTTCCTATACTTTCATAAATCCATTCACCCCCTCCTCTGGGTTTTACCCTTAGAAATCCTTTCACCCCACCCCGGTCTTAAAGCCTTAACCCCTTCCCGTGGACCGTTAAACCCCCACACCTCTTGGCCTCATAACCCACAAATCCCTTCCACGTGCCTAAATTTATAAAGTCCCTTCTTGTGTTTCTTTGAAACCGTGTTACACCCCCTCATATTCCTTTTTTTTAAATATACTTCCCCCCTAAACCCCTTACCCCTGTGTTCCCTTTTTCTTACATACCCTTTTCCCTCCCCCATACTATAAGCCTTCACCCTTCACCTTTTCCTTTCACCCCAGTTTTAATCTATAAAGCCTTTACTACTCCGTGTCCTAAAACCTCTCTAAAAATCCCCCTTCCTATACCTTTCACCCCAAGCCCAAAGTTCTCCCAAGGTTCATACAGTTGCGAAGCCACACTCGCCCATAACCTTTTTGTCGTGTATATACCCTATAGGGCCTTTTGAGGCTTTATAAACCTTTCCCTCTCCGAAGAAGCTAAGACCTTAAAGGTCTTATTACCCTTCTCATGGTCAATCCTTTAAATGGCTCCTTGCCTCGAAAGTGAGACAGTGGAAATCCGAAAGGGAGGGTAAAAGCTGCCTTCACGTTCGAAGGATTGCAACTGCGATGCCGCCTAAGAAAGTCCAAGGAGTACCTGCGGGAGGGTCATCTCCCAGTATCCATGTGGATATCTCACCCCAAAACTAGGTTTTTCTTTGGTTTTTTTATACCACTTTTAATTCAATTATGCAAGAGGAATTGTTAGGATAAGATATAGTTGTCCTAGCTATTTAAGATGAAGGAATTTAGTTTAATTAAACATGCAAAATGGATAATGTTTAAAACATAGTTTTCCTTCAAATAGCATTATGCATTGAAATGAATTATGAGCAAGATTATTTACCACTAAAGTAGTATATTTCGGCTAAATCTTGAAGGTATAAAAACTGCATCTTGCGCCATTAAACCCTATTCTTTTTTACAACGAATCATCATAGAAGGTGAAATTCATGAAAGGTTTCTTACGTTGCTTGAACACTAGGAAGTTATCATTGCTAACTGCATATCTTAGCAAGGAAAAGATTGTTATTTGGCATGAGTTTCGTTTGCAAGGAAAAAGTAAGTTTAATTGAAAAAGTTTAGGACTGAAAAATCAATTGTCACAAGGATAACAAATCGTGCTGAGGTGATCTCAATATTACCTTCTAAAATTTAACCGAATTAATGTAAACCTAGAAATACCTATGCTGCGAAATATGTCTCGGGGAATGATTTAAAAACTAAGAAACATTTATATCTTAAACACTTGACTACCTTCCCTAATTGTAGGATCAATAAATTGTAAATAAAAAAGAACTAGGGTTTGTCCCTGAGGTTCTTAAAAAGAGATCCTAGGTCTAACAAGCTTCAGCTTAAAGAAACTAAAATGGATTATTTCATCGTATATTACGATGCAGGACTTGCGCAGCAAAACGAAGTCATATGGTCTTGTGATTGATTCACAAGAAGGAAGGTTAAATACCCTTAGCAAGGATGGCGAATCCTTACACAAGTTATCTTGCAAAAGGATGTATTCTTTGATATCCTTCTAAATAAGGAAAGTTAAAAAAATCAAAAACTAAAGTATCCAATGAACTTTAGGGTTGACCAAGTTGGATTAATAGGGTATGCCCTAACCCAAAATATAAGGGACCTTACTAAGTTGCAAGATGCCCTAGAATGAGTGCTGATGCATTCGAAAGGAAAGAATCATTCCTTAGCAATTTGCCAACAACAAGATCGATTAATGGAAATGTTTATGCTTGCTAGAGATTTTAGAGCACTGTTTGATTTATGAATTTCAAATTAAATGAATATCTATACTTCAGGTTGAAGGCCTGAAAGGAGAGGCAGCTTCAGTTACCCCCGACTGCCTGTCTCACCCTAACCAAGGGGGTTGTTGACCGCGTCGGGAACGTGGACCGAACCTGCCGGAAGAGGTCTCTCCGTTGAGCTCTACTTGGAGCAGGAGGACGCTTGGGTGCCAAGGGGGCTCTGGCCATAAATCCCTCACCTTCCGGGTCCTGTACAAGAGGCTAATGTGAATCGGGATTGGATCTTGAGGTCCGCATACTAGTTTACGGGCGGAAGCTTGGAATAGTAATCCCTGTGGATTACTGGATAACCTTCGGGCGGATTATGGACAAGCCTATAGGTGGAACTCCTTGTATTTCAAAGATAAATATGATGATATGTTAATAAAGAACTTGTTTGATATTGTTTTTCTATGTCACGTGATAAGATTACGTGAAGGAACCAATGCTTAACAATTTAATTAAAGAAGCTGATTGTTACATGTCAAATTAATGTGTTAGATAATTACATAACTAAAATAATTTGAGAAAACTACGGAGGATGGGCCATGGGTCTCTCCTACGGTTGGGTGGTCCCGGTCAATTGGGAACTTTTCTCAAATCTTGAAGAACGGCGGGATGATTGTCAAAGGACATGAACAACAAAAGCGTTGACCTAGAGTTATGTCTTAATCGATTTATGCTATTTTAGGGGAACGGAATGGGACTATGCCTTATGGTGGCAGAGAGGTTGAGCTTTGCATCCCTCTCATTTCCCATTCTCCTTGAACCAAGTGCAGCGTGAATCCGCTTTGGACCTGGCATTTCTGCATAAAGTAGTTCGCTTGTGTCCGACGCTAGTTGCTGTTAGGTAATGACCAATCAGGAAAATTCTAATTCCGGTCGATCCTAAGTGGGAACGGCTAGAAGTATGAATACTTCCGCCACGTGGCAGACACGGGAATCCCTAGATCGCAAATCCCGTAACATTCCATGGGAGTGCCGGGCGGAGCTTTCTAGACATCCTTCCCGATGGACTGCTAAGACGTGTCATGGATGATGCTAGTGGACACGTTAGAGTTGGTATCAAAGCCGACCAATAACGGAATTGTTTTTATGAAATCTCAAAGAAATAAAGTAAAGCAACTGTTGCTATCCAAAAATTTCATTACCTTCAATGCTCTCTTGTAGAATTACGAAGCGTGGAACAAGTTTTTGGTAATTCGAGTCATGTTTATGACTGCAATGCATTCTCCACTTTATAGACAAAGAATTGGGATGATGAACATCCTGGAGCAAATTTATAATCCATCACCTTTATACATGGAATGAAGATGGATGGGTGCTTCAAGAATCTACTATATAGCCACCCACCGGTTTGCTTATCTACAGACCAACCTAAAAAGGATCAAGTGGTTGGAAGACTTGAAAGTCGTGAAGCTGTTCGTTTTTATGGAAGCTCACGTAAATTCGACTTTACATATTCGAGGTCGGAGGGTTGAAATGAACTCATATTTATATGAGGAAGTAACTCGCATAATCCCCGCTGACAGGATTAAAGTGTTGGGCTGCCATGAGAAGTATGGATTCCAACGGAAAGGATATCCTGAACTTCCAATGACTTATCGATTCCTGAAGATCCATGACCCAAAACCCTACTATTACACAGTTCCTGTAGATAAATGCAATACAACGTTGTTCTCCCCAAACTAAATGTAACAATTGGCTTATCATCACATGAAACATTGTATTTGAAAGGGCTATGCCCATGTATATACAAATAAAGACTTCTTTTTATCAATGTCTGGCTGTGCATAAGAATTGATAAAAAGTTAAGTAGCTACATTGTTTATGAGATAGCTAAATTAAAGATGTGCTAACATCGATTATCGTATAATAACGTTAAGAAAACCTTTATTCAGGCACAACCCCAGGTACAGGTTCCTAATTCGGCTCCTACATCAAGTACTGTTGTGATCCAGGAGAAGAAGTTTCTTCTCAAACAGATTAAGCCACCCGAGTTTGATGAGAGAGGCAGATTCGTCCAAGCTGATGCTGAAATTTGGATTGAATCCATGGAGGATTACTTCAAAGCAGCTAGTATTGCACCCACCAATCAGGCTATGCTCGCCAAATTAAAACTCACCGACGAAGCCAGACTTTGGTGGAAGCAATGGTGCAGGGATCAAGGGATTGCAGAGGGATCCGTTACCTGGGAGAAGCTGAAGAAAGCCGTGCAGAGAAGATACTTACCACCTGCATATCGCATGCAGAAAGTGAACGAGTTAGGACTCACTCTTGACTCATACTACTCTAAATTCGTTTCACTTTTAAAGTATATGCCACAGATGGACATGACACAATAGGTGTCCGAATTTTGTGCGGGCTTAAATCCTCCAGTAAATACCTGTCTCGAATCTATGCATCCATCAGATCTTCAGGATGCACTCATTCGAGAGGCGCCTATAATTCAGGAGGTGCAAACTAGACCAAGGGGTAACAAAACTTGGTCTTATAGTGACCCGAACAGAGGAGCATTCAGACCTCAAATGAAGAGAGTTCAAGGTTATAATCAGGAACAAAGAAAGAAAGCAAGGACGAATAACGTCAACAACTTTGTTCCTACTCAAAGTAATGGCCGAAACCTCCGTTGTTTCCACTGCAACGAACCCGGTCACTTCAAGAGGCAATGTCCTAAGCTCAGCGGAGGACATCACCAAGCCCCTTTCCAAGGAACAGGCCGTGGTCAAGGAGCCGCTACCCGAGGAAGAACCGCTTGCATTGCCAATAGGCAAGGATGCGAAGAAGAAGAGGAAGAAGATCCGACCATGGAAGCAGAATTCGTAAGAGTGACAGTCCATGCCGCTTTACACAAGAAAGGGCTGAATCGCCAGTTCTCGATGATTCAGACACCGTCGGACTATCAAGGTAAAGGTTTCAAAACCTTGATTGATTATGGAAGTACACATTCCTTTATCTCACCAGCATGTGCAAAAAGATTAGGAATAGCCACAGTAGAAGCACCTACCCTGCTTGTGGAATTGACAAATGGTCGTGAGGTAACTTGTACCAGGCAAACTGCTAAGGTGGAATTCTTTCTGGGAGGAAAGAAGACTTCAGTTAAATTCAAAGTCATGAATTTAGGTATCCATGAGTGTCTACTCGGAATGGATTTGCTTAAGCCCAACGATGCCCACATTCATTGCAGAAAGGGTCAAGTTTCCTTTTGAAACTCTGAAAGGGAATTAGTCACAACTCAAGGTGAGGCAGGAGTGCCAAGAATCCAGTTGGCCAAAGTATCTCGGATCATAAAAGGAGTCAGAAAAGGATTACATGTTTACTTGATCAAACTCAATAAGTTAGATCAAAAGCAAGAGTCTCATGAAGGACCTTCTTGGCTAAAGGAATACGCGAATGTATTCCCTGAAGAGTTGACCAAACTTCCGCCTCAAAGAGAAGTAGATCATGAGATTAGGTTAGTACATGGAGTTGCGTCAATTGCCAAGAGACCTTATAGAATGTCCATACCAGAAGCAATTGAGCTAAAGGAACAACTCAAGCAACTCTTAGATCAGGGCTACATCCAGCCTAGCAATTCACCGTGGGGAGCTCCAATAGTATTCCAGAAAAGAAAGATGAGACACTTCGACTATGTATTGATTACCAAGGGTTGAATCAATCAATAGTCAAGAACAAGTATCCTATTCCTAGAATAGATGAGCTTCTTGATCGTCTTCAGGGTGCAAAGATCTTTTTCAAGATTGATCTCAGGTCATGTTACTATCAGATAAGGATCAAGGAAGAAGATATCTCAAAGACGGCCTTCAATACAAGATATGGGCACTTTGAGTTCCTGGTTATGTCATTCGGGCTTACAAATGCACCTGCCACCTTCAATAGATTAATGCAGGATATCTTTAGGCCATATCTTGATGATTTCGTGCTTGTCTTCTTCGATGACACTTTAGTCTATTCTAAATAGGAAGAAGATCATGAACCTCAACTGTGGATTGTCCTTGAGACAATGAGATCACATAAGATGTATACAAAAATGAAAAAGTGTGCATTCTTCAAGCGTCAAATTGAATATCTGGGATTCATAGTATCATTAGAAGGAATATCAGTAGACCCAGCCAAGGTCAGAGATGTGCTTGAATGGCCAACACCAGTATCTGTCAAAGAAATACGCAGCTTTCTTGGATTGATAGGATGGTATAGGGTCTTCATCAAAAACTATGATTTGATCACAACTTCTCTGATGGATTTACTGAAGAAGCAGACTTCCATTATATGGTCAACTCCCGAACAAAATAGCTTCGATGGATTGAAGCAAAGTTTGATATCAACACCTATTCTAAAACTTCCAGACCTCAATAAGGAGTTCGAGGTAGTAACTAATGCTAGCATTCTTGCCTTGGGGTGTGTACTTATGCAGAAAGGTCATCCAGTAGCATATTCTTCAAGGAAACTAAAGAACCATGAAAAGAATTATGCTACGGATGATCTGGAATGACTAGCTGTCATCCATGCCCTAAAACTTTGGAGACACTACCTATTGGGTAACAAGTTTACTCTAGTAACCGACCATAAGAGTCTCAAATGGATCTTTACCCAGAACGAGCTCAACATGAGGCAACGTCGGTGGATTGAAGTGTTGGAGGAATATGACTTTGAAATCAAGTACCAACCAGGGAAAGAGAATGTAGTTGCCGATGCACTTAGTCACAAGGCATTCCTAAATTCCCTAATCTTGCAGAATCCATCAACGGCCAGATCTCTAGCTACAAAAGTATCTATGCCAAACAACCCTATACTTGAGTTAGCTAGAGAGGAAGCATGCCATGATTTGGCCTACCAAACAATGCTAAAGGAGATCTCTACAAAGGAGCAGAATCAAAAGTTGCAAGTTAAGTATCAGGAATTTTCCATTAATAATGGACTTGTCTACTACAGAACAAGGCTGTGTATACTAGCAAGCTAGTCACTTAAGCAGAAGATAATGTGGGAAACTCATGATTCCCCTTTCGCAGGACATCCTGGCTATGCCAAGACTCTTAATGCAGTTAGGAAGAGCTACCATTGGGAGAGGCTCAAAGGTGACGTTCTCAAATATGTCACTGAGTGTTTGTCTTGCCAACGTATCAAAGCCGAACATGTCATGATGCCAGGGAAACAGCAACCGCTTGACATCCCCCAAATGAAATGGGAATTCATCAGCATGGATTTCGTTGTAGGCTTACCCCAAGTCCAGGGAGGATACAACTCCATCATGGTTGTGGTTGACATGCTTACCAAGGTTACACACCTTATTCCAGTAAAGACAAACTATAAAGCCTCCGACATTGCAAGATTGTTTATCAAGGAGATATTCAAGCTACATGGTTTACCCAGAAGAATCATTAGTGATCGAAATTCTCTCTTCACATCACACTTCTGGAGAGCTATCTTTGAAGCTATTGGGACTCAACTCTGTTTTAGCACCGCCTACCACCCCCAAACGGATGGCCAAACAGAGTGAGTAAACCAAGTCATCGAGAATATGCTTAGGGCATACTGTTGTGGAGAGCCGAAGAGGTGGATTCAATACTTGCCATTGGTTGAATTTTCCTACAATGTTTCTTACTAGTAGAGCATTCAGATGACCCCTTTCCAAGCATTATATGGTCATGATTGTCGAAGTCTCCTAAACTTTTCTGATCCAACCCTAAGGGTTGAAGCGTCAAGACAGATGTTGGATGAGATGAATGATCAAATAAAAACAATAAGGCAAGACATACAAGCGGTCAATGATAGACAAAAGGCATACGTGGATTTGAAGCGTCAAGAAAGAGTCTTCGAAGAAGGAGACATGGTCTTCATTCGCGTATGCCCTAAAAAGAGTTGTCTATCCCTAGGAGATTGCAAGAAGCTAAGTCCAAGGTATTGTGGGCCGTACAAAATCCTCAAATGCCTAGGACCCAATGCTTATAGATTGCAACTCCCTGAGAACCTAAAGGTTCACAATGTATTCCATATCAGCCTATTGAAAAAATATATACCCAACCCTAACCATGTACTTGATGACCAACAAATTGTAATGCCTAGTCAAGGAGTCCTTGAACTAAGGCCGGATAGGATCTTAGATGTTAGGGAGAGACAGTTAAGATCCAGAACCTTGAGAGAATGCCTCGTCTAGTGGAAAGATTATCCCGAAGAGGATGCCACTTAGGTAGCTGAAGGCACTCTCAACCATCAATATCCCTAGTTTATCTCGAGATGAGGACATCTCGATTCCTCTAAGGGGGAGAGAATGTAATATATCAAATATTTATTTTTTTTCTCCTTCTCACGCGGCGACGCATCGTGCTGGAGGGGTAGAGGGGGGATAGAGGAGCTAGCAAGCTCCTTGCTGGAGCTTGCTCGGCTCCACAGTCATGCACAGGGACACGCATGAGGGGAGGATTCCCTCCCCTCCCCTATATAAATGAGGGAGAGTAGGCTTGGGACAAGGAGGAAGAAACCATTGCCCTACTCGTGTTGCTGCCAAGCATGTGGAGGAAGGAAGAAAGGGGAAAAGTTGGAGCTGGGCCTGCGGGAGGCTCGCGAGGAGCTGCAGTCAGAAGGCGGCACCCTGCGCCTGTGGGAGGAAGGACGCAATCTCGATGCCAGGCGGACTTTCACCTCCCGTCGTCGCCGTTAGAAATCCCCCCCCCCACATGGCTATAGAAGCTTCAAGAAGCTTCTTGAAGCTTCTAAGGGGGGGCTCCTTAACCCCCCCTTCCTATACTTTCATAAATCCATTCACCCCCCCTCTCGGTTTTACCCTTAGAAATCCTTTCACCCCACCTCGGTCTTAAGGCCCTAACCCCTTCCCGTGGGCCGTTAAACCCCCACACCTCTTGGCCTCATAACCCACAAATCCCTTCCTCGTGCCTAAATTTGTAAAGTCCCTTCTTGTGTTTCTTTGAAACTGTGTTACACCCCCTCATATTCCTTTTTTTTTAACACTTCCCCCCTAAACCCCTTACCCCCGTGTTCCCTTTTCCTTACATACCCTTTTCCCTCCCCCGTACTATAAGCCTTCACCCTTCACCTTTCCCTTTCACCCCAGTTTTAATCCCTAAAGACTTTACTACTCCGTGTCCTAAAACCTCTCTAAAAATCCCCCTTCCTATACCTTTTACCCCAAGCCCAAAGTTCTCCCAAGGTTCATATGGTTGTGAAGCCACACTCGCCCATATCCTTTTTGTCGTGTATATACCCTATAGGGCCTTCTGAGGCTTTATAAACCTTTCCCTCTCAGAAGAAGCTAAGATCTTAAAGGTCTTATTACCCTTCTCGTGGTTAATCCTTTAAACGGCTCCTTGCCTTGAAAGTGAGACGGTGGAAATTCAAAAGGGAGGGTAAAAGCTGCCTTCATGTTCGAAGGATTACAACTGCGATGCCGCCTAAGAAAGTCCAAGGAGTAGCTGCAGGAGGGTCATATCCCGGTATCCATGTGGATATCTCACCCCAAAACCAGGTTTTTCCTTGGTTTTTTTATACCACTTTTAATTCAATCATGCAAGAGGAATTGTTAGGATAAGATATAGTTGTCCTAGTTATTTACGATGAAGGAATTTAGTTTAACTAAACATGAAAAATGGATAATGTTTAAAATATAGTTTTCCTTCAAATAGCATTATGCATTGAAACGAATTATGAGCAAGATTGAACTATTCAAGAAAGAGCATGTAGGGTGCTTAGCCATATAGGCTTACCATATACATTTTGGGCTGAGGTGGTTAGGATTGCTATTCGCTGGATGAATAGATCCATGTGTGCTGCTCTTGGTGGTAGAGTTGGATTGGAGATCTAGTCTAGAAAACCTCCCCCATACGCCCATTTGCGAGTCTTTGGATCTGAGTCATTCTACCATATTTCCAAAGGCAAATGCAACAAGCTGGATCTGAAGGATCAAATGCATCTTTCTTGGATATGGTGATGCAGATGAGATGGGCTATCGCCTTTAGAATTCGCAAGCTCGGAATATTATTCGTAGTCAAGATGTTATCTTTCATAAGGACAAGATGTATAATCAACTAGAGCTAGTGATTAAGGTACGTAGGGTGATCTTTTAGGAGGAGCCTTATGTTAATGTTTGCCTCAACTAGATAGCTTACAACAACAACAACTAATGATGTAGTGGTCCAACATTAGCATGTTGTGTAGGATCATGATGTTGGATAGAAAGGACATGACATACAAGTCCCCTAGCTAGGTCTTGAGATGCTCTATTAGAGCCTCACGTCCTTCTAGTTATTATGAGCCCTCTATGCATTATATCATGGTGATAGATTTTGGTGAATCCCTTACTTATGAGGAGACTATGTGCAGAGGTAATAGTCACTCTTGGGAGAGGGGCATACAATTTGAGTTTGATTCACTACCTAAGAATCATATGTGGGATTTGGTTCTATTGCCTAGTGAAAAACATGCATTGCCATGTAAGTAGTTGTACAAGTTAAAGAGCACACTTTGTCACCCTAAGCTAGTATATAAGACACATTTGGTTGCTAAGGGTTTTAAACAAGAAAAGGCAGTTGATTTTGATGAGATATTTGCATATGTGGTCAAGATGATACCCTTCACTTGTTTTTGGCCTTGGTTGTGCAGATGGATCTGGAAATGGATATTAAGACGGTTTTCTTACATGGGGACCTGCATGATGATATCTATATGTAGCAGATTATGGGTTTTGTGGAAAAGGGTAGGAAACACCTAGTGTATAAGTTGAGGAAGAGTCTTTATGGACTTAAGCAGGCACCTAGGGAATGGTATCCATGTAGGCATCCATAAGGTTATTCATGTAGTGATGTGGATCTATGTCTTTATAGAAAGAAGGCCCATGATGGTAGGGTACTATATGTTAATAACATGTTGATTGCTAAGAGTGCTCAATGATGTTGAGTTGGATACTTTGAAAACTTATCTCAAGAAGAGCTTTAAGATGAAGGACATGGGGCTCAACTCTCATATATTCAATCTGTGTGTTATGCACAATCACTTTAGGGGAGTCCTCTACTTGTCATAGAAGAAGTATATTCATAAAGTACTTGAGCGGTTCCATATGCAAGGTAGTAAGATGATTGGTTCCCCTTTAACTTCTCTTTTGAAAGTTAGTCAAGCCAATTGTCCCAAGTCAAATGATGAGAGGGCCGAGATATCCAATTGTCCCAATTGTCAAGTGATTGCACCCCTTTACCTTCTCTTTTGAAGGTTAATCAAGCCAATTGTCCCAAGTCAAGTCCCAAGTCAAATGACGAGAGGGCCGAGATAGCCAAGATCCCATAGCATTCGCAATAGGTAGCTTGATGTATGCCATGATAGCTCTCAGACCTAATATAACATTTGCAATGGAAGCTATAGCTCATTATATAGCAACAATTGGCATGTGACATTGGGGCACCATGAAGGATATCATGAGATACCTTAAGGACATTGTAAACTTGTGCTTTGCTATGATAGCCAAGACTTGGAGTCATGGCTTACACAGACTCTAATAATGCAGGACATGCAGATAGTAGGAAGTCCATCTCTTACCTTTGTTGGTGGCATTGTTTCTTGGATGTCTAGAGTGCAAAAATGTATTGCCTTGTTTACTACCAAGGTTGAGTACAGTGCAGCCACTAAAGCTTGCAAAGAGGCTCTATTTTTAGGATGCTTGGTTGGTATACCTTGGTATCATAGATATGTTTCCTACATTGGATTTGGACTCTACAAGTACCATCTAGTTGGCACGTAATCCGGCCTTTCATGTGAAGACAAGAAAAAATTGAGGTCCATTACCACTTTATTAGAGAGATGATTGAGGAAAGTAGACTGAGCTTATCAAGATCTCTATAGATGAGAATCTTGCAGATCTTATCAGTATCTGATGGATGTAGAAAGAGATCATGTCTATTCCTCATCTAATTGTACTTGTATGTACGCATTGTACCTTGTCACTTTTATCTTATTTCCTTCTCAGTTAGGCACATTTACCTTTAAGTGGGAGGTTGTTCGGGCCTAAAGTCTCGGATTTATCTAGCCATCCACATTTACTTTGTACTTAGTGTTTGCACACCTATACACTATAGGTGGCGGTTGTCCATCACTATCACTTTATTATTTAATCTTTCTATGATACTAGAATAAGGGAATGTGGGTCATACATTATGAATGTTATAGTTCCCACATATGGTATTGCTCTCTTTTCTTGCTCCAACCTCCATAGTTGTTGCTTTATTTTTCCACTTGTGCTCTCATTCTTGCTCAACTCTTCCACCTTTCAATAGACGCTCTATCACTCTTCTCATCATATCAAGTGTGAAGAATGTGGACATGGCAGAATGAGGCTTCAATGGGTGAGGAATTGATGGCTAGTGTAGTACACCATACGGTCTCCCTCCATAGGATTGAATATCTCTAGATGATGATGGGTATTCAGTGGTGTGACTCCTATAGTCAACGCCATATCTCTAGATCATATCTTTGAGTTACCAATGGGTTTGGGGTGGTGTGCCTCTTGCAATAAATGCCACATAGTCTCCATGTATAGGAGTATCATATCTTTGATTTGTGGATGGGTGTGGGGTGGCATGACTCCTGTAGTTAGTGCCATGCTATGGCCACATCTCTACTTAGATCCTAGTACTATGCCCTCTCATATGCTTGCTATTAACAATGAGTTAGGGTCCTCATTTGCCTCCCTCTCTGTAATATATCCTAGCTCTCTTTGGATTTGAAGGTGTTTGGTATAGCTCTTTACACTCGTCACCATACCATCTATTTAGGGTCATGGTCCTAGGTTGGGTGAGTCTAGTGTACGGAGAATGTGGGAAGCTTTGGAGGGCAACTGAGTGTAGGATGCATGTGAACTAGGAGGTGAGCCCTAGGAGAGTAGTGTGTTTAAACTATGTGAGCCCATTGTAGATGTGATGGTTATATATGTCAGCTAGCTCATATGTGAAATAAAAAGTGGTGGGCTGGGTGTGGGTAGTGTTGATGGAACTTATGGGTGTGGAGAGGTGGATATGGTGAGGGAGAGGTAGTTATGATCCACTTCAATTGGGTTGGGGGGAGGGGGATGTTGAAGGATCTAACTAGCTCCATTGTCTCAATGGAGCCTAGTATGTAATCCACTATGCTAGAACTAATGGGTTGGAAGTAGGTCAATGCTTTGGGTCCATGCCACTTCTTCATTTCATTGTAGATAATGAGATGGTGTCACGACCTATTTCTAGTAAGTATTAGCCATATGAAGTGCTATTTCCTCTAGTATCGAGTGATATCCTACGTACGCTTATATCCTCTACATCCATCACATGTAATCATATGAATCCTCAAAATCATGTGTCACACTATTTGCTCTTTGTGCTAGTGGGCAAGAGGAGTAGGGAAGTACGTGGTGGGACTAGGGTAGGTAAATAGGTGGCAAGAGGGAGTAGAGGAGGTGGCAGGAGAGAGAGAGAGAGAGAGAGATAGAGAGAGAGAGTTGCATAGAGAGAGAGAGATCTTACAACACTTTATATGTTGGTGTTTATCGCAGCACAGAGGAGCAGAAAATGGAGCAGAGGAGTAGGAAAATGGAAGAAGGAGATAACCAAAAGGGCACAGGAAAAAGGAAGGAAAAGGCACCTCGAATGAAAGTCAGACCCTGAAAAATTTGAATGACGACCTCTCCAAAAGGCCTCAATGTCGCCTTGAGAAAAGAAAAGAGTAAAAGCGCACCATTAATTGTGAAAGTGCTCTCGAATCCTTGTAAAAGAGTGCCAGGCTCACTCCTGTGCAAATTGTATGCACTAGTTGAGAATGGGATAAGTTAGAATGGTGGGAAATAGGAAAAGAGGGCCTAGGCTAATGGCCGGCCATGTAAAAAGTGGGGATGACCGCCCAAAAAGTAGGGCATGTATATAAAGTTCAAAAGTGAATGAGAAGCTCATTCTTGTGTGTGGCCAAAGCTTCTTCTTCTTCTTCTCTTGTATCTTGTCTTCTTGCTTGTGCTTGAGTGAGGGATTGAGGGAGTGTGAGGGAGGGAGGGAGTGAGTGTGTGAGAGTGAGGGATTATGGAGAAGAAGCTCCCCATCTTCTCTCTTCATCTTCTCTTCTTCCCTTCTCTTCTCTTCTCTTGCACGGCTATGGATGATGGAGCTTGCTGGAGAGGGCTTGAGGTTGCTTGAGCTTGCCACAAGGATCGTGGAGCTACCGGAGTGCAAGAGAGAGGAGGGAACTTGATCGAGCATCAAGGTAAGCTCACTACACCCGTAAGGTAGGCATTGCACATCAGCTATGTGAGAGGTAGCCATGGTCACTCGGCTTGAAATGCTTGATCAATAAGTGGTCCGTAGGTCTCGGGGTAGAGCTCTGTAGCTCCCCTCCATTTTGGTTCCGTTGTTGAGACCGAGGGAATCAAGCCTTGAGCACCACATGCATCGAATCAAGCATAGAAGTAGGGTTTGCAACGCGAGCCGGTGCTCGAGATAGTTAGGAGATTTAGGAGGTTTTAATCCTTGGAGCAAGTAAGTATTTTGATTTGTTGTTGAATATTGGAGTAGAACCATTCATCTCCATCTCTAGTTTTGATTTTTGTTGCATTAGGTTAAGATTAGGATAGGAAAAAGAAGGAAAACAAAAAGAGTTATGCTGCTACTAGAAACATGAAAATAGGGGCACAGATTCAGATTTTTGGCTGGAAGAGTGTGAGGGATTAGCTTATGAGGTTACAGCAGGCTCGGATGGGGCAATAAGAGGCCCAGGGAACCAGGAAAGACCACATTTTCTGCCTTGTGAGAAGAGAGTGATCTTGATAGCCAAGGAGATCTTTGGAGTGTCGATCGATTCGAGCACCACAATGATTCCAAGTATTGCCCTGCATTTCCTTGTATTTTTTTACACCTATTTGGAAGGAACGGGATAATTCCATGGATTAGGCGTTGGGCTTGAGGCATCGCACACAACCCGTGGGCCGTCGTTCGTGCAGTTGCGACCAACCTGTCCAACTCCTAGAATTGGACCACCCAATTTCTGGAGTCGGACTGTCCAATCCGATTCCCAGAATTGGACCCAGTCTCAAAATCGGATCACGTATCCTAGTCCCAGAATCGGACCCAGTGCCAAAATCGGACCGTTGGTCCTAGCGCCACAATCAGACCACTCAACCCATCGTAGTAGTCAGACCCCCCTGTCCGACTAGGAAAATCGGACCAAAGTAAAATCTTACCACCCTGTCCGAGTCTCAAAATCGAATCAACTACGATAATCGGACCACTTTTCCTAGTGTGAAAATTGGACCAGCCCGTCCGATTCCCAAAATCAGACCAGCCCGCCCAATTCCTAGAATTGGACCAGCCCGTCCGATTCCCAAAATCGGGCCACTTCACCAGAACTTAAAATAGAGGGTTTTTTAACCTGCCTGACAGTCATGACCATCCTGTTCATATCTCTGATCCCCTTGAAAACCCAATTTAGCCCTTAGAAGCTAGAGACCAGACAAAATAACCGAGGATTCACCCCGAATAACTAGACATTGAGCAGACCGAATTTAGAATTTGACTTGACTCTCGGTGACCAACCAACCAACCCTGAAGCAGAATAGAGAACACAGCATGGACTTTCAATAAGACCTTAGATCAGCCAGAACCTACGCTTAGAGCCATATCAGGCTATGAATGTGAGGGAAAGAGTGGAGTTTGCATTGCGCATTGCCTGCATCCGCACCTCATTTTTTATTTTATCACCAAAGGTGCACTACAAGAAAAGAGAAAGCCTGTTTTCGCATTGAGCACTAGAAAGTACGAAGCACAACTTATGAGTAAGATTGACAACTGCTTTCAATAACAAGGAACTCATCAAGAGATATAATAACATCAAGGAACCCACTATTAGGAGAAGATCCCAAAACATAGTTGGGTGCCTGAGAGCCCCATCAGTAGGACCCTAAGAGGACACGAAGATCCAGAAGGCGACAACATAGAGGATCAGACGCTTGGTCTTCTGATTTGCTGATAGAAGTTGTCCGTATGGTCGTGGAAGATTCTGTGACGACGAATACCATGTTGCTGTCTTACATGTATCTAAGAAGTTATCTATTGATTTCAAATGATGTAGATCTGGGCTGGTATGTGGGGGATGTGGTTTTACAAGCTACCTTATATGTCAACTATTTGGAGTTGAGGATAGATGACATGTTCCAGTGTTATTCTTCAAATGTGGCTACTTGCTCTGACAATTCATGGCATTCAATGATTGAATCTGTGGTCCTGAATCAATGTCAGAATACAGCTTTTACTTATGTGCAGAGCACTAACCAATTGAGGGTGGATCTCCTAGTTTATCTTTCTAAGAACCATCCATTTGATTCATCCTTCTTTGATGCCTATCAGAGACGATCTGTTTTAGGTCCCTCTGTTCCTAGCCTATTAAACTACCAACAAATGGCCCATCGCTATGATACTTATCTTTCCCTTTATAAAACCAACTCAGCAGCTATCTTAACTCTTCTTTTCCAACCTCAAGGTTTTTCTCAAATTCCTATATTTACCTATTGTTCTTTCATCGAAGATCGAGTATTTTCCCCTTCTCCACCATGCCCTTCTCCATCTATCCATATACCTTCTACTTTTCCTACTTATCAGTTGACACCTTTCCTAACTAATTCACTTAAATTTTTAGTCACTCCTTTAGTTTATTCCTCCTTTTATGATTTTACCTACCCATCTCTTCATCCTCTTTTACTTATTCCACTTCCATCTCTTGTCACTTCTATTTCTCAACCCCCTCAGTTGGTTAGTGGGTACGAAGGATTTGATCAGCAGATTTCGAGAAGAAGAGAATGGAGCTTGACTGATTCTCTCACAGGACCACAGATTAATTAGCCATTAATTCGACGGGACTGGACAATTGCTAGTCAAGTATACCAGAATTACCTCCATTTTGCTCACCAATATTCACAATCTCTAGATCCTTCAGTGAGATTGACAGCTCATTTTTCTTGGTATCTAGCATATATGCATAGGCATTCCCATAACGATCAAAAGGCCATTCCAAAGCTTTATATGAATGTCAATGTGAACATTGATTCCCAACAGTTGGATGCCCTATATTTTCATGCCCTATGTCTACCTAGCAGATACCTTGTTTTGCTAGAAAGGATGTGATGCCTTCAGTTCTTTCAAAATCCTCCAAAGAAATTTATGGATGAGTCCTTCTCCATGGATCATTTTTGAAACCACCAAGCCTTCAAAAGGGATTACCTTCATTGGTGCCTTTGCAATGTATTTTGGATGATTCTTAATGATATATATCTCTCTTTTTGGAGGTGTCATTCAGATGGTTGTGTTTTGTGTGTGTGTTGTAATAATTGTATGTGATGAGTTCGTGCTAGTTGAATAATTTGTTCAAGAGCTCTTTTCAAACTATTGATGGTGGATGGAACGCCTATGGTGGAAAGCTCAAGAAGAACCTCTTATATCCTTTACAAAATTTTTATGATTTTTAATTGTTTATAAGATGTGTTAATGAATAACGAAGTTTTCCTTTAGAAGTAGTTTTTTCTAGAGTACAGGTGATAAGTTGGGGTCGTGGTTTGGCAAGATTATTGAAGATCCTGAAGAAGATAAAATTGAGCTCTTTAGTGAACTTATATTCTTCTTTTCCTTAGATCTCGAGGATGCTTCCTTTCTAAGTGTGGGGATATGTTGAGAGTGGAAAAATATTGAATTTTGACTGATTTTTGTTGTTTTTGAAGTCTGAATGATTGATTTTTGATGGATTTAGAGTGATGTATGGTTATTAATGGAAGTGTTTGAGAGTGTTTTGGATGATATTGATTATGTTTTGGAAGCTCATGATGATTCTTAGTAGAAATATGAAGCTTTTTGATGTTCTGATAGGTTCTGTTGAGGTTCTGATTGGTTCTGTGTACCTTTTGTATACCTTCTGTTTTGTTCTGATTTTCTTCTGTATGAAGCATGGATTGATGTTTGATGAAGATTGAAATATTTTGGAAGCTTATTGAATAGTTTTTGATAGTTTTAAATGGTTTTAGTATGAGTTATGAGGTTCTGATAACCTTCTATAACCCTCTGTAAACCTTTTGTAGAGCCTTTGTCTCTGCTCTGTATCTGCTCTAGTCCTGTACTGTACTGTTCTGTAGATCTTCAGTAAGTGTTCTGTAGAATGTATGTGTGACTTTGGGGACGTTTTCTAACTTTTGGAAAGGATGAATTTAAGTTCAAAAGAGCTAAATAAAATGGAAGAAGCAGCTGTTGAAGACTGAAGAGAAGACTGGAGTGACAGTGACAGTAGTGAGCTATGAAGAGACACTGTAATGGCTCTGGTACCTCTTCACATCATACATACCTCTTGAGAGATGCATCCACGACCTAAGAAGGATTATTGAGAGTCATTATGAGAGTATTGTAGTGAGGATATGATGTACTATTAAGAGAGAGAGAGAGAGAGAGAGAGAGAGAGAGAGAGCCAGAGATAGAAAAATCTATCAAAACAATGTAAATGTATATGAGAGATTGAGAGAGAAAACTATGAAGACATTGAAGATGAATACTATGTGATTGATTTCCATTCAAAAATGGTGTTTTCTTTTATTTTCATTGTTATATTGGTAGATTCTATGAAGATGTTGAAGATTATGATTGATTCCATCAAATTCATGGGAGATATCTACTATGATGCTGTGAGAAGATTTGTTGTTTTCTTTGTTTTGGTCCTCAAAAGAATGAAATAAAATCTTGTTGATGCTACAAGATAGATTTTCTTGCAGTAGAATCCCCTTTTCCTTGGTGTTCCTCTTGGGGCTCCACAAATTGTGATTGCATTGGCTATAGCAAAGGGCTAGAGATTACAACAGATTAATGTAAAGAATGCATTTTTGAATGGTGACCTAGAAGATGATATATTGATGGACCAACTTGAGGGTTATGTACACCTACAATTTCCTAATTATGTTTGCAAACTAAATAAGGCTCTTTATGGGCTGAAACAGGCTCCAAGAGCTTGGTATGCACGCATTAGCAGTAACTTGCAGAGTCTTGGGTTTACAATTGGCAGGGTTGATTACAGTTTGTTTACTAAAAGGACAAGTTTGGTTGTGACTGCGCGGAGTTTGTCTAAGTGTTCGATCCAGGTCGAGTGGACACAGAGGTCATCGATAAAGACTTCCAACTGTCAAGATTTTGGGAGAGAAGGAAGGAGTCTCACTTGTAGCTTTCTTGCTTGCACAATGGGGGAATACACACAAGGGTGGAGGCTGAAAACAGTTTTCCTCTTCTTAGTTGTGTAAGCCAAAAGAACTCTCTTACAAAGAAATAGAAGAACCCTATATATGGGTCTCAAACCAAACTCAACTAACTAAGGTGGCATACTAACTGAGCCACGAACTAGAGTAGATAAGGATAGCTATCATGTAGCTATTATTCATGGGCGGTGTACCAACCGCGTCTGCAACTGACAAGTCGGTGACATAAATACACAACGGTCAGCCTGGCGTATCACGAGTGGAGCTCGATATCTCAAAACTCCCCCTCGAGCTCAATCCCAATTCCTGCACACCAAGAAGGTCTTTGAACTTGCGCAGCTTCTCTATGCCCAATGCCTTCGTGAATATGTCAGCTACCTGATCCTCTATGCTGACATAAACTAGATCAATAAGACCTAGTAAAACCCTCTCTCGCACATAGTGATAATGCACCTCAATGTGCTTTGTTCTAGCATGATAGACTGGGTTATTTGCCAAGTGTATACTACTCATGTTGTCACAATAAATGACAACTGGCCCATCTGTAGACTGATGCATATCATAAAGTAGCTTATGCAACCAAGCTACCTCACATGCAGCCATTGCTGCACCCCTGTACTCAGCCTCTGTGCTCGACAAGGCAACTGTAGGCTGTTTCTTGCTGCTCCAAGTGACTGCAGCACTCCCAAAAGAGAACACATATCCACTGGTAGATCGTCTATCAGAAGTACTACCAGCCCAATCAGCATCAGTGTATCCATGCAACTGTATCTGAACCCCAGTCTCATAAAATAGTCCATACTGCAATGTGGACTTCACATACCTGAGTATGCGTCTAGCCGCATCCAAATGTGGTTTCCTTGGAGCCTGCATAAACTGACTTACCAATCCAACAGCATAGCTCAAATCTGGCCTGGTAATAGTTATATAAATCAAACTTCCTACTATGTGTCTATACATAGTAGGGTCTTCTAGAAGCTCACCTGCATCTGTGCTCAGCTTCACATTCTGCTCCAAAGGAACTGAAATAGGCTTACAGCCTGTCATCCCATATTTGGATAGCATGTCCAATCCATACTGCCTCTACAAGAGCTGTATCCCAGTTGGTGATCTAATCACCTCAATGCCCAAGAAATAACGCAGCTCTCCCAAATCCTTCATCTCAAACTTCTGCTTCAATAGCATTTTCACATGAAGGATATCTTCATCATTGTCACCTGTCATAATCAAATCATCAACATAAATGACAAGTAGCATAATACATTTCTCTGTTTTTCTCACATAAAGTGAGAAATCTGCCTTGGAAATCTGAAAGCCAATAGTGACAAGATATTGTCCTATCTTGTCAGACCATGCTCTAGGTGCTTGCTTCAAGCCATACAAGGCTTTCTTCAACCTGCAAACAAACTCAGGATGAACAGCATGCACATAACCTGGTGGCTGCTCCATATAGACCTCTTCTTGCAAATCACCATGCAAGAAGGCATTCTTTACATCCATTTGATGTAAAGACCATCCCTTTGATACAGCCATAGCAATGACTGCTCTTACGGTTGCCATCCTTGCAACCGGACTGAATGTTTCTTCATAGTCAATGCCATATGTTTGTGCATACCCCTTGACTACTAATCTTGCCTTGTATCTGTTCACAGAACCATCTGCATTGTGCTTCACCTTATAAACCCACTTACAGCCAATTGCATTTTTACCTTTAGGCAAAGGTACCAATTCCCATGTAGCATTTGCTTCCAAGGCATCCATTTCTTCATCCATGGCTTTCTCCCATTTTTCTTTTCCCATGGCTTGCTCAAAAGAAGTGGGTTCTGGTTCCTGTATCACTTTGACCATATATTCATAGTGAATGGCTGTAAATCCATCATATTTCAGCCTATCCACTAGATACCTAGCTCTCGTAGACCTGCGCAAAGTAGGTTCACTCCCAGGTGCTCTCAAAACATCCCTGGTCTTCCTTACTCCAGGTGTAACAATAGAAGGAATACCCAACTCATCATCAATGCTCTGTTCTGAGCCACTGGATTCACCATCCACATAAGAGTGACCTGCATTCACATCAAACATGGGCTGATGAACATTCTCTTTTCCTTTTCGTGATACATGCATACCACTATCTGCATTGCTTTGAGAAGATTCTCCTGATCTCAATCTGCCTGTCCATGGTGAAGAATGTGAACCATGCTAGAGGATGCTCCAGGTCCACTAATATTTTGTGACTGCTGTTGTGAATTCTGTGCAGCATTACCATTTTGTGCATCTACATCATCAATCACATTTACTGGTTTATACCAGCTACTCATCTCATCAAAAACAACATCTCTGCTCACTGTAAACTTACGAGTAGAAGGGTTATAGCATCTATACCCTTTTTGCTGCAGAGAGTAACCAATAAAGATGCACTTCTCAGCTTTTGGATCCAACTTGGATCTCAACTCATTTGGCACATGTACATAGGCAATGCAACCAAAAATTTTCAAATGAGAAATATCTGGTTTCCTACCAGTATACCTCTCCTCTGGAGTCATTCCATGTATTGCTGCAGTGGGAGTCCTGTTCATTATGTAGACTGCTGTAGCAACTGCTTCAGTCCAATAAAAATCTGGCAAGTCTTCTTCATTGAGCATGGCACGAGATACCTCTCCAATATGCTTGTTTTTCCTTTCTGCAATTCCATTTTGTTGTGGGGTATGACTGCATGAATATTGCTTCTTTATGCCATGCTCCTGCAGGAACCTTGCAAACTCATTTGAGAGGTACTCTCCCCCTCCATCTGACCTTAGGCATTTTATCTGCAGGCCTGTTTCTTTTTCAACCATCGCTTTAAGAGTTTTGAAATGCCTAAAAACTTCACTTTTCTTTTTCATAAAATACACCCAAACTTTTCTGCTATAGTCATCAATAAAACTGACAAAATAATGACAGCCTCCAAGAGATGCAACTTTAGTTGTCCACACATCAGAGTGGATTAATTCCAATGGCTTCTTACTCTCTTGAACATGTCTAGGAAATGGTTTCCTTGCCTGTTTTCCAAACTGACAGGCTTCACATACCTTATGCATTTCTGCAACCTTGAATTTCGGCAAACCTACAACAATATTTTGGGCCTGCATTGATTTAAGTCGCTGTACATTAACATGACCAATGCGTTTATGCCAGATATCAATATCTGCAACTACACCGGTTCCATGTGCAAACATTACTGCACTCAATTCAGACATGTCTGCATCCAATGTAAACATTCTGCCCTTCTTCTTTCCTTTTGCTATCAAGTGACCTTTATTTTTCATATCCTCAACAAAGCATCCATGAGGATTAAATCTGACTTGCAAGCCCTGCTCAACCATTTGACCAACAGAAACCAGATTCTTGGTGATATTGGGAACAGGAAATACATCGGACAAGTATTTTTTTTTCCCATCCTGTATAGACAAAGGAATTTTTCCAATCTGCACAATAGGATGTGCAGTATCATCACCAGTCTCCACAAATCCTGGTTTTTCCATTTTCCTTGCATCCTCCATCCATTCTGCATGACCTGTCATGTGGTTTGATGCACCTGAGTCAACATACCATACATCATTGCTTTCTTCTACACTTGTCATAGAATTGTTCATGTGCTACACCATAAACAAGTGCTCATTTCTGTCATCACCCTGTCTACTAGAATATGCATAATTCCCTTGTTGCAGTTTTCCATTCATGATGTCATTCTTCGTTTTATAGCAGTCTTTAGCCATATGACCCATTTTACCACAGTAGTAGCATTCAACATTACTGTTTGCATTTTGGCCTCTTTGCCATCCACCACGACCTCTTTGGCTCCCCCTGCCTCTAGAGTTACCACGTCCTCCTCCATAGGACTGGTATTCTTGAGTTTGCTCATATTTTCTTCAATCTTCTTCACCTTCATGTGGTAGTCATTGATGCTCATATTTTCTCTTTGCACATTATGCAACTCTTGCTTGAGCTGCATTTTCCTGGCTTGCGTATTTGTGCTATACATTTTTGACAAAGTATCCCATGCCTCCTTTGGCGTACTTGCATCCTGAATATGCACAATCATAGAGTCTGAAATGCTGATAGACAGCCAATACATAACTTTCCTGGCTCTCTCATGCTATGATTTAAATGCCTGCATTTGCTGTTGATTGGAAACATCAGGAAGAACTGGTTCTTCTTCATTTCCTGCAACAAATTCCCAATATCCTTTTCCCATGAGGAAATTCATCATTCTAAACTTCCATGCTTGGAAGTTGTTCTTGTCAAGCTTTTCAGTGACAATCTGTGAAAGAGAATCAGACGCCATTACAAAACACTGCAAAAAATTATGTCACTGCAAAAAACACAGCTTCACCCTCACAAGGGCAAATCTGCAAAACTGGCGAAAGTGGTATTTGACCACACAGTCACTTTCTATTGATGATTTTGCATAAACAGGAACCAAGGATGATTCTGTAACTCCCAATGTCTCTGCGCACAAGCATACGATGCAATTTCTATAGTAACTTTTCACCGATCTGTAGAACAGTGGCTGCACAGCATAAAACTGGGCCTTTTCCTGAGTGCGTGCAGAAAACTTCCGCCTCCAAAACAGGCCCCGAAATGGCCTCAAATCAAAAAATCAAGGTCGCCAAGGGCTAAAGCCCCCTCCCACAGCATATACTGCCCTCTTGCTTCACCGCGAAGGGCGTCTCAACCTGAGACAATGCACTCCTGCACTTTCCGGCTGTGCTACCTATAGAGATCTACTTTCAAAACAGAAAATGAAAGCAACACTGCTCCTCTTACCAGAACACTGCGAGCTTGGCTTGCTTTCTTGAGCTCCTTACCACGAACAAGGCTCTGATACCATGTCAAGATTTTGGGAGAGAAGGAAAGAGTCTCACTTGTAGCTTTCTTGCTTGCACAATGGGGGAATACACACAAGGGTGGAGGCTGAAAACAGTTTTCCTCTTCTTAGTTGTGTAAGCCAAAAGAACTCTCTTACAAAGAAATAGAAGAACCCTATATATGGGTCTCAAACCAAACTCAACTAACTAAGGTGGCATACTAACTGAGCCACGAATTAGAGTAGATAAGGATAGCTATCATGTAGCTATTATTCAAGGGTGGTGTACCAACCGCGTCTGCAACTGATAAGTCAGTGACATAAATACACAACGGTCACCCTAGCGTATCACGAGTGGAGCTCGATATCTCAACACCAACTCCTTGCAAAGCATGTCTTTAAAGATGGTGCATATGAGGTGTTGGAAGGTGGTAGGGGCAGTAGTCAACACAAAGGGCATGACTATGTAAGCAAAGACGCCCCACTCAGTGGCGAAGGCAGTCTTGTGCCTGTCTACAGGATGCACTTGCACCTGGTTGTACCCTGAGAAGCCATCCAAAAAACTGTAGGCCTCCTTGCCTGCCACTCTCTCAAGCATGTGCTCGGTATACGGCGATGGATAGTTGTCCCTCTTAGTAGCATCCTTCACCTTCTTGTAATTGACACACACTCGGATTTTTCCATTCTTCTTCATCACGATGACTATGGGCGATACCCAGTCTGTGTGCTCAATTTCGTAAATGAATCCTGCTCTCATCAGCTTATCAATCTCCTCTTTGACAGCATGAGCATGTTTTGGATTCATAGGGTACGGTCGCTGCTTGACCGACATGATGGGTATGTTGTGAGTCAGGACACTTGGATCTACCCTGTTAAGCTCTTCTAAGGACCAGGCGAGCACGACTATGTACTCTCGCAAGAGAGCGACAAGACTTGTTTCTTCTTCCTCAGTTAAGTCATCGGCAATGAAGACTGGTCAGGGTGTTTCCCCTTCCTAGGCTAGGTTCACCTCCTTGATGGTCTCTCAATCGGTTCGCTCGTTTGCCCTTGATGCTTGGCACCTAACAGAACTACTACCCTATCCCCTTTTTTAAATTTCGTAAATCGTTTAGAAAGGTCCTGCGGTTCTCGTTATTCTTCCGTTCGTGTATCCTTGGGTTGTTTTGCATTTTTCTGCCTTAATCGTCTGCGCCTCAGGTGGATAGGTAGGTCCCCCTTGATGCATCTGGCCGTGGGCGGCCTAGGGATTTCTAGATCACTATCCAAACTAACCTCCGACTCAGAGTCGAACTCCCCATCCTCGCTAGAAGAGGTGGTCTCCCCTGGTGGGCACAGTTTGACTTTGTCCTAAGCATTGATGTCATTCCTGGTTGGGCTATGCCTACTTGCTCAAGGTCTATGGCTCCTACATGTTCCAACTAGGCACGATCACATTCCATGCGTATGACTCCTCGCAATCCTGAAGATACTCTTTTTCTGTGGCTTGGAGTCTGCTTGTATTTGCTCTATTTCTTGTCCTTCAGTGTCACATTCCACAGTATCTACCTCGCCCTCACTTTCGTCACTGAAGGATTGATAGTCTTCGTATTCGTCGTTAGAGTCCTCTTCGTCAGACTGCTCGTGTCTCCTAAGGCTTGGTATATCTCTTGTCATTGGTTAGGAATTAGGGCCCAATTATACATGAGGTTTAAGTCATGCACTATGGTCCATTGCCACTTAGATTCATCTAAGAGATCCTGGAGTGGTTTGAAGTTTGCAGCTGGATTGCAAGCTAGCTTGTTCGTTAAGTATTCAATATCTCGTGGAGTTGCCTTTTGTTGGTTGGGACTTGGAAGTTGACAAGCTTAGGTTTCCCATGAAGGGTTCCTGCCATCATGCAGACTGGTACGGAGGTTGTATCGTTAGACTTGTCGATTGTTTTGATGGCTTGCTCATACGCCTCATGATCTGAGAATGGCAGGTCGATTGTAGCAAGGACGTGCATCCAATCCCGCTCGTCCTCTGGGCATGGGATATACTTGGTCAAGGGTCCATAGGACTTCTTGACCTAGGTGTTACCCTTGAGCATAGCAGAGATGGCATCTAAGTCGACTGGTGAGGTCTTCCAAGTGTCCATCTCTATTCTCACGGCTTCCGTTCTATTGCCAAGGAAGATCAAGCCATTACCCCAATCTTCAATGACTCTAGCATTGCGCATCTAGGGTCGGCCTAATAGGATATCGTAGTCCACTCCCTTCATGAATATAAAGTCCACAGAGAATTGGACACCTGCGATCTTCACTGGCCAATTCTTAAGCACCCCGAATGGCTTGACTCTCATACCGTTTGCTAATGTGACATTAAACCTAGCACTTTCGACAGGCAGGTTTCCCCAAGTCTGAAGCACCGCATGGCTAAGCACACTAACCCTAGCTCCCGTGTCCATGATTCCCTTTCTCGTTGTATCATTTAGGGCTAGAACCGGTAAGACCACATGCATCTCGGAACCTTCCCAGAAGGCATTGACGTGTAAGGATTTAGGCATATTGTGCAGCATCAAACTCGATATTTGCGTCTTTGCATCATGGTCATGAGGATCTACCGTGACCTGCTCTCGTGACCCTTAAACCCACTGCTTAAGATCTTGCCATAGGGTGGGATGCTGCCTAAGGAGATCTCCCAGGCTAAGTGTTACAAGGGTAGTCACCAACGTGGTCAGGAGATTGTTGGGTGCTCGCGTCTTTCTCCTAACTTGGATTGTCCTAGCCAATGGTCGTGATTGATCTGTGGCCCTGTAGCATCATGTCTTGGCCATAGCGGCACTACTTGTGGTGCAGTTGCTTCTCTTGACCTTGGTTGAGGAGGTGAGATTGACGTGCTTATGCTAGAGTGATCATTGATCTCGTCCTCTATGATGGGCTCAGCATTTTTTAGATGCTCTTGAGCCTCCACCTATTCCTTCACTTTTTCTATGGCCTCTAACTGTCGTTTCGGATGTGGGTATTCCCCTACCTTAGCACTTCCCTTTTAGGCCGTTTTAGGGGCTGAAGTCTCTGCCTCTGCGTCAGAGACCTTCTTTCCAGCAGGCAGAGTTGTAGCACTCTCCATTTTTAGTGTGATTTTAGCTTCCGACCTCTTCTTCTTCCACCTGCGACTTTTCTTCCCTATCGAAGTTGCATCAAGGTTGCTAGGTCCTGGCAATGATATGCCGGCCTACTTTGTCTGGGCACGGGTCATGACCCACAATGGGATAGGTGTAGCTTCCCCATCGAGGTTCTCGACACCAAACAATCCATTAGGGGAGTTTTGAGGTCTCGAAAATGCCTTTTAGGATGTGGAGAGAGAGTTCTCTAGACCAATAAGAGCAAAGCCTCCGTAATGGAACTTCTATTTTTAAAAAAATAAAAAATCATTTTATGAAAATATATAAATATAATAATATTACGAATTTGTATTTTTATTATGTATTTTTAGTCTCTTATATTCATGATTATGACATCTTTTGCATTAATGGCATAGAGTCTTGGCTACTTTTATTTAATGATATTTCTAGATTAATGATAATGACTGATGCAATCGAAATTTAAATTGGTGAAAAGCATGGCGCTTAGTTTTTTCCCTCCTTTCTTTTATTCCTCTATTGTTTTTCCCTCCGTTATGGTAGCCTAGTCCTCTCTCTCTCTCTCTCTCTCTCTCTCTTTGTGCATGAATCTCTCTCTTCTACCATGGATACAGAAATTCGACATTCAACAAGGTGTCCAAGCTCCCAAATCACATCCATATCAGTGTTTAACTCATTCTAAACTGATGGAAGATGGATTCCTACTATCATTAGCAAAGGTAGTTGGATCACCATGCAACAAGCAAAATGTGGAAAAAGGCAAAGACATGAGAGCTCATTTATCTCTACTTGAAAGGGCAGAATCCGAGATTTTAAGCTTGGAGCAAATAAGAATAGTATCAAAGAGGTACTAGTGCAACATGTGTTCATGCATAGAGAGCTGTGTTTGAAACCTGGATCTTCGAAGCTTCCAACGCATAGACCAAATTGTAAGAATTTGATTCTTAAAGTTTTTACTTTCTTAAACATGGTTTAGGTTTTTCCATTATAATATTTGTTTTTCTTGTAGATGTCTATCCCTCTAATCTTGAGGAATGGCAACCAGTGGAATCTATTATTGATGTTATTGATGTTATACATGGTTCAATTGGAGAAGAAATGTATAGAGGCAAAAAGAAGACAGAGCTTGCAGAGAATGGAATATTCTTTTATGACCATTCTTATGTTATTCCTATGCGGTGTTGCTAATGGGGATCAATAAAACTCCTTCCTTTGCCAGAATTTTCAAGCTTTGAGTGGCCTTTGCCAAGTCCAGCTACTAGTGAGGGCTATAGATGTAAGATATTTTTTGAGATCCAAAAAGCACTAAAATCTAATATCTCAAGTAGGCTAAGCAAAGTTACTTTATTTATGCCTATTAAAATATTTATTGATTTCTTCTCTAATATGGAGATAAGAATAACAAAAACCATGCTTTTAGTGAAGAGACTAACATATGATCATATCATACAATTTGTTGATCAAGGATGGGATACAATGACAGAAGGAAAAATTATATGTAAGATAGATCAAGACTCTATAGCTTGTAAATATATGATTGCTACTCAAAATTTTATCCTTAGCTTTTACTATAGTCGATGGCATTTTGTTGGTAGTAGTCTAGTTGCTTTAGACCGGAATCTTAATGATTTCAGCAAAGATCCTATAGTGGATCTTGATATTTGGTTCAACGAGGATATTATTGCAATCTTAAAGATCAGAAAATCATCTACGCTACATCAAGTGAGGATGGATTTACAAAATGAAGACATTGAACTACCATGCTCCTTTGTATTCCAACTTGACAAGAAACGAGTAAGTTTTCACATCATATTATATCTACTTAGATGTATATCAAGATCTCACTCTCTAACTAACAAACATTTGTAATTTATTTTTTGCAGATATCGAAAAGGAGAGAAAATAATATACACTGCAAGGACATTCAAGAAAAGATATCTTTACTTTTGAAGGGAAAATTTCTATATATGAAGGCTTACAAGGCGATATGGCAAACCTATTTCTTTTTTGGATAACTATCCTTTCTAAGAGTCCTTTTGCCTTTCTTTGATGTCTTGGGTATAGAAGGTGTTGAAGCTGTGGCTTTGCCTTCCGTGGTTATAGGCACCACATCTCCTTCATGGTGCAAATCCCCACCAATCTCTGTTGTTGGTTGTATACAATTGACCATTATATACTTTAAGAGCTTTGCCCTGACATACTAAACATGCTCAGATGTATAGCAATCCTTCAAAAACTATCACACATTTATAGAAAAAAGAGTTTTATTTCATTATTGTTCTTACAATAGACTATATTTTTATCATCAATGGACTATTTGTAATTAATATCTATCTTAAAGTTTAGCATCTTTCATATTACCTTTACATGTTTATCATCATTAAGATAAACAAAGTTAACCATTCTTCTAGCATTTGCAATCACCCTCCAACCACAAGAATGGCTATCATCCTGATGGGGACACTGCAACCACCAACACAAAGTAAAACTATAAAGAGGACAGATGGTAGTTCATAGAATAAACTCATGTTTCAATTATTTTAATGAATAACTTACCGCAACTTGTTTATATTGCATTGTTGCAAGCAAATCAGACGGCATAGGGGGTATTTTCTCTAGCTCTTCAATTAATCTTTTGGCACCTCTATATATAAAATATGTTGAAATTTAGAGTACTTACAAAAATAATAATTGAAATATCAAGGAGCCCTTGGATAATATAACTTACAATTTAGCATTTTCATGGCTTCCTTTCATAGAGTTGATTAAAAAACATTGCTTATCCACAAGTTCTATTGCAATCAAGCTCCAATGAGAACTAAAAGCAATCATATCTCAACAAATTAGTAGGATAAAATCTCAAAAACTCTAATAGAATATTGAATCACTTACTTTTCATTATATGGAATTATAAGGAGCACCAAAGTATCGAAGTCAATCAGATTGAGCCAGTGCTCAATAAAACTTGTATCAAGCTCGTTCCTCATAAAGAATGAGATAGATGGATCAAGAACCTCAATTTTTTGTTGTATATCCAAAGGAAACTCATGCATTATACACCTAGAAAAGGCATAGAAATAGTGAGTATAAACAAGAAAAATCTTATTGTTAAAAAAATATCAAAAAGTATAAGTAAATATGGATGAATATACCTTAGGCCAACAAGAATAATACTGTCATTTACTTCTCTTCTTTTATCCTTAAGAATCTGAACACATGCAGCATTAAAGGAGATAACCTCAGTTCTTTTGCCTAAGTCACCAGGTAAGAAACAAAACACACTGAATCCTTTTGGATTAGCTGCTTCAAGAAGGGTGGCTAGCTCATTTTCAAAGAACTCTAGTTGCTCTGTTTCCCTTTCTTCAACCCTTTGCCTCCTATACTCTCTCCATTTATCTGCATGTTCCTCTTTAGCTTTCTCCTCTTTTTCATGTTGCCTTGTATCCTTCTCATGGGTGACATCCTCAACCCTAAGACTAGAATCATCTTTCTTTCTCGTAGCTGGGGGCACATTAGGGATTTTAAATGTCTTCATATCAGTGAGGGGAATTGGCTCAAGGACCTTTGAAAATCTATATCTTAGCCTCCTAAGAATTACCATGTCCTTGTCCATGAGTGTGAGCCTATGAGCATGAGTAGCACAAATATAGGTATCTTGAAAAAACTCAACTAAAAAATCCTCTGTGGCTTCTTGTATACAATTAAGAGCTGTTCTTGTCCATTTGAAACTATCCAAACTATATCTGTCACAAAGTTCCTGACAAGCCTCTGAAAAGACAACTTTGGAATTGCATTGTCAAGAGCCTTTACTACCTTCCAAATCTCCCTTAGGCACCAGACATTTTGAGAAAACTTTCTCTTTGGCTTTGACTTTCTAGAGAGCTTCTGAGGCTTTGAAGACTCATGAATCTTTGACGCTAAATCCCTAGGATCAATCTTCTCCTTTCTTGCTATTGCTTTAGTCCTAGCCATCTGCCAAAAAAAGACATGTTACTTCTTCTCCAACATGTCCAGCGAAACGTGAGTCCCAGACAAGAGGTATCCATGCTGCATGTCATTTTCGCATTTCAGCCGAATTTTTCTCGAGCCTGTCTAGTGAAACACGAGTGTCAAGCAAGGCGCCTCCTTGCAGCTGCTTCTTTTCGCGTTTCACCGGACTTGTTGTCCATTGTGTCCAGTGAAACGCGAATTTAAGACAGGAGACCTCCTTGAAGCACGTTATTTTCGCGTTTCACCGGACAACTCATGAATAGCATAGAAATCGACAAAACCAAGAAAAAAGAGCTTTGATTCAAGGAAAGCTTTTAAAATTACATAAAATATCCATGGATCTAGGGAAGAAGTTTGAAGATTTCCTTAAATCTCCACAACATTAAGGAGTGCTCCCACTATGGAAAAAATTCTTTCGTAGTGCTGATAAGCTCATAATAACATAAAGGATTAAGGAAAAGTATCAAAAGAATGCATTGAATGGAGCCTGTTATTGAAAAGCAAGATGCAGAAACCATACCTTCTTTTTAGCTTATTCTTCACAATCTCAGCCTCATGACTAGAATATGCTCGAAGGTTTCCTTTGTTGGGGAAGCTGTGAAATGCTTGGAGATTGGAAGGAACACCAAAGGTAAAGGCAGAGTAGCAATGTTTTTTGCTTGCTTGAAATGCGGTGAAAGGCGAAGGCCTTGAATTTGTATGGACTCAACGTTCTTGGCAAAGTGTTAATAACACACGTATGACGTATTCTCGCTTACCGGAAAAAAAATTTAACTTGGAAAAGTGTTATGTAACACACGTGTGACGTATTTTCGAAAAAAGAGATGCGTACATCTTCTAAGGACTTTGATACGGTGTGTTAAGTGAGACACGTGTGCATGTATTTTTCCATTATTACACAAACTTTTTCGTTGGAATTATCACCACATGCTTAACGGTCAATATAAAAGCATTTCAAAGCCATTTCTCTGACATTGTCTTCTTTTCTATTGAAATTTCATCTCGACTTCCCTTCAAGGTCCTTGCTTCCTGTGTGGAGAGCAGTTCAACAATCTTTAATAGGTAACAAAATTTTTTATTACAAGTATTTTAACAAAATAAATTTGATTAATATAGAAAGAATTTTTAATAACACTTGAATAATTACAGATGTTATGTGCTTTGTATCTTTTAAAAGCAGCATAGCTTTTCCAAAAAGGATTTTATCATAAATTTCTGTTTTTCCATAGAACTAATTTATAGTTCACGTTTCTCTTCTTGATTTGCATCTTTTGACCAGTGAAACGCGAAATAATGTCCCTGTTAGTGATATTTGGCTAAGTATTGCGTTTCACCGGTGAGATATTGAAAAAATTTTCGTCTTCAAGGTATTGTTCGGTGAAACGCGATTTCTTCACAGGAATTTACCTTGGACACTTTAATTTTCGCGTTTCACCGGCCAACTAAACAAATTTCTCATTTTTTGATTTTTTTGTCTTGAAAAATGCAATTTTGGGACCTCTTTTCATGGTTTCATCTTTTTTTATTGGATATTGGTTCTATTCTGCTTTTTTTTCATGGATAAATCTTTTCCTGTCAAGATGACAAAGAGGAAGCTATCTCTGGAAGGAATGGATGAGGAGGAGATAATTGAGACATCTGATGATAGGCTCTTTGATTTCTTATACACCAGTGGAAATTCTTCCAAGTTTTGGCTACATCAGGGAAATTTTCAATGTTCCTTTTGATTTGAAGGAGTTATTGGAGGATCTTGAAGATAAACTTAAGGAGTACATATGTTTTTATGATAGACATGTGCAAGGTTTGGAAGTCAATGGATTTGTTCATTATAGTGATGTCATGGGAGCCACCAGTACATCCAGGTCAACTTTGCTAGGCAGGTTCAACCTCATTGATGAGGAATTCAGAAAGAAAGAAACATGTTGCCCTTTCCACAGGTATCAACACCAATGCCTTCTGATCCACAAGGACGTTGGATTTATTGTGTATCTTCAGTACATGGAAAATTCTTCTCCAGACATAGACCAACAGAGAAAGCTAGAGGATATTGCAAGTATGGATAAGGAGGTCGAAGAGAAGGAGGAGATGTTCCAAGAAGATGTTGAGAATCAACTTGTCCAAGGTTTTGATGTAGGTTTGTTCAAGAGTGACAATATCACAATGGTGGAAGAAAAGGAGATCGAGCCAAGTGTACAGGTTGATGAAGAAGGTCCTCTTGCATGTGTTCCAACATTTCCCACTTATCTTATCAACAAGAAAAGATATGTGTTGCTAAATGATATTTAACATCTTTTTGATCTTAGAGAAGATTATTGCTTAGCAATCCTTGCAGATTGGGGCAAAAATGACATGAATTTTATAGGTTATGAACAAGAACCACTAGCAAGTCTTGATGTTGAGGGAGAGAATTTCCAAGATAGCTCTATAGCCTTACATACATGTATTAATCAGATCATAGAATACGAAAAGGGGGGGCCACCTATAGAAGAAGAGTTCTTGTAGGTCCAGAAGAAACTTCATATTGATGATGTAGGGTATGGAAATTGAAGTCTCCATTAGATGAGAAGCCCAAGAGTTTAATAAATCTTTATGATGATAGTCTTCTTGAAGAAGACGAACACCCTAAGGTATGAAATATAATTCGAAGTTACCCATTGAGTTTATGTTAGACTTTATTATGCATTATAGATAAATATATTATATCTTGTACTGTTGTGGTTTGTTCTGTAGATTAAGATTGAAGATTTGGACAACTTTCTTGGAAGGGCCAAGGGCTCTAGGCCAATGTAGCTTGGAAAAAATCAAAGCCTTGGCCATTATATTGGAAACTTAAACAATCAAACAATTGTAATATATCATAGTAGATTGTCAAGCTCTCCAAGTCTACCAATGATGGCTTTGAGAGCTATCTCAAAGGTAATTGGATCTCAAAAAATGTTGGCAGTTAAATGCTTACCCCGCGCGCATGATAATAATCCCCATCTGCGTTGTGCAAATAAGGCTGAGGGTTAAAACCCACAAGCCGCACAAGAACAACCCTTACGGAAAGGCAAATGGATAAATGATTAAAGTAGTGTTTATTATTTTTTAATTTACCCCCCTCCCCTCAGTCGATGCATGGCGAGGGGAGAGGAGTGCGAGAGGGAGGGTGAGTAGTCCATGAGTGGTGTGGGGAAGCATGAGGGGGGAGGCATCCACTCAAGCCACTTGTGTGGCTACCTCTCCCCCCCTTAGCCTATATGACCCCCCCTCCCCCCCCAAAGAATGGGGGAGGAAAGAGAAGGCTATGCTGTCAGAGGATCACACCACCGTGAAGATCGCTAAGCTACTGTTGTTGTTGTGCCGTTGCCCCCTGCCCATACCACCGCCATCAATATCATAATCTCCCCCCTCTCATCGTCAATCTCCTCTCCTTGAATCATTACCCCCCCTCCACATCATTCTCCTGGGAAGCAGACGCTTCTTGGAAGCTTCTTGAGAAGCTTCTAACAAGGCTTTCATAAGCCTTGTGCATACATGCTTTCCCCAGGATTTAAATTCCAAGCCTCCAAGGCCCCTGATCCTGCACAGGAGAGGAAGATCGCGGACTGTGAGTCTTCAGGATGCACGAGTAGCCCAAAGGAAAGCTTCTGCAACAAAAAAATACGCTGCATAAATGGCCCCAAAACAAAAGATGCAAGGCACACGTGCAGAAGTCTCTAACCCAAGTCTATGCGTGGATATTCCTACGAGTTCTCATGCCGAGGTTCTATGAGCTTAATTCCGCATAGAAGGAATGCATTAGGCACGTTTAACTTCATGGAAAGAATGCATTTACGCTTGTCTCTAATTCACATAGTAAAGTTAAGATACAATTGGGAATTTATTTCCGTGGACAATTTATAAGAATTAGTGCATGTCGTGCATTTGGGTTACTTGCATTTCCAAATTGCAAAATCCAAAGCACATATTGCGTAGGGTAAAAAGATGAAAATTTTTAAATGCATCTTTGATTGACCACGGAAAAGAAAAGCGCATAAGGCATTTAGGTAGTAATTTTCTACTTGTAGATTCGTATGACACAATCATTGTCGCTATTGTCCAAGTAGTTGCATTGCATGGAAATGAAACCATGAACTTGCCCGTTACATGCGAAGATGCATGTATTTTAAGTCAGATTAATTGCTGTAGAACACATTAAATCAACATTAGTCTTATGATATTCGTCATGCATGAACTTCATTTATCGAATTTGTATCTAGAAAAGGTTGCATGTCATATTGAAGCCTGAAATTCGATTGCATTAAACGACAGGTTGTAGGCATAGCTCCTTGATGTAAATCTATGTAGGTTTTATGCAAGTTATTCCCCATGTTGTCAATCATCATGATTTTTACAAGGAAAAGATATGGTCATTGCAAACCTTATAGTTGCAAAGAAGTAAAGAATCACATATTTACACGCAATGTGATGTCTTGCAACTATTTACACCTTTAGAACAAGTTTAGCATCTCCAAGAAAAGGTCGTTTCTTGTCGCAAGACAAGTAGACCAATTTTGCTAAATCACTTGTAATGTTATAACCTTCAAGGGATTTGTAAAAGCATAGCTAGTTGGTACAATGAACACTTCAAAGTGCTAGGTAGGGTTTAGTATGTTAAAAATTTTGCCTAGTATCGCACTTGGGACGCCAAGTCGAGACTTTCAAACCCTAAGGTCCTACCCACATTCACGGAATGATTGGGTTAAATGGAACGCCCATACAAGAATGATATAGGGTTTTACTCTAAGGATTGAATGACCTAATACTAGACTTTCGATTGAGTTTAGAAGCCCTAGGCCAAGTGTTATTAGCTAGTAAGATTAGGGTTGGGTTGGGTAAGGACTCCCAAACCCTACATCTTGGCCAAACATATTTCTTGTCCAAGAAACATCGTTTGATGGGAGAAATGATCTTGCGAGTTAGGTGTGACACCTATGCAACAAGTTGCAACGTCACATGGTTTTGTGTTAAATCATAAAGTAGAGTTGCCACTCCTTATAACAAGGTTGGCAGGTTCTAGCGCAAGTCTAACTTGCAAGAGGATGAGTAGTCATCCTGCTACATCACCCTTTTTGGGCTAATTTTCCAAGTTAGGGGAAGTTATGTATTGCCTAGTAAGCAAAGGATCAAATCAAGTTAGGGCAACGAGAATTGCCCAGGATTTACTGTCTTAATTTAAGGAACCTAAGGTGTTTGGGTTAGATATAAGCCCTAACCCAAGGATAAAAGGGGTAGACAAGAAATGAAACCCTTGAGGATCCTGCCAAGTTGCAATTGATCTTGGATCGGATGCTGGATGCATTCGGAGAAGAGGATTCACACCTTAACTGTTGGCCAAATAAATGACCACTGGATTGATTGTGTTTGTACAGTTTAGGAGCACTGTTTGTATTGCTTTACTCAATGAACTAAAGATGAAAAAATAATTAAATGCTTTAGGTTGAAGCTTTGGAGGGATAGGCAGCATCAGTTACCCCCAACTGTGTGCCTGACCCTAACCAAGGGGGTTGTTAGCCGCGCTGGGAATGTGGACCGAACCTACCGCGAGAGGTCTCTCCGTTGGCCGCTACTTGGATTAGGAGGACGCTTGGGTGCCAGGGGGGCTCTGGCCCATAAATCCATTACCTTCTGTAACGTGTCCACTTGTTCTCTTGTAGGACATGTCTTAACAGCCCATCGAGAACAGAGTCTAGAAAGCGCAGCCCGGTACTCCCACGGAATGTCAGGGGGTTTGCGATGAACCTCTTGAGTCTGCCATGAAACGGAAGCATTCCAGCCTTCCCACTTAGGACTGACCTGAATCAAGGTTTTCCTAATGGTTAAATTCTTAGAGAGTAACTAGCATCGAACCCCAGGTGAACTACTTTATGCAAAAATGTCAGGGTCGAAGCAGATTCATGCTGTACTTGGTTCAAGGAGAACGGGAAATGAGAGGGATGCAAAGCTCGACCTCTCTGCCCATAAGGCATAGTCCCATTCCGTTCCCCTAAAACAGCATAAATCAGGATTCTAGTAACCTAGACTCTAGGTCAACGTTCCTTGCTATCAACTTCTTTAAGAAAAGTTCTTGGCCAACCGGGACCACCCATCCGTAGGATGGACCCATGGCCACATCCACCGCACTAACCTAGGGGTTGCTTTACCTACCACATTTAGTTGGACACACATAAAAGAGCTTCCTTAATTGTCCAATTAGTAATCGGTTCCTTCATGTAATCTTAGCACTGACATAGAAAAACAATGTCAAACAAGTTCCTTTTCAACAATTGATCTTATTTATTAGTCATTGGAATACATCATATAATCCAGCTCGAAGGCTAATCCATATCGAAGGCAACCAAGCAATCCTCAGGGATTACTAATCCAAGTTTTCACCTGTAGACTAATATGCGGGCCTTGAGATCCAATCCCAAGTCACGTCGACCTCTTGTGTAGGACCCGAAAGGCAAGGTATTTATGGCCAGTGCCCCCCTGGCACCCAAGTGTCCTCCTGCTCCAAGTAGCGCCCAATGAAGAGACCTCTCACAGTGGGTTCGGTCCATATTCCCAGCGTGGCTAACAACCCCCTTGGTTAGGGTCAGACAGACAGCCGGGGGTAACTGATGCTACCTCTCCCTCCAAGCCTTCAACCTGAAGCATTAGTTATTTTTCCATCTTTAGTTCTTTGAGAAAAGCAATACAAACAGTGCTCCTAAACTGTACAAAAACAATCAATCCAGTGGTGTAAATCCTCTTCTCCGAATGCGTCCAGCATCCGATCTAGGATCAATTGTGACTTGGCAAGATCCCCAAGGGTTTCATTGCTTGTTTACCCTTTTATCCATGGGTTAGGGTTTATACCCTATTAATCCAAACTAACCAATACCTTAGGTTCCTTAAGTTAAGATAGTAAAACTTGGGCAATCCTCATCACCCTAACATGATTTGTCGATTGCTCGTTACCCTAACTTGCCAACTCAATAGCAGAATTACTCATCCTCTTGCAAATTATCTTGTACTTAGATCCTACCAACCCTTGTTCTAAAGAGTGGCAAATCTGTCTTGTGACTTAAAAACAAAGCCATGCCACGTTGCAACTTGTTGCATAGGAGTCGCATCTAACTTATGGGATCAATCTCTCATCAATGACGTTCCTTGGTCAAGAAGTATGTTTAGTCAAGATGTAGGGTTTGGGGTGTCTTCTTACCCAACCCAACCCCTAACCTTACTAGGTCACAACGCTTGGCCCTAGTGATTCTAAACTGAATCGGAAGTTTAGAATTAGGTCGATCGATCCTTAGGGTAAAGCCCTACATTGTTATTGTATGGACGTCCAATTAACCCAATCATTCCATGAATGTGGGTAGGACCTTTGGGTTCGAAAGTCTCGACTTTGCGTCCAAGTGTGATATTAGGCAGAATTTCTAATGTGCTAAACCCTAGCTAGCACTTTGAGGTGTTCGTTGTACTAACTACTTATGCTTTTAAGAATCCCATCTGGGTTATGTCATTACAAGTGATTTAGCTAAATCAGTCTACTTGTCTTGCGACAAGAAACGATCTTTTCTTAGAGATGCTAAATTTTTTCTAAAGGCATAAATAGTTGCAAGACCTCACATTACGTGCAAATATGTGTTTCATTACTTCTATGCAACTATAAGGTTTGCAATTACCATTTCTTTTCATTGCAAAAATCATGATGATTGACAACTTGGGGAATAACTTGCATAAAACCTACATAGATTTACATCAAGAAGCTATGCATATAACCTTTTGTTTAATGCAATTGAATTTAAGGCTTTAATATGATATGCAACCTTTTCTAGGTACAACTTGATGAATGAAGTTCATGCATGACGAATATGTGACACGCAACCTTTTCTAGATACAACTTCGTTAAATGAAGTTCATGCATGATGAATGTCATAAGTTTATGCTGACTTGATTCATTCTACGGCAATTAATCCGACTTAAAATGCAAGCATCATCGCATGCAATAGGCAAGTTCATGATTTCATTTCCATGCAATGCAACTACTTGGACAACATCAATAACGATTATGTCATACCAATCTACAAGTAGAAAATTACTACTTAAATGCCTTATGCACTTTTCTTTTCTGCAGCCAATCAATGACGCTTTTAAACAATTTCATCTTTTAAACCTAAGTAATATGCGCTTAGGATTTGCAACTTGGAAATGCAAGCAACCCAATTTGCATGACATGCACTAACTCTTGTAAATCGTTCAAGGAGATAATTTCCCGAATGTATTTTAACTAGACTATGTGAATTAGAAACATGCGTAAAAACATTCTTCCCATGAAAATTAATCATGCCTAATGCATTGCTTTAATGCGGAATCATCCTTTCTGCCTTGGATTTTTTTATTTTGCGCGGAACATGGCCCTTACAAAATGTGATTTTTAGCAAAACCCACAGTGGTGAGGATGAGCAAGGCTTATAGAAGCCTTGTTTTTTGAAGCTTCTATGCTTCTAAGTAGAAGCTACGTGGAGAGAGAAGAATTAGTTTAGTGGGAGAAGGTGCCGATGATGAAGATGGAGGTGATAATGATGATGGTGATGGTAGAGTAGAGGAGGCAGCAACGCTACAACAGGTGGAAGCGGGTGGCAGGTGGCATGTGGCGGTGGCTTCCTAGCGTGGCGATGCTCTCTGAGAGCACGGCCTCCTCTTCTCTCTCTTTGTGCCTCTCCCCCAAACTACAGGGGGGAGGTTTTATAGTGTGTAAGTGGGGGGGGGGATCCACACACGTGGAGGGCTTTCATGCCTTCCCTCCCTCATGCATCCCCACACCACACTCCTCCCTCTCTCTACTTAGCTCCACTCACTCTCCCCTGCCATGCATCGGTTGAGGGGAGGGGGAGTAAATAATAAAAAAATTTGCACTACTTTAATCATTTATCCATTTTCCTTTATGTAAGGGGTGTTTCCCATGCAGCTTGTGGTCTTCAAGCCCCGACCTCTTTTGCACGACATGGAGCCAGAATTTAACATGGTGCACGGAGGGAACACTTAGCCACCGACATTAATCGATGCGGGAGATGTCTTTGCACAGCTTTTGTGTGGGCGTGTGGTGATCAAAGTTCTTTAATATTTTGAGCAGAAATATTACATTCTCTCCCCCTTAGAGGAATCGACATGTCCTCATATTGAGAAGAACTGGGGGTATTGTTGGTTGAGAACACTTTCATCCATCCAAGTGGCATCCTCCTCGGGATAATATTTCCACTGAATGAGGTATTCTCTCAAGGTTTTGGATCTCAAATGTCTCTCCCTCACATCTAAGATCCTGTCAAGCCATAGCTCAAGGACTCCTTGGCTAGGCATTACAACTTGTTGATCATCAAGTATATGACTAGGGTTAGGTACATACTTTTTTAGTAGACTGATATGAAATACATTACGAACCTTTAGGTTCTCCGGGAGTTGAAGTCTGTAAGCATTAGGTCCTAGGCACTTGAGGATCTTGTAGGGTCCACAATACCTTGGACTTAACTTCTTGCATTCACCTAGGGATAGGGAACTCTTCTTTGGGCATACACAAATGAAGACCACATCTGAAGGATCTATCTTGACGTTTCAAATCTGCGTATGCCTTCTGTCTATCCTTGGCGGCTTGGATGTCTTGTTGTAATCTTCTAGCATTTGCTTTGAAGCTTTAACCTTCAAGGTTGGATCTGAGAAGTTTAAAGGACTTCGACATTCGTGCCCGTACAATGCTTGAAAAGGGGTCATCTGAATGCTTTGTTGGTAGGAAGCATTGTAGGCAAACTCAACCAGTGGCAAGTATTGAATCCAGTTTTTGGGTTTGCGACAGTAGTGTTCCCTTAGCATATCCTCAATGACTTGGTTGACTTGCTTCATTTGACCATTAGTTTGGGGATGATAAGATGTACTGAAATAGAGTTGAGTCCCAATGGCTTCGAAGATAGCCCTCCAGAAGTGTGATGTGAAGAGAGAGTCATGATAACTAATGATTCTTTTGGGTAGCCCATGTAGTTTGAATATCTCCATGATGAACAACCTTGAAATATCTGAGGCTTTATAGTTTGTCTTAACAAGGATAAGATGTGTAACCTTGGTGAGCATATCAACCACAACCATAATGGAGTTGTATCCTATCTGAACTTGGGGTAGGCTAACAACAAAGTCCATACTGATGAATTTCCATTTCATTTGGGAAATGTTAAGTGGTTGCAACTTCCCTGGCATTTTGACATGTTCAGCCTTAAAGCGCTAACAAGACAAACATTCTGTGACATATTTGAGAATGTCACCTTTAAGCCTCTCCTAATAATAGCTCTTTCTAACTACATTGAGGGTCTTGGCATAGCCAGGATGTCCTATGAAAGGGGAGTCATGAGCTTCCCAAAGTATTTTTTGCTTGAGGGATTGGCTTGTTGGTGTACATAATCTCGTTCTATAGTAGACAAGTCCACCATTGATAGAGAATTCTAGATACTTTGCCTATAGCTTCAGGTCTTGATCCTTGATGGGGATCTCCCTTAGCAACTTCTGATAGGTTGGATCATGGCATGCCTCTTCCCTAGCTAGCTCAAGTATTGGGTTGTTTGGCATGGATACGTTTGTGGCTAAAGATCTAGCTGTTGATGGATCTTGCAAGATTAGAGAATTTAGAAATGCCTTGCAACTGAATGCATTGGAAACTACATTCTCCTTTCTAGGCCGGTATTTGATTTCAAAATCATACTCCTTTAGCACTTCAATCCATCGAATTGCCTCATGTTGATCTCATTTTGGGCAAAGATCCACTTAAGACTTTTATGATCCGTCAGTAGGGTAAACTTGTTACCCAGCAGGTAGTGTCTCCAAAGCTTGAGAGCATGGATGATAGCTAAGAGCTCCAAATCATGGGTAGCATAATTCCTCTCATGGATGACAGCTAACAACTCCACATCATGGATGAGAGCTAATAGCTCTAGATCATGGGTAGCATAATTCCTCTCATGGCTCTTCAGTTTCCTTGAAGAGTATGCTACAGGATGACCTTCTTGCATAAGCACACATCCTAAGGCAAGTGTGCTAGCATCAGTTATTACTTCGAACTCCTTACTAAGATATGAAAGTTTGAGGATAGGTGCTTATACCAAAATTTTCTTTAGTATATGAAAGCTATATTGTTGAGCAGTTGACCATACAATTGATGTTTGCTTCTTCAGTAGATCCGTCAGAGGCACTACAATCAAAGCATAGTTTTTTATAAAGACCCTGTACCATCCTATCAATCCAAGAAAATTGTGCATTTCTTTGATAGTTGTTGGATTTGGCCATTCTAGAACGTCTCTGATCTTGGCCGAGTCCACTGAGATCCCTTCCGGTGCTACAATGAATCCCAGATATTCAATCTATTGTTTGAAGAACGCACACTTTTTCTTTTTGGCATGAAGCTTGTGTGTCCTCATTGTCTCTAGGACAATGCAAAGCTGGGGTTCATGATCCTCTTCTTGTTTGGAGTAGACTAAGGTATCGTCGAAGAAGACGAGTACAAAGTCATCAAGATATGGTCTAAAGATATCCTGCATTAACCTATTGAAGGTGGCAGGTGCATTTCTCAGTCCGAATGACATGACCAGGAACTCAAAATGCCCATATCTTGTGCTGAATGCCGTCTTTTCGATATCTTCTTCCTTGATCCTTATTTGATAGTATCCAGACCTGAGATCAATCTTGGAGAAGATCTTCACACCTTGAAGATGGTCAAGAAGTTCATCTATTCTTGGAATAGGATATTTGTTCTTAATGGTTGATTGATTCAACCCTCTGTAGTCAATACACAGCCGAAGCGTTCCATCCTTTTTCTTCTAGAATAGCAGTGGAGTTCCCCATGGCCAACTTCTGGGATGGATGTAGCCCTGATCTAACAATTGCTTAAGTTGCTCCTTCAGCTCAATTGCTTCCAAGATGGACATTCTATGTGGCCTCTTTGCAATTGGTGCGGCTCCTGGCACTAGCTTGATCTCATGATCAAATTCCCTTTGAGGCAGAAGTTCTATCAGCTCTTCAGGAAATACGTCTGTGTACTCGTTTAGCCATGAGGGCTCTTCCTTAGACTCCTGATTCTGATCTAACTTATTAAGCTCAATCAAATAGAGAGGTAGCCCCTTTCTGACTCCCTTTATTATCCGAGATGCTTTGGCCAATTGAATTTTCAGATTTCTAGCCTCTCCTTGAGTTGTGACCAATTCCCTTTCATATTTTGGAAAGGAAACTTGGCCCTTTCCAAAATAAATGTGGACATCATTAGGTTTAAGCCAATCCATTCCGAGCAAACACTCATGGATACCTAGGTTCATAACCCAGAATCTGACCGAAGTCCACTTTCCTCCTAGTAGGAATTCCACCTTAGCACTTTGCCTGGTACAAGTGACCTCACGACCATTTGCTAATTCCACAAGGCAGGTGCATCTATTGTGGCTATTCCTAGTCTTTTTGCATAAACTGTTGAGATAAATGAATGTGTACTACCACAATCAATCAAGGTTTTGAAACCTTTACCTTGATAGTCAGATGGTGTTTGAATCACTGAAAATTGGCGATTCGGGCATTTCTTGTGAAGAGTGGCATGGATTGTTGCCCTCTCAAAGTCTACTTCCATGGTCGAGTCTTCTTCATCGCACATCTCCCTATTGGCAACACAAGCGGTTCTTCCTCTGCCCCGGGTGGTGGCACCTTGGCCACGGATGGTTCCTTGGGATGGTCCTTGATGTTGTCCTCCGCCAAGCTTAGGACATTGCCTTTTGAAACGATTGGGCTCATTGCAATGGAAGCAACGGATATTGCGGCCATTACCTTGGGTAGGAACAAAATTATTGACATTGTTGGTCCTAGCTTTCTTTCTTTGTCCCTGGTTTGGACCTTGAACTCTCTTTGCCTGGGACCTATACACTCCTTTGTTTTGATCCTTGTAATACCAAGTCTTATTACTTCTTGGCGTGTTCTACACTTCTTGTATTATGGGTGCAACTTGAATGAGTGTGTCCTAAAGATTTGTTGGGCGCATTGATTCGAGGCGGGTGTTTACCGGTGGGTTTAGTTCGGCACAAAACTTTGACACCTGTTGTGTCATATCCATTTGTGGCACATACTTCAAAAGAGAGAAAAACTTTGAGTAGTATGCATCAAGAGATAAACCAAGCTGTTTTAGCTCATAGAACTCGTTCATCTTCTGCGTGTGGTAGGCAGGTGGTAAGTATCTTCCTCGCACAGCTCTTTTAAGCTTTTCCCAAGTAATTGACCCTTCCGAGATCCCTTGGTCTCTGCACCATTGCTTCCACCAAAGTCTTGCTTCGTCGATAAGCTTCAGCTTGGTGAGCATTGCTTGGTTGGTGGGTGCAGTATCTGCTGTTTCAAAGTAATCTTCCATGGATTCGATCCAAATCTCAGAATCACTTTGGAAGGTCCTTTCTTTACCATCAAATTCTGGTGGCTTGATTTGCTTGAGAAGAAACTTCTTCTCCTGAATCACAGCCATACTTGGGGTAGGGGTCAGACTAGGAATCTTCACTTGAGATTGTGCATGGACATTGGGATTCTTAACGTTAACAACTCACTAAATGTTTCTCACATTGCATTTCATGCCCAATTTAGCTTTCAGCCAAGAGACCTAATCACTTAACTCTTTTATCAATACTCACAATCAAGACAATCATTGATAAAAACAGTCTTATTTCCTTCATATGGGCATAGCCCTTTCGGAGTACAATTATTTTTGGGAAGATGGAATAAGCTGATACATTAATTCGCAGAGAATAAGATTGTGTTACATTCAGCTATGGAAACTAAGTAATAGTATGGATTGGGGTCATAGATTTTCAGGAATGGATAGGTCATTGGAAGATTAGGATATCCTTTCCTTTGGTACCTGTTCTTCTTGTAACATCCCAACACCTTGATTATGTCGGTAGAGATTATTCGGGTCACTTTCTCGTACACATACGTGTTCTGCTTAACCTTTTGACCTCCGACATGTAGGGTTGCATTTATGTGAGCCTCAACAAAGATGAATAGCTTCACGATCTTCAGGTCCTTCAACTAGTTGATTCTCTTTAGGTTGGTTCGAAGGTACGCAAATTAGTGGGCAGCTATGTAATAGATTCCTAAACCACCCATCCATCTCCGCTCCACATACAGGGGTGAAGGATTGTAGATGCAGTCTAGGATATTCATCATATCAATCCTCGATAATCTGAAGCACGTATCACGGTCATAAACATAACTTGGAATACCAAGAATCTGTTCCATGCTTCACGACTCTGCAAGCTAGCATCGATAAGTAAGTAAGAAAATGTTCTTAACAGCAACATTTGCTCTACTTCTCCTTATTAAACTTTCTTGTAAAAGATACATCCTTCATTGGTTTTCTCTAATACCAACTGTAACATGTCCTTCTATTCTCTTGCACTTGGTTCAAGAAGAATGGGAAACGAAAGGGATGCAAAGCTCGACCTCTCTGCCCATAAGGCATAGTCCCATTCCGTTCCCCTAAAATAACATAAATTGGGATTCTAGTAACCTAGACTCTAGGTCAACGTTCCTTGCTGTCAACTTCTTTGAGAAAAGTTCCCGGCCAACCGGGACCACCCATCCGTAGGACGGACCCATGGCCACATCCACCGCACTTTCCTCAAAGTTGCTTTAGTTGTCTAATTACCTACCACATTTAGTTGTGGACACGCATAAAACAGCTTCCTTAATTATCCAATTAGTCACTAGTTCCTTCATGTAATCTTAGCACTGACATAGAAAAACAATGTCAAACAAGTTACTTTTCAACAATTGATCTTATTTATCAGTCTTTGGAATACATCATATAATCCAACATGAATGCTAATCCATAATCTGCCCAAAGGCAATCCAACAATCCTTAGGGATTACTAATGCAAGTTTTCACCTGCGGGCCTCGAGATCCAATCCCGAGTCACGTCGACCTCTTGTGTAGGACCCGAAAGGCAAGGTATTTATGGCCAGTGCCCCCCTGGCACCCAAGCATCCTCCTGCTTCAAGTAGCGTCCAAGAAAGAGACCTCTCACAGCAGGTTCGGTCCATGTTCCCGGCGTGGCTAATAACCCCTTGGTTAGGGTCAAGCAGACAGTCGAGGGTAACTGATGCTGCCTCTCCCTCCAAGCCTTAAACCTGAAGCATTAATTATTTTTGCATCTTTAATTATTTGAGCAAAGCAATACAAAATTTGCTCCTAAACTATACAAACACAATCAATCCAGTGGTCGTTTATCTGGCCAACTACTAAGGTGTGAATCCTCTTCTCCGAATGCGTCTAGCATCCAATCTGGGATCAATTGCGACTTGGAAATATCCCCAAGGGTTTCGTTGCTTGTTTTCCCTTTTAACCATGGGTTAGGGTTTATACCCTATTAACCCAAATTAACCAACACATTAGGTTCCTTAAGTTAAGACAGTAAATCCTAGGCAATCCTCGTCGCCCTAACTTGATTTGTCAATTGCTCGTTACCCTAACTTGGCAACTCAGTAGCAGGATTACTCATCCTCTTGCAAATTATCTTGTACTTAGATCCTACCAACCCTTGTTCTAAAGAGTGGCAAATCCGTCTAGTGACTTAAACACAAAGCCATGCGATGTTGCAACTTGTTGCATAGGAGTCGCATCTAAGTTATGGGATCAATCTCCCATCAATGACGCTCCTTGGTCAAGAATTATTTTTAGTCAAGATGTAGGGTTTGGGGCGTCTTCTTACCCAACCCAATCCCTAACCTTACTAGGTCACAACGCTTGGCCCTAGTGATTCTAAACTCAATCGGAAGTTTAGTATTAGGTCGATCGATCCTTAGGGTAAAACCCTAGATTGTTATTGCATGGGCGTCCAATTAACCCAATCATTCCATGAATGTGGGTAGGACCTTTGGGTTCGAAAGTCTCGACTTTGTGTTCAAGTGCAATACTAGGCAGAATTTCTAACGTGCTAAACCCTAGCTAGCACTTTGAGGTGTTTGTTGTACTAACTACTTATGATTTTAAGAATCCCATGTGGGTTATGTCATTACAAGTGATTTAGCTAAATCGGTCTACTTGTCTTGCGACAAGAAACGATATTTTCTTAGAGATGCTAAATTTATTCTAAAGGCGTAAATAGTTGCAAGACCTCACATTACGTGCAAATATGTGAAATTTCATTACTTATGTGCAATTATAAGGTTTGCAATTACCATTTCTTTTCATTGCAAAAATCATGATGATTGACAACTTGGGGAATAACTTGCATAAAACCTACATAGATTTACATCAAGGAGCTATGCCTACAACCTTTTGTTTAATGCAATTGAATTTCACGCTTTAATATGACATGCAACCTTTTCTAGGTACAACTTCGATGAATGAAGTTCATGCATGACGAATATGTGACACGCAACCTTTTCTAGATACAACTTCATTAAATGAAGTTCATGCATGACGAATGTCATAAGACTATGCTGACTTAATCCGTTCTACGGAAGTTAATCCGACTTAAAATGCAAGCATCATTGCATGCAACAGGCAAGTTCATGGTTTCATTTCCATGCAATGCAACTACTTGGACAACATCGATAACAATTATGTCATACAAATCTACAAGTAGAAAATTACTACCTAAATGCCTTATGCACTTTTCATTTCTGCGGCCAATCAAAGATGCTTTTAAACAACTTCATCTTTTAAACCTAATCAATATGCACTTAGGATTTGCAACTTGGAAATGCAAGCAACCCAATTTGCATGACATGCACTAACTCTTGTAAATCGTTCAAGGAGATAATTTCCCAAATGTGAATTAGAAACATGCGTAAATGCATTCTTCCCATGAAAATTAATCGTGCCTAATGCATTGCTTTAATGTGGAATCATTCTTTTAAGAAAGTGGGCTTGAGGGCATGTAGGGATGTCCACGTGCATGCTTAGGGAAGAACTTCCCATGTGTGCGTCTCTTGCCATTTTCTTGGGATCCATTGACGTGGGAGCCAAAGAAGAATTCTGGTTCAGCAATTCCTCTTTGGCTCTTTTGTGTATCGAATTCCTTTTTGCCGTGGATTTTTCTATTTTGCGTGGAACAGGGCCCTTATAGAATGTGATTTTTGGCAAAACCCACAGTGATGAGGATGAACAAGGCTTATAAAAGGCTTCTTTTTAGAAGCTTCTATGCTTGTGAGCAGAAGCTACGTGGAGAGAGAAGAAGTAGTTTACTGGGAGAAGATGCCGATGACAAAGATGGAGGTGATAATGATGATGGTGATGGTAGAGTGAAGGCGGCAGCAGTGCTACAACAGGCAATAGCGGGCAGCATGTGGTGGCGGCTTCGTGGCGTGGTGGTGCTCTCTAACAGCACGGTCTCCTATTCTCTCTCTTCATGCCTCCCTCCCAATCTCCAGGGGGGAGGTTTTACAGTGTGTAAGGGGGGGGGGAGATCCACACATGTGGAGGGCTTTCATGCCTTCCCTCCCTCATGCATCCCCACACCACACTCCTACCTCTCTCCACTTAGCTCCACTCCCTCTCCCCTGCCATGCATCGGCTGAGGGGAGGCGGTACATAATAAAAAAATTTGCACTTCTATATGTAAGGGGTGTTTCTCGTGTGGCTTGCGGTCTTTAAACCTCGACCTCTTTTGAACGACACGGACTCAAAATTTAACATGGTGCGCGGAGGGAACACTTAGCCACTGATATTAATTGACACATGAGATGTCTTTGCACAGCTTTTGTGCGGGCGTGCGGTGATCAAAGTTCTTTAATATTTCGAGCGGAAATATTACACCTTTCGAGTCCTGGACAAGAAGTGGAAAAGAGGCCGACGTGACTCGCGATTGGATCTCGAGGCCCGCATACTAGTCTACGGGTGGAAACTTGGATTAGTAATCCCTGAGGATTGTTGGATTTCCTTCGGGCGGATTATGGATTAGCCGATGGGCTGGATTATATAATGTATTCCCAAGATAAATAAGACCAATTGTTGAAAAGGAACTTGTTTGACACAGTTTTTCTATGTGAAGTGCTAAGGTTACATGAAGGAATCGTTGATTAATTGGCTAATTAAGAAAGCTCTTTTTGCATGTCAAACTAAATGTGGTAGATAATTAGACAACTAAAGCAACCCCGAGGAAAGTTGCGGTTGGCCGAGAACTTTTCTTGAAGGAAATAAACAGCAAGGAACATTGACCTAGAGTCTAGGTTACTAGAATCCTGATTTATGTTGTTTTAGGGGAACGAAATGGGACTATGTCTTATGGGTAGAGAGGTCTTGCTTTGCATCCCTCTTGTTTCCCATTCTCCTTGAACCAAGTGCAGCATGAATCCGCTTTGACCCTGACGTTTCTACGTAAAGTAGTTCACCTGGGGGTTCAACGCTAGTTATTCTCTAGGAACTTGACCATAAGGGAAACCCTGATTCAGGTCGGTCCTAAGTGGGAATGGCCGGAATGCTTCCACTATGTGGCAGACTCGGGAAGACCTAGATCGCAAACCCCGTAATATTCCGTGGGAGTGCCGCGCGGTGCTTTCTAGACTCTCTTCCCGATGGGTTGCTAAGACGTGTCCTACAAGTGAACAGGTGGACACGTTACAATTACCAAAAGGTGTGGCATTGTATATTTCTAAAAGGTTACAATTTTGCATTTTGTTGCATCTATAAGTTTGTTGTGGTTACTCCAAAATGCATGGATGTTGACAAAACAATGAATTTGCCTTGGGGTAAACTAGCATTGGATTTCATATAAGGAGGTGAAACAAAAGTATAACCTTGTCTTTCTCTCTATGAGGGCATTGGCACTGGATATCCCCTGCAACTTCCCTTGCCCTTGCATTTACAACTATTCATGAAGTATTAAATTACCTAAGATTGATTCATTGAGAACATCATTTAAGATGGCATAATGGATGCATCCCCCATGTACAAATCCATGCTATTGCAAATGTATCACACATCCTAGGATGAACTTAATTCTATTTGCTATTATTTTGGCCATGATTTCATAAACCATATTAAGCATCGTAAGAGGTCTCCAACTAGTGAACTAACTCCATCAAAAGACTTGATATTTAACTTCATAAGACAATTGTTAAGCTCCTTCTTTAGAAACTCCCCTCCAGTTCATATTTTATGGAGTATATGCATAAATCCTTGGAGCAAACTTTCCTCAGGGATTGATACACTTCAACTAGAATGGCATCAATGCCAATGGATTTGACATCCATAAGTGAATGAAACACATATCCAAAAATGCAGAAAACTTGAAATCCATAAGTGACTCGATGTTGTTAGTAGCAACGAGTTCCAACATCTGAGGGATCGGTTTTTTCCAATCCCATTAGATACAAACCCTCTTCTCAACTTTGAGAACTTATCCATTAGATACAATAGTTTATGAGACTTAGAGGGTTCTTCGCAATGCTTCAATGAGCAAACCCAACCCCCCATCCACTTAGAGACAGAGGCCTCGAACGTTGACCCAAAGCGGACATTTGATTTACAAGACCTCCTTTGGATTGAAGTTTTCCATCATGAGAGTGCATACAATAGATTATCTTTGTATACCACCACCGACCCTAGTACAAGATCTCTCTCACAACCAAAAGAAGAAGCTCAAGTTCCAAGGATATTACAAATCAATCACTTAGATTAATCACTTTTTGATTTAGGAAACATTTTCCTAAATAAGGTTTCAATACTTGTAAGGCTAATTTTCAAAATCATCTTACAACAAAATCAGGGCCTCAACATGTGAAAACAATTCATGACTCTTCTTTCTCAAACCCCCCTTATGTCTCTACACCATTGTGAAAGCTAGAAATTTATAACTCTTCTTTTTCAATCGTCAATTCCATGACGAGAAACTATCAAGACATGGACACTATCTACTTCCCATGGTGATAGCTGTGGTGGTGGTTTCAATGATGATGCCCAACCGAGCTAGTCAAGCACTACAACACAATGCCGCCATACACGCGTCCATTACACGCGAAAAGTTACGGGCGTGTGTATGGTCGTTTATACTTACAGCAATATCAGGTGCGTGTATACATGCATGTAACAGCGCGTGTATAATTGCATGTGTGGGCGCGTGTATTTGCGCGTTAAGTCTGTCATAATACACGCTTTGTTACACGCGACACAGAGCCTAACTACAAAAATCCATTTCTTTTCAAAACAGAAAACCATTAAGTTTTAAAAATGTCATTGTGCATTGCAGTGTTTACAAACCATTACAAAATCCCACTACATGCACTTACAACAACGTAATATATTGAAAAATATATCTTCATATGGTTATTGAAAGACAAAGTATACAATAGAAATATCATGAATTTGGAACAATACAGTGATGGATTGGTTAGGGTTCGATCTCATCTTCAATAAGATCCATCCTTGCCAAACGATCAACATCAATATCCATTTGATCAATTTGTAAGGCTACGATTAAATTTATTCTACTATCGCTATTTTGCCCATTGATAATGGTACCGATGCCTTGATCATTCTCATCATCATCACCATCATCCTCAATGGAAGGGTCATCCTCATGATCATGAGAAATGGCACGCTCATCCTCATTATCATGATCATCTACATTGGCATGTTCGACATCATCTTCTTTGCGGCTTGCCACATCCTCCATATGCTCCATATCAGTGAATGTATTATACATTACTTTGGAACGTGGTGCAATAGGGATGACATACCACCATTTACTGTCATGCACCATTGGCAGATAGATAACCTGCTCAAATACACATAATTCATTAATTAATTAGCATATCAAAAGTCAAGGGGTGCGCGAGCTTAGATATATATGTACATGAAACACATTTGTAAAAAAATGCATACCTGCTCACATTGTTGTGGCAATACGAGCCTATCTTTCTTTGTTTGCCAAAACTTTGTAGAGTCAATAGTTACATAGCCACTTGCATGGCGTTTTATCGTTGCGTTAGGCCCTTTTTCCACCACGTTTATTTTCCATTTGACATCCAAAACATACACAAAGAAGCGGCGAAAGTCAAGTCTGTATATGTCTTGGATTGTGCCACAACAATCATCAATTTTTCCATTGGCTCCCTCAAAGCTACTGATGACACCGCAGTCTTGTGTATTCCTCTTTTCATCTATTCTTTGTGTTCGAAAATGCTTGCCTTCACACCATATAGCATTGAACATAGTGCACTGGACCAAAATAACTGCTTGAAGAGGATGATGACATGCTATGTCCAAAATAACCAATACAGAAGTAGGATCAGTTTTTAGTGAAATCATACACATCCTATGCACAAAACAATGGATACACAAGAACAATCAGTTTTTAAAAAAAGTATAAACAGGCTCTGTGTCGCGTGTACAGGCGCGTCTACAATGTATTCTGCTGCGCTTTTACACGCGTGCTTTTCGCGTTTACCTACCGCGTGCGCCGCTTTCTTTCTTTCAAAAGCCCTCTTTCAAAACACTTCTTCTTCTTCTTTCTGCGTCGCTTTCTTTCTTTCAAAATCCCTCTTTCTCCCTCTTGGACTACCCAAAAGAAGCAAAGGGTGCAGACAACACAGAAAGGGAGAGAGAAGCAAGAATCAACGAACTCACTTTTCAAAGACTTTTCAAAGAGGTTGGTTGTCGTTTGTTTGTTTTGGCAAATCTGTCGCTTTCTTTCTTTCCACCCGTGCTATGTGTACTTGAAAGCGACAGAGGATAGAATTCACACACATTGTATATGTGCTTAACTATTTATTTCTTGACGTTTAAACGACATCCGTCAAGATAGAGGAAAGAGAGAAGAAGGAACCCTTGTGTATGTGTTTAGTCATTTCTCCCTTGATGGACAATGTCCGTCAAGATAGAGGAAAGAGTTTTTGTTTTTCATGAATTTCGTCACTAATTCGAAATGAACTTCTTCTTTTGGCTTATGATCTTCTACTAATTCGATGTTTGGTATTGTAAGAGATATGTTTATTTTCTAGAATGGTAGATATATGTTGTAGGTTATATATTGTAGGAGATATATTGAGGAGATATATTGTAGGAGATATGTTTATTTTTTATATGCATGTTTTGCTTGGTTCATTGAGGTGGAATTTCGACGCTTTGCGGATTCTTCATGGATCCAGGCTCTTCCTCCGATCCGTGGGCATACGCCACTTGGATGATGGAGATGATAAACCATTTTGGGCGCCATCTTAATCCAGTGGAGCTGACAGAGTATATGTATGCCCATCCTCCTCCTAGACTCCCAGGTCACACTGCGCCCCCAAGTACACAAGCCTCTCCACTGCCGTCTACGCCTACGAGTCCGGCGAGACATACCCCTGCGCATACACGCTCATCGAGGAGACACACCCCTGCATGGACACACTCACGCACACCCTCCTCTGTACCGTCACGTGAGGGCTCACGGCCACCATCACGTGCTCCCTCACAGCCACAGTCACGTACACAGTCACGTGCAGCCACCCCTAGTCATGGCTACTCCCGCAGTACAGATGAGAGCCGACGCCGCAGTAGGGAGAGCGGGAGTGGAGGATTATGCGGCGGGTGCTTTGGTGGGGGGGTAGTAGGGCACGCGGTGAGAGAGGGCATGGAGGGAGGCATGTACGAGGAGACAGTGAGGAGTCGGAGGAGGCGAGAGAGGTGGAGGGAGAGATTTTCTACGATGTTACGGATAGGGGCGGGGTAGTCATGGATGCGAGAGGGAAAGAGGTGATGGAGTATATGCGGGGGGTAGTTTCAAACATGTATAGAAACTGTTTTGTAAAATTTAAAGATCAGGATAGCCGGTTAGTTAGGGAGGTCCTAGATAGTGTACATAGTCGGTACCCCAATCCCCCACGAGCGACATTCTCGGATGTATGGGGAAGGACGCGAATAAGGGAGATCTTAAGTAATAAAAGATCTCACCTTAAGAAACTCGCATACGATGATGGGGTGAATGTAGCTGCGGGTGGCTATCCTTGTGAGAAACCTGCCACTGCCCACAAACACGAGTGGAAGGAGGCAAAGAAGCGCGCAGAGGGAGGCGTGAAGAGCAGGCAGCATGTGGAGGCACGACGGATCCAGATGGAGACCATTGGATCGTCGCATTTCGGATCTGGCGGCGTCGAGTCGTGGGAGGCAGAGTTCGTAAGTAACTTGCCTCTTTATTTGATTGTTTGCCAAATTCATTGATTCTATGATTGTTTTGATCTTACAAACTATCTTGATTATGTTACAGTGACGGGTTATGGGGAGAGGGCCCACAGCCCACGAGATTGGGTATGCTCGCCGCAATAGCAGACGTGACACGTGGGCCATCTTCAGAAACGAGGGACGTATTACGGATGCGTAGTTTGACGCGGCCATGAGACCATACGGTCGACAGGTACTTGAAAACTCTAAATGAATGATTTCGGTTTATTTAATTGCATATATATGTATACTTACATATGGTATATTTCTTGAACAGGCACAAGCTGCTGATGCTCCTGCCCCTGATGATCCAGCCGCCACTGTTGATGTTCGTGCCACTGCTCCTGGTGGAGGCGAGCACCACTCATCGGAACATACCGATGCGAGCTCCTCTGATCATGGAGAGAGCACAGGGTCCTCATCATCCTCTGATTAGCTTTCAGAATACTGTAGGATGTGGTTGTACAAAAAATTTTTGTAACTGAAGCCATGGGCTTTTTTGCACCTAGCTCCCTATTTGACTTTGTATATATTTGTTCCTAATTAAAGCCATGGGCTATTTTGACATATGGACTCCCTTGTACACAAATGTATCATGTATTGACAATGTATTGAATCGTGAGTCTTGAGTCGTGTATTAAGTTTTAGATAGTAATATTGAATCGTGTATTCATAGAGAGTGAGTCTTGAAATCTAAATCGCTCTTTTTTTATGGTGCAATGCACCAAAAAAAAATCCAGAGAGTGCCTTTGGGTGGCTGGATGCTGGAACAGCATCCAGGCACCCAAAAGCACTCTCTGGATTTTTTTTTTCCCTCTGCGATCGCGTGTATAAGCACGTGTCATCTGTCAAAATCGCGTATATTTGCGCGGATAGTCTGTTAGATTCGCGTGTAAATTTGCAGCAAAACTGCGCAGAACGCATGTATGGGGTCGTGTATTCGCGCGACTGGCTGTCACTGTACACGCGCTTTTACACGCATGTCTCTGGCTGCGATGATACACGCGCTATTACACGGGCCCGACACTTTTTTTCCCAAGTCATTTTGTGCGGCTAGGAGAACGGGTATGAGCCCGATCCCTTGTAGTGAAGATGATGCCTTCATTGGTGGGTAAGCCTCTACCTTTGCATACAATTAAGAATTGAGGGGAAGCAGTGGAATGAGAATACTTATGTGCAATGGTGGAATGAAAATACTTGTGCACAATGGAGTGCTTGAGATGGCAGGCCTCACTATTTATCTATGGATCGATGTGGATTGTTACTCAAAACAAATATTTTCCTCTTTTCATTTTGATTGAATCAAGAGAACATGACTAGTAGTGAGAGGATAGATTTAAAAATGTACTCCTTAACTTATCACAGTGGAACTAATCTTTTGTAGGTGTTGATGCCTATTTGCATGAATAGTAGTGGAGTATAAGAGAAAGAGACTAGTTGATCAATCACAAACCAAAAAAGATTTTGTTTACTAGCTTGATCTAGACCAGAATACTTTGAAGATCTTCCCCTTTCAAGTGATAGCGGCTCTATTTTCATTCATGATTCCTATAATATGTGGTTTATAGAATCTATCATGGGCTTTGGCCAAAGATTGGAGCAACACCAAGAGCTTTTTGAATAGTTGAAAGTAGGGGTCCTATCTTCTTACCTACCCACCATCAAGCTCTAAACCTAGTGTAACAAGGTTGATTCATCGTAATGATCCTAGTAATTGTATTATCTGTAGTGTGAGTTACTATAATTTTATTGATGCCTCATGTTTATCACATTTAGTTTTATTCATGCTATATGATGTTAGTTGATAATAGTGTAGAATAGCACTACAAGTCTGCATCTTCCATGTTATCTCCTTGCAGCTAGTAGATTGGCCTGGCAGTGAGTTTGACTTTAAGGCTAGAAGTGAGGAAGACCCAATGACTTTTGTGCTTCAAGAAGGATAGCTACTCTTAGATATACTTGCCATCAACAAACTAGAGGCACAAGATCTGAGTGCTTGTCTTGCAGTAGTGAAAGCAACATCATTGGGCAGTCTAGTCAACTTCTTTTAAGTCTATTATAAACATTATCATGGATATTTTTGTCCTATGGAGTTGTTAAGAATACCAAGAGTGAGTGAAAGAGCATTTGTGAGAGTTAGCATGGACTTGTTATGTTGTTGTTGGATTAATAGGTGATATATGCATCTCTCTATATGAATTGGTTTTTGTTGTTGCAGTTGGGTACTTTGAGGTTTTGTAATTTTAGCTATTGGTAGAGGTCTACATGGAGGATGAGAAAGTCCTAATGTCTAAATGGTCAATGTTTTGACATGGTAAGGTGTGGTCTATTGTACAAGCTTCCAAATATTCTTATGTAGTGGTGATTGCAAAATTATTAAGATTATGATTCTTTTTTCAAGATTTGGAACCAAAACACTTTTCTCGTAGTGTGAGACTTTCACCTTTCCTTTGAAGATTTTCTAACAATGAAATTGTTATTGATAGGCATGTGCCAACTCACTTGATACTCCAATCACAGATGAAGACATACTAAAGACAAGCACACATGTTGTTAGCTGGAAGATATGAATACATATGACTAGTGCCCACTTGAATTGAAGCTCAAAACTTTGAGGATTTGTAATTTTAGTTTCTGAAAGCAGGAAGAGTGTAACGTGTCTACTAGTATCATCCAGGACACGTCTTAGCAATCCATTGGAAAGGATGTCTAGAAAGCTCCGCCCGACACTCCCATGGAATGTTACGGGGTTTGTGATCTAGGGCTTTCCGCATCTGCCATGTAGTGGAAGTATTCTGGCCATTCCCACTTAGGATCGATCGAAATTTGGGTTTTCCTGATTGGTCATTTCCTAACAGCAACTAGCGTCGGACCCAAGCGAACTACTTTACGCAGAAACGCCAGGTCCGAAGCGGATTCACACCGCACTTGGTTCAAAGACAATGGGAAACAAAAGGAATGCAAAGATCAACCTCTCTGCCATAAGGCATACTCCCATTCCGTTCCCCTAAAACAACGTAAATCAGTTAAGGCATAACTCTAGGTCAACGCTTTTGTTGTTCGTGTCCTTTGACGATCATCCTGCTGTTCTTCGAGATTTGAGAAAAGTTCCTGGCCAATCGGGACCACCCAACCGTAGGATGGACCCATGGCCCATCCTCTGCACTTTCCTCGGTTTGTTTTAGTTAGGTAATTATCTAACACGTTAGTTGGACATGTAACAATCAGCTTCTTTAATTAAATAGTTAAGCACTAGTTCCTTCACGTAATCTTATCACGTGACATAGAAAAACAATATCAAACAAGTTCTTTATTAACATGTCATCATATTTATCTTTGAATTGCAAGGAGTTCCGTCCGTAGACTTTTCCACAATCAGCCCAAAGGCTATCCAGCAATCCACAGGGATCACTATTCCAAGTTTCCGCCCGTAGACTAGTATGCAGGCCTCGGGATCCAATCCCAAGTCACATTAGCCTCTTGTGCAGGACTCGAAAGGTGAGGGATTTACGGTCGGAGCCCCCTTGGCACCCAAGCGTCCTCCTGCTCCAAGTAGTGCTCAACGGAGAGACCTCTTGCGGCGGGTTCGGTCCATGTTCCCGGCGCGGTCAACAACCCCCTTGGTTAGGGTCAGGCAGGTAGTCAGGGGTAACTGAAGCTGCCTCTCCCTTTAGGCCTTCAACCTGAAGTATAGATATTCATTTAATTTGTACTTCATAAATCAAACAGTGCTCTAAAATCTCTAGCAAGCACAAACATATCCATTAATCGATCTTGTTGTTGGCAAACTGTTAAGGAAGGAATCTTTCCTTTTGAATGCATCTAGTACTCGATCCAGGGTACCTTGCAACTTGGGAAGATCCTTTATATTTTGGGTTAGGGCATACCCTATTAACCCAACTTGGTCAACCCTAAAGTTCATTGGATACTTTAGTTTCCGGTTTTTAACCTTCCATACTTAGAAGGATATCAAAGAATGCATCCTTTTGCAAGATAACTTGCGTAAGGATCCGCCATCCTTGTTGAGGGCATTTAACCTTTCTTCTTGTGAATCAATCACAAGACCATATGACTTCATACTTGCTGTGCAAGTCCTGCATCGTAATATACGATGAGCAATCTATTTCAGTCTCTTTAAGTTGATGTTTGTCAGACCTAGGGTCTCCTTTTATTATTTTCTTTAAGAACCTCAGGGAAGACCCTAGTTCTTTTACGTTTACGATTTATTGACCCTACAATCAGGGAAGGTGGGCAAGTATTTAAGGTATATATGTTTCTTGGATTTTAAATCATTCCAATGCATATTTCAGAGTATATGTATTTCTAAGTTTATATTAATTCGGTTAACTTTTAGAAGGTAATATCGACATCACCTTGGCACAATTTGTTATCTATGTGACAATTGATTTTTCAATCCTAAAATTTATTGCTTTGAGGTTAGGTAAATTCAATTAGTCTTCCTTTTTCCTTGCGAACAAAACTCATGCCAGATAAACAATCTTTTCCTTGCTAAAATATGCAGTTAGCAATGATAACTTCCTAGAGTTTAAGAAACATAAGAAACCTTTCATGAATTTCACCTTCTATGATGATTCGTTGTAAAAAGAATAGGGGTTAATGGTGCAAGATGTAGTTTTTATACCTTCACGATTTAACCGAAATATACTACTATAGTGGGTAGATAATCTTGCTCGTAATTCATTTCAATGCATAATGCTATTTGAAGGAAAAATATGTTTTATAATTTATCCATTTTGCATGTTCAACTAAACTAAATTCCTTCCTCGTAAATAACTAGGACAAAATATATCTTATCCCTAACAATTCATCTTGCATGATTGAATTAAAACCGATATAAAACCAAGAAGGAAAAACCTGGTTTTGAGGTGAGATATCCACATGGATACCAGGAGATGACTCTCCTGTAGCTACTCCTTGGACTTTCTTAGGCGGCATCATAGTTGTAATCCTTCGAACGTGAAGGCAGCTTTACACTCTTTTTCAGAATTCCACTATCACTTCAATACTCTTCTTCTCTCTTTCAAGGCAAGGAGTCGTTAAGGGATTGACCACGAGAAGGGGGTAATAAGACCTTTAAGGTCTTAGCTTCTTCGGGAGGGAAAGGTTTACAAATCCTAAAAAGGCCCTATAGGGGTATATACACGGTAAAAAGGGTGTGTGTGAGTGTGGTTTCGCAAACATATGAAGGGCCTTGAAAGGGTTTAAAAAAAGGGAAATCTTGAAGGGATTTCTGGACACACGAGGGGTAAGTTCCCAAACCAAGGGGAAAGATGAAGGTGAAAGGGGGTAAAAAGCACAAGAAGGGGATAATAAGTTAAACACGGGGGTTAAGGTGGATAAGACTTTTCAAGCCTTAGTTTTTTGGGGGGGTTCCATCCAAGGGAAGGGGCTTAAGGGAGAAAGGGCTTAAGGCTTATAAAGCACGGAGGGGGGTTAGTGGTTTTTGAGGCCAAGGGGAGTGGGGCTAAGGTGGCTTAAACACGGGGTGGGAGGTTTAGTGGCTCCATGGGAAGGGGTTAAGGGTTTAAAACCGGGGGGGGGGGGGGGGGGTTAAAAGGGTAAAAGGGGATAAAACCAGGAGGGGGTGAAAGGGTAAAAGAAGGGTATAGGAAGGGGGGCTTTTTAGGAGCTATAGAATCTTCCTAAGAAGCTTATGGGAAAAGTTGTGGAAGCCCCACGTGGAAGGAATGGAGGCACAAGAGATAATTTGGCTGCGGTAGTGGCGTCAACAACTTCTTCCAAGGCCTTCAGCAGCAGCGACGCGATGCCTCCTCCTCTCCCAATAGTAGCATTCAGTCTCTCCCTCCCCACTCTCGGCCAACAGAGTAGGGTGTTGGCTCCCTTCTCTAGACTTCTCCAACACGACCTCTCCACGGCCGTCCAAAACTCACACCCTCCTCCCTCTCTCCTTTATGGTAGTTCAGACGTAAAAATTCCCTCTCTTGTTCTATCTCGGCGGCATCACGGCTCTTTTTTTTCCTCCCTCCTAGCTCTCATGGCGAAAGATTTTATAGGGAGAGGGAGGGAATTCCTCCCTCATGGCGTGTCGCCCTGCATGGATGATCTGGATATGCAAGCTCCAACGATGAGCTTGTTATCCTTACTAAATCCTTACTCCCCTCCAGTTCAACCCACCGCCAAGAGAAGAAAAAGAATATTTGATAAAATAAAGCCGCCGAGAGAGGAGAAGATATATTACAAAGAGGGTTACATGGAGGACTAAAGGTAATAGTCTATACCTTGCAACACCTTGATTAAGAGGGTTTGTATACACATTTTGGTAACATAAATATTTGCATATAAAATTCTAGCATCTTAGTCTATACTTAGCCTTGTTTATTTCCTTAAAATCATTATTGTATTGAGTTAGCTTTACATGTTTCCATGTTCTATTGTCTTATTTTATGTTATTTGGTTGACCAAATGCATGAGCATTATCCATGTCTGGTATTTATAGCAACTTGTTGAGTGTCTGTAGATAGTGGATTGGCTTTCTATTTGAGAGTATGCACAAAGGCAATGTGTGAATGGGGATGCATGGCATGACATCCAATGTCATAGTAAGCTCTTCTTTTGTATGCCATACACTACAAGGGAATAGGGCAATAGCGACGGCCATTTGTGACGCAAAAAGGCGGTGTCGCTAAAAGCGTCGCTATTTGCGTCTCTATTAGCGTCGCTATTTGCATCGCTAATATTAGTGACGCATATATCGACACCAATAGAGACGCATATAGCGACGCTAATAGAGACGCAAATAGCGACGCAAATAGAGACGCAAATAGCGATGTTGGTCTGGGGAAAATTTTTCGAAAACCCGAGCGTAACATTCGTCGAGAGAACATTTGCGAGAAAGAATGAAAGAGAGAGTGAGAGAGCTTAAAGCTTTGTGAGGGAGAGAAAGAGAGAGAGAGAGAGAGAGAGAGAGAGAGAGAGAGAGAGGGAACTCATCACCATGCCGCCGCCGCTATATATGAAGAAGAAAGAGAAGTGTGCAATGGAGAAGGGAGGGAAGGTGCAAAGAGAAGGTACAAAGGGTTTCATCTTCAAGCCTTTGAGGTAGGTACATTGCCTCTTCTTGCTTTATTTTTGTGTTATCTTGTTTTCTTTTTTTGTTTTTCTTTGCAAAGAGATACATGGAAAGAGAGGGAGGGAGGAAAGAAGGGAGAAGAATGAAGGGAGAGAAAGAGAGAAAAAGGTAGAGAAAGGAAATAAAGAGAAAGAGGAAGAGAGAAATGAGAGATGAAGGGAGGGATAGAGGATGAGTGAGAGAAACAACGAGAGAGAGAGGGGGAAAAAACAAAGAGAGAGGAAACAAAGAAAGGGAAATAGAGAGAGGGGGAGAGAAATAGAGAGAGGGAGAGGGGAGGGGGAGAGAAATATAGAGAGGGAGAGGGAAGGAAGAGAGGAGGAGGACGTAGAAAAGAAGGGTGAGGTAAAGAGAGGAAGGAGAGTGAAAAGAAGAGAGAGAGAGAGGGAGAAAGAGAGATAGAGAGAAAAAATAGAGAGCAAGAGAGAGGGAGAGAGAAATAGAAAAACAATGAGAGAATGAGAGAGAAGGTTAATAAAGAAAAGTAAAGGGAGAGGGGGGAGAGAGAGATAAAGAGAGGTGGGGTGACATTTCTTTCAATATCTTTGTTTCTTAAGCTTTTTATTTTCTATATTTGATTGTCTTTGCAATGAGATGAGTCGAGTGAGAGTGGGGAGGGAAGGAGGGAGAGAAATACAGAGAAGAAGGGAGGGGAAGGAAGAGAGAGATGGAGAGAAATAAAAAACAGGAGAGAGAGGGGCTTCATAAAAATTTGTCAAAACCTGAGCATGGCATTTTACAGGTTTGTAAACAAGCAAGAGAGAGAGGGAGAGAGAGGCCGTTCCCACTGCCACCATCCATGAAGAGGGAGGAGACAAGTGTAAAGGAGAAGGAAGGAACACCCGAAATAAGAAAAAAATGAGAGAAGTACGAAGGGATTCTTCTTCAAGCTTTGAGGTAAGTGCATTATCTATTCTCTCTTTGTTTTTCTCTTTTCTTTACTTCTCTCTTTCTTTTTGTTGATGAGTGTATTGAGAGAAGAAGTGAGAGAGATCAACATGTACAAGGGAGATTGAGAGAGAGAGAGATAGAGAGAGAGAGAGAGAGGTCACTGCCACCGCCAATCCACCACAAAAAGAGAGGGGACAACTGCAAAGAAGAAGGAGGGAGCCCGTGAAGGAGAAGAAGAAGAAGGAGAGTAGCGCGAAGGGATTCTTCTTCAAGCTTTAAGGTAAGTGCATTATCTATTCTCTCTTTGTTTTTCTCTTTGAGATAAGTGCATTATCTATTCTCTCTTTGTTTTTCTCTTTGTTCTTCAAGCTTTGAGGTAAGTGCATTATCTCTTCTCTCTTTGTTTTTCTCTTTTCTTTACTTTTCTCTTTCTTTTTGTTGATGAAGAGTGTATAGAGAAAAGAAGTGAGAGAGATCAACATGCGCAAGGAAGATTGAGAGAGAGAGAGAGAGAGGTCACTGCCACCACCAATCCACCACAAAAAGAGAGGGAACAACTGCAAAGAAGAAGGAGGGAACCCGTGAAGGAGAAGAAGAAGAAGAAGAGTAGCGCGAAGGGATTCTTGTTCAAGCTTGAGGTAAGTGCATTATCTATTCTCTCTTTGTTTTTCTCTTTTCTTTACTTCTCTCTTTCTTTTTGTTGATGAAGAGTGTATAGAGAGAAAAAGTGAGAGAGATCAACGTGCGCAAGGGAGATTGAGAGAGAGAGAGAGAGAGAGAGAGAGAGAGAGAGGTCACCGCCACCGCCAATCCACCACAAAAATAGAGGGGACAACTGCAAAGAAGAATGAGGGAACCCATGAAGGAGAAGAAGAAGAAGGAGAGAAGCGTGAAAGGATTCTTCTTCAAGCTTTGAGGTAAATGTATTATATATTCTCTCTTTGTTTTTCTCTTTTATTTACTTCTATTTTTATTTTTGTTGATGAAGAGATGTATAGAGAGAAGAAGGGAGATAAATAAACAAAAGGGAGATTGAGAGAGAGGGAGAGAGAGAGAGAGAGAAGCTGCCATTGCCACTACCATTGCCACCACATCCACTAAAAGAGAGGGGACAACTACAAAGGAGAAGCCAACCTCTGTCTCTTCTCCATCTTGCCCTCCTCGAGCTTGCATGGCAGGCACCAACACAAGGAACTTTCAATCGTTCCCCACATAGGCAATTTGGTGAAATATAGGAAATTCTCCAATATTTCCTATGTAGACAAGTATGTATTCCCCATCTATAACTAGGAAATTGAATTCCCTACATCTTATAATAGGGAATATAAAGCATTCCCTACATTCCTTTGAAAGTCCCTACATTCCCTACATCTTATAATAGGGAATATAGAGCATTCCCCACATTCCTTTGAAAATCCCTACATAAGGAATTATAAGGATGTGATTCCCTACTTTTATGTAATAGGGAATTAAAGGTACAATGAGGATAAGATAAAGATGATGCTTATCACAATTCTCTATTTCTCAATTCTAGTTAATACTGATGGTTTCGAGAAGGTAAGGACAAAGGTGATGATGACTATCACGGTGGTGATGAGGATAAGAAAAATGAAAACAATGAGGAACATATATTTCAATTGCAATTTGAGGCGGCTCTAGTTGACGAGAGAAAGGAAAGGCTTTTGTAAAGATTATTCAACCTTTGTTTTAATTTCATCCACGAGTCCCCCCTTCACACCCAAAGAGACACATGCGTGGACAAAACACAAGATATTACAATTCCACAATGCTCCATGCCAACCATTATCCCCTCCATTCCCATGCAAGCATTCGAGCTTATTTTCTTATAATCACATTTACAACATATGTCATTTCTAGAAATGCCAAGTGATTAAGAGATTATTGTGCAACCATAGCATGTGCCTCTTGTGCTAGTACTTGAGCTTGTAGAAAGTGAATGTGCCTTTGCTACAACTTATACAATACTAAAATTTCTAGCTTTGGGTATATAGCACCTAGCCAAACTTGTTGGTCCCACACCTAGCCCACATACTCGACTAAGGTGACTAGATCAATCTTATTTTTACTTTACTAATATTTAGTATTTATTTATTTTATTTCTATGTTTAACTTTTATTGAGGCCCCATTCCTAGACCACATGGGTAGATATGATGGGTATACAAGAAAGGCTTGGTAAACTAAAATTAATCATGAGTATTTAAATATATTATAGTTGTATTTATAACATTAACATTAACTTCTAAGGGTAACAACTTTGTGCACGCTCTCTCTCTCTCTCTCTCTCTCTCGCTCTCTCTCTCTCTCTCTCTATATATATATATATATACATATATATATATATGTGAGGCTATAATGGAATAATGTCCTAGGTGGTTTGACTTAACATACACGAACAAAGATTTTGTTGTATTATATATCTGTACAACACATATTCCCAAATAAACCTAGGAAAAATGAAGTTTTAAGAGTAATAACTTTGTGCTCTCTCTCTCTCTCTCTATCTCTCTCTCTATGGGGCTATAATGGAATAATGTACTAGGTGGTTTGATTTAACATACATAAGCAAAGATTTTGTTGTATTATATCTGTACAACACATATTCCCAAATAAACCTAGGAAAAATGAAGTCAAAGTGGAAAAATACCCAAAAACTCAACCTTTTTAGTTACTATTGGATTGTTTTTTACACTATTGCAATGAAATGCCTTTTGTGTGTGTGTGTGTGTTTTTGTGTGTGTATGTATACCAATCTTGTAATGTATAACAACCTTCCGTGATGTGTTTTTGAAAGTATCTTCCAATATCATGTGATGTGCTTGAAAGGTGTATACCATGTGAGAGTGAAAAGACTGCAAGGTGTGTAATGGCTCCCAAATGCAATAATGCACTGAAATAAAATATGAGTGTTAGCTACCTAAAATTTGTGCATGTATTTCCTAGAGGGCATCGACATCCTATTGAGGAGGTGGCGTGTGAATGATCAGTGGTCTCTTGATAATGACCAACATGGTCCAAGTATAATGCACAAGCATCATATTGTAGTCCATATCATGCCCTACATAATCCAAGGCATAATCATTCCTATAAGTTGGATGACATTGGGATATGGACTAGCCCTGGAGTAGGTGTTTGAAGTATCATACCAACCATATAGAGAATCCTCATCCCAATCTATAGTAGCATAAATGATGGAATAGGAAGAAATATATGTGATGCCTCTATTATCCCTATTGTCTAGAAATATGCTTTCCAAATGTGTCCAAGTATTCTTGATCCACAAAAGTCTCCCAAAAGCAATAGCACGGTGAAATAAATTTTTGAGTGATGGCTACCTAAATTTATTGCATGTATACGTGTAATACATCATCGTCCTCTTTGCAATAGTAATACCATGGGAGAGGTCAATCGTAAACAAAGTTTCATGTAGATTATGCAAGTTACCTCTTGCTTAAGCATGATGCACCTCAATTCAATGACACCAAAGGGAATCCCCACGTTCTCTCAAAATTCTTGACATGAGAGAATGTAAAAATGTTAGCTCTTGAGATTGGAGGGAGCCTAAAGAAATCGGGTCATCGTTCGTGGACTTGGGGCAAATGAAAAGAAACCAAGCCAAATGTGGTTCATGAATTGGACCGAGACTTGTATGCCTCTACGACCATAAACAAGTGAGGGCTCATAGAGGCTGGCGAGAGTGTAAAGAAGTGGGCAAAGCCATGTTACGATCTCTTTGTGTTTAGACCGTCTGAAACTCATAGGTGCCAATGAGGACAAAGAAACTAGAGCTCCTGGATGCTAGCGAGTGATACAAATAAGTGTGCAAAGCCAAGTCCTGTCTCCAAAGTTGAGCTACTGTGTTGGTATGGCTGGAATGGCGGAGCAGATGCCAAAGGAAATGCAACTGCCTAAGGGTGAGTGGTTATGTGGTCCATTATAAAATAACACTTACCCTGTGTGGGCACCCTTTTGGATGCCTGGCTATTGGGATATATGGATCGTGATGGTGGATGTGTGTAATGCTTGAAAACCTGGAGCGAGCTAAAAGAATTCGGGCCCATGGATCACTCGCTCTTCCTCCATCTTGACCAAGCCACGCACGGAGCCATAAGTGAGGAGTCAAGTAGACTGGATGGAGTAGTGGGGGCCCCCTCACAACACCAAGCCATGCAGTACGTCACGAGCAACCACACCAAAATCTGACGCTCAGGCTACGGTAGCATCTCCATTATGTTCTTAGCGAACATGATTGTGCATCAATGATGATGTGGATATGCATTAACATGTATTTTTGTGCATGTGGTAATTTGATGTGTCAATGTATGTTTATGGATTTGGTTACCTTGTGATTTTGAGTTTAGTTTTATACATGAGTGAAGAAGTGCTATGAAAACACACGCTTTCTATGTGTGTGTGTGTGTGTGTGTGTACTAGGCACTCCATGCCTAGCTCCCGGTGCTTCGCGCCGGGAGAGAGAGAGAGAGGGGGGTGACACGTGGTGATAAGGGGGGTGAACAACAAACTCTAGACCACTTACTATATAGAAAGTTCACACTATAACTAGGAAGAATAGCAACCAAACTAGGAAAAATGCAACAAACTCTAGTCAATTACATAAATTGAGATTTACAACATCATATGCTAGGTAGCCTTAGATCCGAACTCTTATTTGTTGTCATGAGTGGGTTACAGTAATTAATGTTGTCATCCAATTCCTCTACTAAAGATAATAACATGAACCCTCAGATAGCTTGGTGATCATTGGATAAGTGTCTAAGTAATAATTGTGACATAGATTAGATTACCCTATGTAATGCATTTTGTGTCAAGTTGAGTAATCTATAATATAAAGCATCATTAATTGGTGACTTGGAGAGTTATTTTATGAGCAGATAATGATGTACATCAAGGTGTTTATGCTATCATGGAATTAATAAGACTAGCATCCACAAATGCTAATGTAGAGATAGATGTGATTATTGAGGAAGAGTTAAACATGCTCTAATGGCAATTAGTTGAATATGTGAGTCTCAAGATCAAGTGGCTAACCTTAATAGAAACGTGGCTAAGCCTTGAACTAATCATTTGGTGCAAGAAGCAGGCATCACCTCAAAGGATTATCATTTTTCCCCCCCAAGCATTTTAATCTATTGTTTTGAAAGGCTCTAAAACTCTATGGGATATCAGCTACAAATGGGGACTCGTAAATGGAGGAGCCTTATATTGCTACTATACAAAACTAGCATGCTTAGGTAATGATTTGCCTTACTTGTTCAAGCTTTAAAATTTTAACCCAAGTTAGTTGGCATCATAATTAATATTCTACATTTTTCTTTATCTTTACTAATCAGTAATCGAGAATGCATGGCTATGATTTCTCCCCCTTTTCCCATAACAAAATGACAATGGTCTAGCTAGAAAGCATGGCACACACTTTTCTCTTTTGTATTCCCTCTTAAAAATATGTATGTTTCTCTATTTATATTTAGTTTCTTCTAAATTTATTTATAGTTATGTTGATTTTTTTATTGATCACATTGATTTAAAGGACTTCCTTTACTTGTTCAAAATAAATCAATTAGTTATATTGTAGATGACCATCCCCTGTTTTCTCCTCCATCTCTAGAACCTGTGACCTTCGTGCTTGAAGCACGATGCTCTAACCCAACTAAAGGAGTAGCTGTCTTGGTGAGGCGCAGTCTGTCGCATTGAGAACAACACTAGCCGGTAGGTGACCTTTTCCAAACACTGCACTCGTGCCTTCAAGAAAGCCTATGAGCAGCCCTCAAATTTGAAGGGCTACCCAACTTTTCATTTAGAAGGTCTTAGAGGACCTCTTCTTTTCTTTTTAAAGAGTTTGGAAGGGCATATAACTATTTTTCTAAAATTCTTACCTTTCTTTTGAAGGGTAATATATATATCACCCTTATCTAGAAGGGCAAAACCCCCTTTGAAGGGTGTTGCAACCTTCAAATTTTAGGCCTGCCTACGAGCTCTCTGTTCTTTGTGAAGCACAGGTGGCGGTCATCATCTTCTCCTCCACCAACAGGATGTATGAGTATGCAACACCACAGGCCCTGATGGCTATGGACAAAGCCCGGATGGTTTCGGCCCAGATGCTTTTGCATTAGACCCTGGTGTTGGCAATCCGGGTCTGCCCTACGGACGCTCGATGGCAGTCATCACTGCTGCTTCTCAAAGCTATGGCGGGCCTTCCAGCTATGGATCTGGTCAAAGTTACGGCACTAGCACATATGCCAATACTGGCCAAGTCCCTCCCCTCAGGCACATGAAGTGGCAGAGAAGGCACATGCTATCATGGTCCTGCCATCTCGATGTGGTGGAAGAAACAACGTTAGCTGCGGACGCGCAGATCGCTCAGCTCCTGCAATGGAAGCCTCTCCAGGAAGTCGAGGTTTGTGCAATCTTTCCCTGCCTCATCCTTCTGCATCATCGTCCTTCTGCATCATGGTCCTGCCACTCGATGTGGTGGAAGAAACAGCATCAGTTGCGGAATAGTGTGTATCCCGGTCCTATGTGGTGGAAGAAACAATGTTAGCTACAGAATAGTCTTTGCTCCCAGTCTGCATCGTAAAAATTTCCATCGTTTGGTCACATCAACGTAAATCTTAGCTCTTATAGATTCCATTGAGGGAATCTAACATTTTTAAGCGACTCTGACGAATGAGACGAGCATCTGTGCATCAGGGGCAAAGACCTAATCGAGTCTTTGTGAAATTTGCTCCCGCTTTTGCTTAAGGTAGCTGATATGTCGTAAGGCAATTTGTTGAATTTGTTTTTTTTTTTTAAAGATATAGTGTATGCGACAATTGCACATGGAGATGCTTGCATTTTGCCTCCATAAATGCTATCAAAACACTAAGCTGTACCATCTGCAATAGGAAGAGTTGCTCAAAAACATCTATTATTGTGGTAGATACTGTGTGACCACAATTAGATTTCTCTGCAAACCTGTTTGTCAATGTGAATGCTTTGTGACAATAACACTTAGTTGCTTGATGGGCTCAATGCCAATCAGATCTATGCTAAAACTATTGGAGACTGAAGTCCCACAGTTGGTAAGTTCTTGGTTTGCTTCTGCAAAGCTCATTATTAGCTTTGAGCAAGCAAACCTTGGCAACATTTGACTCTTTATTGTTTGCCTTATAAAGGGATTCTGTAATGCTTGAGTCAGTTTCATAGTATTTTGGTTTTCTTGGCGTACTCATAGGTTACAGCTAAGCCTGTATGAAATGACATTGTCACAGGATTACATGTCATGATGTCGAGTGACCATAGCTGTCAGGTTTTATTTGTTTCAACTGTGAACATGAGAAGGATTAGCTATATAGTTTATCATCCACTTTCTTTGGCTCCCTTTTCATATACTCTCTTATGCTTGTACTTTACTGCTATAAGGGCAATGACCAGTAACTTTGGTTGTTGAGGTGACCTTAACATATCTAGACCTTGTTTGTCCTTGTCTAGTCTTTAGAACTAAGTATACATTCCATCTATGTGCGAATTGGTTTTAACACTTGGAAATTGTAAGCTTAGTTTGTTGTCTTTCAGATGCTCTACCTGCTTTTTACTTCCTTCTCTACAAGGACCCAATTCATGAGTGCTTTGATTTTACCATGATGCTTGTACTTTGATCAAACATGTATACAATAGAACATCTCAACACATTTTTGATGCGTTTTTAAACATAAAGCTTACAGTTTTGGCAGAAAATGGATGTTTACATGGTGCAAACTCCCTCAAGCATGTATTTTGGTTATAAAGGTCTCTCTTCTCCTCTTTCTTCCTCCGTTCCTCGTCTCCCTCCTGTTCAACATGCATCACACTATTCAACAATAAGTGTAGGATTGGTTCTTTTTCTTCCATACTCATTTAGGGGTGTCTATTGATGGCAGAGTGAACCATATGTTGCTACTATTGATTCTAATCAACTTGATGTATACATTCCTAGCATGGATGATATTGCAAATGAACAAGGTTTGGAAAAGGTATCTTATAATCTTATATGTTTATCATTTTTGTACTTGATTCCATATATTTTGGAGACATTTGATGTATACACATGATCTTATTTTGTTGATGTAGCCTCTTGAAGAAAGTAGCTCCTTTGAAGTGTTAACTATATATAGTTAACATGAAGGACAACAATACAAGCAAACAGATTTATCATTGTAGGTAATGCTTTTAAGCTCATATCTAATAAATTTCTTTGAGAACGTCTCTTATACAGATGCTTATACATTAACTTTCATTTTCCATAGATGAATATGTTCGTGGAGGAAGAAAAGAGCTTTGAAGAATTTCAATGTTATACATCCGATGAGGTTCTTTGCTTTATATTAAATTTAAGATTGACCATATGATTCATGTTCTTAACAGTATCTTATCCTTTACATGTTTAAAATGTAGGATGTTAAAAATGAATATGAGACACTTGATATGGAAAATTGTGTCAGCTTTTCAAAGTTATTGTCACAGGGTTTAGACAAAATAATGTACTCAATTAAACGTCAAGAAACTCTAGAACAAAGCATCCATAGTTCAAGCAATGATAAGGTATGTAACTTTTTTTTCTATATAAATCTTTTTAATGTGATTACTAATTTTAGTTTTGAATATAGGCTAATCCAGATGATGACATTAATGAAACATCTCGAAAAAGTCAAAGAAAGAGGAAGGTATTTGATGTATGTTTGTGAGAGAACAATAGCATCATAGTTTAGTGAATAACTAAAGATATGATTTATTACATAACTATTTATTTTAAGTGTTGACTAGGCAAGTGAGAAGATAAAGGATCTTTTGCAACAAAGGAGCATGAAATGAGGTACCAATATCAACGAAAAAGAACTAAAGGTGCTAGATGTAAATGTTTATATTTTTGTTTATGTCATATATGAAAAGCATAATCTAATTTTTTTATTTTATTTGAATTAGAAATTTAAAGATCTCCCAAACCAAGGCATTGAGATTAACATTTCAAATAATACTCAAAGGGTAATTTTATTGTTAATTTATATTTTAATCAGATATATATAATTGTAGTCATGTAGTTCAATTTGTAGCTTTGAGATTAACATTTTAAATGATGTTTAAAGAGTAGCTTTATAGTTTATATATATATATATATATATATATATATATATATATATAAGCCATGTAGTTAAATTTATGGCTTTTCATATTATAATTCATGTCATTTAATTATCTATACATAGTATAATAAGTTACTTATTCTCTTTTTGTTATTCAATGCAGGTTAATATGACAAAGAGAACATAGAAACCATACTTTTAAAGTATCTTGGTATGCCTACAATTCATGATATATACTTTTCTTGGCTACTAGGAAATGGCAAAGTTGTATTAAACAAAAATAGCAATGTGCCTAGTCTAGATGATGTGGAAGTTTTAGCATAACTTTTACTTTGAGTTAAGAATTTATTGCTTTTCAACATATTGGAGATTTGAGGGATTACTCAAACACTTATTACTTTGCAACATATTGGAGATTTAAGGGATAAAACAATCACGACACACATGTTGCTTAATTAGTTTTTAGTTCTATGCTCCTTTAAAAGTATTTTCATTTTTCTTTTGGTTGCTAGAAGTAGATGTTGATGTCTTAATTTGTTTAATCTATTTTGATCATTAGATGTATATTATTGATCCTTACTTAGAAATGATGACATTCTCTATATAATTTTCTAGTTAAAAATTTATTGTGTAATTTCTTGTTTGATATTAGCATGTCTAAAAGTAAGGACAAAGTAGATAAAGTGATAAGGAAAAAAGAGAATTCCCACGGAATTTACTAGTTGAAAGTATATATAAGTAGGGAATGTAAAAAATAGGAAAAATGAGAGATTTCCTAGTGAGAGTACCTAGGGAATCACCTCTAGAATTTTTTTCCTATATATGGAATATTTCCTATATAGAAATTATTCCCTACATAGAAAATTTTGTATTTTTCCTACATATGAATTTTCTATGTAAATTTCTTATGTAGGAAATATTTCCTACATAGGAAAGGTTTTATGTGATTCCCTACTTATTCTCACTAGGAAATGTCCCATTTTTTCTAGTTTTTACTTTCCACATTTATATGTATTTTCAACTAGGGAATTCCATGGGGAATTCTCTTTTTTTCCTATATGAGGATCGATTGAAAGTTCCTTGTGTAAGCAAGCATGTCCCCGTTTCTCGGCCATGGAGAGGCCTCATGCCAAAGCCTGCCACCTGGAGTACAAGGTGGAGCCTCCTCTAGTGCAGCAACAGGTACTCCCCATAGAGTACAATGACCACTAGAGAAGAAGAGGAGATGGAAACCAGGCACAAGTGTGAGACAGCCCACCAGTAGGAAGGTAGACTGCTACAGCTATGACGATAGAAAGAAGAGCCTACATGATGTACTACGTGTACCTTCTATTACCAAGAATCTATTGTCGATTGGATAGATGGCAGAACGAAATTTGCAAGAATCTAGTGTCAGTTGGATAGATGATCTCAACTGATACACATGGCTGTACATTCGGAAGTACAAGGATGAGGTACTCGATGTCTTTAAGCAAATGGGTTTATAAAGAGAAATGCAAGTCAGATGGTTGGTTGGAAATGTATAAAGCCCGGCTCGTTACAAACGGATATGCACATCAATACAGCCTAGATTATGAGGAGACTTTCAGCTCGGTTGCTAAGATGGAAATGGTGAGAATAGTCATTGCATTAGTGGCTTCTAAGGGCCGAAAATTATGAAAAGTGGATGTCAAAAATGCATTCATGAATGGTGACTTGCTTGAAGAGGTATATATGGAGTAGCATGAGGGTTATGTATACAACCTGAGGTGTATATGGATACTAACTAGCAACCCCGTCTATCATGCTAGATCCAAACACATAGAGATTCATTACGATTTCATCAGAGAAATGATACTTGTAGGACAGATTGATCTCTTCATGTGAAGACACAAGACCAGGTAGCTGATATCTTTACCAAATCACTTGGTAAAGAGAAATTTGTTTGTTTCATGGATCTACTTGGAGTACAGTAACTAATCTGAGCTCAAGAAATGGAGTTTGAGAAGGGGGAGAATAAGTTGGAGTAATTAGAAGATCAATGGGACTTATTCATACCTCAGGGTTCTGACTATAATGAAAGCTTGAAGTGAAGCTCTTCTTCTTGGGCCTAACAAGTGATTAAAAAGCTCCTTGATTAATACTTTTTTGAATTGATTATATCTAGCTTTTGTAATCACAATCTCTTTTTCTTCTCGGGCCTAAGCAAGTGATGAAAAAACTCCTTGCGAAATATCTTTTCGAATTAATTATATCTTTCTTTTGCAATCAAAGGATTCAGTTTTTTTAAAATAATCTGATACACAATTTTTAGACATTAGACATAGCTGACATTGGCAAATGAATTATGCAAGAATATTTAGTGCATATAGCTAGAAGGGTGGCAGGGCTGTGTGCCCTGCCATCTATTTTTTTTCCCCTCTGTAACCGTCGCTATTTGCGTTGCAAATTTACTTTGCAACCGTCGCTATTAGCATCGCTATTTGCGTCGCTATATGCGTCGCTATTTGCATCGCTATATGCGTCGCTATTTGCATCGCTAATTGGGTTAGCGACGCATATAGCGACGAATCGATCGCGTTGCTAATAGCGACGCGAATAGCAATGACGGGGATAATTTTTTCCATGAATAATTCCATCGCTTTAAACGTCGCTATTGGGTCAATACGTTGTAGTGATAGCAAGTCCTTTTGTGTGTATATCAGTGGCTTATTTTTTAAATGACTAATATTCTTTATGGTAGGCATGACTATAGGGGATCAACAATCAAACTAATGGAGTGTTGCTCAAGTCTGGCATATAAAGTCAAACTCAAAGTAGACTACATCTTCAAGCAAGTATGGAAAGTTTTACAATGGAAAGTGCTATATAGTCTTGTACTTTGATCCAAGAGAACAAAGAGAGGAACATTTTGTATTTTCTTAGTTGAGAGACAAAATCAGTGTGATAATCAAACATGTTTTGTATGGTGTAGTGGTGTGTATATGTTATTATCCTCTTTTTTCACAATTGCAAGCCTATGTATTGCACGATACCCTTTTTTCAACAATGCTTGTATTTTCTGTTCAAGTAATGCCTTTTCTTAGAATATAGTGCTTCTAGATTGTCATGTCACTATAATTATGTAATTTTCACTATAATTGTGGTGGAAAATTAAAAGTTTCAATTAAAAAAACAAGCTTGAACAAATTGAAAGTCTGCCATGCTATCAACCAACCATCATAGCTGTATTTTTTCTGTCCAGACAGCCACACAATTGGGTGACATCATTTTTGAATCATGGATGGCCTCCCCAATCCTTGACATGAGAAGACTAAGGGCCATATCATTCTTATTTCTCTATACACACAACAAGGAACTTTTAATCATTCTCTACATAGGGAAAAAAATAGGAAATTCCCTATCGATTCCCTAGTTAAGAATACACATAAGTAGGGAAATTAAATGATAGGGAAAATGGAACATTTCCTAGTTAAAGAAAATTCCTACATAGAGAAAGTTCAATATGTAGGAAAATTCCTACATAGGAAATTTCCTATGTAATTTTCTAGGGAAACTCCTACATATGAAAATTTTCCTATATAGGAAATTTCGTGTGTGAGTCCTTAGTTTCTCTAACTAGGAAATGTTCCATTTTCCCTATCATTTACTTTCCCTACTTATGTGTATTTTTAACTAAAGAATTGGTAGAGAATGCCATTTTTTTTCCTGGGTAGGGAATGATTAAAATTTCCTTGTGTTGAGCCCTCCCCTGTGTAGGGAATGATTAAAAGATCCTTGTGTTGAGCCCTACCCTGAGTCTACAAACACTATATCTAATTATCTACTTGGATCGAATATAAATACAATTCCAATCTCATCATATTGACTGGTAATGGATACTTCTTGAGAACCTCCATAGAATATATAGATTATATCACCATCATCCATGTAAAGTACTTTTCTAGGCCCAAAGAAAGTATCGTAGAACTATCTAAATCATATGCATATGAAGAATGCAAGTTGCCCTTCCAATAATTATGCTTCACAAATAACAAGCCTACATAAACTAAATCATAATCTTGCTAACTCTAATACTTGTCTCCAACCTCCCTTGCATCCTTGTTATAACTTGCCAACCTTACATGAACTTACATGCATCCAAGGAAGAAAGCCAATAAGTTCTCAATGTAATTTCGTATTGCAATAGGCATGTATAAACCAATGAGCACTACTTCGTTCTTTGATCTCATCGCCATTAAGTAATGGGGGTTGATCACACCCCACATCCAATAATTCTTTCTCATCATATAATAATCCCACATGCTACATTGGGTAGCCTTCCTGGCAACCTTGGATATTATAACGTGTCTAGATGTTCACTTGTAGGACACGTCTTAGCAACCCATCCGGAAGAGAGTCTAGAAAGTGCTACCCGGTACTCCCACGGAATGTTACGGGGTTTGCAATCTAGGTCCTCTTGAGTCTGCCACGAAGCGGAAGCATTCCGACCGTTCCCACTTAGGACCGACCTAAATTAGGGTTTTCCTAATGGTCAAATTCCTAGAGCAATAGCTAGTGTCGAACCCCAGGTGAACTAATTTACACAGAGACATCAAGGTTGAAGTGGATCCATGCTGCACTTGGTTCAAGGAGAATGGGAAAAGAGAGGGATGCGAAGCTCGACCTCTCTGCCCATAAGGCATAGTCCCATTCGGTTCCCCTAAAACAACACAAATCGGGACTCTAGCTTCCTAGATTCTAAGTCATCGTTACCTTGTTGTCAACTTCTTTGAGAAAAGTTCATGGCCAACTAGGACCACCCTTCCGTAGGATAGACCCATGGTTGCATCTACCGCACTTTCCTCCGGGTTGCTTTAGTTGTCTAATTACCTACCACATTTAGTTTGACATGCAAAAAAAACAGCTTCCTTAATTAGCCTTTTATTCACGGGTTCCTTCACATAATCTTAGCACTAACATAGAAAAACAATGTCAAGCAAGTTTCTTTTTAACGATTGATCTTATTTATTAATTTTTTAATACATCATATAATCCAGCTCGAAGGCTATTTCCATAATCTGCCCGAAGGCTAATCCATAATCCAGCCCGAAGGCAATCCATAATCCTCAGGGATTACTAATCCAAGTTTTCACCCGTAGACTAGTATGCGGGCCTCGAGATCCAATCCTGAGTCACGTCGGCCTCTTGTGCATGACCTGGAGGCAAGGAAATCATGGCTAGCGCCCTCCTAGCACCCAAGCGTCCTCTTGCTCCAAGTAGCACCCATGAAGAGATCTCTCGCGGCGGGCTCGGTCCATGTACCCGGTGCACCTAACAACCCCCTTGGTTAGGGTCAGGCAGACAGTCGGGGGTAACTGATGCTGCCTCTCCCTCCAGGCCTTCAACTTGAAGCATTAATTATCTTTCCATCTTTAGTTCCTTGAGCAAAGCAATACAAATAGTGCTCCTAACTATAAAAACACAATCAATCCAGTGGTCATTTGTTTGGCCAACTACTAAGGTATTTTCCTTCTTTTCGAATGTATCCAACATTCGATCCGGGGTCAATTGCAACATGGCAAGATCCCCAAGGGTTTTGTTGTATTTTCCCTAGGGTAAAAACCCTAGATCGTTATTGTATGGGCGTTTAGCTAACCCTAATGTTTCACGAACGTGGGTAGGATCTTGGGGTCGAAAGTCTTGACTTGGCGTCCCAAGTGCGATACTAGGAAGAATTTTTAACGTAGCTAAAACCTACCTAGCACTTTGAGGTGTTTGTCATACCAACTAGTTATGCTTTTACGAATCCCTTGAGGGTTATGCCATTACAAGCGATTTACCTAAAACGATCTAATTGTCTTGCAACAAGAGTGGTCTTTGCTTAGAAGATATGCAAATACTTTTCTTGAGGGATGCAAATAAATAAATTCAAGATACAACATTCCGTGCAAGTATGCGAATCATAGACTTTTCCTTCTATGCAACTATAGGGTTTGCAAAGACCATTTCTTTTCCTTGCCTAATCTATAATGATAGACAATTCACAGCTAACTCATATAAAAACCTACATTTAGTTTCAACAAGAATTATATCTATAAACCCTTTGTCTGATGATGCTTTGAATTCATGATTTAATATGAAATGCATCTTTTTCTAAAACAACTTCAATAAAGAAGTTTATGCATGATGAATGTCTTAAGACTATTGTTGTCTTAATGTGTTCAGTGGCACTTAACCCGACTTAAAAATGAAAGCATCCTCGCATGCAATAGGCAAGTTCATGGTTTCATTTCCATGCAATGCAACTACTTGGGCAACATCCAATGGACGACAACGATTATCTCATACAAAAATTAAACGTGCCTAATGCATTCCTTTTATGCAGAATTAATATTTTAAGAACTTGGGCATGAGGACTCAAAGGGATATCCACGCGTGTGCTCGGGGTAGAAACTCCCACGTGAGCGCCTCTCGCCATTTTCTTGGGAGCCATAGATGACGTAGATACTTTGTTCAGCAACTTTCCTTGGGTTACTTTCGTGTATCAATCCTTCTCTGCCCGGGATCTTCTATTCTGTGCGGGATACGGCCCTTACAGAATGTGGTTTTAGGCAAAACCCGCAATAGTGAGGATAAACAAGGCTTATAGAAGCCTTGTTTTAGAAGCTTCTATGCTTCTGAGTAAAAGCTACGTGGAAGAAGAAATCGTGATGATGGAGAGGGTGAAGAAGAGGATGATGGTGACGATTTTGATGATGGTGATGGTGAGGTGGAGTAGGCAGCAGCAGCGTTGCAATAGGCGGCAACAGGCAGACTTTACAGTGGCAATGGCGGACGGCGGGCAACATGAGTGCCTCCTCTTCTCTCCTTTCGTGCCTCCCTCCCAAGCTCTAAGGGGAAGGTCTTATAGGTAGAGGGAGGGGGGAGATAGCCACCCACGTGGCATCACATGCCTCCTCCCTCCCTCATGCACTTCACGACATCTAGCTTCACTTCCTCTCACACTCCTCTCCCGTGCCATGCATCCGATGAGGGGGAGGGGTTATTAATAAAAAAAATTTGCACAAAATTTGACCATTATCCATTTACCTTTTTCCAAGAAGGGCGTTCTCATGCAGCTTGTGGGTTTTAGCGTCGACCTTATTTGCACAACGCAGTTGGGGTTTATTATCACATGCGTGGGGTAAGGACTTATGCACTAGCATTATTCCATTGCGGGAGATGACTTAGCATTGCTTTTGCGTGGGGCGTGTAGTAGTCAAAATTCTTTAATATTTCATGTGGAAATATTACATTCTCTCCCCCTTAGAGAAATCGAGATGTCCTCATCTCGAGAAGAACTGGGGATATTGTTGGTTGAGAGCACTTTCATCCATCCAAGTGGCATCCTATTTGGGATAATCTTTCCACTGGAGGAGATATTCTCTCAGGGACCTCGATCTCAAATGCCTCTCCCTAACATCTAAGATCATGTCAGGCCGTAGCTCAAGGACTCCTTGGCTAGGCATTACAACTTGTTGATCATCAAGCACATGACTAGGGTTAGGTACATACTTCTTCAGTAGAATGATATGGAATCCATTATGAACTTTCAGGTTCTCAGGGAGTTGAAGTCTGTAAGCATTAGGTCCTAGGCACTTGAGGATCTTGTAGGGTCCACAATACCTTGGACTTAGCTTCTTGCATTCACCTAAGGATAGGGAATTCTTCTTTGGACGTACGCGAATGAAGACCATATCTCCTTTAACGAAGGATCTGTCTTGATGCTTCAGATTCGTGTAAGCCTTCTGTGTGTCCTTGACGGCTTGGATGTCCTATCTTATTTACTTGATTTGGTCATCCATATCTTCCAGCATCTGCTTTGAGGCTTCAACCCTCAAGGTTGGATTTGAGAATTTTAAAGGACTTCGACAATCGTGCCCATACAATGCTTGAAAAGGGGTCATCTGAATACTTTGTTAGTAAGAAGCATTGTAGGCAAACTCAACTAGTGGCAAATATTGAATCCACTTTTTGGGTTCTCAGCAACAATGTGCCCTTAGTATATCTTCAATGACTTGGTTGACTCGCTCTGTTTGACCATCGGTTTGGGGATGGTAAGCTATACTGAAACAAAGTTGAGTCCCAATGGCTTCGAAGATAGCCCTCCAGAAGTGTGATGTGAAGAGAGAGTCATGATCACTAATGATTCTTTTGGGCAACCCATGCAATTTGAATATCTCCTTGATAAATAACCTTGCGATGTCGTAGGCTTTATAGTTTGTCTTAATAGGGATAAGATGTGAAACCTTGGTGAGCATATCAACCACAACCATAATGGAGTTGTATCCTCCATGAACTTGGGGCAGGCCAACAACAAAGTCCATACTAATGAATTCCCATTTCATTTGGGGAATGTCCAGTGGTTGCAGCCTCCCTGGCATTTTGACATGTTTGGCCTTAATACGTTGACAAGACAAACATTCATTGACATATTTGAGAACGTCACCTTTAAGCCTCTCCCAATAATAGCTCTTTTTGATTGCATTGAGGGTCTTGGCATAGCCAGGATATCCTGAAAAAGGGGAGTCATGAGCTTTCCAAAGTATCTTCTGTTTGAGTGACTGGCTTGCCCTTATACATAATCTCATTTTATAGTAGACAAGTCCACTATTGATAGAGAATTCTAGATACTTTGCCTCTAGCTTCGAGTCCTGATCCTTGATAGGGATCTCCTTTAGCAACTTTTGATAGGTTGGACCATGGCATGTTTCTTCTCTAGCTAGCTCAAGTAATGGGTTGTTTGGCATGGATACCTTTGTGGCTAGAGTTCTAGCTGTTGATGGATTTTTCAAGATTAGAGAATTTAGAAATGCCTTGCAACGACTGAGTGCATCGGCAACTACATTCTCCTTTCTAGGCTAGTATTTGATCTCAAAATCATATTCCTCCAGCACTTCAATTCATTGATGTTGAGCTCATTTTGGGTAAAAATCCATTTGAGACTTTTATGATCCATCACTAGGGTAAACTTATTACCCAGCAAGTAGTGTCTCCAAAGCTTGAGAGCATGGACGATAGCTAACAGCTCCAGATTGTGGGTAGCATAATTCCTCTCATGGATTTCCAGTTTCCTTGAAGAGTATGCTACAAGATGACCCTCTTGCATAAGCACACATCATAGGGCAAGTGTGCTAGCATCAGTTATCACTTCAAACTCCTTACCAAGGTTTGGAAGTTTCAAGATAGCTGCTGACACCAAGCTTTGCTTTAGTTTATCAAAGCTAGATTGTTCAACAGTAGACTATACAATTGATGTTTGTGTCTTCAGTAGATCCGTCAGTGGCGCTGCAATCAAGGCATAGTTTTTTATAAAGACCCTGTAGCATCTTGTTAATCTAAGAAAACTACGTATTTCTTTGACAGTTGTTGGTGTAGGTCACTCTAGAACGTCTTTGACCTTGGCTGGATCCACTGAGATTCCTTCCGCTGATATGATGAATCCCAGATATTCAATCTGTCACTTGAAAAATGCACACTTCTTCTTCTTGGCATAAAGCTTGTATGCCCTCATTGTTTCAAGGACAATGCGAAGCTGGGGTTCATGATCTTCTTCCTGTTTGGAGTAGACTAAGGTACTATCAAAGAATATGAGTACGAAGTCATCAAGATATGGCCTAAAGATATCCTGCATCAACTTGTTGAAGGTGGGAGGAGTATTTGTCAGCCCGAATAACATGACTAGGAACTCAAAGTGTCCATATCTTGTGTTGAATGCTGTCTTTGGGATATCTTCTTCCTTGATCCTTATTTGATAATATCCAAACCTGAGATCAATCTTGGAGAAGATCTTCACACCTTGAAGACGGTCAAGAAGTTCATATATTCTTAGAATGGGATATTTGTTCTTAATGGTTGATTGATTCAATCCTCTGTAGTCAATACATAACCGAAGTGTTCCATCCTTCTTCTTCTAGAACAACACTGGAGCTCCCCATGGTGAACTACTAGGATGAATGCAGCCTTGACCTAACAGTTGCTTGAGTTTCTCCTTCAACTCAATCGCTTCTGAGATGGACATTCTATATGGTCTCTTTGCGATTGGTGCAGCTCCTCGCGCTAGCTTGATTTCATGATCAACTTCCCTTTGTGGCGGAAGTTCTGTCAGCTCTTCAAGAAATACGTATGTGTACTCCTTTAGCCATGAAGGATCTCCACTAGACTCCTGATTGTGATCTAGCTTATTAAGCTTAATCAAATAGATAAGTAGCCCCTTTCAAACTCCTTTTATTATCCGAGATGCTTTGGCCAGTTGAATTTTTGGCTTTCTAGCCTCTCCTTGAGTTGTGACCAATTCCCCTTCAGAGTTTTGAAAGGAAACTTGGCCCTTTCCATAGTGAATGTGAGCATCATTAGGTTTAAGCCAATCCATTCCGAGCAAACACTCGTGGATACGTAGGTTCATAACCCTGAATCTGACCGAAGTCAACTTTCCTCCAAGTAGGAATTCCACCTTTGCAGTTTGCCTAGTGCCACTCACCTTAGGACCAATTAATAATTCCACAAGCAAGGTGGATGCAACTTTTGTGGCTATTCCTAATTTTCTTGCACAAACTGGTGAAATAAAGGAATGTGTACTGCCACAATCAATCAAGGTTTTTAAGCTTTTACCTTGATAATCCGAAGGAGTCTGAATCACCGAAAATTGGTAATTTGGGCCTTTCTTGTGAAGAGTGGCATGGACTGTTTCCCTCTCAAAGTCTGCTTCCATGGTCAGGTCTTCTTCATCACCGAACTCCTTGTTGGCAACACTTGCAGTTCTTCCTCTAGCCCTAACGATGGCTCCTTGTCCACGGATAGATCCTTGGAATGGTCCTTGACGTTGTCCTCTGTTAAGTTTGGGACATTGTCTTTTGAAATGACCAGGCTCGTTGCAATGGAATCAACAAAGATTGCGGCTATTTCCTTGGGTAGGAACAAAATTATTGACATTGTTGGTTCTAGCTTTCTTCATTTGTCCCCGATTTTGGCCTTGTACTCTCTTCGCCTAGGACCTATACACTCCTCTATTCTGATTCTTATAAAACCAAGTCTTGTTATTTTGTGGCTTGGTCTACACCTCCTCTATTATGGGTGTAGCTCGAATGAGCGCATCTTGAAGATTTGTTGGGCGCATTGATTTGAAATGGGTGTTTATAGGTGGGTTTAATCAAGCACAAAACTTTGACACCTGTTGTGTCATATCCATTTGTGGTGCATACTTCAAAAGAGAGACGAACTTTGAATAGTATGCATCAAGAGATAGGCCAAGCTGTTTCAGCTCATAGAACTCATTCATCTTCTGCGTGTGATAGACAGGTGGTAGATATCTTCCTCGCAAAACTCTTTTAAGTTTTTCCAACATAACTGACCCTTTCCAGATCCCTTGGTCTCTGCAGCATTGCTTCCACCAAAGTCTTGCTTCACCGGTAAGCTTTAGCTTGGTGAGCATTGCTTGGTTGGTGGGTGTAATACCTACTGCTTCGAAGTAATACTCCATGGATTCAATCCAGATTGTGTTACATTCAATTTGGGGAAAATAAGATTGTGTTACATTCAACTACGGAAATTGAGTAATAGTATGGATTGGGGTCATGGATTTTCAGGAATTGATAGGTCATTGGGAGATTAGGGTATCCTTTCCTTTGATACCCATTCTTTTCATAACATCCAAACACCTTGATTCTGTCGGCAAGGATTATTCGAGTCACTTCCTTATACACATATGTGTTTTGCTTGACCTTTCAACTGTTGACATGTAGGGTTGTGTTTGCATGAGCCTCAACAAAGATGAATAGCTTCACAATCTTTAAGTCCTCCAACCACTTGATTCTCTATAAGTTGGTTCGAAGGTATGCAAATCGGTGAGAAGCTATGTAATAGATTCCTGAATCACCCGTCCATCTCCGTTCCACATACAAGGGTGAAGGATTGTAGATGCGGTCTAGGATATTCATCATATCGATCCTCCATGGATAATCCAAAGCATGCATCGCAGTCATAAACATAACCTGGAACACCAAGAATTTGTTCCATGCTTTGCGACTGTACAAGTTAGCATCGATAAGTAAGTCAGGAAATGTTCTTAACAACAACATTTTCTCTACTTCTCCTCATTAAGTTTCCTTGTAAATATTAGTTTCTCATTGGTTGGCTCAGATACCAACTGTAACATGTCCACCTGTTCACTTGCAAGACACATCTTAGCAGCTCATCAGGAAGAGAGTCTAGAAAGCGCCGCCTGGCACTCCCACAGAATGTCACGGGGTTTGCAACCTAGGTCCTCCTGAGTCTGCCACAAGCGGAAGCATTCCCGCCGTTCCCACTTAGGACCGACCTGCATCAGGGTTTTCCTAGTGGTCAAATTCCTAGAGCGGTAGCTAGCGTCGAACTACTTTACGCAGAAACATCAGGGTCGAAGCAGATCCATGCTGCACTTGGTTCAAGGGGAATGGGAAACAAGAGGGATGCAAAGCTCGACCTCTTTGCCTATAAGGCATAGTCCCATTCCGTTCCCCTAAAATAGCACAAATTGGGACTCTAGCTTCCTAGATTCTAAGTCAACGTTACCTTGCTGTCAACTTCTTTGAGAAAAGCTCATGGCCAATTGGGACCACCCTTCCGTAGGACGAACCTATGGTCCCATCCACCGCACTTTCCTCGAGGTTGGTTTAGTTGTCTAATTACCTACCACATTTAGTTTGACACGCAAAAAAACAGCTTCTTTAATTAGCCTTTTATTCACGGGTTCCTTTACGTAATTTTAGCACTGACATAGAAAAACAATGTCAAGCAAGTTCCTTTTCAACAATTGATCTTATTTATCAATTTTTGAATACATAATCTTATCCATCTCGAAGGCTAGTTCCATAATTGGCCCGAAGGCTAATCCATAATCCGGCCCGAAGGCAACGGCCCAAAGGCTCAAAGGCAATCCATAATCCCTAGGGATTACTAATCCAAGTTTCCGCCGGTAGACTAGTATGTGGGCCTCGAGATCCAATCTCGAGTCACATCGGCCTCTTGTGCACGACTCGAAGGCAAGGGATTTACGGCCAGAGCCCCCCTAGCACCCAAGCACCGTCGTGCTCCAAGTAGCACCCACGGAGAGACCTCTCGCAGTGGGCTTGGTCCAAGTACCCGGCGCGGCTAACAACCCCCTTGGTTAGGGTCAGGCAGACAGTCGGGTATAACTGATGCTACCTCTCTCTCCATGCCTTCAACCGAAAGCATTAATTATTTCTACATCTTTAGTTCCTTGAGCAAAGCAATACAAACAGTGCTCCTAACTACAGAAACACAATCAATCCAATGGTCGTTTGTTTGGCCAACTGCTAAGGTATTTTCCTTCTCTCCGAACGCATCCAGCATTCGATCCGAGGTGAAGGGTTTTGTTGTTTGTTTACCCTTTCATCCTTGGGTTAGGGTTTATACCCTGTTAACCCAAATTAACAAACACCTTGGGTTCCTTAAAGCTAAGACAGTAAATCCTGGGTAACCTTGTCGCCCTAACTTGATTGGTCAATTGCTCGTTACCCTAACTTGGCAACTTAGTAGTAGTAGGATGACTACTCATCCTCTTGCAAATTAAGCTTGTACTTGGAACCTGCCAACCTTGTTCCAAGGAGTGGCAAATCTATCTTCTGATTTAAATACAAAGCCATGCGACGTTGCAACTTGTTGTACAAGTGTCACACCTCACTTGTGGGATCATTTCTCCCATCCAACGGCGTTTCTTGGTCACGAAATACGCTTGATCAAGATGTAGGGTTTGGGAGTCCTCTTGACCCAACCCAACCCTAACCATACTAGGCCGACAATGTTTGACCCTAGGGTGTCTAATCTCAATCAGAAGTCTAGTATTAGGCCAATTTGCCCTAGGGTAAAAACCCTAGATCGTTATTTTATGGGCGTTTAGCTAACCCTAACGTTCCGTGAATGTGAGTAGGAACTTGGGGTCGAAAGTCTTGACTTGGCATCCCAAGTGCGATACTAGGCAGAATTTTTAACATAGCTAAACCCTACCTAGCACTTTGAGGTGTTCGTCGTACCAACTAGTTATGCTTTTACGAATCCCTTGAGGGTTATGCCATTACATTAAGCGATTTACCTAAAACAATATAATTGTCTTGCGACGAGAGTGATCTTTGCTTAGAAGAGATGAAAATACTTTCTCTAAGAGATGCAAATAAATAAATTCAAGATACAACATTCCGTGCAAGATAAGAATCATAGACTTTTCCTTCTATGCAACTATAGGGTTCGCAAAGACCATTTCTTTTCCTTGCCTAATCTATAATGATAGACAATTCATGGCTAACTCATATAAAAACCTATGTTGAGTTTCAACAAGAATTATATCTATAAACCCTTTGTTTGATGCATTGAATTCATGATTTAATATGAAATGCATCTTTTTCTAAAACAACTTTGATAAAGAAGTTCATGCATGACAAATGTCTTAAGACTATTGTTGACTTAATCCGTTCAACAACACTTAACCCGACTTAAAAATGCAAGCATCCTCGCATGCAACAGGCAAGCTCATGGTTTCATTTCCATGCAATGCAACTACTTGGGCAACATCCAATGGACGACAACGATTATCTCATACAAATCCACGAGTAGAAAATTATTACGTAAATGCCTTATGTGCTTTTCTTTTTCACGGCCAATCAAGGATGCATTTAGACAATTCCATCTTTTTTTAACCTACACAATATGCACTTAGGATTTGCAACTTGGAAATGCAAGCAAATCCAAATGCACGACATGCACTAACTCTTGTAAATTGTCCAAGGAGATAAATTCCCCAAATGTATTTTAACTTGACTACGTGAATTAGAGACATGCGTAAATGCATTCTTCTCATGAAAATTAAACGTGCCTAATGCATTCCTTTTATGTAGAATTAATCTTTTAAGAACCTAGGCATGAGGACTCAGAGGGATGTCCACGCGTGTGCTTGAGGTAGAAACTCCCACGTGAGTGCCTCTTGCCATTTTCTTGGGAGCCATAGACAATGTAGATACTTTGTTCAGTAACTTTCCTTGGGTTACTTTCCCCTATCGATCCTTATCTACCCGCGATCTTCTATTCTGCGCGGGATACGGCCCTTACAGAATGTGGTTTTAGGCAAAACCCGCAATGGTGAGGATGAACAAGGCTTATAGAAGCCTTGTTTTAGAAGCTTCTATGCTTCTGAGTAGAAGCTACATGGAAGAAGGAATCGTGATGATGGAGAGGGTGAAGAAGAGGACGATGGCAACGATTTTGATGATGGTGATGGTGAGGTGGAGCAGGCAGCAACAACGTTGCAGTAGGCGGACTTCACGGCAGTAATGGCGGATGGCGGGCAGCACGACTGCCTCCTCTTCTCTCCTTTCATGCCTCCCTCCCAAGCTCCAGGGGGGAGGTCTTATAGGTAGAGGGAGGGGGGAGATAACCACCCACATGGCATCACATGCGTCCTCCCTCCCTCATGCACTTCACAACATTTAGCTTCACTTCCTCTCACACTCCTCTCCCCTACCATGCATCGGATGAGGGGGAGGGGTTATTAATATAAAAAAATTGCACAAAAGTTGACCATTATCCATTTACCTTTTTTCGAGAAGGGTGTTCTCGTGCGGCTTGCAGGTTTTAGCCTCGGCCTTATTTGCATAACGCGGTTGGGGTTTATTATCACGTGTGCGAGGTAAGGACTTAGCCACTAACATTATTCCATTGCGGGAGATGACTTAGCACTGCTTTTGCACGGGGCGTGTAGTGGTCAAAATTCTTTAATATTTCGTGCAAAAATATTAAAAATACTACACATTATTGCATATATCTAGTCAATATAAATGCTTTGCCAAATCTTAGAAATAAGGTTCTCTTTCAACATATCTTGGTCATTTTTTATAGTCACATCCTTTGCTACCTTTTTCAACATGAGGATAGTACTAGCATCCTTAGATCATCCTCAACTGCATACTCTAGTAGATGAGAGCCTTAATAGACCTCAAACTAAATCTCTTTACCTATACTACCATTTTTATTGTCATCTGAATGTAATCCCTACATATTCAACTCATAGGAAGAGTCTACATCAAGAGTAGAGGAAAAGAGTACAAGTGGAAATTATTATTCATTCACATCACTTCTCATCTACTCTTGGCATCCAACATGCTTAACATTGTCTTCCATATTTTGTTTCTTATCCAAAAGCATCTTTTAAATAGAAGAAGCAGCATCCAAATCCAAAGAGTTCTTCTCAAGAGTTCCTTCCTCTTCTAGCATACAAGATTGGTGCTCAATCTTATCTTCTTTAAAGAAACAAACTTCCTCTACCATTTCTACAACCAACTCATCATCTTTAAACCCACAAAGCATCACCAAAATCATCATGATATCACATAAAATATCATCAAAACCACAAGAAACATCAAGATGCACTTCATGAAACAAAGAATCCAAACAAAGATCATCATCATTATACAAACCACTTGGAATTCCTATACCATCACAACATGAAAGGAATTATGGAAGCTACCCCCTCTTCTATATCACTAGAAATAACAATAGTACATGCATTGAGACAAGATTTACCCATAGCAGAAGAAGCATCCAATGATGTACATTCTTTCCCTCTTGTCCACACACAAGTACACATAGTTTTCCATTGACTCAACACTACTACTTTCATCTATCCCATATGCAAGGTCTTTTACTTTCCACCACATCCAATACAAGGCATCTTTGTAATCCGCATAATAGCATCCCACCTCCTTGATCTCTTTGAGACAAATTTGGTACAAACCTTCAAACCTCCTATATGACTAATCACTCATATCAGAACCTATACTCAGAATAAAGAAGAAACTTCGTAAAAACTACAATAAACTTTCCCAATTTTTAATCATATCATCTGGCAAATAGCTGATAACTTTCCATGGATAGGTCTCTAATCCCTCTAAAGTAAAATCCAGCTTTTCCTCACTATCCACAACCTAGAATATTTGCTATGCATTTCAATATCACATGTAATCATGCATTGACATTTATAGAGACTACATGATGTAATATAATCTGCGCAAGCAATAGAGAATACACAATAAATATGAGAAAAAAATTAAATTGCTTTAATTTCAAAGAAACTAATATAAAGATAGCTTTGTCCACCCATACTCTTGCACCATGAAGCTTAGATGGTGATTCAGATAGATGACATGCAAAGAGCTTAAGGCTAGTTGTTAGAAGAACTTTGGTGCACAGATCGGATGCTGTACGCTTGCTTAGTGAATGCTAGAAGGTCCCCAAGAACAATAGAACTCTACTTTTTGCACAAAATTCAAGGTAAAAAGCATGAATGCCATGAACAAGAGACCAATTGGGTGCAATCTCCCCCCATGCCTTGTGTGAGCACTCCACAAAGCATGTATTTTTTTGTATTAATCATCTTCAAGCTCAAATAATAGCCCAAATTACAAAATAGCAAGCTTTTAGCTTTTGAGTTTGCTTTAGCACAAAATAGGAATAAAGCTAACGGGCAGTGCCCAAAGAGTCTGGTATGCCCAATACAATGTCCAAGTACAAATAACATAATCGTGCGCCCATGCGCATGAAAAATAATAAATAAATATCCAACGCCTCAATAAATAGGCGCGACAAAATATAGACGCCATACCTAAGGTATGCGCCCATCAAAAAATAAATGATAAATCGAATACTCGCTATCCTCCAATGCTTTCCTCTGCCACTACTGCTATCTCTACACATCAACTGAAGCATTGACAATCATTAGTAAAATAATACAATTAAAGTGACAAAAGTGAATACCTAGCAGTCTTTAGCTACATAAATAAATCAACTGGTTAGAAATCAATCCTAACCTTAATTTATTACGATTGCGCACTCTAAACTCATAAACGTTTATTAATTTAATATGCATTTTGCGGAATAACCCGCTATGGAATCACCCATGTACACACTAAATTAATGAAACGCCTGAAAAGGACATGCGTCCGCATCAACTTCTCGCACAAAGAATCCACTTTGTGTATGAGCCCCAGTCATCAAAGTTTACGGAATCCACCGTAAAACCTCACGGAATCCACCGTGGCACAGAATCCATCGTGAAAAATGCCTCCTGACATCATACCCCCGGGGTGGGATAACAATTGACCTCAATTGCTATTAGCTCAATGTGGAGCTAACAGAGTGGGGAAAGCATTAGATGCATGCATACCATACAATGTAATATGTTTTCCTTGAAATTTAATATTAATTGAATGTGTAGAATAATCTAAAACTCGGTTATGCTGATGACGCCAAGGCATACCTATAATAATGTCATTGGACTGTAATGGTACAACTAGAAATTTTCTTCTTTCAGTGTATTCACCAATTTGAATTTCTAAGTCATGCACTTCCTGTGTACCATTATACCTAGTGCCTAAGAATGCTGCTTTAATGCGATAATGCGTAGGTACAGTCTGTAACTTCAATTCTTTTACTAGCTTTGCAGAAATAAAATCATGAGTACTACCATCATCATGCAAAATAATCTTTTCCTTTCCATGCACTAAACATTTCATTGTCAATAAAGAATGTCGAGTTGGCATACCTGGTAAAGTATCCGAAGGAGTAGTAATGTTGTCCTCATCTTCCGTGAAATCAGGCATTTCTTCATGTTCGTCATCTTCCATTGCTCCAAGGTAGTTGATATGGATAGGTGACTTCTTCAAATGGCAATTTGCTGCTAGATGTCCAGGCTGGTGACATTTATAACACTTAATAGGTTTGGCTTTGGTTACATTGTTTGTAATGGCAGGAAGTCCATGGACATTAGGATTTAGCTGTGGAATAGGGTTAGGGTTTTGATTGGCATTGGATGGTAAAGCAGGTGGTTTGCCCAATTCTTGCAGAAAGATGATGAAGGAAAACGACCTTGATTAAACCTTCTAAAATTTGAGTTGAATTGCTTAGATCCATAGTTACCATTGGCTTGGAATTGCTGTGGACGCTTGTCTCTTCCTCGCAGCTTGTCTTCAGTGTCATGAGCTAATGAAATTGCATCTTCAAGAGTTGCAGGCTTGAACATATTAACTTCAGAGTAGTAATGCCCAAGTAATCCAAACATATACTTGTGCTTGTGTGTCGCTTCAGGTACGTCTTCAAGCATGCATAACTGGAGTAATGCATTCTAGAAACGCTCCGTGTACTGAGGAATAGGCTCACGATCCCGTTGCTGAAGAAGGTCCCATTGCTTTATGGCTTTTTCATGGAATTGTGGAGGAAGGAAATTTTGCATAAACTTCTTCTTGAAATTCTCCCAAGTAGCGGGACAATCTATACTCTTGCAAACTACGGTCCACCAACCAAAAACACAAGATTTGCCCCCTAAAAGAGAACCCTCCTGCAAGTTAATAACCTTCTATTGGCACTAGCTTTTAGAAAGCTAAGCTTTTTTCCCTTTCACGATGGATAGCTATCTTTTTTTTTTCCATCTCAAAAAAACTATTGATTCATGCCTTTAAAGGCGTTGGTATACATTGGTGCCACCAAATAATCTTCAATACCTTGGAGCATGCACCCAATATAAAATCCTAGTTAAAATTTACCTAATAATCGATATACAATGTCTTCTAAATTGGTGTCCAATACATTCTAAAATAAATCTCATAGGTACTAAACTCTTAGCGATGCCAATGCAAATTGTTAGAATCCACTATCTATTTATCTATGACAACATTGAATAAAGGATCCTTTATGCACTTTTTACATACTTATTTGTGCTAGCTTCACTTCACCTTTTTGACTTATTTAGGGAAAATCAAGCTTTCACCAAAATATGTGACAATGTTATAGTTGGAATTCACTTATTGCACCCATCGAGTTATGGGATATCTATCTAGTCATATTTTTAGTTAGCCTGTTCACTCTATGGACCACTTGTATATTATGTATGTTTTACTCTCATTACTCTTCGTAGATTGATATAGTGGACAAAAAGAACTAACAGAAAGGCTAGGGTTTTTAGCTTCCTATCTTATGTGCATTCTTTGCATTTTTTTAAACTTATAAGAGGTCAAGCTCTCGCTCTCTCTCTCTCTCTCTCTCTCTCTCTCTCTCTCTGGCTGATTTCTTCTATTCATATCCATAGAAAATTCAAACTCTCACATGGAGTTTTTTCTATATGAAAATGATTAATATGAGAGAAAATTGAGGATATATTCCTGAACTCTCTTTCCCCACATCCATCAACTTAGTGGCTCAAAAAATTCCTTCATAATTAGTAATATGCTCATTTCGACCCCTTATATGGTGGTCAATAACTTTGATATCTATGAGGTAGATTTCATTGATCACCTCACACTATTCTCTTTGTGGTTCAAAGATAAGATACCTTATGAGTTCAAAAGAAAGGGTATTATAGTTAGTAAAGTCTACATGATTATATTTACAAAAGGGGTTTTAAAATAAAACTTGAAAAAAATAATAACTTTAGTAAAGTAAGAGGGATTATTTAAAGGTCTTGTAGCATATAAAGAAGTGGTATTTCTTAGTATCTTTTGAACACATGTTAAATAGATGATTTCTTATAGGTGGACCCCTTTGGGGTCAATGTATTACTAATCTATTCTTATTCTTTGTCATACACAAAGGTTTAGCACCTCAACATGGATACTTATTCGTGATATACATCTACATTTCTCTCCTTCCAAGCTTCCAACCACATGTTTAATCAACATGTGGTAGATCACATTTCTCTCCTTCCAAGCTTCCAACCTATCCTTATTTATCTCACTTCCACAAAACCTCCATTAGAATCCAACCCATTTTTCCCTTGGTCCACTTCTTTTCAATCATCGGCTTGAGCTCAAAATATGATCCAAAGCATATAGTGAGTAGCACCAAATAGTTATCTTTTGAGGGATTCATGTGTATCACAGGTGGCTCTTAAGATTGCATTTACAAGGCTATTTTACAAGTAGGGGAGATATAGAAGTCTGGATCTTTACAAATAAAAATCCTCATCAAGGTGTATGGAAATGCGATAGATATCCTTGAGTAAATATTCAAGTAAGATGAGGTTTTTGATATAAGATGATGACTAAAAAAAGAGAGTCCATTAGTCAAAGGATTCCATGAAATTACTTCAATACATGGGCACCCATAAAGTATCACACTAGAGAGACTAGGAGAAAATGCCCAATCAAATAAAGAGTCATTCTTTTGTATTTATCTGTTAGAAGACTCACAAGAATGTGCTATATTGATACAACATGCTAGAATCCATTCATTCCTCTGTAATGAGGTATTACATAAATGGTTTGTCATTGTAGGATAATAGGGATCACAAAATTGAAATGCAATTGCAAGGTTTTTTAGACTACAAAGTACTTATACAACAAGTGTGTTTCATATACAATTTGAGAATGAAACCCCTCAACATGGATAGACCAAACTAAAGGTTCAAGAGAAATGGTCAAATTTATAGGTTATTAGTATGTTTTACAACATTTCTTAAGACAAGACCTCATGACAAACATAATAAATTATTGTAAAAGCAAGATGCTTTAGTTGACATGTTAAGGACTCGAAGGACTCAACTTTAATTTACTTACATGTAAGATCTATGCAATGAATATCCCCTCTAATAGTACATTACTTAAGAGGAATAACCTCATATCAACACTCTTTCCAACTAAATACCATCCACCTTCTTTGAAAGTGCTAGTCAATGGATGGACTAGGGCCCATTTCTATCGTCTTCTTGGATGCAAAAGAGAAAAGGATCACTACATCCCCACTACAAATTTCAATGTTTATTCATAGTGTTCATGGAGCTCTTTCTCTCAATCAATCAGTTTAGAAATGTGTGTCACAAACTCCAACTTGTCTACAACTACAATCCACGCCTAACTAATATCCAACTCAAATTGACTCTAAAAGTTGTCATTTTAGGCTACTAGGATGCATGAAGATGTAATCACAATCATTCACATCAGTAGTTGACTAAATCTCCTACAAATAGCTAGTATAAAAAATTATTAAATATATTTTTTGGAAACTTGACTCCCATCCTCATGCTACAAGGGTTAAGCGCTTTTGAAGCATAAAAAAAGTTGTTGTCCCATGCTAAACTTATTTGAAACTTAACTCCCATCCTCATCCTACAAGGATTATTGTGTAGTAATGTCATTATCGTTATGAATTCTTGAAATTGTTTGTCATGAACTACCTTTTACACACTTTCCAACGACTTATTTGAGTTCCTTGGTCCTTCATATGTCAACATTCCAAGAAGGGACGAAATAGTTATCATCATCATTGCATGGGGATTTCATGAAATTAAGAGCTATAGCAAGATAGTTACAAGACAAATACCAACATTGAATATTAGAAAATTTCTTGATAGATCATAGCGATGCCTATTTGTGTGCTTCCTAGCTAGTTTTTTAAGGTAACACTAGTGAAAAACCATGTGCATCATTTATAAGGGCATTTTTCAAGCTAGCAAAAATTAGAGCCCATCAATGCAATAAAAAAATTGGAGTCAATACTCAACAATGGGACATCTGACATAAGTTATATACTTACAATAGCTTATTATGAGTTAGAGTAAGAGACTAATCAATGAAAAGCTCATCATTATCATCATCTTATTCTTATTCTTATTCATCTTATCCATAAGAAGTAGCTTTCAATTGTACATTACAAAACATTACTAATGCATTGTGTGAAATATAATGGACAGATAGGGCCAAATATAACACATTGAGGCCAAAAATTAATCCTTCTCCAAAAACAAATTACAATAATATATGTGATTATAAAAAAAGGCTAAATAAGTGTTGTGACCAAGAATTAGTATTGCTTAAATAGGGCTATGCTCTAGTTCATTTTGTTCTTGAAAGTTATATCCATGATGTAAAGATTGGCTATTCCTTTTAAGACAATTACTTTTATGTTTTCTCAAAAGTAAAAATAAATAGCTGTACTCATAAAATCTTACAAATTATCTTACAAATTAAAATGGTGTAATAAATAATAAATATTTACCGATGGGCACTGTATGGATTTCTGAGAATTGATCACAGGGATTGCTGCCCAGCAGAACTCATCAAGCCTATGTGCCAATGGCAAAACTGTTCTTGAACACTTAAATGCAAAGCTGGTTATGAGATACTACAAATTTTTCTGAACATGGACCTCATGTAATTTACTTGACAAGCAATATAGTGATCTTTGGCATAAAAAATTTGAGTTCTTCTTGTTAGCCTCTTTCCTTGCTGTATCTTGAACCCCGTGTTCTACAGCTCTTGCATGAAATCTATGACATTTCTGGTGAATGTGACGTGAAAGCGCTGCGTCAATTTTCAGCAAGATGGGAGACTCACAAGAAGAGATGACAGATGACAATGTCATGAAGCATCTGTTTCAGTCATTTACATCCTATATGCAGCAGCAAGCTCACGGGAAGCGTGATAGTGATGCCATGGATTCCTTGAAAGCTGTCCAACAAGAGATGAAGCAGTTCAACGGCCAACAAGTTTCAACTTACCTGCATTTGTATGAAGAAAAGATGAAGTTTTTTGGGGTTTCTCAAGATGTTTGGAGCTGCTACTTCTTGCGGATCGTGGTTCGCGCGCTTGAAGTCTGAATTTCAGAAATTCAAGGAACACATGCTGGTTGGACAGAGTTTAAGAAGGCATTAAAAGATGAATATTTCCTGGAGGAAACAGGTCTTATGAACTGCAGGAATTTCTTAGCATGGGTTTCTATGCCTAATAAAGGACTTTCAGTTACCGCCCTTCTGCGAGAGTTTGAGAGCCGCTATGATCAGTTGGATGGAACTGAGTAGTAAGCTTTGGAGATGCAGAAAGTGGAATTATTTTTACAAGCTATTGATGCTGATTTACAGGAAAAGTTGGATGATCTTTTGGAAGATCAAGCTACCAATTCAGGTTTAAAGACTGAATGGAGACATGTCATTGATGCTGTGAATGCGCTTGTTAAGAAGCAACGCAGGAGGGTACGATTGCATCGTAATACAGGATCTACTTCTGAAAAATCCTTGGAGACCTCTACTTCTATCCTTGCTGCAAGTTCTATGCCTAAGCCTACTCCTCCTGTTGTAAATCCACCAGTCCCTGCTGCTCTAGTGCCCTTATCCGTAGATGATCTTATTAAAGGCTTGGCAGATTTGACGATAGAGGCAGTCAAAGCTGAAGTTGGAAAGTTAAAAGAGCAACTTATGTCAGTACCTACTGTAGCACTTGCTCCAGCGACGACTTTTCAGCTGGCCAAAGAAAAGGGAGACGATGTATTTGGTGCGATAGTACAGAGCACCAACACTGTAGGGATTGTGATGCTTTTCAGGAAGCGCGTAAGAAGAACATAGCGTTTTGGGAACAAGATGGGAAGATATGGCTGACAGAGACTGGTGCTCCTCTTGACATGAACTTTGGTAAAGGAGGCATGAAGAAGCTCATTGATGATATGGTTGTGCGATCAGCTTATGTGAGTGTTAGAGGAGATGCTTCAGCTTATGGAGTCTAGCTTGAGCAGAAATCAGATGGAGACTCTGCTTTATGGTCCTCTGCCTTGGAGATAGCGAGAAGACGGAAAGTTCAGGCATCCACTATGACTTGTGTGGGCTCCAGGATCCGAGGAGAAACGGGATGGGATTCTCCTGTTGACAGGTATTCTATTTTTGCTTATATGGCAAAAACACAGGGTTTAGATGCCATGGTTGAGGAAAAGAGAAGAAGAGATGAGGAGGGTCTCAGCACCTCCAAAAAGACTAGAGGGGGTGACTTTGTTTCACCACCTATTACAGCTCCACCTATGACGAGTTCTCCAGCTCAATCAGGTCTTGAACAACCTATGGCAGACAAGCAGATGAAAGAAAAGAGACAACCAAGAAAGGAGCCAGGATTCAAGCTCTTGTCAGACCTTGATATGCAGACGGACAGGAGTAAGATTTTTCATGAAAGAATTTTGAATAGTGAAGTCACTTTTACTGTTGGAGAAGCTCTTGGGATTGCTAGAAGAGTAATATAGGATCAGATGTAGGATCTTTTGCGAAGGAAACGAGATGCAATGGAAGGACCTACTTTACAGGGGTTATGGCATGGAGCTCTTGGGGAAGAGCATGATGATGTAGTGATGGTTGAGAATGCTTCTGTCAATCCACAGTTGGAGAAAATAGTTCAGCCTATGTAGTATGAAGATGATGATACCCCTATCCTCATTCCTCACAGCCATTTTTCACGCAGTCATTGGGCTAGAGTAACCACTGAGACGGTGGTAAGGCTTGGAGAGAAACAAATTCCTTTGGTCGCTTTAGTCGATCATTATTCTGAGATTAATCTTATTGCTCGAGGTGTTTATGAGAGTGGCAAGTGGCAAGTGCCAAGTGGCCTATGGATGCAGAGCATGGCTGGCGCATGAGAGCGGCCAATAATACTTCTAGTGATATGTATGCTGCTTGTCCGAGCATTAGAATTTCTATTGGTAATGTTGAGGAGGATTATCATTTCTTTGTTCAGGATTCTTACTCTTATCCGATTATTCTTGGACAACCTTTCATTACAGAAGCAAGAATGCAGACGAAAGTGATGGGGATCATGGCTCAGCCTATGCATGGATACACAGTAAAGATGGTATGCGAGCTGTTCAGTTTATGACTGTTGGAGTAAATCATCTGAGAAACAGGGACTCCTTGCGTGAGGCACCACTACCTGCGAAGGAGTTGGATTTTCATTAGGTACCATTGTCTTGCGACACGCCCGTGGTACGGAGCGGAGAAAAGAGGAGATCTCCCCTCCTAGCAGCCAGTCTTTCTCCATTAATTTTGTTGGTTTTTCTTCAGATAGTTTAGTGAGTTATCAGAAAATTTCAGATTTTTCTAGAGTTGTCAGACAGTACATTGGTCGTAAGGAGAAAGAGTTGAAGACTGCAAGTATTTTGCAAGCAGGAGAGCATGTGGATGGGTTGTATGAAGGAATGTCTTATGCAGATACATTGTCTAAGATGGGAAATATGCTGAAAACTTATGTATGTATGGGTTCAAGGATCATACTTGTGCAAACCTTGGATATGTATCAGGAAATTTCTGATTTTATGCTCAAAACAGAGTCAGAGGCTGAGAAAACTCAGCAAACCGAAGTTATCGTTGATCTTGATCAGCTTTCAGAGTTGTAGAGGGCTGAAACCTTTCAACCAGCAGAGTTAAATGCTGGAAAAATTCAGCATATAGAGTATGAGGTTGTATCATGGCAGTCCATAGAGCAGAGGCCTGAAACCATTCAGCCAACAGAGTTTAATGCTGAAAAATTTCAGCATACAGAGTTTCAGGCTGCATCCATGCAGTCCATAGAGCAAAGGGCTGAGATCTTTCAGCCAACAGAGTCGAGAGTTGTTGAAAAATTACAGAAATTGCAGCAAAGAAAAGAGTGCCTGACTGATGCCAAGGTTGACACGAAGTATAAAACAGTTGATAAGAAGGTTAAGCCGGTTGTAGGGCCGCTTCCTCCTGATAGTGATGAGCAGATACAAAAAGCTATGAAGCAGCCTATGTTGAGAGATCCTGCAAATATTGGACATAAATTTACAGCTGAAACTCTTGCAGAATTAAAGATTGGAAATGGTGATTTCTTGCTTCCAGTGGAAAAATAATGTTTTAGAGAGATGCTTGGACGACATGATAAGGCATTTGCTTTCTTTCCTCATGAAATTGGCTGCATTAGTCCCAAATTGGTTGCGCCTATGGTCATCTTCACTGTCCCTCATGTGCCATGGAATATATGTCCTATATCTGTGCCTAGAGCACACTTGCCAAAGCTGATAGAGTTGCTGAATGAGAAGATTAAGATGGGAATTTTGGAACCCTCTTCTGCGCCCTATTCTAACAGGTGGTTTACTGTACCAAAGAAGAATGGTACCTTGATATTTATTCAGGATATGCAGCCCTGAATAGAGTGACAATCAGGAATGTAGGAACAGGTCCAGTTGTGGATGAGTTTGCTGAGGCTTTTGCAGGACGAGCCATCTATTCCCTAGGTGACTTGTATTCTGGTTATGATCAGTTTCATCTTGCCTTGGAAAGCAGGGATATTACCACTATATAGACACCTATTGGTCTTGTGAGGATGTGTACCTTGCCTCAAGGTGCCACCTACTCAGTTGCTCATATGATGAATGCTATGCATAGAGTTTTGCGAGACTATATTCTGCAGTATACCATGCCTTTCTTAGATGATGTGCCTATTAAGGGTTGTGCAGAAGAAGAAAAGAATGAGAGTCTTGATTCGCGAGGATGTAGACAGTTTATGGCTAAACACTTGGTTGCTTGTGAGCAAATATTGACACAATTAGAGGAGGTGAATTTGACTCTTTCAAGGCTGAAATTTGTCTTTGGTGTTAATGAAGTCATCATAGTTCGGCATATGGTTGGTTATTATGGCAGGAAGCGTTCACCTGCAAAGGTGGATGCCATAAGCAGGATTGCAGAGTATTGCTCGACTACTTCAGAGGTGCGGAGATTTGTGGGAGCTTGTGTATTTTACATGATTTGGATTCCTCATTTTGCTCACATAGCAGATGTTCTCTATCAGCTGCTTCGAAAGGGGCAGAAGTTTCATTGGGATGAGAAGCATTCCAAAGCCATGCGTAAACTCAAGAAGCTGTTGCAGTCAGCTCCTACTCGTTGCAAGGCAGATTATCAGTGTGGACAGCCAATCATGTTGATAGTTTATACTAGCCATAATCACCAATTTTAATTTGTAAGTCATGCCCTTCTTGTGTTCCATTGTATCTAGTACCTAGGAATGCACCCTTGATGGGATAATGAGTGGAAACTGTATGTAGATTCAATTCTTTGACCAATTTTGCAGAAATAAGATCGTGTGTGCTCCTGTCATCACGTAAAATAGTCTTTTCTTTACCATGCACAAGACATTTCATCGTTAATAAAGAATGGGGATTTGGCATACCTGGTAAAGTATATGAAGTAGTGCCCTTATCGTCATCATCTTCCGTGAAATCTGGCATTTTCTCATGGTCTTCATCTTCAGTGTCTCCCAAGTAGATGTGTACAGTGGGCTTTCTGGATTGACAATTCACCACTAGATGTTTGGGTTTATGGCACTTGTAGCAAACTATGGGTTTGGCTTTGGAAACATTATTGGTAATGGCTAGGAGTTTAGTAATGTTGGGATTTGGCTGGAGAGATGGCTTAGGATTTGGATTTGTGTTTGATGGTGGTAAAGCAGGGGGTTGTGTCCAAGATTTACAGAATGAAGATGGAACAAAGTGGTTTTGATTGAATCTTCAAAAGTTAGAATTGAATTGCTTTGTATCGAAGTTACCATTGTTTGAAAATTGTTGTGGTGGCTTCTCTCATCCTCAAATTTTGTCTTCAGCATCATGGGCCAAGGAAATCGCATCCTCAAGAGTTGTTGGCTTGAACATGTTCACTTTTGCATAGAATTGACCAAGCAAACCAAACATAAACTTGCGCTTATGGGTTGCCTCAGGTACATCTTCAAGCATTCAAAGTTGCAATAAAACATTCTAGAAACACTTGGTATATTGTGAGATAGGCTCGCCATCTATTTGTTGCAGAAGATCCCACTCTTTGATTGATTTTTTGTGGAATTGGGTGGAAGAAAATTTTGCAAAAATTTCTTTTGAAAAATCTCCCAAGTAGTAGGACAATCAATGCTTTTGCGAACAATAGTCCACCATAGGGAGGCTCTGTCCACTAAATGATTAGTGACACACTTAATTTTGTCTTTTTCAGCATACTGTTCTTCATGGAAATAATCATCAAACTGATTGATAAAAGCAAGAACAATCTTTTCATCGTGTAACCTATTGAAAGTACTAAATTTGAAATTTCTTTTACTTATCTTGGCTTCTTTCGGAATAGATTGTGCTTCAAGTGTCGCATCAATCGTGCACTCCACAAAGCATATATTTAATAATTTTTTCATCTCCAAGCTCAAAAATAGCCCAACTTACAATTAGCATGCTTTATCTTTTGTGTTTTCTTTTGTCCAAATAAAGAATAAAGCGGTTGGGCGTCCGAAGAGTCGGGTTGTGCCTAAATACAATGACCAATAATGAATATTTAAACCGTGTGCCCATGCACATACAAAATAATAAATATATGTTAAGGGCTTTAATAAATAAGTGTGTCAAGCTAAATATTTGCACCACGCCTAAGACGCGCGCCCATAGAAAATGATAATTTCTTCTAAATAACTTGAATACACGCACAGGGGATTCACAGTAGTAATAAGGGGACATCACTTACGTGCAAGAAATTTATGAAAATACCCCTTATACACACCCTATTTATGAGACCTTACCTTATAAAATGTACCTTTCTTCCCTTAAATAACCCCCCTCCCTTACACTCACGTGGTACCATAGAGTAAACCCTAGTGGACCCCCCAAGAATACATGCTATTGCTCAGTTCTTCCCAACGCTACCACCGCCTGCTCTACACATCAATTGAAGTATTCACAATTGTTAGAAAATAATAAAATTAAACCAAAAAAAGTGAATACCTAGCAGTGTTCAACTACAAGATAAATAAATAGTTTGAAACTCTGTCCTAACCTTAATTTAATATGAGTGTGCACTCTAAACTCATAAATATCTATTAATTTAAATATGTATTTTGCAGAATCACCCACTTGCACATTAAATTAACGTCACGACTGAAAAAAACAAGCATCCCCATCAACTTTTCGCATAAGGAATTCACCTTGTGTACGAGCCCTAACAATAAAAAATTGTTTTACGGAATCCACCTCAAAACCTCACGGAATCCATCGTGGAATATGCCTCCTGGCATCATGTTCCATCGTTTGATCTTTCTGCCTTGAGTCATATGTTCCCACCTTGAATAAAGACAATGTCATGACTACCTTGAAGTTAAAACCCACTCTACTGCGGTTCTTTGACCACAAGTTATAATAAGTCATGTAAATCACCAAGCATAAAACATGAAGTAAGATTGGGTTGTTGGAACTCTAGCCCTTTGATTTTGCCATGTAAGCTTCTTTGTCACTATGCTTGAATGGGAAAACCACTCTTTGAAGCTTCTTGTAATTCTCCAAATTGTATATGGTCAACCTAGTGCAGACATGACATTGTGAAAATGACTTGATATGACTTCTGAGATGTTAAAACCTTTGTCTTTGAAGCATAGAGAAAGATCAACCTGATTTTTTGGCCGTGATTTTGGGGCATTATGAAGATAGGTCAAGGCACCATGGATGAAGGAGGGAGAGAAGAGTCCAAGCTACCACACAAAGGAGGAGGTCAAGCCATGCAACCACAAGCAACATAAGAAGACTCTACTTGACATGAAGTACCTCTCTTTCCATGCATTGACGGAAATGTAATGCCACTCTTGGCTGTGAGAAACATGGAAAATGTGTATAAAGAGGAGGACAACAACCCATTCATGGTGATTCATGCATTGAAGAAGAAAGAAGGAACCTTTGAACATTGTTTGTGTCTATGTCTATGAAGTAGCAACTCTCTCCTATCAAGTGAGCCTCTTGTTCCACTTCTTGATCTATATTATTAAGGCTTGTGGGCTGTACTTAAAGGCCCAAGCTTGCTCTTTTATTGGATAAGTCTCTGTTTTACAAAGCACCTCTTGCACAGTTCAAGTGGTACATGTATTTGTGAAGAAGAAAGGAAGGGCAATGTCTTATGTACCTACCTCTTGATGTAGACTCTCTTCTCTATCAAGAAGAGATCTTTAGGAGACATAAAGCTTTGATTTTTGACTATCATATGCAGCCCAACACTCTCTTTTTGGGATGAATCATGTCTCATTGATGCTCCATTTCTACTCTTATGGTTTATGAAGTGAACATGCTCTACTTTCACTTGTAATTGCTACATCTAATTGCTCTTGCCTTGAAAAGGCATTGAAAGTACTCTTTGGGAGATTACTTCTGTCATCTTGGATTATCCTTGGCATCCCTAAAATAGAGTATTCATGGGCTGAAGCTTTATTTGTGATCCTCTTCTTTTATCTTGGTAAAACATGGGTTGTTCTTGGTTCTTATGAGTGACTACAAGCTATACTCTTTGCAAGAAAGTTTCAAAGAAATCTTTTGGAACAATTATGTGATACTTTTGGTCTCTTCTTCTCAGCCTAAAACAAGGTATTTCAGGGTTGAAACCTGTAAACGCATATTCTTCTTCATCTACAATCATTGCAAGTACAAACTAGACTTGTAATTCCCTCTACATAGTATCTTGCTTCCTCTTCATTCAAGGGAGGTTTCAAAGAAGTATTTTGGTGATTTCTTGCCATGCTTTCGAATTAATCTTGGCTATCCATAATAGTCATTCCACATGCTAAAGCTTTTATGCAGCTACTTTATTCGTGTTACGTTGATCTAAATCATGAATCTCATGATCTTTTCATGAAAAACTAGCAACAGTGATGCTAGTTCCATAACCTTGAATCATTCAAGGATGGTATAGACTCTTCTTGTATTAAATGCAGTAGTACTCATGTTTACAAATCATCCATCTTTGGGATCATAAGTTTCAAGCTCTTTCATTGTCTTAACCTATTTATTCAATTGTCTTATGTATAATATTTATTTCCAAGATAAGCCAAAGTATACGGTGAACTGACGGTTGTGAAGTTCCTCTTGAACCTATAAACATTCACTTGAATCCTACTTATCTCTTGAAGACACATCTCCATCTATCTTGTCTAGTTTTCTTGCCAAACCCCTATGGTGACCTTCAACCCTACGCATAGCGTTATTGTGAACCCAACATGAAGGTTGGTTATAAGAAAAATACAAGACGGGGGATTCTTCAAGAGATACTCTACAATAGTTGGTGCACATACTACAACAACACAATCAGCAACAACAAATCCAAATGTTACAATAAAAATAACAATAATGAAGGCAAGATGATGAGAAGATTGATTCCACAGGTTGTCAAGGCCCTAAAAGTTGGGCAAGAATAAAAACAATTTAATGGTCAAACTATCTCTGTTTTCATTCACTTGTATGTTGAGAAAATGCTCTTCTTTGGTGTACCGCAACATGCATATAGTCGTTATTTTGCCAGACTAGTCAAGCACGGTCTTCAAGAGAGAATTTATGGTCTTTTTCAGTGAGATGCGGATTGGGCTACATTCGAAAAAGCCTAAGGTGAAGAATTCTTCTTAGAAGACTTTGGCCTTATGAGACGAAGAAAAGTTTCACTGATTGGGTTGAGAAACGCAAGAAAGGTTTAGGTGTATCAGCTTTATAGCATGAGTTTGAAAGTAAAATTGGACAACTTGATGCTGAAGACCAACAAAGTTTGGAAGGTGAGAAGATTAAATTATTCCTTAAGGCTGCATATCCCATCTTGTAAGAGAAGCTTGCTGATCACCTAGAGGAAGACCTCCGAAACAGGAGTCAAAACTACATGGATAGATGTTACTAATGTAGTTAACATGATTGCTCAAAGAGAGTAGATGCAACTAAGATTGGGCTCTACTTCAACAACTCCATTAATGGAGCCTGTTCAACCTCCAAAAACCCCTATCTCTTTGACTAATCAAACAACTCTTTCTTCTTCTGTTCCTTCTGTTCCACCTCTTAAAAATGATATAATGGATGAACTCATTAAAAGCATGCGAGATCTTTATCTGAATCTTACAAAAATTAGTTCCAAAGTAGAGAAGTTGAATGTCAAATTTGAAGAATGAGGATGATCATTAACTCAAAGACCCATGAGAGAAGGCTATAAGAGGCACTATATTTGGTGTGATAGCCAACATGACAAGAGGGAGTGTACTACCTTCCATGAGATTGAAGCACAAAAGCTCCTCTTTTGGAAAGAAAAAAAAATCATGCAACTGAAATTGGTCTTCCAATGGAGCCAAATTTGGCAATGGTGGAATGAATAAAAGACTAGAAGATTTAGCTGTAAAGAATGCCTACGCGGCAATTGATGCAGCTACCTTTGGGCTGCAAATTGAGCAAACTAAATCTAATTTGAAAGCATATAAAGCTAATGTGCAATCTAAAGTATGGATGCAGGCATTAGATCAAATGGAACATGGGAAAGCAGTCAAAGATGATTTGACTAATGCTAGTCAGTGTATTTGAGGAAAAACTGGTTGGGAAGAACCGGTAAATTCTTTTCTCCCCTTTGCACATTTGGCTGAAGTCAATCATAAAGAAGTTTTGGTTGAAGAAAAGAGAAGAAGATAAGATGAACCTAGCCCTTCCCCTTCTCTGGCCCTCCAAAACGGGTAACTAGAAGAATGCTTGAACAACCAAAGCCCGCTAAAAATACAATCCTAGATCAAGAGATGGAAGATACACCACAAACTAAGAAGGCTGAAGAAAAGAAGAAAGGCAAGGAGCCAGGCTACAAATTGGAGTTTGACATAGAAACTCCAATCGATATTAAACGAGTCCTAGAAGAATGAATTCTGGGAAGTAAAATTGAGTTTACCTTAGGCCAAATTCTTGAAATTGCCAAACATGAATTTCATGATGTAGTTATTAATGTAATCAAAAGAAAAAGACAATATGTTGGTGATGATGCTAAAGACATAGTGCATGCTTTTTTGCAATCTCTTCAAGTATTTGTGTAGGATGAAGAGAAGCTAAATGCACAAGGAATTCAGCTTGAAGTAGTTAAAGAATTAATTATAGCAATTTAAGTTGAAGATAAAGAAAGCATGGATGCAAAAATTGAAGAAGTAAAGACTGAAAATGTAATGGTCACCTAGTCCAAACCACTTGGGTAGCCTGCCTCTCAAAAAGAAGGTCATCTACAACACATTCATGATGAGGAAGAAGCTCGATTCATTCCACTCGTGTATGCATTGGGCAAGAGCAACAATGGAGACAATAGTCAAAATTTGAGAAAAAGAAACACCATGTATTACACTCTTAGACCATGGTTTTGATATAAACGTCATGGCTAGGAGTCTCTATAAAAGCAATGGATGGCCCATAGATGTTGATCCAAGCTGGTGAATGAGAGCTGCTAGAAATTCTTCTGGAGAGTTATATGCTGCATGTCCTAATGTGCAGGTAACTATTAGAGACATAAAATACAATTTTCACTTCTTTGTTCAAGACTCGTGTAGTTACCCTATCATTCTTGGGAAACCTTACATTTTTAAAGCTCTCTTGGAGACAAAAGCTCTTGATAATGGCTCTTCGTATGCTCGAATTCGAAGCAAGGATAATGAAAAATCTAGCCAATTTCTTACTGTGTGTGTTAATCGTCATCCAAACAAAGATCGATTGCGAGATTATCATGTGCCTCCTAATGCTCAAGAATTCAAGGATTTTTGGGTTGCACTGTTGTGAAAGGAGGCTATGGAAATGCTTCAAATAAAAAGATTGTTCCTTCTCAAGCTACAGAAGCAATGTCTCTAGCAAATCTACATGTATATACAACCAATAGTATGGGCTGTTATAAGTCTCTTTTAGCCATGACTAAAGCTGAAAGAAAATATTTATGTCATGTAAAAAGGGAGCTAAAAACTTATGACACAATGCTGAAAATGAAGATATTTTAGGCATCTTTTTTGGGTTGATTACTACTGACACATTGGCTAAAATATATGCACCTATTCATGTAGAAAATCAATCCATAGAGGTATGTACATTGTATTTTTATCAAAAAATTCAAAAATTTGTTGAACAGGAAGATATTGGTTTTCTCAACAAGACTGAAGCACAAGTGGAGACAAAATACAAGATGGTGGATAAGAAAGTCAAGCTTGTGGCATCCCACTACCTCCTAAAAGTAAAGGGCTGACTAACAGGACAGCAAATCAACCAAGTCTTCGTGATCCTACCAGCATTGGTCACAAGTTTACATCAAAAAGTATGAAAGAGCTCAAAATAGGTGATAAATCTGATCTTTTATTGGTTGAAAAACACTCTTTTATGAAAATGCTAATGAAACATGGTAAAGATTTTGCATTTCAACCAAGTGACAATAAACTGTGCAGATCCAAATATTGTGGCTCTTATGGTCATTTTTACAGTTCCACATGTACCTTGGAACCTCAAGCCTATTCCTATTCCAAGGGTGCATTTTCCAAAATTACTCGAACTTTTAAATGAAAATATAAAAATGAATATTTTAGAACCTTCTTCGATACCTTACTCAAATTGATAGTTTACTGTGCCCAAGAAAAATGGGTCTTTACGATTCATTCAAGATCTACAGTCTATTAATCAAATCACAATTGGAAATGTTGGTTCGGGTCCAATTATTGATGATTTTACTAAAGCTTTTGCAAGTAGAGAAATTTATTCCATGGGTGACCTATATTCAAGATATGACCAATTTCAGCTTTCATTAGAGAGAGCCAAGACATTACCACAATGAAGAATCCTCTTGGATTGGTCCACATGTTTACGGACCTCGTCCTCTCTTAGTGACTTTGGCTTAAAATTGTTTAAGAGTATAAACCAGAACAAGATCGCCTAGTTTAAAATCTTTGTTGATGATGTGACTATCGTGGAACTTCTTCTGCTGTCTTTTCAATGCATACATCCCTCCTACCACGGCCAGTCTAGTTTCATCGAGTCTTTCAAGTCTCATAGACAGTTCGTGTCCAGTCCAATTCAACTCCTTGGCCACTCGTAAAGTAGGAATTAGAAATTCCATGGGAAGTATTGCTTCGAGGCCGTACATCATGTTAAATGGTGTTGTTTCGATCGCCGTTTTGTAGGCTAATCTATATACCCATATGGCTGAATGTAGCTTCAACTCCTAATCACTCTTTGATCCACTTACAATCTTTGTCAATACAGATCCAAGTATCTTGTTGGTGCTTTCAACTTGGCCATTGGCCTACGGGTGATAAAATGCCAAGCTTCTTGTGAATCACCATGAATTCACTTAGTAGATTTTCAATTACTTTGTTCAAGAAATGCGAACCTCGATCACTCAAAATCTCAATTGGTAGACCGTATCTTGTGAACACATATTCATGCAAGAACTTTGCTGTGGTGTGGGCATCATTCTTCTACGTAGCCTGTCGCAACAACGATGTACTGAGCATGTGTGCGAGCTAATGGGGGGTCTATTGGTCCTACAAAATCAATGCCCCATTTGGCAAACGCTTGTGCTCCCATCATTGGTCTCAAAGGCATCTCATCTCTTCGTATTGGTGCCTTATATCTTTGACATTCATCACATCGTTTCATGTATTCATTGGCATCATGGAAAACGGTTGGCCACCATAATTCAGAGTGCATTATTGCTTTAGCTGTCACATCTGCTGAGAAATGACCTCCCGAGATACTTGAATTATCATAGTAAAGCACTCTCAAGTATTCATTTTATGTCACGCATATTCTCAACATACCGTCTTTTCCTCTGTAATAGAGTTGGTTGGCAATGATACAAAAATCTTGAGCCTGTTTTTGTAGGTATCGTTGCCGTAACTTACTCATTTTCTCTGGGAAGACATTAGTAGACAAGAATTCTACTAATGACTCTGCCTATTTCGGTGTGATAGTAGACATTTGAAAGAGAGTGACGCAATTCAATTCCACAGGGCTTGGCCCCATCTAGCATGAGCATTCTTTAACAAAGTTATACACATCTCTTTTCATGGTAGGCCAGTAGTAGACGCCCATTCGGTCTATTCTTTTGAAGGTTTATTTAGGAGCCACATGAATGTTTCCTATTGCTATGTGAGCTTGATCCAGATACAAAACAGCTTCCTCTCTTTCTATGCAAAGTCTAAGAACTTTATCTCTCCCTTGTTTGTACAATCTACCTACGATCATCGAAAAATATCATGTCTACTGGATTAATGTGAGATTGATTTCCATTGAGATCGTGGGGTGTAAGGTACCAATAGTCAGCATTGGCAAAAATGCTCTACTCCACTCCGAAATCATCTCTACATTAAACACCACCTATTTTTTTATGTGCTATTTCTAGAAGTTCCTTTGGGAAAGATTCATAAAATTTGAGAAGCTAGAGGATTAGTTCGATCTGAGAAGCCTTTATTGGGTTTAGGTTCTTGGTTAAAGTTCTTGTCAGGGTCCTAAGAGTTGTGAACATTCAAAAGATTTAGGTTTGAGGGTTGACGTAGATTAGGGTTTGGTGGACAATCTCTAGCACAATGTCTGGGATCAAGACAATTAAGGCACAAATCCTCTCTGAAGACCTTCTCTTGAAGGAAAATAGGTAGCTAACTTATCTCCCATTGAGGATATCAAGACATAGTTGAAGAAGAATTAGCAGAATAGGGCATATGTAGTAGAGTAAATCAACAAATTTTTGGATTGTGCTAAAGGAAATTGTGCATTAGGGGAACTTTGAGGTCATTTTTTTGCCCTGTAAGAAATACTAGAGAGAGAAAATCAAATGGAAATAAAGAAATAGAAAGTTCTAATAACATCATATTTTTAGAGGGGTAAATCCTTGAATTTTTACTAGTTAGCTTTTCGGCCATTTAATGCTCTCTCTAAATTCAAAACATCAAAGATCTTGTGTCACATCAAAACATTCCAAGATCTTTTTCCCTCCTCTCTCGAAATTCAAACTTTCCTCTCTCTCTCTCTCTCTCCTTCTTTGCTCCCCATGAGATTTTTAAAATTTCACCTATTCAGCCCATCTTCTTCTTTGTTCTCTCAAACCTACAAACTTGCTATTAGTATGGTGGAAAGAGAAGAGAACTCTAGCAAAAGGGCCCTTTATCATCTTCACATTGAGCTAGAAAGAGAATATGAGCCTCTTCATAAAAGGAGTAAAGTTTATACTGTCCCAAGGTCTGCACTACATACCTTGTGATTGCAATAGAGGAAGAATTTAGATTAATGGACAGATGGTGGCTTGTATCCCATAGATCCTATTAGAAAAACTAGCCCCCCATTTTTTAATAGTTCATCATTGATGCGGTTTGTTGGCGATGGTTATGGTGGGCTTCTTGGCTATACACAAAATCTTACAGCCGAGAGATATATCTTAAGATTGGAAAGTCACTTGCTAAATTAATAGAAGGACTCATTGTGTCAACAACTTGTAGAGTGCAAGGAGAAGATTATGGGTCTTGAGAAAAGCTTGAATACAGTAAGGAGAAAACAAACAAAGCTTGGATATCAACAAAGGCAAAGAAGACTCAAGAATATAGAGAATCTAAAGCGTGGAGGTGGAGGTTGTAGCAAACAGATACAAGCAGTAAGGTAAGGACATTTCTCTCTTCATGGTTTAAATAGATTATTGTATTTAATTTTGGTGGTTCTTTTTAGGTCAATATTTTTGTTTCTGATGTAGTATTTATGTTGTTCTTTGTAGGTTATTACTCCAACCATATAAGGAATAGAAAGACGTGCTTAGAGCATCACAACACTATAGTGATGTCCTTCCTCCAATGCTAGTTGGGAATATAATGGAGGAGAAATGTTCAAGAAGGCAAAGAAGCAGTGTCTGAATACTTTCTTGAAAAGTTCTTGTTTGGAGCCAGGGAAAGTCCAAAGAACTAAAGGAGAAGAAGCTGAAAGCCTCTTTGTTGCCAAAGTCATCATCAATTAGATAGGTTCGTCGTCCATCTATTAATAATAAGGTTATGGAGATGCTGGGGAAGCCCTTCCATATCACAGATACTTATGTTGGTAAGAAAAAAGACCTTAAATTTGATGAATTCAATAATATATTCTTTGATCTTCTTACTTTACAAAGAGCTATGATTAAATTTTATGACCTTTCCCATGAAGAGGCAAATGGGGTTGCAAAGTTTGTGATCAAGTTAGATGAGTCTGAGATTCTGAAGTCTAGAAAGCTTGAAAGGGTTTCAATAACTCTTATGAACAGAGCTCTTTTAACAGAAGGTGATTTATTCTTGAAAAAGGATCCAAAGCACTTTAGTGTTCAGTCAAAGCAGCATATTTGGTGGCTTGGGGCTTTTGAGGTGGATTCTGAGGATTTCAACATACTACATTGGGATTTCCATCACACTACTATACCAGAGGTTATCAAAGTCCAGCAAGCAGGAGAAGAATTGTATGTTGAGGGTTTTGGGAGATACAAGGTGGAGTGGCATATGGTAGGTGATTTAAAGACTTTGAAATGTATGTATAATGTGTCAAAGGGGGCAAATGTTTGTACTGTATGTCTGCAGCAGCAGCTGGGGAATGTAAGTCTTCAAATTGGAGCAAAACCCATTGATAGACATGTAAAGGACAATGGGCTCCAAGCAATTCTTGATATTCCTCTTACACATGTTCATATATGCACATTACATGCCCTTTGTAGGGTTATAAAAAAGCTAGTTCATCTCTATATAGGCTTTGCATGGAAGCTCCAACCATTATTTGCTAGACAAGAGGCCATTAAAAAAGTTGTGGGCACCCATGCCATGTCCCTGCAAGTGCGAAAGACCTTTGTTTTTGGCACCCATTGGTGCGCAGATCGGTCGCAGAATGCTCACGTAGTGAATCCCGGAAGGTCCCCAAGAACAATGAACTCTACCTTTTTGCACAAAAAACAATGTAAAAGCATGAACGACAAGAAGCAAGAGACCAATTAGGTTCAATCTCCCCCCATGCCTTGTGTGAGCGCTTCACAAAGCATGTATTTTATGTATATTTCCATCTTCATGCTCAATAATAGCCCAATTTACAAAAATATGATAAGCTTTTAGCTTTTGAGTTTTTTTTCTACAAAAATAGGAAATAAAGCTAATGGACGGTGCCCATAGAGTCTGGCACGCCCAAGATCTGAAATAATCACTTTTGGCAATCGATGGTTAGTAAAAACAGTTTTCAAAAATAACTGTGCTGCTTGTGATGCTGTTAAAGTTTTCTTACATGGAATGAAATATGGTTGCTTACTAAATCTATCTACAACTGTCCAAATCATGTCATTGTTAGATTTAGTATTTGGTAAACCAGTAATGAAATCCATAGAAATATGTTCCCAAGGTTTAGATGGAATAGACAAAGGCATTAGTAATCCATACTGTTTACCATGATGTCTCTTTATTCTTTGACAAATCAAACATTCAGAAACGAAATTAGATACATCTGCATCCATATGCGGCCAATAAAAATCTTCAGTTAACATGCGTAATGTAGATATGATACCTCTATGACCTTGATATGGGGGACAATGAATTTCATTCAAAACAAAAGATCAGAATGGAATAGTAATACATAGTCTCTTTTCATAAAACATAAATCCATCATTATATGACAATGAATCAACAGGAATGAAATTATTTTGAACTAATTTTTGCCAATCAGAATGAAAAGTAATATCCTGATGATATGTATCTTTCATAGCAATCAAAGAATCAAAAGATATGACATAAATATTATGAATTGCAGGTCTTCTACTCAATGCATCAGCAACTACATTTTCTTTTCTAGGTTGGTATTGAATGATAGGATGAAAACTTTGAATGAAGGAAGCCCATTTGATATGACGGTCAGAAATCTGGGGTTGGCTAAGTAGATGTCTAATGCTTTGCTGGTCGGTCTTTATCATGAATTCTGAACCCATTAAGTAGTGTTTCCACTGTTTTAATGCTTGTACAACTGCTAATAGTTCTTTGTCATAAGTGGAATATTTGAGCTCAGAGGGTTTCAGCTTAGAACTAGAATATGCTATTGGATGATTGCCTTGCATTAGTACGGCTCCTATTCCTGATCCGCTAGCATCGGTCACAACTAAAAAGAATGGTCTATGAAAGTCAAGCAATTGTAGAACAGGGGCATTGGTTAATGCATGTTTCAGTAAGTCAAAGGATTTTTGCTGAGTTTCAGTCCATTGATAAGCAATTCCTTTCTTGAGAAGTTTGGTTAATGGTAAAGCAAGTAATGAAAAATTACGTACAAACTTCCTATAGAAACTAGCAAGACCAAGGAATGAGCGTAACTCATGCACGTTTTTAGGAACAGGCCAATGCAATATTGCAGCAATTTTCTTAGGATCAACTTTAATTCGTTCTTTTGATACAATATGACCTAAATACTCAATTTCCGTCTTAAAGAATTCACTCTTTTCAGGATTTGCAAACAATTGATTTTCTTTCAGTAATTGAAAAACTAATGATAAATGCTCATAATGCTCTTTTTCACTTTGACTAAATACCAAAATATCATCAAAGAAAACAATCACACAGTACTGATATTTCAGAAAGATACGGTTCATCATTCTACTGAAAGTGGCAGGTGCATTAGTCAATCCGAATGGCATGACTAAGAATTCGTAATGGCCAAACTGTGTTCTGAATGCAGTCTTAAATATGTCAGATCTATCTAGCCTTACCTGATGATATCCAGACTTAAGGTCAATTTTACTAAATATAGAAGATCCTTGCAGTTTGTCCATAAGGTCATCAACTCTAGGTATAGGATACCTATTCTTTACAATGATCTTATTTAAAGCTCGGTAGTCAAAACACATACAATAGGTATTATTCTTTTTCTTAACTAAGAGTACAGGTGCACCGAATGGAGAACTGCTAGGTCGAATTAAGCCTCTATTTAGTAATTCTTCAACTTGACTCTGGATTTCTTTTTGCTCTATTTGATTGTGCCTATATGGTGCTTTGCAAGGTGGTTGTGTGCTAGGGATTAAATCAATCTTATGGTCTTCTGGTCGTGAAGGTGGTAAACCTGGTGGTAGGTCTTCTGCAAAACAGTCCTTAAAATATGCAAGAAATTCCTTATGCCTAGGGTGCATATGATTTTCCTTTGCTTGCAATTCATTCACCCAAATGAGATATGATTTAGTACTCTTTCGTAATGCACGTTTTGCTCCAGTATGCGAAAGCAGTGGAAAGACATTAGATGCATGCATACCATATAATGTAATAGATTTTCCTTGAAAATTAATATTCATTGTGTGTGTGGAATAATCTATATTTGGATTATGCTGGTGTCTCCAAGGCATTCCTAAAATAATGTCGCTTGACTGTAATGGAACAACTAAGAAATTTCTTCTTTCAATGTATGAACCAATTTGAATCTCTAAATCTTGTACTTCTTGTGTGCCATTGTACCTAGTGCCTAAAAATGCAGCTTTTATGCGATAATGCGTAGGTACAGTCTGTAATTTCAATTCCTTTACCAATTTTGCTGAAATAAAGTCATGAGTACTACCGTCATCATGCAAGATAGTTATTTCCTTTCCATGCACCAAACATTTCATAGTCAATAATGAATGTGGAGTAGGCATACCTGGTAAAGTGTCGGAAGTAGTAGTAGGATCATCCTCATCTTCAGTGAAATCAGGCATATCCTTATGCTCGTCTTCGTCCATGGCTCCAAGATAGTTGATATGTGCTGGTGGCTTCTTTGAATGACAATTTGCTGCGAGATGCCCTGGCTGGTGACATTTATAGCATACTATTGGCTTGGCTTTGGTTACATTATTTGCAATGGCTGGAAGTCTGGGTACATTTGGATTTGCTTGTGGAATAGACTTAGGATTTGGATTGACATTGGATGGTAATGCAGGTGGTTTAGCCCAATTCTTGCGGAAAGATGGTGATGAGAAACGACCTGGATTAAACCTTCTAAAATTGGAATTAAATTGTTTAGATCCATAATTACCATTGCCTTGGAATTGCTGTGGTCGTCTGTCCCTTCCGCGTAACTTATCTTCAGTGTCGTGAGCTAGTGAAATGGCGTCTTCAAGAGTAGCAAGCTTGAACATATTCACTTCAGCGTAGTAATGTCCAAGAAGTCCAGACATATACTTTCACTTATGTGTCGTCTCTGGTACGTCTTCAAGCATGCGTAGCTGTAGGAGTGCATTCCAAAAACGCTCTGTATATTGTGGAATAGTCTCACTATCCCATTGTTGAAGTAGATCCCATTGCTTGATAGCCTTCTCATGAAATTGCGGTGGAAGGAAATTCTGCATGAACTTCTTCTTGAAATCTTCCCAAGTAGCAGGACATTCTATACTCTTGCGTACTACAGTCCACCAAAGTGATGCTCTGTCTATCAGATGATTAGTAACACACTTGATTTTATCTTTTTCTGGATAAGTTTCCTCATGGAAATAGTCATCAAACTGGCTAATGAATGATAAAACAGTCTTTCCTTCTCGTATGCCATTGAAAGTGTGAAATTTGAAACTTCGTTTACTTATCTTGGATTCCTTGCGAATGGTTTGTGCTTCAAGAGTGGCGTCGATGGTACGTCGAATCAAATCTTCAGCTTGTGGTTCTTCTTTGTCGGTGGATGCTCTTTGTAATTTTGTCAATTGCGCTTGCAATGCTTGCCTAGCCCTTCGCTCTTCTTCCAATTGCAGCATGATTAGATCCATCTTTTGTTCCATGGTAGGCTCAGGTAAGTCGTCTTCAGCCATAGGATCATCCATATGTGGAGTCGTCATCCTGTAAAACTCAATAAACCTTTCTCACTCGAAATCAGGTTAGCGGGATGAGCGTAGCTCAAATTCGGGGTTACAAGGCTATGTATTTTTTGGGTATTTCTTTCTCAATTTTCAAAAAATTTGCAATATTTCCTTCTTTGTTTGCTGGAAATACTTCAGCGAACATGTAGATAGGTGGAATACTTTGTCACGAACAACTTTCCAGTTCAGAGTTTTTGCATAGGAACAAGCCTTCTAGGAGTTTTGAGCACTAGTCAGTTCTGACTCCAGTTGACTAGTCTGACTTGCAGAGTTGCAGACTTAGCCGACTTGCAGAGTTGCAGAACTTAGGCCGACTTGATGAACTTGCAGGACTTGATTCCAGCTGACTTGCAGAACTTGACTTCTGATTCGCAGGACCCGGAGTTTGGTGACTTTCTTGCCCTGTGTGACTTGCAGAACCTTGCTTTGACTTAGGAGTTTAAGCTTAAAAAGCTTAAACAGTAGGTCGTCTAATTTCGTGGGGGAGGGGGGGCCGTTTTTTCTGCCACGCAGAAAAATCGGAGGTCCTCAGAGACGTCAAGATTGAAGATTTGAAGCAATAAGCTTCTTTTTAAGCTTATAAGCTTAACAATTAAGCTTTGAAAAAGATGGATTATGGAGTTTGCTCACTGTTTCTTGACGACTTGATGAAGGAGATGGATGCGTGGTCCTTCGCCTGTACAGCCTGGTCCTTCGCGATCTGAGAGTAGAAACAGGGGTTCTTGATTGCCAGAAGTCTGCTTGTATCGACGGTTCACGACGAGATTGACTGTAGAGCCCGATCGTTCCTGGAGCTCCGCCTTCGCTCGAGATGGGTAGCGATTGGAAGCTCTTGATCTCAGCTCCGCTCTGATACCACTAGTGCACAGATCGGTCGCAGAATGCTCACGTAGTGAATCCCGGAAGGTCCCCAAGAACAATGAACTCTACCTTTTTGCACAAAAAACAATGTAAAAGCATGAACGACAAGAAGCAAGAGACGAATTGGGTTCAATCTCCCCCCATGCCTTGTGTGAGCGCTTCACAAAGCATGTATTTTATGTATATTTCCATCTTCATGCTCAATAATAGCCCAATTTACAAAAATATGACAAGCTTTTAGCTTTTGAGTTTGCTTTCTACAAAAATAGGAAATAAAGCTAATGGACGGTGCCCATAGAGTCTGGCACGCCCAATCTCAATGTCCAAAATAGAAATAACATATCCGTGCGCATAGGCGCATACAAAATAATAATCAATAATCGATGTCTCAATAGACATAACAAAATATAGGTGTGGCGCCTATCAAAATATAATCCAAAGGTCGAATACTCGCTAGACTCCAATGCTTTCCTCCGCCACTGCTGCTATCTCTACACATCAACTGAAGCATTCACAATCGTTAGTAAAATAATACAATTAAACCAACAAAAGTGAATACCTAACAGTCTTCAGCTACATAAATAAATCAACTGGTTAGAAATAAATCCTAACCTTAATTTATTACGAGTGCGCACTCTAAACTCATAAACGTTTATTAATTTAATATGCATTTTGCGGAATCACCCGCTATGGAATCACCCATGTACACACTAAATTAATGAAACGCCCGAAAAGGACAGGCGTCCCCATCAACTTCTCGCACAAAGAATCCACTTTGTGTATGAGCCCCGGTCATCTAAGTTTATGGAATCCACCGTAAAACCTCACGGAATCCACCGTGGAATATGCCTCCTGGAATCACCCATTGTCCTTCTTGTTCTCTTTTCTTCGATTGAAAGCCGTCCCTTGAAGAGCAGTGTTTCTTACAAGCGTTTAACATTATTTCTGGGTGGAGAAGCTTTACCTTTGGGGATCCACATATATGTAGATCCAGGTTGTGTGTTGATGAATGACTTTCTCATCCATTTCTTCGTTACTATGCTTTGGCTTTATGGAAGAACCTTTCTGAGTCTTGATCCGTTCAGAGGCTCTTTCTTGTACCTTGCCCTTTTGTTCTATTTAGTAAATGCTATTCCTAGAAAGCCCTCTATTGGTGGTGTGAAGGCAAGGATATTTCTAGGATTCCATGGAGAAATATGAAAGATTAGCTCAAGAACAGGTGGATCCAACATCAAGTGGAATCAGTGGAAATCACTATACAATGCAATAAAAGATCATGGTGATGATGGCCAGGCCCGTAATAGGAAGGCAGTAGTGTGGAAGGCATTAGACAAAATATTTTTCTTCTGCAATAAGACATTTTGGTAAGAGGGGGACCTGTCTGAGTATAAGAGGTAGCTCAATAAGTTCAAAAAATCCATGATAGAAGCATGGAGTGGTCAGCACTTTACACACTACATGAGATGTATTTTCCTACTTTACCTTTGATTACTTATAAAAGGAATAATTTCAATTTTATTTTATGATTCAATCAAGTGACTCCATGCTTCTTCCGAATCTTACTCCCTGGTTTACAGCATATACTTTACAATCATACTCCCTGGTTTGTGAAAGAATATGGAAGTTTATCTATCTGGTCAACTCAAGGCATGGAGAAGTCCCATTATCAAGCAAGATCCAGATATTTTAGACACACAAGACATGGTGATGGAAAAAACAAAGCAAACAATCTATTAGAAGTCCTCCAATGGTTTTACAGACAATACTGGCATAAAACAAAGTCAAAGGAGGCCAAAGTGTTATATGAGAGCTCAGATACAACAAGGACTATACAAATTTACTGAAAATAGACAGAGAGCATATAGGAGGTTAGATGCAAGAGAAAAGTTTTTACAATGGCTTGAAACTAAGCAAAGGGATGGACTTCAAGGCAGAGCTTGACTTGATGATGGATTTCCTTGCTCTTCTTTGGTGCTGTCTTTAATCTCCCACTCTATCGGTCCTCTGCACTTCAAAAGCTCTTGTTTCCTATATCCCACCATATTTTTCATATTCTTTGCACTACCTGTATGTGCAAGGACATATGCACCTAGAGTAGCATAGTATGCTGCCCTAGAGGCTACAACACCAGGCATGTACCCAAAGACCCTAATAGCCTCTTGCTTCTCTACAAGTATTATTTTTTCCACTCCCCTATGCAAGGGTTGAGATCCAACAACCCTTGAGAGGGCCTTCAAAGCTAGAAATGGAACTCCTGGATTTGTGCTAAATTTATTGTGGTAAATTGTAACTGTATATGTATTTAGGTCACCTATGTAGTGACCCAAGCTTTGATTTCTGCCTGTGCCATGGGCCTTGAACCTTTTGCTCTCCCCAAGAACTTATTTGGGTCTTCAATGTCAATCTAAAAAAATAAAAATCTTAATTTAGATACTTTGTTTCAATCCTTCATGTGAAAAAATATCAAATACAAACTTATACATGTGGATTTTCATCATTTTCTATCAGCTCAGTTGAGTGAAGATTTATTGAGTTCTTTGATTGAGTCTCTTGTGGCACTATTTCCTGGGCATTTTCAAATCCCATATCTTGAATATTTGTCTCCTTTGAATTTCTTGAAATTCCTCTTCTAATGGAAGGCCTTTGCTTTCATAAGCCACACAAAGATCTGTGAAATATTGCCCTACTGTAGCTTTGTCCAATAAAATTATCACCCTGGGTATCCAATGTAGAGATGGGATCTATTGAACTATCTATAAAGCCTCTATCATTTTGGCCCCACTTTGCAAGGATGGCTAAACAATAGTCTTCCCTCAAGTCATAAAGATGTTGTATGTCATTGAGGAGGACATAATCTTTGTTGTTGATTCTGTAGCTTGGAAATGTTGGAATAGCCTGCAAAGGTTTTTCCAAGTCAATATCATCATCATTGATATTATACTCAACCTTGGTTAAATTATGGGTCTTGAATTTTGCAATATCAAAAACCCTCCAAGTTCTCCTCTCTTCCTGTTCCTTTTGAAACTCCTCAGCTGCATCATCAACCTCCTGTGCCTCAACATCAGCTGTCTCTACCTCTCCCTTTGCTTCAGATTTGGGAAGACTCTCTTATATCCATTGAAAGAATACAAGAAGTGCCATATCCTTTTCTAGAATCTAGTAATTACCATTGACATGACACTCACATTTCTCCAATATCCTCTTGAAATCATTTTCAAGGAGATTCTACTTGTGGGGACAAGAAGATGACTTAGAGATATAGCTTGCCACAACAACATCTGAGAAGCGGACATAATTGTCAACCCTATGATCCCTTGTGAAGAGGAGAAATACCTCTAACAAATCCATGAACCTATTTGAAAGGGATTGAAGGAGAGAATTGAGGTCCATTGGTGTGTTGAACATTTGGCTTATACTTGACAATTTAGATACATTTCCAGTACTCATAAGAAATTCAAAAACTTTGACCTCTGGAGCATCTTCAACATCCTCAACCTCTAGATCTGCAAATGAGAGCTTATTCTTACTCATCCTTGTAAATCTTGAGGAAAGGTAGATATTATTGAGCTGCATGAAAATGGAAGGGAAGGTAAAAAGAGGTATATGAGGAATTCGAATAGCTCAACAATGGTTTAAAAAATATGCTATAAGAGGTGTAATTGGAATATGTAAGGATTATGGGCATGAAATCTTGGAAAAGGTCTTAGTAGTTAACAATTGATGAGTTGTGCAAAAATAGAAGGAGGGGAAGCTCAAAAAAGCTATATGAAGAATTCACGCAGCTCAACAATGGTAAAAAAATATGCTTTAAGGTTTGTAATTGGAATACTGAAGGCTAATGGGCATGAAATCTTGGGTGTAATTGGAATACTGAAAGCTAATGGGAATGAAATCTTGGTAGTTAACTATTGATGGGCCGCGCAAAAATAGAAGGGAAGCTCAAAAAAGCTATTTGAAGAATTCCGGCAGCTCGTCAATAGAGATTCATATGCCTGAAAGGCTAGGAGGTGTATGTTTGTGTGTGTGGAGTGTTATTGTGGATGAAAATGGGCAAGATATGAATGATGCAGAATGTAAAGTGTCATCATAAAATCCTTTTCATTTTTATAGGTGATAAATGTGACCGTTGCCTCACACGTGTGTAGCACATTTCCCAAGGCACCACATGTGTGAGGCAATGGTCACATTTCTCACCTATAAAAAGGTGAGGAGAAGGGCAGTATTACTTTATATTCTCTCCATTCCAACCCATACCTTCCTATTTCGAATTCCATTTTATTTCCTATACACATACATTGCACACACACCTATTGATGAGCTACGTGATTTTAGAAGGACACTCTCCCCACCTTCTCCATTGAATTCGCGTAGCTCATCAACATATCCTAATTCACACTTATTGCCAAGAAAGTCCAACTCACACCCTCTAAAAACCATACTATTTCTCATTGATGAGCTACGCGAATTAAGAAGGACACTCCACCCTTGTTCACTATTGAATTCGCACAGCTCATCAACTGTCTGTTTTTCACCCTCATTACTTAGCAAGGCCCATATTCAACCTATTCCCCAGCCCACACCCACTAAATAACATATTTTTTCCCATTCGCGAGCTATGCAAATCTAGAAGAAGGCTTGCCATTTACTTTACACAGATTTAGCACTGCTCATCAATGGAAATTTTTCTTCCCCAAGGCTAAGCTTTGCCACTTACATTGCTATTCTTTACCTCCTTTGCTTTTAGATATATTCTTTCACATTGATAAGGTGCGCAAATTAGTAAGGGCACCTCTATCTCCTTGTGAACTGATTTTGCATAGCTCATCAACACTTCTTTGCTATGGCTAGAACCAAGCAAACTGCAAGGAAGGAAAAGGTTGACCCTAGAGGCATACCAGCCAAGATATACAAGGGTTAGAGCCAGGAAAGGAAGAAGCCACCCATGACAAAGCGAAAGTTCAAACAGTATGTCACCTCCCTTAGAGATATAAGGAGGGCACTGAAAGCATTGAACCTTGCAATACCAAGGCTACCTTTCCAAAGGCTATGTAGGCAGATCTGTGACCAGAGGAGTATTTCCATGAGATGGCAGAGATCAGCCCTTGATTGTCTCCAGGAGGCAGCTGAAGATTTCATCATTGAGTTTTTCCAGGACTCTTACATTTTTGTTGCCCATGCTCACAAAGTCACTCTCATGGATAAGGACATGGTTGTCCTTAGAAGATTGATGTATAGATTTAGTAAATTTCTTAAGCCCGTACCATTCAGGGATGAAAAGACCTTCAACATATTGAATATACCTCCATGGAGGAAACCAAAGCTAGAGGATAAAAAATCCAATGAGGAGGAGGTCAAGTACAAAGATGAGGAAGGGGGACATAAGAGGCAAACCTAAGCAGGATGCAAGGAGGGGGATGGAAGAAGAGAGAAAGGCAATGGAGGAGAGTGAAGAGCAGCTAGCCTACCTGGAGCAGGAAATGAAGGTACTTTTCACCAAAGTTGATGCAACTGGATTCCTTGTAGTTGCCTTCCCTCCAGATGATATTGTGAAGAGAGAGGACTACATTGTCTTGGACCATGAGTGCCTGACACTACTTAGGGACATCAAGAGGGAGATAAATGACACCATTGTGCTAGCATCATTGAGGTAGGAGAAGTATTATGCTAAATATTTTTTATTCTTTTATTTCACAATATCAAAATCCCATCTTATTTGAATGTCTATGTTCTTGAAGGGTAACGATGCATAGTTTCCAGCTGGGAGTGCAACAAAAGGTGGAGGTTATTGATCCCTCCTTATCAGTGTATCTCAGGAGGATGGACACTGAGGTTGCTTCATTTAAGCACTGGGTGGCCAAAATTGATATGGAGACCCTTGAAGTGGTCTTACTGCCCTATAATGAAGGGTAAGTCCTTTTAACCAGAGCTTCTGTAATTACAAGACTGATATAGATTTTCTAGAAGCCATTAGAGTCTAACATTTACAACTAATAATGATTTACGGAAGCCATTGGAGTCTTATTATCATAGACATAGTTGACAAGAAATGTTTTTATCTCATTTCTATGAGAGGATCACATGGTATAGCAAAATTGTAAGCAATTTCATAAAACCTTCACTATGGTTACCTCAAATACTATATTAGGTCAACCACTAATTTCTAATACATTGATTGTTTTGTTTTGTATAGATGTGCAATGAGATTCATGTAGCTTCTGAAGAGTTGTCCACCAATGCCTCCAATCTTATCTACAGTTGAGTATCACCAAATCAAGGTCCCTTGATCTCTTAGTTATGTTATACAATCATGGTTTTCTGCCTTTCTTAAGAGTAGTCTAATTTCTCCTTATTCATGTAGTGTCCAATCCAATCTGACTCCCACTCATGTGGATGGAGGGTTGTTATAAATGCTGAGAGGATGATTAAGTTCATTTATGACAATGAACAAAAGAATATAAAAGTGTTTTGTATAGATGTGCAATGAGATTCATGTAGCTTCTGGAGAGTTGTCCACAAATGCCTCCAATCTTATCTACAGTTGAGCATCACCAAATCAAGGTACCTTGATCTCTTAGTTATGTTATACAATCATGGTTTTCTGCCTTTCTTAAGAGTAGTATAATTTCTCCTTATTCATGCATTGTCCAATCCAATCTGACTCCCACTCATGTGGATGGAGGGAGGGTTGTTATAAATGCTGAGAGGATGATTAAGTTCATTTATGACAATGAACAGAAGAATATAAAAGTGAGTATTTCAATCCACCTCTTTTGTAATGCAAAAAAATTCTACACTTATTTTTACAACCCTCTTACTTTCTAACCCCCTTTTCTTGTTTTGGCCAGTTTTCCTTGGATTGTTACAATGCTACCCAAGTCTGGCTTGTAAGAGCCAGAATCATTGTAACAATGGTTGTGAATAATTTTCTTCTACAGGAGCTAGAAGAAGAGAAAAAACCATCTAAGAAGAGAAAGAGAAAAAGAGAAGGGACGGCAGGGACCTCCAAGGAGCAGGATGAGAAGGAGAAGGTCCCTACTCTTAGGAAGCCAAGGACTCCAAGGAAATCCAGAAAGGCTAGAGAGGAGAAGGAGGAGGAGTAGAAGGAGAAAGAAGAAGCAGAAAGAGAAAGAAGAGGAGAAGGAGAAGGAGAAAGAAGAGGAGGAGGAGAAAGAAGAGGTGAAAGAGAAAGAAGAGAAGAAGAAGGAGAAAGAAGAGAAGGAGGACAAAGAAGAGAAGGAGGAGAAAGAAGAGAAGAAGGAAGAGAAAGAAGTGGAGAAGAAAGAAGAGAAGGAGGAGGACAAAGAAGAGGAGAGGGAAGAGAAGGAGGAGGACAAAGAAGAGGAGGAGAAGAAGAAACAACAACAGGAGGAGAAGAAAGAGGAGGATAAGAAGGTGAAGCAAAAGAAGAAAGCAAGAAAGGCAGAAGAGAGAACACCACCAAGCACCCCTTCAAAGCCAATACTTGCCTCTACTAGGATGAGTCCAAGACACAAGAAATAGATTGACTCTTCTCATTAAAAAAATGCTTTGTACATCTTTCCCTTTTGGGTTACATTTAGGTGGAAGTTTTTTGTATATCTCCAGCATTTTGTAAATCCTTGATAGTAATCTCCAGCAACCTTCTTAATCCGAGATATGTAATCTCCTACAGAAAAGGCAAACAAAAGTTTGCACTTGTAAATATAATTCAAAGTAATTTGATATGTAAGTCTTTGAAGAAATCAATCTGATTATGTTTTCATGTTTCTTTTACCTAATTACTTAAACAGCAGCATTTTGGATGTCTTTGCATCTTATATTCCTTTCACTCCTTTTAGAGACCTGCAAAGAGTGTAAAGTAAGAAGATATGCATGCTAGTATGAAATGTTAACAACATTAATGTTAGTGTCAAACAAACTTGCCTTTTTGTCATCCACTTTGAAATAAAATGACTTTGGCAATTCAATTTCTTCATTTAGAAGATTCTGTCTCACTTGTTGCAATGTACACATGGCCCTTATCTTTAAAATAGTGATAACTTCATTGTTGAGCCACAAATCAAGATCAATGACTGGATTCACGCCAAAATCTTCCATGTCTTGGTCTAGAGGGATTAGGACACCACCCACATGGTGCCATCTACTATAATAAAATGTCAAAATGAAGTTTTGTGTAGCAACCATATACTTGCAAGAAATTGACTCTTGATGCACCTTACATGTGATTCCACTAACTACTTTTGTGTCCCAGCCTTCATCAAGAAACTGAAGAACATTTTTTGCTTGTAAGCTTCTCACTGAGAACAAAGTTTTACACCTTCTAGCTTGCATATTAGAGAAGAAGTCTACAAACACAAGGATAGGCATGAAGAGGACAATTTTTCTCTGTTTACTGGCAATATTAGGTTTCATACATATCTGAAGTTCATTGAATAGCTTACATCTATAGCATTCACTTGTGCTAGAATTTGGTAAAGGCCACTCCTCACACCCAAAATCAGGAAGTGGAAGCTTGGTCAGAGAACCCCATGATCCTTGTGAGTTAGGAGAGACATAGAAATGGTCATAAAAGAACACACCATTCTCTGCAAGGAACCCTCTTGTTCTTCCTTTATAGAGTTCCTCTCCAACAGAGGCATGAAAAACATCAATAATATCAACAATACACTCCACTGGCTACCATTCCTCTAAGTTGGAGGGATATAAATCTACAAAATAAAAAGCTAAATGCTATAAATCTAACTTCAGTTTTAACATGCAAAGAGAACTTATAGTTAGGCCTGTGTAAAGGAAGATCCCAAGTATTTGGTTGAAGATGGCATGCATAAAAACATGTTGTACCAGCACCTCTTTTATTGTCTTCATGTTTGAGCCGTGTCTAAAATCCTTCACTCTTCCTTTCCAACACGAAATGAATGGATTGGTGGTTACCTGTTTCTTTTTCCTGTTTTGTTGCATAGTTATCCAACTACCCTTAGCTATGGTAATAGGAATCCATCTACCCTCCTGCATATCAAATGTATTATATGTGGATATATATTCAATGGAGGTACTAGGACATTTAGATCTGGCATAGTTTTCTATAGCCAAAAAATGAAGAAGAAGAATGAGCAAGAGAAGGAGAAGGGGGAACAACAAAATTCAAAATGGCGAGAAAGCCGGGGGGGGGGGGGGGGGGGGGGGGGGGGGGCGGCTTTGGCTCTAAAGAAAGTAGGTGGCCTCGTGAAGAGAGAAGGCTGAGCTCGACATTTGTCATGATGGTTTGGGGGTGAAAAGGAAGAGCTAGAGGAGAAAAAAGGTGACTTCTGACATGAAAAAGACCCTTTCACGAAATTTCCCCTAAATAAAATTAGCAAAAGAAATGCACTTCTTATTTTAAAAAAGAAAGATTCCATAGCGTAAGCTCTCCTCTCATTGGCTAAGAGCACTCTCTCTCTACATGCTAAAAGGCAAAAAAATGACCTCAAAGTTCCCCTAATGATTTGGAGGGATATTATCATCACTTCCTCATCTTATTGCAATATGCATCTCCAAGAATGACTTAAGAAGTCAAGGTGGCTAGATTCATTATAGCTTTGAACCCTCCATTGAATTCTCATTTGCAATCTCTTTGATTGGCTACTTTCATAGACGTATTGGATGGTGGGAAGCCAATGGAGTAAGAAGTGAATTTAACCAAGAAGTGCAAGGAGGAACCTCTACCAAATTGGGATGTTAAGTGGAATCATTCCAGCTTCAAACCTAATCCTCAATGGGAGATAAGTTAGCTACCTATTTTCCTTAAAGAGAAGGCCTTCACAGAGAATTTGTGCCTTAATTGTCTTGATCCAAGACATTGTGCTAGAGATTGTCCTCCAAACCCTAATCTACATCAACCCTCAAACCTAAATCCTTCAAATGTTCACAACTCTTGGGACCCTAACAAGAACTTTAACCAAGAACCTAACCCCAATAAAGGCTTCTCAGATCAAACTAATCCTCTAGCTTCTAGAATTTTATGAATCTTTCCCAAAGGAACTTCTAGCAATAGCACATTAAAAAATAGGTGGATTTAGAGGACCGCAAGGAGCATTCAAGGGTAATGAAAGTTAGTCTAATGTTGGATCTCAAATAGTGAGATATAATCCTAAAGCAAATCAAGGTGACAAATCTAAGGCTCAAGTGAATCAATTCATTACAAGAGAAGAAGGACATAGAGATCAAGCTAGCTTATGTCTATTTCAATATTGAGCACCAAGGAGCAAATCAATATTATAGGTGTTAAGAGGCCTCAATTCCAAATTTCATAATTTTCCAACTCTTCTAAATAATTTCCCTAATAAATTTATTCCTAAAAACTCATTAAATTAGAAAATTCTCTATACTCTTAATTCACAAATTAAGGGGAAAATTATCCTAGGTTATACTAAGTGAGAGGAAGTGATTAACAAATCCTCTTAGCTTAATTAAGTGTTTAGTTAATTTCCCCATAAATTCTATGTTATTTTTTCACTAATTTTAGAATTTTAAACTCCATAATTACACATCTATTTATCTTCTCCTAGTCCCCTACTCAATTTTCTAAAGTAACTCTTTAATTAGATTTCCCAAAATTTCATCATTATAATGACACTACCTTCTCAATTAAAAATAAAATTGAGCCTTTTTTCAAAAAATAAATAAATAAATATATAATCCATGTAAAGAGGAGTGAGTATTTATGTTTCTAGAGTAAAGAATCTCTAGTTTGAATAAATAAAAGAGAAAAATTACATATTCTACTAGCGAAAAATGATAAATTAAGTTTTCCTACTAGCAAAAATGATTAAATAGAGGTTGTCAAACAAGATTTCTCTTCCGTATGGGTTAGGCAATGATGTAGGTAGGGGGCCTTTATATAGCCTCTAGGGGGCCAGGTGAATGTGTAGGGCTTATTTTAGCCTCTAGAGGGCCAGATGACTATGTAGGGCTCATTTTAGCAACAAGAGGCGCCTCTCTTCTTGTAGTTCTTTGTTTGATTGGCTGAGAATGTGCTAAAAATGCGTTTTACCCCTCTTTTGAGGACTTGCTAAATTTCTTACATTCTCTCTTCTCCATTGGGTGCTCCTGGAGTGGAAAGTTTTCACATTTTTTCCTTTCGTGCTAATTCCACTTACATTCTTTCTCCTTATCCACAATAGTTTGGAAGAGAAACTTTCATTTCTTACTCAAATTCGGGTGTGTCAACCTTCCGAGAGCGAAAAACTCCAAGGAGGTAATTTTTGAGTAAGAAAATTCATACTATTAAATTTACATAGTTCTCTAGGAAACTCTAAGTTCACTAACTTTGAAAGGGACAAGATCCCTCAAGTACGCACAAACTTACACAAGATTGCATAAAGATCAAGCATAACAATTGAAATCTCCATGCATAGAGTGTAACATAGGGTAAAGATCAAATAAAAGCATCAACACAAGAATGGGTTCAATCTCCCCCTCCAAATGGCGGCACCCTTTCCATCTTGAGTATTTATATATTAAAGGGTGACCTTTGTGCCAAAACTAGGGTGCACGACAAGGGACTTCTTTATTTACAAGAAGGAGCTTTTATCCCAAAAGCAAGCTCCTATTTTTATTGTATGTCTTATCTGTTTATCTCAAGGCTATTTACAAGTGCACCCTCTTAGGGTATTTATTTACAAGTGACTATTAACCATAGTCATAATAAAAATCTGGGTAATCTCGGCTACTAGTAAGCCGTCCAAAATGTGTTCCCGCCATCCGTCGATCCTGCCCTTCACTTCATTATCACTCTCTCCAACCTACAGTTGTCCATCACACACAATTAGTATTTAATACACCAACAACAGACAATAAATCGATCAATTCAATCCAGCTATCCATAAGAGTATAGTGCCCATTAACCATGGATGGTACACACTAGGAGGGTACCTAGGATAGCAACTGTCCTCAGTTGCTTCACTCATAACTATCTAGTGTGTGATTATAAGAGTCCAGAAGTTCGGGATAAGTACGGAAAAACATTTAGGGAAACCATTTAGCATCTTCTCTAGGATGGTTCTTAAAAGTCACAAGATAATGGTTTTACACAGAACCAACACGTGTGGTGGTAGTCTCATGGTCCACTATAGCATCAGGGAGTAGTTGTTCCTCTTGATCCACCAATTGAGGAGCTTCATCATATATAGGATGAGATGGAACAGTACCCTTAAAAGGTTTCAAGAGACTAATATGAAAAGAATTATGTATCTTCCAATGATTAGGCAACTCAAGACGATATGCAACATCATTAATTTTGTGAATGACTTTGAAAGGTCCATAAAATCATGGTGCTAGCTTCACAAAGGGGTTAGTGTCAACACTTTTGATATGACGCTTTTGAATGTGAAGCATCACATAATCTCCTGTCTTAAAAAGATAAGGCTTCCTGTGCTTATTAGCTTGACGAGTAAACAATTCTTGTGAGTGGGAAATGGCAGCACAAACATCAGCATAAATTTTATCAAAATCAACAATTAAATTGTCAGCAGCAACATGAATAGTATTTGATAATCGTGTAATAGGTGTAGGGAGTGTGTGACCATTTACTATTTCAAAAGGTGCTATTCTAGTAGCAGAATGAGTGGTGTTATTGTATGCAAATTGCAAAATGTGTATGTAGTCATCCCACCGTTTTGGTTGTGTATGAACATAAGCTTTGAGCAAATCAATGCTTGTGCGGATTAGTGATCTCACTCTGACCATTGGATTGTGGATGGAATGTAGTAGAATAGTCTAAGGTAGTACCTAGATTAGAGAATAAAGCTTGCCAAAATGCACTACAAAACGTGGAATCTCTATCAGATACTATTACCTTAGGTAACCCATGGTGAGTGAATACATGCTTCAAAAATAAGTTAGTGGCTTGAGGTGCAGAAAATTTCTTATTACAAGGAATGAAATAAGCATGTTTGCTAAAATGATCTATGATGGTCCAAATCATGTCATGCTTATGCATCGTTAGAGGAAACAACGTAACAAAAATATGTTCCCAAGGTCTCTTGAGAATAGAGAGTGGATGGAGTAACCCCAACTTCTTGCTTATGGTAGACTGAACCTTTTGACAAATCAAACATTCAGCAACAAAGGATTTGACATCTTGTTTCATAAGAGGCCAAAAGAAGTCACGAGATAGATTTTGAAATGTGGCTGCTACACCTCTATGGCCCGCATAAGATGGATTATGCAATTTCTCTATGAGAGGGTTTCGAAATGGTTTAGAGATGCACAATTTCTTTTGAAAATAGAGAAATTTTCTTGAATAGAGTAATCAACAATTGATTGTGCATTGGGTTGATTCATTTGAGTCCAAATATGCTTAAAATCATCATAAAGTGCATAAGTGTCACGCATAGATTCAAATGAAATACTATGAATGACCGATAGTAGGTGATTAAGAGTTGTCTTTCTACTCAAAGCATCTGACCAAGATGGTATTGAAGAATTGGTTGAAAAATTTGAATAAATACAGCCCACTTAATATGCCTATCTGAAATCAATGGCTGTGAGAATAAATGTTTTAAACTTTGATGAACAGTTTTTATAACAAAGTCAATACCCATCAAATAATGCTTCCAAATTTTAAGTGCATGCACTACATCAGACAATTCCTTATCATATGTGCTATACTTAACCTGTGCTGGTCTAAATTTCGTGCTTTCATAAGCAAGTGGATGGTTATCCTGCATTAAAACAACACCCAAACCTTTTCCACTAGCATCAGTAACAACCACAAAGGAGGGACGATTAAAATCAGGTAATTGGAGTACTGGTGCATGTGTTAAAGCGTATTTAAGTGCTTGAAAAGACTGATCCTGCACTTTAGTCTATGTGTAAGGTGTATTCTTCTTTAGCAACAACATGAGATAGTGAGCTTTATATGAAAAATTGCGCACAAATTTCGTGTAGAAACTACATAAACCAAGAAAAGAACTAAGTTCATGCAAGTTTTTGGGTCTTGGCCATGAATTGATAGCTTGTATCTTCTTTGGGTCAACCTTTATCCCTTCCTTAGATACTATGTGACCTAGGTATTCAATTTCTTGTTGGAAAAACATACTTTTCTCTGGGTTAAGATAAAGTTGATTTTCCTTGAGTAATTGGAAAACTTTAGCAAGATGTTTCTTGTGTTCCTCTTCGGATTTACTAAAGACTAGTATATCATCAAAGAACACTATAACAAAGTATTGGTGATCTATGAAGATCCTATTCATCATCCTTGTGAAGGTGGCCGGTGCATTTGTCAAGCCAAACGGCATGACAAGGAATTCATAATGACCGGTTTGTGTATGAAACGCAGTCTTATAAATATCCTCACTAGTCATCCTCACTTGGTGATATCTTGATTTTAGATCCATCTTGCTAAAAGTGGTGGCCCCCTTAAGCTTGTCCAATAGATCATCTATACGTGGAATAGGAAACCTATTCTTGATAGTGATCTTATTCAATGCGCGGTAGTCTATACACATGCAGTATGTACGATTCTTCTTTTTGACAAGGAGAACGGGTGCCCCGTATGGTGAACTACTTGGTCTTATGAGCCCTCAGTTCAGTAGCTCTTGAACTTGAGACTTAATCTCTTGTTGTTCAAGAGGGTTTACGCGATAGGGAGCTCGATAAAGGGGTGCGCTACCATGAATGGTCTCTATGCTATGGTCCTCAGGTCGAGACATAGGTAAACCAGCGTTAAATCATGCATAAAACACTCTTGAAATTGAGCAAGAAACTCTTTTTGTGCATCATTACAATGTGATTCTTGTGCAGCAGATATTTCATTAATGTACACAAGAAATGCTTTATCTCGTTTGCAAATGGCCCTTTTAGCTTGAGTGTGAGATAGTAATGGTTGATCTTCACTTTCATATGCAGTATGTAAACAAATTTGATGACCTTCATACATGAAAGTAAGAGAACGATTGCTATAATCAATCTTAGGATTTAATTCATGACGAAATGGCATTCCTAAGATGATATCTATCCCATGCAATGGAGCAACAAGAGAAGTACGCTCTTGAGAGTTCTCAATTGAAATCTTTAAGTTTTCCACTTGTTGAGTGCAATTGTACCTTTGGTTATTGAAAGCAATCTTAACTTTGTATCCATATGATGTAAGAGGTAGATTAAGAGATTTAGCAATGTGATTCGAAGTAAAATCATGGCTACTTCCATCATCAAACAAAATACTCACTTCTTTTCCTTGCACAATACCTTTGATTTTTAAAAGAGTGTAAGGTGAAATGGATGAGGGTTTAGGGTTACCTTCATTCGGTTGATCGTCATTACCCTCATAGTTTGGATCGTAATCATCATCGTAGTCGTCATTGTCTTCCAAATCCGCTTCTTCTTCTAGGATAGACTCATCTTCGACCATGTTGACTTGAGCAAGAGGGTGAGCTTTTTCTTCTTTCTTCATTGGGCATTTGTCTGCATAATGTCCTAGGCGATGATAATTGAAGCACTTTACCCTCTTCAAGCAGTCCTCGGCCCTTTGGTTGGAAGTGCCGTTGGTCTTCTTGAAGTTAGGATGAGCGCCTTGACCGTTAAAACCGTTGTGGTTGCCTTGACTGTTGTTGACGACCTTTGCTTTCTTGTCCTCCCAAGAGTGTGGTTGTGCTTCCTCTCTTTTAAAGAAGGGATGCTTGAATTTATTATACCTGTCACTTATAAAAGACAAAGCAAGCCTCTTGCCTTGATTAAAATTTTGATGCTCTTGCTTCATGCGATTACCCCTAAGTTTCTTTTCACTATTTAGTGCTAAAGAGATTGCTTTAGCCAAGGAGTGTGGGTGAAACATCTCAATATCCCCTGAGACCTGCTGACTAAGAGGTAGCTTTAGGCATCGCTATGCCGAATTGACCAACGGGGCCCTCTTAGACCCGGCTGTCTTAATCCATGATAAAGGGATTGTTGCCATATTGGCTCACCCTGGGGTTGTTGCCGCTCTTGGGCTCACCCGTCACCTGAGGGACCGTTGCTCCTTCTTGAGCTCACCCAAACCTGTGGGGATTGTTGGCTCTCTTGGCCTCACCCAGAACCTTGAGGGAATGTTGCTCATCTTGAGTTCACCCTGAAACTTGAAGGGACTGTTGCCACTTTTGGGCTCACCCAGACGTCAAGGGACTATTGGCTCTCTTGGCCTCACCCGTTCCTTCCTTCGGTGTTGCATGATGCCCACTCATCTTCATCTTTGATGGTGGGTAGAGGAGTTTTATGTGTTTCCAATCACACGTTATTGTCCCACTCACTTTTGTCATAGTGGTGGGTAGAGGAGTTTAACGTACATCCAATCCCACGACCTTGCCCTGTTTAAGGCGGATCCCACTGCTTGGGTTTAAGTCCATGGTTCTTTCTTCTTGAGGTCCTCCTTTCTGAGGAATGAAGGGGGTAGTCTCCGGCTCTCATCCTTTGTTTGAACCATGCTGGTCCATCCCTTCTCTAGCTGTTGGCGGCTGGCTTCCTGTCTCTTTCATGACCCCACCCCCACAACAAGTCCCATTCCAAGTTGCGAGCTTTCTTATGATAAGCCACCCGTCCCATAACATGCGCTTCCTCCACAGGTGGCTCCGTTTTGCTTTGTCATAGATACATGCATTCTTGTACACTTTTCTGATCTTTGCCTTTGATAAGAGCGTTCCTCACACCTGACTTCCCGCGAGGCACCGAGGGGAGTATTGACCACACGCCCTCCCTCGAAGGCACTACAGTTCCGCTTTCGGCTCTTGCATGTTGGTCACCAGTCATCTCCTAGCCTTGCTCGGGGAGTGCTTTTCCTAAGCCTCATGCCGGCAATTTGACCACCACCGCTGGCTGGTTGATTCCAAGCTCCTTGATTGTTCCACCTTTGCTTCGCCTCTGCACAGTCTCAGCAAACTCCCTTGTACCTTCATTGGATTCCACGAATCCTTGAGCTCATAATGCTTGCAAGAATAGAAGAGGTGAGCTGCCCCTCATCCCCTTAGTTTGTGCTACACAAGCTTGAAGCACTTTGCGTTCCCTTGGAAAATTTTTCCTCGCGATGTATCTGCCATGCCTTTCAAACCAAGCCAGTTTTTTCTCATGAGGCGAGGTCTCGCTCATTGATCATTGAGACGAGCCCCGCAAAATCCTTGCAACCCAACTCCTCCTTAGGTGGCGCGGGTGCATCTCATCGCTAAGTGGCTCCTCCTTAGGTGGCTCACTTGCTTGAGTTTCCTTCGGTAGGTCGGCTCCTTCTTAGGTGGCTCGACGACCTACAATGCATCATTCTGCATGTCGCATGTGCAAGGGCCCGGTTCATCCGGGAGACTAGCCACTTGTTCGGTGCTATCTCATGTAGAAGATGAGGTCCCTCGTTTTCACTTGAGAGCCTTGGTTGATGGCTTTCCTTCATGCCGCCCCTCGCTTGCACTTGAGAGGTCGACGGGTCTTCATACCCTCCAGGATGCCCATTTTCCATGTTGGGTCGCCCTCTTCGCTTCACATTGCCGATGTCGCTCGACTCCCAAAACAGTCCCCCGAAGAGCCACACTTTTCATGTGAGAGCCCCCCGGCTCGGTTCGGGTCACATTCGGGCCGGGACCGGCTCGCCTCAAGCCATTGTTGGGCTCACCGGCGGCTACTTTACCAAAATCTGCCCCACCGGCTCATCGGCAAGGTTTTGCACTCAAAACTGTCCCGGTTTTAGCCCATAAGATGTTAAGTTGCCCCCTAGCTTGGCGGGTCAGCTTTATAGAAATTCCACTTGTTGCATGTCCGCGGCCATGGTGGGCACACCCCCGCCATGCTCTTCATCGCGTTTCGAGCCCTGGCGCATCATGCTTGAGGGCTGAAAATTTCCAGCCATGTAAAATTTCAGCCCACCCCCCGTCTTAGTGAGGCAGACCGGCTCGGACCACGGCCCCGTTTCGAGCCACATATCGCTTTTCTTCATTTTGCCCCCCTTCGGGAGGGACTTTTCACCATGAGGGACACTACCTTTTTCACCTCAAACGCATCACATGCCGGCTCGACTCGGCTCCCCAGCCTCGGCTAGGCTCACCGGCCTGCTCGGCTCACACCGTCTTGTGCGGCTTGAGGGAGCACCTACTCCCTTATAGTTGCGAAAATTTGGTGCGGGCTGGAAAACTACCCAAGCACCACCGGTCACCGGATAGAAATTCCACCGGCTGGAACGCGGCTCAAACTCCACTGACTGGACCGTCGGGGCTGGACCGCGGTTCTCGACTCCACCAGCTGGACCCCAGGGAACTGCACTGCTGTCCCGGCTAAAAACTGTTTTACACATCGGCACCGCTCCGTCTTCGCGGTTCCACCATGGCTCCCCGTCTCGGCTGCCGTTTCCTTTCCAAGAGCTCAACACAGCTCTGATACCAAGTGTCACGGGCGTAGATTTCAGGTTTCTGCCCACATGTACTCAGGACCCTCTAACACCATGTGGTGAGGCCGAGTTGGGATCAAACTCGCCTCGCCTCTTTGCGTTCCATCCAAGTAGAGTGGCCTCCTTCGGGACGGCTCACTCGGGTTGGCCCGACTCGCGGCCCGTGGCTCGACTTGCAGCGGAAGATCTTGAATCACATAGCTCTTTACACATCCAAGGGACTCCCCATGTCCCTTTGAGCGGCCTCACTTGGGACGGCCCGCTCTACCCTCACCACATGGAGGGGAGGCACTCCCATTTCCGGGCGACTCAACCACTAGTCATACCACAGGGCATAGCGTCTGCACCACACAACCCCGCACCGGGAGGTAGCAGTGCTCGAGTGCGTGCTATGCTCGCTAGTGTGCCTAGGGTGAGTTTCTTGTGGGTCGAGATTATGCCTCATCGCCCGTCGTCCCTGTCTTGAGTGAGGCCTTACAGGCAGAGCGTGCTTGGTTTCTACTGCACTGCTCTCGTGAGCTTCACAAAAGTGTAGTGTTGGCATTGGCAGAGGATCTTAGAGGTCGCTCGGAGATAAATCTACCTTGGCCAGAGACTACATATGATTTGTTTCCCAATTCAAATATCATATGGAATGTCCAAAAGATATTCTTGGATGATAAAAACCATTGAAATGGTAATTTGAAATTGGTTTTAGCTAAGGAAAAGTTAGGTCTTGTGCGTTTTTTTCATGTGACACACCAAAGAAATGCGAGAGTTCCCTTTGGCCATATAGCCCTTTGGCCATATAGCTAGAAAAGAGATATCTATAGCTATAATAAGTATTTTTTGTTGAGTCCTATGGCTCTTTGGCCATAGGGCCATGAATGAATATACACTTAAATAGATCTAATGCCCTTTGGTCACCATAAGATTAAAGGACTATGAATGATATCATATGGGACTCTTTTTAACTCAAACAAGTTGTGGATACTCTTGATTGTTTGGATAACATTCCTATACCTATAATTGTGTATTATGGGCCTAGAAAATAGACTTTTATTACAATAAGAAATCTTTCGGGGTGAGCCCTATGACCCTTTGGCTATAGGATTATGATTGAGTGTAATGGCCCTTTGGAGACCCCATCAAAAGGGATAATAGGATATGCTTGAGTTTGATGGCCCTTTGGAGACCCCATCAATGAGAAAATCCAATGTTTGAGTGACCACTAGTAACCCCTGTGGCCCTTAGGCCATAGGTTTAAGATGTAGATATTCTTCACCAACAAGTTGTATATATCTTGAATCATTTGGGGGGGCTATATTTGAGTGTCCTTTTAATGGGGCCCCATCAAGAGGTTACCCCTATGGCCACTCAGTCATAGGACTTTGTAGGAGAAGAGGAAATTCATATGACCACCTAGACACATGAATGTATAGGAGACCCCATCAATGAGAAAACACAATGTTTGAGTGACCAGACCTCTAGCAACCCCTGCGGCTCTTAGGCCATAGGGTTAAGATATAGGGATTCTTCACTAACAAGTTGTGTATATCTTAAATCATTTGGGGCTATATTTGAGTGGCCTTTAGATGGAACCCCATCAAGAGGATACCCCTATGCCCACCTTTTCATAGGCCCTTGTAGGAGAAGATGGAATCCATATGACCACACAAACATAGGAATGTATAAGAGATCTCATCAATGAGAAAACCCAATGTTTGAGTGACCACCACTAGCAACCCCTGTGGCCCTTAGGCCATAGGGTTAAGATATAGGGATTCTTCACTAACAAGTTGTATATATCTTGGATCATTTGGGGCTATATTTGGGTGGCCTTTAATCCAGACATAGGAATGTATAGGAGACCCCATAGGGATTCTTCACTAACAAGTGGTATATATCTTGAAGTATTTAGGGCTATATTTGAGTGACATTCAAATGCAACCCCATCAAGAGGATACCCCTATGGCCACCCAGTAGAAGAAGAGAAAACCCAATGTTTGAGTGACCACTAGCAACCCCTCTTGGGCCATAGGGTCAAGATATAGGGAGTCTTCACTAACAAGTTGCATATATCTTAAATCATTTATAGGAGAAGAGAAATCCATATGACCACAAAGACATAGGAATGTATAGGAGACCCACTAGCAACCCCTATGGCCATAGAGTCAAGATATAGGAATTCTTGAATCATTTGTAGGAGGAGGAAACCCATATGATGTTGAGATATCGAGCTCCACTCGTGATATGCCAGGGTGACCGTTGTGCATTTATGTCACCGACGTGTCAGTTTTGCAGATGCGGTTGGTACACCGCTCATGAATAATAGCTAGATGACAGCTATCCTTATCTACTCTAGTTCATGGCTCAGTTAGTATGCCACCTTAGTTAGTTGAGTTTGGTTTGAGACCCATATATAGGGTTCTTCTATGTCTTTGTATTAGAGTTTTTTTGGCTTACACAACTAAGAAGAGGAAAACTGTTTTCAGCCTCCACCCTTGTGTGTATTCCCCCATTGTGCAAGCAAGAAAGCTACAAGTGAGACTCCTTCCTTCTCTCCCACAATCTTGACATGGTATCAGAGCCTTGTTTAAGGAGCTCAAGAAAGCAAGCCAAGCTCGCGGTGTTCTGGTTGAGACACCCTTCATGGTGAAGCAAGAGAGTGACCCTGTTTTTTTTATTTGAGGCCATTTCGGGGCCTATTTTGGAGTCGGAAGTTTTCTGCAAGCACTCAGGAAAAGGCCCTGTTTTATGCTGTGCGACCACTGTTCTACAGGTCAGTGAAAAGTTACCACAGAAATTGCATCGTATGCTTGTGTGCAGAGACATTGGGAGTTACAGAATCATCCTTGGTTCTTGTTCATGCAAATTCGTCACTAGGAAGTGACTGTGTGGTCAAATACCACTTTCACCAGTTTTGCAGATTTGCCCTTGTGAGGGTGAAGCTGTGTTTTTTGAAGTGACAGAATTTTTTGCAATGTTCTGTAATGGCGTCTGATTCTCTTTCACATATTGTAACTGAAAAGCTTGACAAAAACAACTTCCAAGCATGGAAGTTTAGAATGAAGAATTTCCTTATGGGAAAAGGATATTGGAAATTTGTTGCACGAAATGAAGAAGAACCAGTTCTTCCTGATGTTCCCAATCAACAGCAAATGCAGGCATTTAAAGCATGGCATGAGAGAGCCAGGAAAGTTATGTATTGGCTGTCTATCAGCATTTCAGACTCTATGATTGTGCATATTCAGGATGCAAGTACGCCAAAGGAGGCATGGGATACTCTATCAAAAATGTATAACACAAATACGCAAGCTAAGAAAATGTAGCTCAAGCAAGAGTTGCACAATGTGCAAAGAGAAAGTATGAGTATCAATGACTACCACATGAAGGTGAAGAAGATCGCAGATGCACTTGCTTCCATTGGGTCGCCAGTGGAAGATGATGATTTAGTTTCTGTGACCTTGAATGGTCTAGGAAAGGATTATGCATAGTTCCGAACATCCATTTCCGTCCATGAAAGATTTTTTGATTTTGAGGAGTTGATTGCTCTTCTAATTTCTGAGGAGCATAGAAATGGTGGTGCATCTTCTTCAGGAGGAACTTCAAAAGAAGCTGTCTTCTACTCAAATGCTGGAAGAGGTAGAGGCAGAGGTAGAGCAGGCCGATTTGGAGGCCGTGGTAGAAATCAGAATATGCAGCAAACTCAAGAAAACCAGTCCTATGGAGGAGGACGTGGTAACTGTAGAGGTAGGGGGAGCCAAAGAGGTCGTGGTGGATGGCAAAGAGGCCAAAATGCAAACAGTAATGTTGAATGCTACTACTGTGGTAAAATGGGTCATATGGCTAAAGACTGCTATAAAAAGCAGAATGACATCATGAATGGAAAACTGCAACAAGGGAATTATGCATCTTCTAGTAGACAGGGTGATGACAGAAATAAGCATTTGTTTATGGTGCAGCACATGAACAATTCTGTGACAAGTGCAAAAGAAAGCAATTATGTATGGTATGTTGACTCAGGTGCATCAAACCACATGACAGGTCATGCAGAATGGATGGAGGATGCAAGGAAAATGGAAAGACCAGGATTTGTGGAGACTGGTGATGATACTGCACATCATATTGTGCAGATTGGAAAAATTCATTTGTCTATGCAGGATAGGAAAAAGAAATACATGTCCGATGTATTTCATGTCCCAAATATCACTAAGAATCTGGTTTCTATTGGTCAAATGGTTGAGCAGGGCTTGCAGGTCAGATTTAATCCTCATGGATGCTTTGTTGAGGATATAAAAAATAAAGGTTGCTTAATAGCAAAAGGAAAGAAGAAGGGTAGAATGTTTACGTTGGATGCAGACATGCCTGAATTGAGTCCAACAATGTTTGCACATGGGACCGGTGTAGTTGCAGATATTGATATCTGGCATAAACACATTGGTCATGTTAACGTACATCGACTTAAATTAATGCAGGCCCAAACTATTGTTGCAGGATTGCCCAAATTCAAGGTTGCAGAAATGCATAAGGTATGTGAAGCCTGTCAGTTTGGAAAACAGGCAAGGAAACCATTTCCTAGACATGTTCAAGAGAGTAAGAAGCCATTGGAATTAATCCACTCTGATGTGTGGACTACTAAAGCTGCATCTCTTGGAGGCTGTCATTATTTTGTCACTTTTATTGATGACGATAGCAAAAAATTTGGGTGTGTTTTATGAAAAAGAAAAGTGAAGTTTTTGGGCACTTCAAATCTCTTAAAGCTATGGTTGAAAAAGAAACAGGCCTGCAGATAAAATGCCTAAGGTCAGATGGAGGGGGAGAGTACCTCTCAAATGAGTTTGCAAGGTTCCTATAGGAGCATGGCATAAAGCAGTAATATTCATGCAATCATACCCCACAACAAAATGGAATTGCAGAAAGAAAAAACAAGAATATTGGAGAGGTATCTCATACCATGCTCAATGAAAAAGACTTGCCAGATTTTTATTGGGCTGAAGTAGTTGCTACAGCAGTCTATATAATGAATAGGACTCCCACTGCAGCAATACATGGGATGACTCCAGAGGAGAGGTATATTGGTAGGAAACCAGATATTTCTCATTTGACAATTTTTGGTTGCATTGCCTATGTACATGTGCCAGATGAGTTGAGATCCAAGTTGGATCCAAAAGCTGAGAAGTGCATCTTTATTGGTTACTCTCTGCAGCAAAAAGGGTATAGATACTATAACCCTTCTACTCGTAAGTTTACAGTGAGCAGAGATGTTGTTTTTGATGAGATGAGTAGCTGGTATAAACCAGTAAATGTGATTGATAATGTAGATGCACAAAATGGTAATGCTGCACAGAATTCACAGCAGCAATCACAAGATATTAGTGGACCTGGAGCGTCCTCTAGCAGTGGTTCACATTCTTCGCCATGGACAGGAAGATTGAGATCAGGAGAATCTTCTCAAAGCAATGCAGATAGTGGTATTCAGGTATCACGAAAAGGAAAAGAGAAGGTAGATCAGTCCATGTTGGATGTGAATGTAGGTCACTCTTATGTGGATGGTGAATCTAGTGGCTCAGAACAGAGCATTGATGATGAGTTGGGTATTCCTTCTATTGTTACATCTAGAGTAAGGAAGACCAGGGATGTTTTGAGAGCACCTGGGAGTGAACATACTTTGCGTAGGTCTACCAGAGCTAGGTATCTTGTGGATACGCTGAAATATGATGGATTTACAGCCATTCACTATGCATATATGGTCAAAGTGATACAGGAACCAAAACCCACTTCTTTTGAGCAAGCCATGGGAAAAGAAAAATGGGAGAAAGCCATGGATGAAGAAATGGATGCCTTGGAAGTAAATGATACATGGGAATTGGTACCTTTGCCTAAAGGTAAGAATGCAATTGGTTGTAAGTGGGTTTATAAGGTGAAGCACAATGCAGATGGTTATGTGAACAGATACAAGGCAAGATTATTAGTCAAGGGGTATGCACAAACATATGGCATTGACTATGAAGAAACATTCAGTCCGGTTGCAAGGATGGCAACCGTAAGAGCAGTCATTGCTATGGCTGCATCAAAGGGATGGTCTTTACATCAGATGGATGTAAAGAATGCCTTCTTGCATGGTGATTTGCAAGAAGAGGTCTATATGGAGCAGCCACCAGGTTATGTGCATGCTATTCATCCTGAGTTTGTTTGTAGGTTGAAGAAAGCATTGTATGGCTTGAAGCAAGCACCTAGAGCATGGTCTGACAAGATAGGACAGTATCTTGTCACTATTGGCTTTCAGATTTCCAAGGCAGATTTCTCACTTTATGTGAGAAAAACAGAGAAAGCTATTATGCTGCTTGTCATTTATGTTGATGATTTGATTATCACAGGTGACAGTGATGAAGATATCCTTCATGTGAAAATGCTATTGAAGCAAAAGTTTGAGATGAAGGATTTGGGAGAGCTGCGTTATTTCTTGGGCATTGAGGTGATTAGATTACCAAGTGGGATACAGCTCTTGCAGAGGCAGTATGGATTGGACATGCTGTCTAAATATGGGATGACAGGCTATAAGCCTATTTCAGTTCCTTTGGAGTAGAATGTGAAGCTAAGCGCAGATGCAGGTGAGCTTCTGGAAGACCCTACTATGTACAGACGCATAGTAGGAAGCTTGATTTATATGACTATTACCAGGCCAGATTTGAGCTATGCTGTTGGATTGGTAAGTCAGTTTATGCAGGCTCCAAGGAAACCGCATTTGGATGCGGCTATTAGGTATGTGAAGTCCACATTGCAGTATGGACTACTTTATGTGACTGGGGTTCAGATACAGTTGCATGGATACACTAATGTTGATTGGGCTGGTAGTATTTCTGATAGACGATCTACCAGTGGATATGTGTTCTCTTTTGGGAGTGTTGCAGTCACTTGGAGCAGCAAGAAACAGCCTACAGTTGCCTTGTCGAGCACAGAGGCTGAGTACAGGGGTATAGCAATGGCTGCATGTGAGGTAGCTTGGTTGCATAAGCTACTTTATGATATGCATCAGTCTACAGATGGGGCAGTTGTCATTTATTGTGACAACATGAGTAGTATACACTTGGCAAATAACCCAGTCTATCATGCTAGAACAAAGCACATTGAGGTATATTATCACTATGTGCGAGAGAGGGTTTTACTAGGTCTTATTAATCTAGTTTATGTCAGCACAGAGGATCAGGTAGCTAACATATTCACGAAGGCATTGGGCACAGAGAAGCTGCGCAAGTTCAGAGACCTACTTGGTGTGCACGAATTGGGATTGAGCTCGAGGGGGAGTGTTGAGATATCGAGCTCCACTCGTGATATGCTAGGGTGACCATTGTGCATTTATGTCACCGACGTGTCAGTTGCAGATGCGGTTGGTACACCGCTCATGAATAATAGCTAGATGACAGCTATCCTTATCTACTCTAGTTCGTGGCTTAGTTAGTATGCCACCTTAGTAAGTTGAGTTTGGTTTGAGACCCATATATAGGGTTCTTCTAAGTCTTTGTATTAGAGTTTTTTTGGCTTACACAACTAAGAAGAGGAAAACTATTTTCAGCCTCCACCCTTGTGTGTATTCCCCCATTGTGCAAGCAAGAAAGCTACAAGTGAGACTCCTTCCTTCTCTCCCACAATCTTGACATATGACCACAGAGACATAGGAATGTATAGGAGACCCACTAGCAACCCCTATGGCCCTTAGGCTATAGGGTCAAGATAAAGGTATTCTTCACGTTAAAACGTGAAGGGAAAACCCAATGTTTGAGTGACCACTAGCAACCCCTATGGCCCTTAGGCTATAGGGTCAAGATATTCATCACTAACATGTTGCATATATCTTGAATCATTTATAGGAGAAGAGAAAACCCTTAGGCTATAGGGTTAAGCTATAGGAATTTTTCATTAACAAGTTGTATATATCTTGGATTATTTGGGGCTATATTTGAGTGGCCTTTAACCCAGACATAGGAATGTATAGGAGTCCCCCTCAATGAGAAAACCCATTGATTGTGTGACTAGGTTAAGATATAGGGATTATTCATTAAGAAGTTGTATATATCTTGGATTATTTGGGGCTATATTTGAGTGGCCTTTAACCCAAACATAGGAATGTATAGGAGTCCCCATCAATGAGAAAACCCAATGATTGTGTGACCACTAGCAACCCCTATGGCCCTTAGGCCATCGGGTTAAGATATAGGGATTCTTCATTAGCAAGTTATATATATCTTGAATCATTTGGGATTATATTTGAGTGGCATTCAAATGGAACCCCATCAAGAGGATACCCATATGGCCACCCAATAATAGCCCTTTGTAGGAGAAGAGGAAACCCATATGACCACCTAGACATAGGAATGTATAGGAGACCCCATCAATGAGAAAACCCAATGTTTGAGTGACCACTAGCAACCCCTGTGGCCCTTAGGCCATAGGGTTTAGATATAGGGATTCTTCACTAACAAGTTGTATATATCTTCGATCATTTGGGTCTATATTTGAGTGATCTCTAATCCAGACATAGGAATGTTTAATAAACCCCATCAATGAGAAAACCCAATGTTTGAGTGACCATGCCACTAGCAACCCCTATGGCCTAAGGGCCATAGGGTTATGATATAGGGATTCTTCACTAACAAGTTGTATATATCTTGAATCATTTGGGTCTATATTTGAGTGGCCTTTAGATGAGACCCCATCAAGATGATATCCCTACGGCCACCTTTTCATAGGCCCTTGTAGGAGAAGATGGAATCCATATGACCACCCAGGTATAGAAATGTATAGGCGACCCCATCAATGAGAAAACCCAATGTTTGAGTGACTATTAGCAACCCCTATGGCCCTTAGGGTCAAGATATAGGGATTCTTCACTAACAAGTTGTATATATCTTGAATCATTTGGGTCTGTATTTGAGTGTCCTTCAAATGGAACCCGTATGACCACCCAGACATAGGAATGTAGAGGAGACCACATCAATGAGAAAACCCAACATCTGCCACTAGCAACCCATATGGCCCTTGGACCATAGGGTTAAGATATACGGATTCTTTGCTAGCAAGCTGTATATATCTTATACGTATGGCCAAGTGGTCCCCTTTTAGGACCTATCATGGGCCTAGAAAGCCCTATGGCCTAAGGGTCATAGGTCTCATGAAGAAACAATACCTTGGTAGAGATCTCCTTCAACCTCTCTTATTAATTTTGTCTATTTAATTCAAAATATTAGGTGACTACTATTGAGTTTGATTAGTCTTACCTCCTTACTCTACAGTTGTTCAGCAAAGCAATGAGGTGAAGCAAATCGATGATAGTAGTGATATCAACCAGCAAATAAAAGATAGAAGTGATGTCAACCAGCAAATTGAAGATAATAATGATATCAACCAACAAAAGGATCTTTACAATCCTTTAGATAGTGTGTGTAATGATCAAGAGAGAGTTACATTTCCACCTAAGTTGCATTATACATTATACGACTATACGTGAATAATTGTATAATCACGTATTTGGTGAACCCTTAGAAATAAATGGTTGCATTATACGATGACACATCACCTTTAGACATTGACTCGCTTTTTTACAGGTTGTATTCGAGCGAATAAATATATTATTCGATCGAAATATATTCTCTATATATACAGGAAACTTTCGGGTTAATTTTTCCCGATTCTATTTGTACTCTTCTAGGTTACACACAGGATGTGGTACACACACTAGAACTAAATTGGGTGCTAGTTGTGGATACCTATCCTTTACATCGAGACATTAAATAGCATGCACACGCCAGTGCTAGTTTGGGTGTTGGAGGTGGACACGCTAATTTGGGTGTTGAATGTGGACACGCTATTTTGGGTATTAGTGGATTGTGGTGCTAAAATAGGGTGGACACGCCAATACTACTTTGGGTGTTGGAGGTGGATACACTAATTTAGATATTAATTGTCCATGGTGATATTTGATTGTAGTGCGTACACAGATGTATATTGTTAATTAATTTGCATATATCTTTGCATCTCCCCTATTATTATTTTGGTTAATTCTACAAATTCTTGTAATTTGAAATGACTTGTGGTAATGAGTGGGAATATGTTGAAGAATTAAAAGCTGGAAAGAACACTTCTCATGTATGATGCAAGTCATGTCAGCATGAGTTCCATGCTAGCGCAACTAGAACTAAAGAGCATCTACTAGGGATGGGTGTTAACGTGAATCATTGTCGTAATCCACCTTCTAATGTACATGTAAAGCTTTCCAAATATATTCAGAAATTAAAGGCCTCTGGAAAGTGGGGGGGGAGGTTACACTATTGAAATTACATCTACTACAAGAAATAATGATGCACCAAGCAATTTCGTGAATGTACTACAACATGTGGGTGGCTCCTCATCACAACACTCACAGTTGATGGATGAAGAACATAGATACAATGTGAGTGCAGGCTCTCAGGAACACGGATGCTCTAACAACATGGACAAATCAAAGAAAGGAACTCTGTATAGTGCATTTGATAAGTCATCAATGCTAGAGTTGCACTTGAAATGTACACAAGCTTTCATTGCTTGTAGGATATCTTTGAATGTAATGAGAAATCCCTTATTTCAAGATGTTTTGATGTCTCTTACAAAGCCTGGGTTTGTTTTTCCGGACTACAATAGGATGTGCATAGAGTACTTAGACAAAGTCAAAGGTGGACTTGAGCAAAGCTTGAAGTGTTCTGTCCTTGATTATGTACCTACCTACGGATGCACCATAGCTATTGATGGATGGATAGATTGCAAGAAGAGGCCTCTAATAAATATCATGTGTATATGTCCAAGGGGGTCAGTGTTTTTGGATGCAATAGATACATCTCTTAAAGAGAAAACCTCCATGTATATTTCAAAGATATATGAGAGGGCTATTGCACATGTTGGAGGACCTGTTAATGTCACATCTATAAAGACTAATAATGCCTCTAACTATAAAGGAGCAGGGATGATTATACAAGAGAACTACAAAGAGATTACATGGGTTCCTTGCGCTACACACTCAGTCAGTTTACTCCTCAAGGATATAGGGAAAATGAGTTTTTCAAAACTTACTTTAGTAGAGGCACATCATGTGGTTAAGTGCATCAGGGAGCATCAATTTACGTATGTACTCTTTCGCACAAGGTTGGAAAAAGTATTATGCATATTTTGTGCTACATGCTTTGCTACTGCTTATTATGTCCTTGAACGTTTATTGGAAGTGGGAGATGCATTGAGGGAAACAATTGCAGATGGACGATAGGTTGGATGGGTCACTAAGCATTAGATGCATGCACTTACAGCAACGAAATGCGCAGCAACAATCAGCTCAGATGCATTTTGGGTCAAGGTGGACAAAATTGTGAGTGTCACTAAGCCATTTGTAGGATTGCTAAGAGTTGTGGACAGTGACAAATTTGTACTTGGTAAAGTATACTGGCTCATGTCTGAAGCAATATGCAAGGTAAAATCATTTGAAAAATTGAAGCTTGTAGAGCGTAAAGAGATAGCCAATTGTGCAGAAAGACGATGGGCAATGATGCACACTCTCCTACATGGTGCTGCATTCATGCTAGATCCTTCGTTTCAATTGCATGATCAAACAAAGAATGATGAGGTGACTCGAAATTTCCACTTTGTGTGTGCCCAGCTGTTGCCTGGGGAAGATGGAAAACGTGCATTTTATGGTCGCATACGGTTTTTTGGTAGAGAGGGAAAGTTTAGTGACAAGTGGTGTTTAGATGCCATTACATGCTTAAGTCCACTTGTTTGGTGGAATGAGTATGGTTCTAATGAAGTAGAGCTTCAACATGTGGCAAGAAGGGTATTATCAATGGTAACATCTTTAGGCAGTTGTGAGCGAAATTGGTCTGCATATGATTTCATTCATACTAAGAGGCGTAATCGTTTAAAAGCTTCAAGGGCAAGAGACCTAGTGTATTGCTTTTGTAATATGCGACTGCTTCATAGGTCGTCATCAATTGCAACTCGTATTACACATGCAGAAGGGAAGCCACATCCAAGACGAACGCACAAGGTTGTTTCTAAAGACCAAGGTTCAGAGTCTGAGAACGAATGGGAGGTTGATTCAACTAATTCCAATGTGGATGATATAGTCCCTACTATTGACAGAGTGAAGACAACATAACATGCATTTAAGACTAAAAAAACATAGCAGGGGAAAAGAATAGCATAAACGATACATTAGACAGAATCTCAAAATTATATTCCATGTATCAGGTCTTGAAATTGAATACCAAGATATATACAAACGTTGTCTATATATCAACAAGTCTTAATCCAAATTTACAAAATCACGAGTTTGTGTGAGCTTATCAATTGCAAAAGTATCGCCAATTATAGGAGGTGGAGGAGCATGCGCATCCTCATATCTCTTGCATACTCCTTTTAGTCGTTGATTCTCTAACTCCATTTCAACTATTCTCAACTCTAGCTCATGGACGCGAGTTACCATAGTGTCTACGGTGAGTCCTTGTGTCACTAAAGTCATGCCTTCGGCTGCAAAATTCGTTAAGATGTCATGGTCGTTGGTGGTGAGTACCACAGGCTTTGTCTGCTTCAATTCTATGCCCATCTCTCTTGCCCGCTTTCGATCGACGGGATGACCCATGCCAATGCCAGCGTTCTTGGCTCTTTGCAGCCACATAACTTGCCTTCCTAATATGTCCTGGAAATATACTTGTTGAACAAAGTATATTGCCACTTGTCCATTATTAGGTTCAGTCTGGTGGTTCTCCGCAAATCTTTGATATAGTGTGCATGATAATCCTATGTGTTGAAGCTTTGATAGCTTCATTGGATATTTGCGCTTTGGGTCTCTTTGTCTGCTGTGATTTGTCGATCTAAATAAAACATTTCTGAAAAATTCTATTGGGCAAAGAAACTTCAATCCATCGAGGTCAAGAGGAGGGCCAACCAAGTGGTTTCTTGGTTTGGCCCAAGTGACATGAAACAAAAAGTGTGTATATGGTTTCACTATGAAGGGGATTGGAATTGATTGGAGTTTGAATTCTCTTGTATATGCGTGTTCAGTCTCAGTGTCACTCTTATGAGGGAGATGTGTTCTCCATGCATGCTAACTTAGCACTTAGCTTTCTTTTTTCTATGATGATTATATCAAGGATTGTATCAAGCAAGGAAAGCTTCTCTTTGGCCCACACAAAGAACATGAACAAGATACCAAGGATTGAGCCGAAGAAGAAGCGAGTACAAAACACACACGCAAGCAAAGAAATATCCTCTATGGCCTTTCTCGGAGAGAATCTCAATCCTTTTCGGTGATGAGGAGACTAAGAGGTGAGATTCCATATTGTTGCTAGGTGCTCAGGTAGTGTTTAAGAGTGGCATGAGAGTGTGAGTTTTTCCTCTCATCCTACTAAGCCCCTGTGATTGAATCTTGGTGCCTAGAGCAATTCTCAAGTTGTGTATTTTTCGCGTCTCTTTATTGTTTTGGGTGTTGGTGGCATGGTGAATGTTCAAGGGCAATCTAGCTCTGGTCCTTGTTTTGTTTTTTCTTTGTTCGAGCTATAGTTGGCGATGACCATGTTTGGTTGTTGTTCATTCCAAGGCTCTCAAAAGGACTATTTATAGAGGTGGTTCTCTTTCCCTCAGGCCTTCTCACAATATCTCAAGGGCCGGTTCGCTATCCATAAACCCTCTATATCACATGTGTTAAAGGTGTATTTTTAAAACCCCTTATCTATGAGTTTTTAATTATTAAAACACACTCTATTTCTATTCAATATGTAAATGCCCCCTTTAAAATGGAAGCCTTTTGTAAGTAAATAATATGCAAAAAAGGATTTTAAAAAGCAGCGACCCCCCCATAGTGCTAGAGAAACTATATCATGAGAACAAACCCGATTTGGTACACCGATGATTGGTGTACTGTGTGTGTGTGTTCACGCATGTGGATGTGTGTGCTTGCAAGTGTTCTAGCTCTCTCTCTCCTCCAATGTTTTCAATTAAGTAGCAACATGGTGAGATTTTTAAGAACATAACCATAAATAGCACATAGATAATGCTTTTGTAAGGATGGTGTGTTGTACTATGTGTGTATGCACACATGTGGGTGTGTGTGCTTGCAAGTGTTCTAGCTCTCTCTCTCCTCCAATGTTTTCAATTAAGTAGCAACATGGTGAGATTTTTAAGAACATACGAACATAACCATAAATAGCACATAGATAATGCTTTGGTAGAGATCGTGTGGCACATGTCTCTGCCAATACTATAAGGTCGTTGTGTGTGTGTGGGGGTCTCGCTCTCTCTCTCTTTCACACACACACCCCCTCTCTCTATAATGGATGCTTTCTTTTACACTACCTTTGGGTTTCCTTGGTGGGCATATTTTGAATAGTGTTCGAGTGATGAGTGCTTGTGTTGTAGCTTGTATTATTGCTATTGGTGGGGACATGGGAGAAGGGTGGTATGGTGTTCCATGCCAAGCTTTGTTCGATACGGCGCATACACCGCATCTTATGTCCACTCTCTCCATGGACCACGAATGCTATAATTATGAGCATAAAGGAAAAAGGGAATAATAAAGATAATGCCGCGAATATAGATAATGCGGACATAATAGGCAATTATCACCTGCGCCTATAAAGAGGCAAGACGGCGATGAGATGATCAAGTGCAGAAGAAGAACTAATAGCACCTTCTGAAGATCAGGATCAGAAAAATGGCAGCAGAGCAGGCGAAGAAACATGGCTCCATTTTGTACGCCGACCAAGAGCTGGCGATGGATGAGAGCTTGACCTCGGAAAATGGGCAGTATTCTCTGATCATGCAGGGTGATGGGAATTTTGTGGAGTACAAGTCGCCAGCTGGAACTGCCGTCTGGCACAGCAACACAGCTAAGCGTGGCAAGCGGGCCTGCCTGCAAAGGGACGGCCGCTTACTGGTGCTCGGTGATTGCGGCACGGTGGAGTGGGCTAGCTCCGACAAGCCTCTCAAGGACGACAGCTACAAGCTAGTGCTGCAGAACGACGGCAACGCCGTCATCTATGACGGCGCTGACGTGTCCGTCTGGTCTAACTGCGTCGACAAGAAGTAGCTTACATACAAGTTACACTACTTATAGAAGAGGGGTGGTGTTTCTGCCTGTGTTGTAACTGGATTGGGCCCAGGTGTTATATAGCTAAATAAAACAATGGCCACCTCTCATCGTCTGCAATCTCTCTCTCTCTCTCTCTCTCTCTCTCTCATCCCACGTTTGTTTCTCTCTCTCTTTCTCTCATCCCACGTTTGTTTCTACGAATCTAAACTCACCAGATTTACGTGTCTAGACTTATGTAGTTACGGTATTTCTAGTGTTCTCACGTCTAGGCTTATATAGTTATGGCATTTCTAGTATTCGCACATGTGTGCTTGAATATATCCACCATTTCTAGTAGACTCATGCACTTACCATGCATCATTTCTAGTTGAATTTATATGCTTAAGTTCTTCATGGTGGGCTTCTCCCATTCTTCTCGCAAATAAAAATATGGTTGCATGTGCTCTCTCTCTCTCTCTCTCTCTCTCTCTCTCTCTCTCTCTCTCATCCCACATTTGTTTCTAGGAATCTAAACTCACCAGATTTACGTGTCTAGACTTATGTAGTTATGGTATTTCTAGTATTCACACGTCTAGACTTATGTAGTTGCGGCATTTCTAGTATTTGCACGTCTGTGCTTGAATATATCCACCATTTCTACTAGACTCATGCACTTACTATGCATCATTTCTAGTTGAATTTATATGCTTAAATTCTTCATCGTGGGCTTCTCCCATTCTTCTCGCAAATAAAAATATGGTTGCATGTGCTTCTTAATAGATTACTATACACTTAACTAGATAATGGCGAGAAATAAGTACCAAATGCCAAGCATGGATGGGCTTTTTTTTTAAAAAAATATTCTAGCAACACTTATGATGTTGATGGATAAAGTTTTAGGTTCATATTTGGGAAAAAATATAGTAGTTCTCCTTAATGATATAATGATTTATAATAAACAAAAAATAGAACACGTAGAGTACTTAATATGTGCTATATTCAATTTCATCAAGAAGATCAAAGTATTTGGGAAGGAATCTAAATTTTGATTTTTCACTCAAAAGATCCATTACTTGAACCATATCATAACCACAAATGCTACGAAGATGAGTCTTCATAAGAGCGATGCCATTATGAGGTGGTGGTGAGAGTCTAAAATCTCAAGGGCCTCTATTGCCATGTAGTCTATTGTGTAGACACTATCCTAATCGTATTTGTTCCTAAGGAAATGACCTTTGCCAACCTAGTTGGTGCATGGAGGCTTCACTCACAATGGAGTATTGGTCTTGTGATTCAAGCTCTTGGAGTGGCCCCCCTTGATGCTTGGTTTGGAGAAGAAGAGCTTGAAGGAAGCTCCTTCTAATCCTATCACTTCCTCCTCACTGCACAGGTATGGTTCAAGCACATGGGCAAGAACACTTGCGGGCTCTCAATGCAATGCATAGCTAGCCCTAATGTAAACCCTACACTAGGCTCAAGCACACACACGTGCATTCAAGCTCAAGCAAACACTCATGCATTCACACAAGCAAGAAGATAGAGAGAGAGAGAGAGAGAGAGAGAGAGAGAGAGAGAGAGAGAGAGAGCAATAGACATGCCTTAGCATAAACGTAAGCAATAGAGAGAGAGAGAGAGAGAGAGCAATAGACATGCTTTAGCATAAACATAAGCAATAGATTAGTCCTCCTTAACCAAGACAAGCTCATGAGAGTAGAGAGCTCTCACAAGTATGCTTCTTCACTCTCCACAAGAGGGAGTTGAGAAAGGAGCAAAAAAGGATGGGTTTTACACGAGCACTCACTTACATGGCTTGTTGATGAGATAGAGTAAGGCTTGATGGACGTCAATGAGGAAGAAAAATTTATTTGCAAGCAAATAATGTAAAAAATTCTCGATAGCATAAATCCTTATTAATCCTTCTATTTATATTATGGTGTAGTGTTTTTTAGCACTATTAAGTTCTCTAGTAGCATAGGACACATGAAAATCCATACTATTCTCACTCTGTTGAAGTTTAGGCATCAATATATATGTGGAGAATTATGTCCCAATCAGGAGCTTTAAGGATTGGTGTTGATATCAAAGCCTACTTGAGCTTCTCAAAAGCTTGTTGTGTTATGCTCCTTTTCTAACTAGGAGGACAATGGAAAACGCTCGTTTTGATATAGCAATCTCTACGACACCAATACCAAAGTATCAATACCAAGAGGGACCATAGCGACGAGTGACAGTCGGAGGCCACACTAGGTTATCAATCTAGGTGTATCTACCAGGCTATGCAGATCTAAACCACCAGTAATGCTCACAAGGTGCTAAGGACAATGCACTAACTAGGGACACTCAAGTCAACACCTAATGCATGGACATGGTTCCTAACACTACCTGGACACTCACTAAACTGTTAGACTCATCTAATGCGAAGTAATCACAGTTTTAGCACGCAATCAAAGCTACGAGCTCTCGCTCAGATTTGCTAAGATTGGAAGCTATGAACTATGATCTCTACACATGGGTAGGTGCTCCATGGTCTAAGGAAGCTAACCCTATGATCCCATCCAAATCCAGCAGTGTTTCAGTACCCAAAACTACCCGTGACATAATTGCTTATCACACATTTTTGTGTCAAATTAGTGATGACTAATGATAGATCCCTAATCTATATACTAATAGGATCCTACAAGTGAAATATGGCGGGAAAGAGTTTCCTATAAGCGCCTATGGCCTCTCATAGTTCTCGCATACGCACGACACATACGATGCATGCAGTCAACTGAAATCATGCATAGAGCACATCAACACGTAGACAACACATAGGAGTACACACATGTGAAAGCATTACAAGAAATTCTTGAAAACCCATTTGTGCATAGCAACAAGCGATGGAAATATCGACGCATTCTCTTTGAAGAGCTTTCTTTATTCTTGTATAAAAAAAGTGTCCTTTACATGTCAACTAGGTGGCTAATATGCCCAAACCAGTGACCAAACTCTATTGTCTGAAACCATCTCTCCTAAGCTCTTTATATACAATTTGGAAACCGACTCGGTCCTGATATATTTACAATAGATGGTTCTTTACAAAATGTAGTCGGCAATGCTGATCCTGCAAAAATAGTAGTCCATCCAAAATTTGGCGAAACACTCCCCCCACCTAAACTTTGTCCATCCTCGGACATGATACATCCAAGGTCTTCAAAAAGCTGTTGGCAATGAGTAGTTAGCCGTGTCTTCATTGGCTTTAGCTGAAGGGTCCCCTTGACAGTGCATATCCTGTGGCTCTTCAGATTTGTTCTTGGCGTTGTTATTCTTCTTGCCTGCACAGGACAGCCTGGTGAATTGGGTTGCCCATTTTTGCATCTTTTTAGGCCACATATCTCAGCGTGGGTTCTTTACATAGGGCTCGAAAACTTGTAGTCCTGACTTGATGAATCCTATCTCACGAACATCTCTTCTTCAAAAGTTTGCATATAGTAACTTGGAAAAAATTGGCACCTTGCATAGAAGCCCATGATTTTGTTCCTAGAGGGCCCCTTGTTTAGATCAAAAGTGAGGGATTATTTACCCTCTAGCATATGTTCCCACAGTCTATTATTAGGTAACTCTTTAATAAATGTCTCAGTACATAGAATAAGCAAGTGGGCTATTTTTACTAGCATTCTACAGGCTAGATCTGGTACGCCCTCGTACATATTTATTGCGTGCTATAAGGTAGATAAAAAATACTTACAAGAATAGAATCTATTTGCCTTGGGTAGAAGAGGGAAGTTCAAAAAATCTTGATGTTGCTTTATAATAAGCTCATACTATGACCATGTGTACCATCTCTTCACGGGGCAGAAGGTTGGATCTATTCGGTAGGCCCTCTAAGCATTGGCATATTCCAGCATGGCCACATTGTGCTTGATAATCCAAGACATCCACCATAGCAGTTGGTTGGCTAGAGGCATGTCTCCATTGATCTCTTCATCTTTTAATGGCTTGTATCCTCGAAGCTCTTCCAACCTGCACTTTGGCATGAGCTTTTTCATGTGCATCTCTTGCTCCAACTTTAGCAAGATGAGAGGCATGGTAGTCTAGTTATGAGTGCTATAGAGATCATCCACATTTTTGAATTTGAGCTTCGCTATCTCTATAATCTTCAGCTCCGAGTGCAGATCTTCAATCTTTTGCATATCTACCTTCTGTATCAATCTGTCTTTTCAGTCTTTTGATGAGCTCCTTTGTATAGCTCCCTTGAGGCTCTGAGGTGGTTGTTCTTCTACCGATCCCAAGTCTGGAATGGACTCTTCATGATGCGTGGGCAGGGACGACATCCTCTCTTCCTCAGGTGAAGCCACATAGTGACACGTAACATATTCAGCGCCACTGGAATGGCCGCCTGGATTGTTACTTTTGTTGGTTGTAGGGCTGCTTGTTCTCTCTATTCTTTAAGCATCTTCTGTTCCTTTTGAGAGCTAGCCACTATTTGTGCACCTTTGTTAGCTAACTACTTCCTGAGCTCTAGCATTTGTCTTTGAAGGTCCTCTTTTTCCCTCTTCATCTGCTTAATTTTGTTATCCTGAGTAGGAGCTATTGGAGGCATGATCGATAGACTCATCAGCTCTTGAAGTTGACTTTGTGTCATTTGGATGTTGCGAAGAGCTATTTGATGAGTCGCCTTCAGGTTTGTCAGCTCCTCCATTCTTCCTTCATCGTCTCGCATGCCCTTTTCCACCCAACTGGCAGCTTCTTCTATTTTTGCAAGGTGAGCGACTTGAAGCTCCTTCAACAACATCTATTGCTCTTCATTTGCAGCTTTTACTTTTTCTACTTCTGTCCTCACTAGCACCGCATCGATCTCAGCAGTTGATTTTAACTTAGACTGTTGAGCATACGCTTCCTGCATGTTCTATACTTGTTGATGAAGACCTTGGATCCAAGCCTGCATATTAAAACTGAAATCTTTGCTTGACGAGGCTTGGGCCATCATCAGTTGTTCTTTGGCCCCCAATGTCGGTCCTTTTTGCCTTACTTCAACCACTGTCACCCTTGGAAGCATCATTAATCTTTCTGGGACAAGCTCTAGTACCGCTTCTATGGTGGTGGCCAGCATCAACTATCACTTCTTGTATCACCATTGTTGGATCTGTCGAGGCCTTACTCACTGTCCTTGGCATCTCTACATCTTGAATCGCCACTGTTTCTTCACTGATAGATTGAGGGCTCTGAAGAGGAGTAGGATGCGGGTCTCTTTGCGAGGTAACCTCCTCGTTGACCTCAAAATCTGGTAGCTCAGCTGAAAGGGTCATGTGCTCTGGACGGATTTGATCGAGAGAGTCCATTGGCATTTCCAGGGGAGGAGTCACTGTGGGCTCTTGCCTCCTGTCATTCCGGTTCATCGTCCTCATTTCTTCCTCCCTGTTTACCTGCTATTGAGCTACTTGCCTCCCTAGCCCTTGTAGTTGGGTGAATTTATGATAAGCAATTTTGGTAAGCATGGCTCCATTTCCAATATAATTTATCTTTTGATAGCTCTTCATGGAAGCCGCCTTCTTCAAGTCCTTGAGGATCTTGGTCCCCCAATTGCCTTTAGTGGCCCTACCATGCTTGAGTACATTTGTAAAAACATATGCTAGATGAGCATCGAGATGAGTGTACTTTTATGGCTTATAAAAATGGAAGTGTTGTTGATGGATTTGTAGCGCGAGCTTAATCTTGTCATCCCTTAGCTCATCAGCATACACACTTCCGTGCAGCTTGCTTGTTTTGAAGGTTGTCTACCTTTCTCTCTGATTCAGCTTCATGGAGCTGGTCTCATAATTTCCCTCTTGTAGCTTCAAAGCTTTGACTATTGTCTCAGCGCAGTGAGGTTCACCATGACCTGCTCTCGATCTTTGTTGGTCAATGTGCAGTTGCCATCCTCTTCCAAGGTGCTGATCAACTCATCCTCTTTTGGCATCCACTTCACAAGGCTTCATTTGAAAATATTCTTCAAAGCCTATCTGTTCATATAATCTTCTGCACTTAGGGGAGATCTATAAGGGATGCATACTTTTAGTCGGGCACATGACACTTCTTTCTACACTGTCCTCTCCCAATAATCTTGCTTTCATCGCGCATAAGTGTTGCTTGCTGCCAACACTTCTTAATCTACATAGCATTTCTATATAATCTCTTTGTGGTACAGGGTGAATGGCTTTGATGTGTTCTTTTTGGTGACCACTTCTTGCTTCCTCTTGTGGTAGACTGTGGATCTGGAGGTAGGCTTGCTTGGAGTATCCATTCCGGAAACACAACAATTCGCAGTGTTTATTAGTATTCTTTTAAAAATCACATTGATGCGATGAAGAGTGCACTGAATTAGTGAATTAGTTAGTTAATGTCTAATGCAAAATTCCCAATCCAGCACCTCTTGATTGCTAAACATTATTCTGTCGAAAAATGCTTAAGGATGCAAAAATCTCTAAATTGCTCATAACTTGATCTGTAGGAGTCCATTCTTGATAATTTTGACATGTATGGGACCCTAGAGGCCTAAGACTTAATGCTATGGTATCAGAAAAGGCAAATGATGAGTGGTGACACATACGCATATGTGTCAAAAGTACTCCTTTTGACAAATGAATGGCACAAAGTTGTTGCCCTTGATGTCCTAGTGCTAACCATGCTTGCCCCTTGTTGAAATGATCAGTTTTGCCATGCCCCAAAGTTGAAATCTGGTGCTGACGGAGACATGGAGCAAATATGGCCTTTCCCTATGATTAGATGATCAATGCAAGATGTAAATGCATATTTGTGACCTTCTAGGTGTGTACTTCACTGCTATCACCTCAAAATTTTGCCCAATTCTACCCTCTTGACACATACGCATATGTGTCAAAAGTGTTGATTTTGAAGATTTGACTTCATGGGTGTGTTGCCTATGCCATGTGGATGCCTTCTACGCTAGCCCAATAAAAAATGAACACTTGGAAGACCCCCATGCACTGATTCTGGTGTTTGTAGTGTCTTTGAGGGTATTCTGGCCTAATTTGACTTTTGAGGTGTCAGAACAAGGGGCTTTTTGGAAATTTCACTTCCCAAGGGTGCATCTATACTAGGGCAACCCTCCCATGTACTTGCGTGTCAAATGTGACCACGGATATGTGAATAGAACCATATCTAGTGTTTCAGAGTCCCTAACTAAATCTGGCCCTGATCTCCCCATCTGTGAAGGTTTTGAGAAAAGGGAATACATATTCTGGATGTCCATGCCATTGGGAAGGAGGCTATGTCATCAGTTTCTCCATCCGAGTTGCTTTGACACATACACGTATGTGTCAAAAGTGGTCACCTGGTGCTTTGTCCTGCTTGAACCCCACGCCCATTTCAAATTGGTTCATTTTTTAAGCCCTTAAGGTTAGCTCTCGTGTTTTTTGCAATTTTCCTATTTTTGGCCCTATTTTGTCAGTTTTGGGTGTCTAGGTCTGTGGTTAGTGTGTGTAGCATGTTCCCAAACGATACACAAACATGTGTACACAGTTTGTTTACATATGTAATGTGTGTAGAGCCGCTAAACTCTCCTGCTGTGTCTCTCTAGCTTCGTGCACCCTCTGTGTGCTCTCTGCTCACAGCAGCTTTGAAGTGTAGTGGAACTGAATGTGCTCTATATAGTATATATAAGCTCTGTATGATTGGTCTCAGCGATTAGTAGAGTAGGTAAAGAGAACAGAAGCTCTGAAAAATCAAGCAGCTCTCTTTGTAAGCTCTCTCCTCAAAGACTAAGTACTTGACAATGAATAGTAGTTTTGCTAATATGTGCTCGAGCTCTTAGAAGACTTACCTCATGTCCCCAATTTTACCTCACCGATAGGTTAGTTGACATTCAATGCCCCTGTTTTGGCTATATGCGTTCCCTCTGAATCCTGATCTACAGCTCTAGATCTGAAGGTTAAGCGATGTGCTTAAACTGCTTTCTGTAGCTTTGTCACCGAACTGTGTTCTATCAATTTGGTCGCGATCTGTGTGCGATCTTGCGTTGACCTGCTTTTTTTATTTTTGATTTTTCTTTTAATTTTTATGGATTTTTTAAGATAAATAGTCAAAAAAATAGCATAATTTCTAGTAATTAGCCTATTAGACATAAATTGAAACTTCCAAGCCTATAATTATGTTCAATAGATGCATGTCAATAGCGTAATTTTTCATAGCCATCCGACCCTATTTGGGTCCTTTTTGCTCATAATTACGTGCTGCATTTTGGGCATAATTTGGCTTGCTTTGAAAAGAAATAAAAGAAAATATTAATTATTTACAATAAAGCACAGTTATCATTACAATTTGAAAGTACATCAAAGCAAAAATAGCAACAACTTGGCTACATTCCCGATGAACTAGCCTAATGCTCAAGACATTCTCTCTATATAACTCACGCACCTATCTCACGATTTACCTGTCTCGCACTCGTGCTCCCACCACCTAATCGAAGCACTATGTGTGATGACCCGCTTTAGGCTTAGGAGTGTGCAATGGTCGAAAAGATCTGTGCCTATGCAAGGCCATGTAGTGTGACCCTATTCATGCTTTTGAACAGATATGTAATTGGAAAGACATGCTGTGCGAGAAAGACGATCATGCGACAATGTCTTCCATGGGCTTTCATTAACGAGGCTTTCTAAGCTAGTTGTTGATCCGTCGAAGACAAATTCACTGCTTTGTGCCTTCTTATGGTTCTTGGAATTGTGGCTAGCTTTTCATAGCCTTATTATGTTCTTACCAATTCCAACCATTTTTGCTAGGTAGGAGCACTGACGAGAACCCAAACAACTTGAGTTATAAGTCCAAAGCTCTAAAGCGCATGTGTTTGTCGGCTTTCGTAACCTCTTTTGTCAATTAATGTACATGTTTTGATGGTTCGAAGATTGCTTTATGCTTTGGTTGCCATACCATCTTGGATTTCTTGCATTCTGGTTGTATCTCTGATGGCTTTGGCAATGAACCCTTTGGTTTCAGATCGTCCATTCGAAGGATCTTTCTTGTACCTTGCTGTTTTGTTTTCTGTGGTAGACTTTTCACCTGCGTTTGTTGGTGTAGGCGTGGACAGCTCTTCACCTTTTCGAACCCACCTCTGTGTGGTCTTTCTTTGACTCTTGTTGGTTCGTAGTGGTGCTAATGGCGATATTTGTGGTGCTTTTGCTTTAGGATTTTCCTGTATGGGAAGAGAGTCCACTTGGGAGTGTTCCTTTGTGTTAGCAATCTCTTTGATTGCTACTGCATAAGCTTCATCTGGCTCCCTTAGAGGTACCCACAACCTGTTTGTCGGCACTCTGAAAATGAATCAATCTTTTTCCCCAATTTGAGAAGCAGTTGTGTTTTCGTTGCCATATCCTTCCTAGTATAATTGGAACGTCCTGTATTGCAACTTGGGTGACAAAGAACTTATCCCTGCAAATTAGTTCACTGACATACAACAATGAATCACATACTCCATGCACTTTGGTTGCATGAACTGTGAAAGCTTTAAACATCGCTTTAGTTTCTTTGAGGCTCACATTCATTAACTTCTAGAGCAATTCGTAGGAGATGGTGTTTCCATTTACTTCAGAATCAATAAACACATAAGTTTGTATTCTTTCAATGCCAATTTGTACAGCAATGAATGGTAGAGGTGTCTCATCATGTGATGTTTCAAGTTCGCCCTCCTCAACCACAGTAAACTTATTCTGCTTAGAGATTCCATTTGTTAACGGAATCACTCCTCTCAACTTGTTCTTTCTAGCTCGTTCTTTGGCCTCTTCTTGAGCCATATCTACCACAAGTTTCTTCTTCTCTTGTCGCCACTTGGCATTATGCAATCTGTCCAATTCCGCTTGTGTGAAACGGAGTGTAATATTTCTTAATACGACATCCATTGATCCAATTGGGCATTTCTTCTCTATCCAAGGTTGATAATTTAACTGCCCCACTTGAAGATAGTCTTGAGATCACATACGGACCTCGTCCTCTCTTAGTGACTTTGGCTTAAAATTGTTTAAGAGTATAAACCAGAACAAGACCGCCTAGTTTAAAATCTTTGTTGATGATGTGACTATCGTGGAACTTCTTCTACTATCTTTTCAATGCATACATCCCTCCTACCACGGCCAGTCTAGTTTCATCGAGTCTTTCAAGTCTCATAGACAGTTCGTGTCTAGTCCAATTCAACTCCTTGGCCACTCGTAAAGTAGGAATTAGAAATTCCATAGGAAGTATTGCTTCGAGGCCGTACATCATGTTAAATGGTGTTGTTTCGATCGCCGTTTTGTAGGCTACTCTATATGCCCATATGGCTGAATGACTCCCAATCACTCTTTGATCCACTTACAATCTTTGTCAATACAGCTCCAAGTATCTTGTTGGTGCTTTCAACTTGGCCATTGGCTTACGGGTGATAAAATCCCAAGCTTATTGTGAATCACCATGAATTCACTTAGTAGATTTTCAATTACTTTGTTCAAGAAATGCGAACCTCGATCACTCATAATCTCAATTGGTAGACCGTATCTTGTGAACACATATTCATGCAAGAACTTTGCTGTGGTGTGGGCATCATTCTTCTACGTAGCCTTAGCTTCTACCTACTTCACTACATAGTCTGTCGCAACAATGATGTACTGAGCATGTGTGCAAGCTACTGGGGGGTCTATTGGTCCTATAAAATCAATGTCCCATTTGGCAAACGCTTGTGCTCCCATCATTGGTCTCAAAGGCATCTCATCTCTTCGTATTGGTGCCTTATATCTTTGACATTCGTCACATCGTTTCATGTATTCATTGGCATCACGAAAAACGGTTGTCCACCATAATTCGGAGTGCATTATTGCTTTAGCTGTCACATCTGCAGAGAAATGACCTCCCGAGATACTTGAATTAGCATAGTAAAGCACTCTCAAGTATTCATTTTATGTCACGCATATTCTCAACATACCGTCTTTTCCTCTGTAATAGAGTTGGTTGGCAATGATACAGAAATCTTGAGCCTGTTTTTGTAGGTATCGTTGCCGTAACTTACTCATTTTCTCTGGGAAGACGTTAGTAGACAAGAATTCTACTAATGACTCTGCCCATTTCGGTGTGATAGTAGACATTTGAAAGAGAGTGATGCAGTTCAATTCCACAGAGCTTGGCCCCATCTAGCATGAGCATTCTCTAACAAAGTTATACACATCTCTTTTCATGGTAGGCCAGTAGTAGACGCCCATTCGATCTATTCTTTTGAAGGTTTATTCAGGAGCCACATGAATGTTTCCTATTGCTATGTGAGCTTGCTCCAGATACGAAACAGCTTCCTCTCTTTCTATGCAAAGTCTAAGAACTTTATCTCTCCCTTGTTTGTACAATCTACCTACGATCATCGAAAAATGTCGTGTCTGCTAGATTAATGTGAGATTGATTTCCAATGAGATCGTGGGGCGTAAGGTACCAATAGTCAGCATTGGCACAAATGCTCTACTCCACTCCGCAATCATCTCTACATTGAACACCGCCTATTTTTTGATGCGCTATTGCTAGAAGTTCCTTTGGGAAAGATTCATAAAATTTGAGAAGCTAGAGGATTAGTTCGATCTGAGAAGCCTTTATTGGGCTTAGGTTCTTGGTTAAAGTTCCTGTCAGGGTCCTAAGAGTTGTGAACATTCAAAAGATTTAGGTTTGAGGGTTGACGTAGATTAGGGTTTGGCGGACAATCTCTAGCACAATGTCCGGGATCAAGACAATTAAGGCACAAATCCTCTCTGAAGACCTTCTCTTTAAGGAAAATAAGTAGCTAACTTATCTCCCATTGAGGATATCAAGACATAGTTGAAGAAGAATTATCAGAATAGGGTGTATGTAGTAGAGTAAATCAACAAATTTTTGGATTGTGCTAAAGGAAATTGTGCATTAGGGGAACATTGAGGTCTTTTTTTTGCCCTATAAGAAATACTAGAGAGAGAAAATCAAATGGAAATAAAGAAATAGAAAGTTCTAATAACATCATATTTTTAGAGGGGTAAATCCTTGAATTTTTACTAGTGAGATCCTTGGTTTGTCAGCTTTTCGGCCATTTAATGCTCTCTCTAAATTCAAAACATCAAAGATCTTGTGTCACATCAAAACATTCCAAGATCTTTTTCCCTCCTCTCTCGAAATTCAAACTTTCCTCTCTCTCTCTCTCTCTCTCTCTCTCTCTCTCTCTCTCTCTCTCTCTCTCTCTTCTTCTTTGCTCCCCATGAGATTTTTAAAATTTCACCTATTCAGCCCATCTTCTTCTTTGTCTCTCAAACCTGCAAACTTGCTATTAGTATGGTGGAAAGAGAAGAGAACTCTAGCAAAAGGGCCCTTTATCGTCTTCACATTGAGCTAGAAAGAGAATATGAGCCTCTTCATAAAAGGAGTAAAGTTTATACTTTCCCAAGGTCTGCACTACATACCTTGCAATTGCAATAGAGGAAGAATTTAGATTAATGGACAGATGGTGGCTTGTATCCCATAGATCCTATTAGAAAAACTAGCCCCCCATTTTTTAATAGTTCATCATTGATGCAGTTTGTTGGCAATGGTTATGGTGGGCTTCTTGGCTATACACAGAATCTTACAGCCGAGAGATATATCTTAAGATTGGAAAGTCACTTGCTAAATTAATAGAAGGACTCATTGTGTCAACAACTTGTAGAGTGCAAGGAGAAGATTATGGGTCTTGAGAAAAGCTTGAATACAGAAAGGAGAAAACAAACAAAGCTTGGATATCAACAAAGGCAAAGAAGACTCAAGAATATAGAGAATCTAAAGCGTGGAGGTGGAGGTTGTAGCAAACAGATACAAGCAGTAAGGTAAGGAAATTTCTCTCTTCATGGTTTAAATAGATTATTGTATTTAATTTTGGTGGTTATTTTTAAGCCAATATTTTTGTTTCTGATGTAGTATTTATGTTGTTCTTTGTAGGTTATTACTCCAACCATATAAGGAATAGAAAGACGTGCTTAGAGCATCACAACACTATAGTGATGTCCTTCCTCCAATGCTAGTTGGGAATATAATGGAGGAGAAATGTTCAAGAAGGCAAAGAAGCAGTGTCTGAATACTTTCTTGAAAAGTTCTTGTTTGGAGCTAGGGGAAGTCCAAAGAACTGAAGGAGAAGAAGCTGAAAGCCTCTTTGTTGCCAAAGCCATCATCAATTAGATAGGTTTGTCAATCTATTAATAATAAGGTTATGGAGATGCTGGGGAAGCCCTTCCGTATCACAAATACTTATGTTGGTAAGAAAAAAGACCTTAAATTTGATGAATTCATTAATATATTATTTGATCTTATTACTTTACAAAGAGCTATGATTAAATTTTATGACCTTTCCCATGAAGAGGCCAATGGGGTTGCAAAGTTTGTGATCAAGCTAAATGAGTCTGAGATTCTGAAATCTAGAAAGCTTGAAAGGGTTTCAATAACTCTTATGAATAGAGCTCTTTTAACAGAAGGTGATTTATTCTTGAAAAAGGATCCAAAGCACTTTAGTGTTCGGTCAAAGCAGCATATTTGGTGGCTTGGGGCTTTTGAGGTGGATTATGAGGATTTCAACATACTGCATTGGGATTTCCATCACACTACTATACCACAGGTTATCAAAGTCCAGCAAGGAGGAGAAGAATTGTATGTTGAGGGTTTTGGGAGATACAAGGTGGAGTGGCATATGGCAGGTGATTTAAAGACTTTGAAATGTATGTATAATGTGTCAAAGGGGGCAAATGTTTGTACTGTATGTCTGCAGCAGCAGCAGTTGGGGAATGTAAGTCTTCAAATTGGATCAAAACCCATTGACAAACATGTAAAGGACAATGGGCTCCAAGCAATTCTTGATATTCCTCTTACACATGTTCATATATGCACATTACATGCCCTTTGTAGGGTTATAGAAAAGCTAGTGCATCTCTATATAGGCTTTGCATGGAAGCTCCAACCATTATCTGCTAGACAAGAGGCCATTAAAAAAGTTGTGGGCACCATGCCATGTCCCTGCAAGTGTGAAAGACCTTTGTTTTTGGCACCCATTGTCCTTCTTGTGCTCTTTTCTTTGATTGAAAGCCCTCCCTTGAAGAGCAGTGTTTCTTACAAGCGTTTAACGTTATTTCTGGGTGGAGAAGCTTTGCCTTTGGGGATCCACATATATGTAGATCCAGGTTGTGTGTTGATTAGTGACTTTCTCATCCATTTCTTCGTTACTATGCTTTGGCTTTATGGAAGAACCTTTCTGAGCCTTGATCCGTTTAGAGGCTCTTTCTTGTACCTTGCCCTTTTGTTCTATTTAGTAAATGCTATTCCTAGAAAGCCCTCTATTGGTGGTGTGAAGGCAATGAGATTTCTAGGATTCCATGGAGAAATAGGAAAGATTAGCTCAAGAACAGGTGGATCCAACATTAAGTGGAATCAGTGGAAATCACTACACAATGCAATAAAAGATCATGGTGATGATGGCCAGGCCCGTAATAGGAAGGCAGCAGTGTGGAAGGCATTAGACACAATATTTTTCTTCTGCGATAAGACATTTTGGTAAGAGGGGGACCTGTCTGAGTATAAGAGGTAGCTCAATAAGTTCAAAAAATCCATGATAGAAGCATGGAGTGGTCAGCACTTTACACACTACATGAGATGTATTTTCCTACTTTACCTTTGATTACTTATAAAATGAATAATTTCGATTTTATTTTATGATTCAATCAAGTGACTCCATGCTTCTTCCTAATCTTACTCCCTAGTTTACAGCATATACTTTACAATCATACTCCCTGGTTTGTGAAAGAATATGGAAGTTTATCTATCTAGTCAACTCAAGGCATGGAGAAGTCCCATTATCAAGCAAGATCCAGATATTTCAGACACACAAGACATGGTGGTGGAAAAAACAAAGCAAGCAATCTATTAGAAGTCTTCCAATGGTTTTACAGACAATACTGGCATAAAACAAAGTCAAAGGAGGCCAAAGTGTTATATGAGAGCTCAGATACAACAAGGACTATACAAATTTACTGAAAATAGACAGAGAGCATATAGGAGGTTAGATGCAAGAGAAAAGTTTTTACAATGGCTTGAAACTAACCAAAGGGATGGACTTCAAGGCAGAGCTTGACTTGATGATGGATTTCCTTGCTCTTCTTTGGTGTTGTCTTTAGTCTCCCACTCTATCGGTCCTCTGCACTTCAAAAGCTCTTGTTTCCTATATCGCACCATATTTTTCATATTCTTTGCACTACCTGTATGTGCAAGGACATATGCACCTAGAGTAGCATAGTATGCTGCCCTAGAGGCTACAACACCAGGCATATAGCCAAAGACCCTAATAGCCTCCTGCTTCTCTACAAGTATTATTTTTTCCACTCCCCTATGCAAGGGTTGAGATCCAACAACCCTTGAGAGGGCCTTCAAAGCTAGAAATGGAACTCCTGGATTTGTGCTAAATTTATTGTGGTAAATTATAATTGTATATGTATTTATGTTACCTATGTAATGACCCAAGCTTTGATTTCTGCCTGTGCCATGGGCCTTGAACCTTTTGCTCTCCCTAAGAACTTATTTGGGTCTTCAATGTCAATCTACAAAAATAAAAATCTTAATTTAGATACTTTGTTTCAATCCTTCATGTGAAAAAATATCAAATACAAACTTATACCTGTGGATTTTCATCATTTTCTATCAGCTCAGTTGAGTGAAGATTTATTGAGTTCTTTGGTTGAGTCTCTTGTGGCACTATTTCCTGAGCATATTCAAATCCCATATCTTGAATATTTGTCTCCTTTGAATTTATTGAAATTCCTCTTCTAATGGAAGGCCTTTGCTTTCATAAGCCACACAAAGATCTGTGAAGTATTGCCCTACTGGAGCTTTGTCCAATAAAATTATCACCCTGGGTATCCAATGTAGAGATGGGATCTATTGAACTATCTATAAAGCCTCTATCATTTTGTCCCCACTTTGCAATGATGGCTAAACAATAGTCTTCCCTCAATTCATAAAGATGTTGTATGTCATTGAGCAGGACATAATCTTTGTTGTTGATTCTGTAGCTTGGAAATGTTGGAATAGCTTGCAAAGGGTTTTCCAAGTCAATATCATCATCATTGATATTCTGCTCAACCTTGGTTAAATTATGGATCTTGAATTTTGCAATATCAAAAACCCTCCAAGTTCTCCTCTCTTCCTATTCCTTTTGAAACTCCTCAGCTGCATCATCAACCTCCTGTGCCTCAACATCAGCTATCTCTACCTCTCCCTTTGCTTCAGATTTGGGAAGACTCTCTGATATCCATTGAAAGAATACAAGAAGTGCCATATCCTTTTCTAGAATCTGGTAATTACCATTGACATGCCACTCACATTTCTCCAATATCCTCTTGAAATCATATTCAAGGAGATTCCACTTGTGGGGACAGGAAGATGACTTAGAGATATAGCTTGCCTCAACAACATCTAAGAAGTGGACATAATTGTCAACCCTATGATCCCTTGTGAAGAGGAGAAATACCTCTAACAAATCCATGAACCTATTTGAAAGGGATTGAAGGAGAGAATTGAGGTCCATTGGTGTGTTGAACATCTGGCTTATACTTGACAATTTAGATACATTTCCAGTACTCATAAGAAATTCAAAAACTTTGACCTCTGGAGCATCTTCAACATCCTCAACCTCTAGATCTGCAAATGAGAGCTTCCTCTTACTCATCCTTGTAAATCTTGAGGAAAGGTAGATATCATTGAGCTACACGAAAATGGAAGGGAAGGTAAAAGGAGGTATATGAGGAATTCGAATAACTCAACAATGGTAAAAAAAAAATGCTATAAGAGGTGTAATTGGAATACGTAAGGATTATGGGCATGAAATCTTGGAAAAGGTCTTAGTAGTTAACTATTGATGAGTTGCACGAAAATAGAAGGGAAGCTCAAAAAAGCCATATGAAGAATTCACGCAGCTCAACAATGGTAAAAAAATATGCTTTAAGGGTTGTAATTGGAATACTGAAGGCTAATGGGCATGAAATCTTGGGTGTAATTGGAATACTGAAAGCTAATGGGCATGAAATCTTGGTAGTTAACTATTGATGGGCTGCGCAAAAATAGAAGGGAAGCTCAAAAAAGCTATTTAAAGAATTCCCGCAGCTCGTCAATAGAGATTCATATGCCTGAAAGGCCAGGAGGTGTATGTGTGTGTGTGTGGAGTGTTATTGTGGATGAAAATGGGCAATATATGAATGATTCAGAATGTAAAGTGTCATCATAAAATCCTTTTCCTTTTTATAGGTGAGAAATTTGACTGTTGCCTCACACATGTGTAGCACATTTCCCAAGGTGCCACATGTGTGAGGCAACGATCACATTTCTCACCTATAAAAAGGTGAGGAGAAGGGAAGTATTACTTTATATTCTCTCCACTCCAACCCATACCTTCCTATTTCGAATTCCATTTTCTTGCCTATACACATACATTGCACACACACCTATTGATGAGCTACGCGATTTTACAAGGACACTCCCCCCACCTTCTCCATTGAATTCGCACAGCTCATCAACATATCCTGATTCACACTTATTGCCAAGCAAGTCCAACTCACACCCTCTAAAAACCATACTATTTCTCATTGATGAGCTATGCGAATTAAGAAGGACACTCCACCCTTGTTCACTATTGAATTCGCACAGCTCATCAACTGTCTGTTTTTCACCCTCATTGCCTAGCAAGGCCCATATTCAACCTATTCCCCACCTCACACCCACTAAATAACATATTTTTGCCCATTCACGAGCTACGCGAATTTAGAAGAAAGCTCGCCATTTGCTTTACACAGATTTAGCACTGCTCATCAATGGAAAATTTTCTTCCCCAAGGCTAAGCTTTGCCACTTACATTGCTATTCTTTACCTCCTTCGCTTTTAGATATATTCTTTCACATTGACAAGGTGCGCAAATTAGGAAGGGAACCTCTTTCTCCTTGTGAACTGATTTTGCATAGCTCATCAACACTTCTTTGCTATGGCTAGAACCAAGCAAACTTCAAGGAAGGAAAAGGTTGACCCTAGAGGCATACCAGCCAAGATATACAAGGGTTAGAGCCAGGAAAGGAAGAAGCCACCCATGACAAAATGAAAGTTCAAATAGTATGTCACCTCCCTTAGAGAGATAAGGAGGGCAGTGAAAGAATTGAACCTTGCAATACCAAGGCTACCTTTCCAAAGGCTATGTAGGCAGATATGTGACCAGAGGAGTATTTCCATGAGATGGCAGAGATCAGCCCTTGATTGTCTCCAGGAGGCAGCTGAAGATTTCATCATTGAGTTTTTCCAGGACTCTTATATTTGAGTTGCCCATGCTCACAGAGTCACTCTCATGGATAAGGACATGGTTGTCCTTAGAAGGCTGATGTATAGATTTAGTAAATTTCTTAAGCCTGTACCATTCAGGGATGAAAAGACCTTCAACATATTGAATATACCTCCATGGAGGAAACCAAAGCCAGAGGATAAAAAATCCAATGAGGAGGAGGTCAAGTACAAAGATGAGGAAGGGGGACATAAGAGGCAGACCTAAGCAGGATGCAAGGAGGGGGATGGAAGAAGAGAGAAAGGCAATGGAGGAGAGTGAAGAGCAACTAGCCTACCTGGAGCAGGAAATGAAGGTACTTTTCACCAAAGTTGATGCAGATGGATTCCTTGTAGTTGCCTTCCCTCCAGATGATATTGTGAAGAGAGAGAACTACATTGTCTTGGACCATGAGTGCCTGACACTACTTAGGGACATCAAGAGGGAGATAAGTGACACCATTGTGCTAGCATCATTGAGGTAGGAGAAGTCTTATGCTTTAAAAATTTTATTCTTTTATTTCACAATATCAAAATCCCATCTTATTTGAATGTCTATGTTCTTGAAGGGTAATGATGCATAGTTTCCAGCTGGGAGTGCAACAAAAGGTGGAGGTTATTGATCCCTCCATATCAGTGTATCTCAGGAGGATGGACACTGAGGTTGCTTCATTTAAGCACTGGGTGGCCAAAATTGATATGGAGACCCTTGAAGTGGTCTTACTGCCCTATAATGAAGGGTAAGTCCTTTTAACCAGAGCTTCTGTAATTACAAGATTGATATAGATTTTCCAGAAGCCATTAGAGTCTAACATTTACAACTAATAATGATTTACGGAAGCCATTGGACTCTCATTATCATAGACATAGTTGACAAGAAATGTTTTTATCTCAATTCTATGAGAGGATCACATGGTATAGCAAAACTGTAAGCAATTTCATAAAACCTTCACTATGGTTACTTGAAATACTATATTAGGTCAACCACTAATTTCTAATACATTGATTGTTTTGTTTTGTATAGATGTGCAATGAGATTCATGTAGCTTCTGAAGAGTTGTCCACCAATGCCTCCAATCTTATCTACAGTTGAGTATCACCAAATCAAGGTACCTTGATCTCTTAGTTATGTTATACAATCATGGTTTTCTGCCTTTCTTAAGAGTAGTCTAATTTCTCCTTATTCATGTAGTGTCCAATCCAATCTGACTCCCACTCATGTGGATGGAGGGTTGTTATAAATGCTGAGAGGATGATTAAGTTCATTTATGACAATGAACAGAAGAATATAAAAGTGTTTTGTTTAGATGTGCAATGAGATTCATGCAGCTTCTGGAGAGTTGTCCAGCAATGCCTCCAATCTTATCTACAGTTGAGCATCACCAAATCAAGGTACCTTGATCTCTTAGTTATGTTATACAATCATGGTTTTCTGCCTTTCTTAAGAGTAGTCTAATTTCTCCTTATTCATGCATTGTCCAATCCAATCTGACTCCCACTCATGTGGATGGAGGGAGGGTTGTTATAAATGTTGAGAGGATGATTAAGTTCATTTATGACAATGAACAGAAGAATATAAAAGTGAGTATTTCAATCCACCTCTTTTGTAATGCAAAAAAATTCTACACTTATTTTTACAACCCTCTTACTTTCTAACTCCCTTTTCTTGTTTTGGCCAGTTTTCCTTGGATTGTTACAATGATACACAAGTCTGGCTTGTAAGAGCCAGAATCATTGTAACAATGGTTGTGAATAATTTTCCTCTACAAGAGTCAGAAGAAGATAAAAAACCATCTAAGAAAATAAAGAGTAAAAGAGAAGGGACAGCAGGCACCTCCAAGGAGCAGGATGAGAAGGAGAAGGTCCCTACTCCTAAGAAGCCAAGGACTCCAAGGAAATCCAGAAAGGCTAGAGAGGAGAAAGTGGAGGAGCAGAAGGAGGAGAAGGAGAAGGAGCAGAAGGAGAAAGAAGAAGCAGAAAGAGAAAGAAGAGGAGAAGGAGAAGGAGAAAGAAGAGGAGGAGGAGAAAGAAGAGGTGAAAGAGAAAGAAGAGAAGAAGAAGGAGAAAGAAGAGAAGGAGGAGGACAAAGAAGAGAAGGAGGAGAAAGAAGAGAAGAAGGAAGAGAAAGAAGCGGAGAAGAAAGAAGAGAAGGAGGAGGACAAAGAAGAGGAGAGGGAAGAGAAGGAGGAGGACAAAGAAGAGGAGGAGGAGAAGAAACAACAACAGGAGGAGAAGAAAGAGGAGGAGAAGAAGGATCAGAAGGTGAAGCAAAAGAAGAAAGCAAGAAAGGCAGAAGAGAGAACACCACCAAACACCCCTTCAAAGCCAATACCTGCCTCTACCAGGATGAGTCCAAGACACAAGAAATAGATTGACTCTTCTCATTAAAAAAATACTTTGTACATCCATTTTCCCTTTTGGGTTACATTTAGGTGGAAGTTTTTTTTATATCTCCAGCATTTTGTAAATCCTTGATAGTAATCTCCAGCAACCTTCTTAATCCGAGATATGTAATCTCCTACAGAAAAGGCAAACAAAAGTTTGCACTTGTAAATATAATTCAAAGTAATTTGATATGTAAGTCTTTGAAGAAATCAATCTGATTATGTTTTCATGTTTCTTTTACCTAATTACTTAAACAGCAGCATTTTGGATGTCTTTGCATCTTATATTCCTTTCACTCCTTTTAGAGACCTGCAAAGAGTGTAAAGTAAGAAGATATGCATGCTAGTATGAAATGTTAACAACATTAATGTTAGTGTCAAACAAACTTGCCTTTTTGTCATCCACTTTGAAATAAAATGACTTTGGCAATTCAATTTCTTCATTTAGAAGATTCTGTCTCACTTGTTGCAATGTACACATGGCCCTTATCTTTAAAATAGTGATAACTTCATTGTTAAGCCACAAATCAAGATCAATGACTGGATTCACGCCAAAATCTTCCATGTCTTGGTCTAGAGGGATTAGGACACCACCCACATGGTGCCATCTACTATAATAAAACGTCAAAATGAAGTTTTGTGTAGCAACCATATATTTGCAAGAAATTGACTCTTGATGCACCTTACATGTGATTCCACTAACTACTTTTGTGTCCCAGCCTTCATCAACAAACTGAAGAACATTTTTTGCTTGTAAGCTTCTCACTGAGAACAAAGTTTTACACCTTCTAGCTTGAATATTAGAGAAGAAGTCTACAAACACAAGGATAGGCATGAAGAGGACAATTTTGCTCTGTTTACTGGCAATATTAGGTTTCATACATCTCTGAAGTTCATTGAATAGCTTACATCTATAGCATTCACTTGTGCTAGAATTTGGTAAAGGCCACTCCTCACACCCAAAATCAGGAAGTGGAAGCTTGGTCAGAGAACCCCATGATCCTTGTGAGTTAGGAGAGACATAGAAATGGTCATAAAAGAACACACCATTCTCTGCAAGGGACCCTCTTGTTCTTCCTTTATAGAGTTCCTCTCCAACAGAGGCATGAAAAACATCAATCATATCAACAATACACTCCACTGGCTGCCATTCCTCTAAGTTGGAGGGATATAAATCTACAAAATCAAAAGCTAAATGCTAGAAATATATAAAATCATAAATCTAACTTTAGTTTTAACATGCAAAGAGAACTTATAGTTAGGCCTGTGTAAAGGAAGATCCCAGGTATTTGGTTGAAGATGGTATGCATAAAAACATGTTGTACCAGCACCTCTTTGATTGTCTTCATGTTTGAGCCGTGTCTAAAATCCTTCACTCTTCCTTTCCAACACGAAATGAATGGATTGGTGGTTACCTGTTTCTTTCTCTTGTTTTGTTGCATAGTTATCCAACTACCCTTAGCTATGGTAATAGGAATCCATCTACCCTCCTGCATATCAAATGTATTATATGTGGATATATATTCAATGGAGGTACTAGGACGTTTAGATCTGGCATAGTTTTCTATAGCCAAAAAATGAAGAAGAAGAATGAGCAAGAGAAGGAGAAGGGGGAACAACAAAATTCAAAATGGCGAGAAAGAGGGGGGGGGGGTGCTTTTGGCTCTAAAGAAAGTAGGTGGCCTCGTGAAGAGAGAAGGCTGAGCTCGACATTGTCATGATGGTTTGGGGGTGAAAAAAGAAGAGCTAGAGGAGGAAAAAGGTGAGCTTCTGACATGAAAAAGACCCTTTCACGAATTTTCCCCTAAATAAAATTAGCAAAAGAAATGCACTTCTTATTTTCAAAAAGAAAGATTCCATAGAGTAAGCTCTCCTCTCATTGGCTAAGAGCACTCCCTCTCTACATGCTAAAAGGAAAAAAAATGACCTCAAAGTTCCCCTAATGATTTGGAGAGATATTATCATCACTTCCTCATCTTATTACAATATGCACCTCCAAGAATGACTTAAGAAGTCAAGGTGGCTAGATTCATTATAGCTTTGAACCCTCCATTGAATTCTCATTTGCAATCTCTTTGATTGGCTACTTTCATAGACGTATTGGATGGTGGGAAGCCAATGGAGTAAGAAGTGAATTTAACCAAGAAGTGCAAGGAGGAACCTCTACCAAATTGGGATGTTAAGTGGAATCATTCCAGCTTCAAATCTAATCCTCAATGGGAGATAAGTTAGCTACCTATTTTCCTTAAAGAGAAGGCCTTTAGAGAAAATTTGTGCCTTAATTGTCTTAATCCAAGACATTGTGCTAGAGATTGTCCTCCAGACCCTAATCTACGTCAACCCTCAAACCTAAATCCTTCAAATGTTCACAACTCTTGGGACCCTAACAAGAACTTTAACCAAGAACCTAACCCCAATAAAGGCTTCTCAGATCGAACTAATCCTCTAGCTTCTAGAATTTTATGAATCTTTCCCAAAGGAACTTCTAGCAATAGCACATCAAAAAATAGGTGGATTTGGAGGACCGTAAGGAGCATTCAAGGGTAATGAAAGTCAGTCTAATGTTGGATCTCAAATAGTGAGATATAATCCTAAAGCAAATCAAGGTGACAAATCTAAGGCTCAAGTGAATCAATTCATTACAAGAGAAGAAGGACATAGAGATCAAGCTAGCTTATGTCTATTTCAATATTGAGCACCAAGGAGCAAATCAATATTATAGGTGTTAAGAGGCCTCAGTTCCAAATTTCATAATTTTCCAACTCTTCTAAATAATTTCCCTAATAAATTTATTCCTAAAAGCTCATTAAATTAGAAAATTCTCTATACTCTTAATTCACAAATTAAGGGAAATTTATCCTAGGTTATACTAAGTGAGAGGAAGTGATTAACAAATCCTCTTAGCTTAATTAAGTGTTTAGTTAATTTCCCCATAAATTCTATGTTATTTTTTCACTAATTTTAGAATTTTAAATTCCATAATTACACATCTATTTATCTTCTCCTAGTCCCCTACTCAATTTTCTAAAGTAACTCTTTAATTAGATTTCCCGAAATTTCATCATTATAACGACACTACCTTCTCAATTAAAAATAAAATTAAGCATTTTTTCAAAAAATAAATATATATATATATATATAATACGTAAAGAGGAGTGAGTATTTATGTTTCTAGAGTAAAGAATCTCTAGTTTGAATAAATAAAAGAGAAAATTTACATATTCTACTAGCGAAAAATGATAAATTACGTTTTCCTACTAGCAAAAATGATTAAATAGAGGTTGCCAAACAAGATTTCTCTTCCATATGGGTTAGGCAATGATGTAGGTAGGGGGGTCTTTATATAGCCTCTAGGGGGCCAGGTGACTGTGTAGGGCTTATTTTAGCCTCTAGAGGGCCAGGTGACTATGTAGAGCTCATTTTAGCAACAAGATGCGCCTCTCTTCTTGTAGTTCTTTATTTGATTGGCTGAGAATGTGCTAAAAATGTGTTTAACCCCTCTTTTGAGGACTTGCTAAATTTCTTACATTCTCTCTTATCCATTGGGTGCTCCTGGAGTGGAAAGTTTTCACATTTTTTCCTTTTGTGCTAATTCCACTTACATTCTTTCTCCTTATCCACAATAGTTTGGAAGAGAAACTTTCATTTCTTACTCAAATTTGGGTATGTCAACCTTCCGAGAGCGAAAAACTCCAAGGAGGTAATTTCTGAGTAAGAAAATTCATACTATTAAATTTGCATAGTTCTCTAGGAAACTCTAAGTTCACTAACTTTGAAAGGGACAAGATCCCTCAAGTACGCACAAACTTACACAAGATTGCACAAAGATCAAGCATAACAATTGAAATCTCCATGCATAGGGTGTAACATAGGGTAAAGATCAAATAAAAGCATCAACACAAGAATGGGTTCAATCTCCCCCTCCAAATGGCGGCACCCTTTCCATCTTGAGTATTTATATATTAAAGGGTGCCCTTTGTGCCAAAACTAGGGTGCATGACAAGGGGCTTCTTTATTTACAAGAAGGAGCTTTTATCCCAAAAGCAAGCTCCTATTTTTATTGTATGTCTTATCTGTTTATCTCAAGGCTATTTACAAGTGCACCCTCTTAGGGTATTTATTTACAAGTGACTATTAACCATAGTCATAATAAAAATCTGGGTAATCTCGGCCGCTAGTAAGCCGTCCAAAATGTGTTCCTGCCATCCATCGCGATCCTGCCCTTCACTTCATTATCACTCTCTCCAACCTACAGTTGTCCATCACACACAATTAGTATTCAATACACCAACAACAAACAGTAAATCGATCAATTCAATCTAGCTATCCATAAGAGTATAGTGCCCATTAACCATGGATGTTACGCACTAGGAGGGTACGGACACCCCATAACATCCCTCCTACCCAGGATAGCAACTGTCCTCAGTTGCTTCACTCACAACTATCTAGTGTGTGATTATAAGAGTCCAGAAGTTTGGGATAAGTACGGAAAAACGTTTAGGGAAACCATTTAGCATCTTCTCTAGGATGGTTCTTAAAAGTCACAAGATAATGGTTATACACAGAACCAACACGTGTGGTGGTAGTCTCATGGTCTACTATAGCATCAGGGAGTAGTTGTTCCTCTTGATCCACCAATTGAGGAGCTTCATCATATATAGGATGAGATGGAACAGTACCCTTAAAAGGTTTCAAGAGACTAATATGAAAAGAATTATGTATCTTCCAATGATTAGGCAATTCAAGACGATATGCAACATCATTAATTTTGTGAATTACTTTGAAAGGTCCATAAAATCGTGGTGCTAGCTTCACAAAGGGGTTAGTGTCAACACTTTTGATACGATGCTTTTGAATGTGAAGCATCACATAATCTCCTATCTTAAAAAGATAAGGCTTCCTGTGCTTATGAGCTTGACGAGCAAACAATTCTTGTGAGTGGGAAATGGCAGCACGAACATTAGCATAAATTTTATCAAAATCAACAGTTAAATTGTCAGCAACATCAGGAATAGTATTTGATAATCGTGTAACAGGTGTAGGGAGTGTGTGACCATATACTATTTCAAAAGGTGCTTTTCTAGTAGCAGAATGAGTGGTGTTATTGTATGCAAATTGCAAAATGTGTATGTAGTCATCCCACCTTTTTGGTCGTGTATGAACATAAGCTTTGAGAAAATCAATGATTGTGCGATTAGTGATCTCACTCTGACCATTGGATTGTGGATGGAATGTAGTAGAATAGTCTAAGGTAGTACCTAGATTAGAGAATAAAGTTTGCCAAAATGCACTACAAAACGTGGAATCTCTATCAGATACTATTACCTTAGGTAACCCATGGTGAGTGAACACATGCTTCAAAAATAAGTTAGCGGCTTGAGGTGCAGACAATTTCTTATTACAAGGAATGAAATAAGCATGTTTGCTAAAACAATCTATGATGGTCCAAATCATGTCATGCTTATGCATCGTTAGAGGAAACAACGTAACAAAAATATGTTCCCAAGGTCTCTCGGGAATAGGGAGTGGATGGAGTAACCCTAACTTCTTGCTTATGGTAGACTTAACCTTTTGACAAATCAAACATTTAGCAACAAAGGATTTGACATCTTGTTTCATAAGAGGCGAAAAGAAGTCACGAGATAGATTTTGAAATGTGGCTGCTACACCTCTATGGCCCGCATAAGGTGGATTATGCAATTTCTCTATGAGAGGGTTTCGAAATGGTTTAGAGATGCACAATTTCTTTTGAAAATAGAGAAATTTGTCTTGAATAGAGTAATCAACAATTGATTGTGCATTGGGTTGATTCATTTGAGTCCAAATATGCTTAAAATCATCATACAGTGCATAAGTGTCACGCATAGATTCAAATGAAATACCATGAATGACCGATAGTAGGTGATTAAGAGTTGGCTTTCTACTCAAAGCATCTGACCAAGATGGTATTGAAGAATTGGTTGAAAACTTTGAATAAATGCGGCCCACTTAATATGCCTATCTGAAATCAATGGCTATGAGAATAAATGTTTTAAACTTTGATGAACAGTTTTTATAACAAAGTCAGTACCCATCAAATAATGCTTCCAAATTTTAAGTGCATGCACTACATCAGACAATTCCTTATCATAAGTGCTATACTTAACTTGTGTTGGTCTAAATTTTGTGCTTTCATAAGCAAGTGGATGGTTATCCTGCATTAAAACAACACCCAAACCTTTCCCACTAGCATCAGTAACAACCACAAAGAAGGGACGATTAAAATCAGGTAATTGGAGTACTGGTGCATGTGTTAAAGCGTATTTAAGTGCTTGAAAAGACTGATCCTGCACTTTAGTCCATGTGTAAGGTGTATTCTTCTTTAGCAACAAGGTGAGATAGTGAGCTTTATATGAAAAATTGCACACAAATTTCCTGTAGAAACTACATAAACCAAGAAAAGAACGAAGTTCATGCAAGTTTTTGGGTCTTGGCCATGATTTGATAGCTTGTATCTTCTTTGGGTCAACCTTTATCCCTTCCTTAGATACTATGTGACCTAGGTATTCAATTTTTTGTTGGAAAAACATACTTTTCTCTGGGTTAAGATAAAGTTGATTTTCCTTGAGTGATTGGAACACTTTAGCAAGATGTTTCTTGTGTTCCTCTTCGGATTTACTAAAGACTAGTATATCATCAAAGAACACTATAACAAAGTCTTGGTGATCTATGAAGATCCTATTCATCATCCTTGTGAAGGTGGCCGGTGCATTTGTCAAGCCAAACGGCATGGCAAGGAATTCATAATGACCGGTTTGTGTATGAAACGCAGTCTTATAAATATCCTCACTAGTCATCCTCACTTGGTGATATCCCGATTTTAGATCCATCTTGCTAAAAGTGGTGGCCCCCTTAATCTTGTCCAATAGATCATCTATACGTGGAATAGGAAACCTATTCTTGATAGTGATCTTATTCAATGCGCGGTAGTCTATACACATGCGGTATGTACCATTCTTCTTTTTGACAAGGAGAATGGGTGCCCCATATGGTGAACTACTTGGTCTTATGAGCTCTCGGTTGAGTATCTCTTGAACTTGAGACTTAATCTCTTGTTGTTCAAGAGGGTTTACGCGATAGGGAGCTCGACAAGGGGGTGCGCTACCATGAATGGTCTCTATGCTATGGTCCTCAGGTCGAGACATAGGTAAACCAACGTTAAATCATGCATAAAACACTCTTGAAATTGAGCAAGAAAATCTTTTTGTGCATCATTACAATGTGATTCTTGTGCAGTAGATATTTCATTAATGTACACAAGAAATGCTTTATCTCGTTTGCGAATGGCCCTTTTAGCTTGAGTGTGAGATAGTAATGGTTGATCTTCACTTTCAAATGCAGTATGTAAACAAATTTGATGACCTTCATACATGAAAGTAAGAGAACGATTGCTATAATCAATCTTAGGATTTAATTCATGGACGAAATGGCATTCCTAAGATGATATCTATCCCATGCAATGGAGCAACAAGAAAAGTACACTCTTGAGAGTTCTCAATTGAAATCTTTAAGTTTTCCACTTGTTGAGTGCAATTGTACTTTTGGTTATTGAAAGCAGTCTTAACTTTGTATCCAGATGGTGTAAGAGGTAGATTAAGAGATTTAGCAATGCAATTCGAAATAAAATCATGGCTACTTCCATCATCAAACAAAATACTCACTTCTTTTCCTTGCACAATACCTTTGATTTTTAAAAGAGTGTAAGGTGAAATGGATGAGGGTTTAGGGTTACCTTCATTCGCTTGATCGTCATTACCCTCATAGTTTGGATCGTAATCATCATCGTAGTCGTCGTTGTCTTCCAAATCCGCTTCTTCTTCTAGGATAGGCTCATCTTCGACCATGGTGACTTGAGCAAGAGGGTGAGCTTTTTCTTCTTTCTTCATTGGGCGTTTGTCTGCATAATGTCCTAGGCGATGATAATTGAAGCACTTTACCCTCTTCAAGCGGTCCTAGGCCCTTTGGTTGGAAGTGTCGTTGGTCTTCTTGAAGTTAGGATGAGCGCCTTGACCGTTAAAACCGTTGTGGTTGCCTTGACTGTTGTTGACGACCTTTGCTTTCTTGTCCTCCCAAGAGTGTGGTTGTGCTTCCTCTCTTTTAAAGAAGGGATGCTTGAATTTATTATACCTGTCACTTATAAAAGACGAAGCAAGCCTCTTGCCTTGATTAAAATTTTGATGCTCTTGCTTCATGTGATTACCCCTAAGCTTCTTTTCACTATTTAGTGCTAAAGAGATTGCTTCAACCAAGGAGTGTGGGTGAAACATCTCAATATCCCCTGAGACCTGCTGGCTAACAGGTAGCTTTAGGCATTGCTATGCCGAATTCACCAACAGGGCCCTCTTAGACCCGGCCATCTTAATCCATGATAAAGGGATTGTTGCCATATTGGCTCACCCTGGGGTTGTTACCGCTCTTGGGCTCACCCGTCACCTGAGGGACTGTTGCTCCTTCTTGAGCTCACCCGAACCTGTGGGGATTGTTGGCTCTCTTGGCCTCACCCAGAACCTTGAGGGAATGTTTCTCATCTTGAGCTCACCCTGAAACCTGTAGGGACTGTTGCCACTTTTGGGCTCACCAAGACGTCAAGGGACTATTGGCTCTCTTGGCCTCACCCATTCCTTCCTTCGGTGTTGCATGATGCCCACTCATCTTCATCTCTGATGGTGGGTAGAGGAGTTTTACGTGTTTCCAATCCCACGTTATTGTCCCACTCACTTTTGGCATAGTGGTGGGTAGAGGAGTTTAATGTATATCCAATCCCACGACCTTGCCCTGTTTAAGGCGGATCCCACTACTTGGGTCCAGGTCCATCGTTCTTTCCTCTGGAGGTCCTCCTTTCTAAGGAATGAAGGGGGTAGTCTCCGGCTCTCATCCTTTGTTTGAACCGTGCTGGTCCATCCCTTCTCTGGCTGGCGGCTGACTTCCTGTCTCTTTCATGACACCACCCCCACAACAAGTCCCATTCCAAGTTGCGAGCTTCCTTATGATAAGCCACCCGTCCCATAACAGGCGCTTCCTCCACAGGTGGCTCCATTTTGCTTTGTCATAGATACATGCATTCTTGTACACTTTTCTGATCTTTGCCTTTGATAAGAGCGTTCCTCACACCTGACTTCTCACGAGGCACAGAGGGGAGTATTGACCACACGCCCTCCCTCCAAGGCGCTACAATTCCGCTTTCAGCTCTTGCACATTGATCACCAGTCAGCTCCTGGCCTTGCTTGGGGAGTGCTTTTCCTAAGCCTCATGTCGGCAATTCGACCACCACCGCTGGCTGGTTGATTCCAAGCTCCTTGATCGTTCCACCTTTGCTTCGCCTCCGCAGAGTCTCAACAAACTCCCTTGTACCTTCATTGGATTCCACAAACCCTTGAGCTCATAATGCTTGCAAGAATAGAAGAGGTGAGCTGCCCCTCATCCCCTTAGCTTGTGCCACACAAGCTTGAAGCACTTTGCGTTCCCTTGGAAAATTTTTCCTTGGGATGTATCTGCCATGCCTTTCAAACCAAGCTAGTTTTTGCTCATGAGGCAAGGTCTCGCTCGTTGATCATTGAGATGAGCCCCGCAAAATCCTTGGCAACCCAGCTCCTCCTTAGGTGGCGCGGGCACATCTCATCGCTAAGTGGCTCCACCTTAGGTGGCTCACTTGCTTGAGTTTCCTTCGGCAGGTCGGCTCCTTCTTAGGTGGCTCGACGGCCTACAATGCATCACTCCGCACGTCGCATGTACAAGGGCCCGGTTCATCCGGGAGACTAGCCACTTGTTCAGTGCTATCTCATGTAGAAGATGAGGTCCCTCGTTTTCACTTGAGAGCCTCGGTTGATGGCTTTCCTTCATGCTGCCCCTCGCTTGCACTTGAGAGGTCGGCGGGTCTTCATACCCTCCGGGACACCCATTTTCCATGTTGGGTTTCCCTCTTCGCTTCACATTGCCGATGTCGCTCGAATCCCAAAACAGCCCCCCAAGAGCCACACTTTTCATGTGAGAGCCCCCCGGCTCGGTTCGGGTCACATTCGGGTCGGGACTGGCTCGCCTCAAGCCATCGTTGGGCTCACCGGCTACTTTGCCAAAATCTGCCCCACTGGCTCACCGGCAAGGTTTCGCCCTCAAAACTGTCCAGTTTTCAGCCCATAAGATGTTGAGTTGCCCCCTAGCTCGGCGGGTCAACTTTATAGAAACTCCATCGGTTTCATGCCCGGCCATGGTGGGCACACCCCCGCCATGATCTTCACCATGTTTCGAGCCCCTGCGCATCATGCTTGAGGGCTGAAAATTTCCAGCCATGTAAAATTTCAGCCCACCCCCTATCTTAGTGAGGCGGACCGGCTCAGACCACGGCCCCATTTCGGGCCACATACTGCTTTTCTTCATTTTGCCCCCCTCTGGGAGGGACTTTTCACCATGAGGGACACTCCCTTTTTCACCTCAAATGCATCACATGCCGGCTCGACTCGGCTCCCCGTTGGCTCACCGGCCCGCTCGGCTCACACCGTCTCATGCGGCTTGAGGGAGCACCTACTGCCTTATAGTTACAAAAATTTGGCGCGGGTTGGAAAACTACCCAAGCACCACCAGCCACCAGATAGAAATTCCACCGGTTGGAACACAGCTCAAACTCCACCGGCTAGACCGCCGGGGCTGGACCGCGGTTCGAACCATCGACTCCACCGGCTGGACCTCGGCGAACCGCACTGCTGTCCTGGCTGAAAACTATTTTGTACATCAGTGCCGCTCCGTCTTCGCGGTTCCAACATGGCTTCCCGTCTCGGGTTGCCAATTCCTTTCCAAGAGCTCAACAGGGCTCTGATACCAAGTGTCACGGGCGTAGATTTAAGGTTTCTGCCCACATGTACTCGGGACCCTCTAACACCATGTGGTGAGGCCGAGTTGGGATCCAACTCGCCTCGCCTCTTTGCGTTCCATCCAAGTAGAGTGGCCTCCTTTGGGACGGCTCACTCGGGTCGGCCCGGCTCGCGGCCCGCGGCTCGACTTGCAGCAGAAGGTCTTGAATCACATAGCTCTTTACACATCCAAGGGACTCCCCATGTCCCTTTGAGCGGCCTCACTTGGGACGGCCCGCTCTACCCTCACCACATGGAGGGGAGGCACTCCCGTTTCCGGGCGACTCAACCACTAGTCATACCGCAGGGCATAGCGTCCGCACCACACAACCCCGCATCGAGAGGTAACAGTGCTCGAGTGCGTGCTATGCTCGCTAGTGTGCCTAGGGTGAGTTTCTTGTGGGTCGAGATTATGCCTCATCGCCCGTCGTCCTCGGGGTCCCTGTCTTGAGTGAGGCCTTACAGGCAGAGCGTGCTTGGTTTATGCTGCACTACTCTCGTGAGCTTCACAAAAGTGTAGTGTTGGCATTGGCAGAGGATCTTAGAGGTCGCTCGGAGATAAATCTACCTTGGCCAGAGACTACATATGATTTGTTTCCCAATTCAAATATCGTATGGAATGTCCAAAAGATATTCTTGGATGATAATAACCATTGAAATGGTAATTTGAAATTGGTTTTAGCTAAGGAAAAGTTAGGTCTTGTGCATTTTTTTCATGTGACACACCAAAGAAATGCGAGAGTTCCTCTTGATGTAATGCATCGTAGAATGAGTGTCTTGTTTGCGATCATACCAAGTAAAAGACTATGGTATTGTCATTCTTGCAAGTGATATGTGCGAGATTTGTAATTGAATGACATTATGTTTTATTCTTTAAAGTAGTGTGAGAATCTTTTTGAAGTTATACATGAGTATCTATAAAGTTTGAAAGATAATTATAGATCATAATTTTGTTGGATATGTGTTACATTTATGATTATGGCCACTCTAAAGGAAACAACATTCTAAAGAACTCTCTTCTATAGCCATGTGGTCTTTAGGCCATAAGGATGTGATTGTATATCCCTTTGACCATATAGCTAGAAAAGAGATATCTATAGCTATAATAAGTATTTTTTGTTGAGTCCTATGGCTCTTTGGCCATAGGGCCATGAATGAATATACACTTAAATAGATCTAATGCCCTTTGGTCACCATAAGACTAAAGGACTATGAATGATATCATATGGGACTCTTTCTAACTCAAACAAGTTGTGGATTCTCTTGATTGTTTGGATAACATTCCTATACCTATAATTGTGTATTATGGGCCTAGAAAAGAGACTTTTATTACAATAAGAAATATTTCAGGGTGAGCCCTATGACCCTTTGGCTATAGGATTATGATTGAGTGTAATGGCCCTTTGGAGACCCCATCAAAAGGGATAATAGGATATGCTTGAGTTTGATGGCCCTTTGGAGACCCCATCAATGAGAAAATCCAATGTTTGAGTGACCACTAGTAACCCCTGTGGCCCTTAGGCCATAGGGTTAAGATGTAGATATTCTTCACCAACAAGTTGTATATATCTTGAATCATTTGGGGGGGCTATATTTGAGTGGCCTTTTAATGGGACCCCATTAAGAGGTTACCCCTATGGCCACTCAGTCATAGGCCTTTGTAGGAGAAGAGGAAATTCATATGACCACCTAGACACATGAATGCATAGGAGACCCCGTCAATGGGAAAACCCAATGTTTGAGTGACCAGACCTCTAGCAACCCCTGCGGCTCTTAGGCCATAGGGTTAAGATATAGGGATTCTTCACTAACAAGTTGTGTATATCTTAAATCATTTAGGGCTATATTTGAGTGGCCTTTAGATGGGACCCCATCAAGAGGATACCCCCATGCCCACCTTTTCATAGGCCCTTGTAGGAGAAGATGGAATCCATATCACCACACAGACATAGGAATGTATAAGAGATCTCATCAATGAGAAAAACCAATGTTTGAGTGACCACCACTAGCAACCCCTGTGGCCCTTAGACCATAGGGTTAAGATATAGGGATTCTTCACTAACAAGTTGTATATATCTTGGATCATTTGGGGCTATATTTGGGTGGCCTTTAATCCAGACATAGGAATGTATAGGAGACCCCATCAATGAGAAAACCCAATGATTGAGTGACCGCTAGTAACCCCTATGGCCCAAGGGCCATAGGGTTAAGATATAGGGATTCTTCACTAACAAGTGGTATATATCTTGAAGTATTTAGGGCTATATTTGAGTGGCATTCAAATGCAACCCCATCAAGAGGATACCCCTATGGCCACCCAGTAGAAGAAGAGAAAAGCCAATGTTTGAGTGACCACTACCAACCCCTCTTAGGCCATAGGGTGATATAGGGAGTCTTCACTAACAAGTTGCATATATCTTAAAACATTTATAGGAGAAGAGAAATCCATATGACCACAAAGACATAGGAATGTATAGGAGACCCACTAGCAACCCCTATGGCCATAGGGTCAAGATATAGGAATTCTTGAATCATTTGTAGGAGGAGGAAACCCATATGACCACAGAGACATAGGAATGTATAGGAACCCACTAGCAACCCCTATGGCCCTTAGGCAGTAGGGTCAAGATATAGGTATACTTCATGTTAAAACGTGAAGGGAAAACCCAATGTTTGAGTGACCACTAGCAACCCCTATGGCCCTTAGTCTATAGGGTCAAGATATTCATCACTAACAAGTTGCATATATCTTGAATCATTTATAGGAGAAGAGAAAACCCTTAGGCTATAGGGTTAAGCTATAGGGATTTTTCATTAACAAGTTGTATATATCTTGGATTATTTGGGCCTATATTTGAGTGGCCTTTAACCCAGACATAGGAATGTATAGGAGTCCCCATCAATGAGAAAACCCATTGATTGTGTGACCGGGTTAAGATATAGGGATTATTCATTAACAAGTTGTATATATCTTGGATTATTTGGGGCTATATTTGAGTGGCCTTTAACCCAAACATAGGAATGTATAGGAGTCCCCATCAATGAGAAAACCCAATGATTGTGTGACCAGTAGCAACCCCTATGGCCCTTAGGCTATCGAGTTAAGATATAGGGATTCTTCATTAGCAAGTTATATATATCTTGAATCATTTGGGATTATATTTGAGTGGCATTCAAATGGAACCCCATCAAGAGGATACCCATATGGCCACCCAATAATAGCCCTTTGTAGGAGAAGAGGAAACCCATATGACCACCTAGACATAGGAATGTATAGGAGACCCCATCAATGAGAAAACCCAATGTTTGAGTGACCACTAGCAACCCCTGTGGCCCTTAGGCCATAGGGTTTAGATATAGGGATTCTTCACTAACAAGTTGTATATATCTTCGATCATTTGGGTCTATATTTGAGTGATCTTTAATCCAGATATAGGAATGTTTAATAAACCCCATCAATGAGAAAACCCAATGTTTGAGTGACCATGCCACTAGCAACCCCTATGGCCATAGGGTTATGATATAGGGATTCTTCACTAACAAGTTTTATATATCTTGAATCATTTGGGTCTATATTTGAGTGGACTTTAGATGAGACCCCATCAAGATGATATCCCTACGGCCACCTTTTCATAGGCCCTTGTAGGAGAAGATGGAATCCATATGACCACCCAGACATAGGAATGTATAGGCGACCCCATCAATGAGAAAACCCAATGTTTGAGTGACTACTAGCAACCCCTATGGCCCTTAGGGTCAAGATATAGGGATTCTTCACTAACAAGTGGTATATATCTTGAATCATTTGGGTCTGTATTTTAGTGGCCTTCAAATGGAACCCATATGACCACCCAGACATAGGAATGTAGAGGAGACCACATCAATGAGAAAACCCAATGTTTGCCACTAGCAACCCATATGGCCCTTGGGCCATAGGGTTAAGATATAGGGATTCTTTGCTAACAAGCTGTATATATCTTATACATATGGCCAAGTGGTCCCCTTTTAAGACCTATCATGGACCTAGAAAGCCCTATGGCCTAAGGGTCATAGGTCTCATGAAGAAACAATACCTTGGTAGAGATCTCTTTCAACCTCTCTTATTAATTTTGTCTATTTAATTCAAAATATTAGGTGACTACTATTGAGTTTGATTAGTCTTACCTCCTTACTCTACAGTTGTTTAGCAAAGCAATGAGGTGAAGCAAATCAATGATAGTAGTGATATCAACCAGCAAATCAAAGATAGAAGTGATGTCAACCAGCAAATTGAAGATAATACTAATATCAACCAGCAAAAGGATCTTTACAATCCTTTAGATAGTGTGTGTAATGATCAAGAGAGAGTCACATTTCCACCTAAGTTGCATTATACATTATACGACTATACATGAATCATCGTATAATCACGTATTTGGTGAACCCTTAGAAATAAATGGTTGCATTATACAATGCCACATCACCTTTAGACATTGACTCGCTTTTTTACAGGTTGTATTCGATCGAATAAATATATTATTTGATCGAAATATATTCTCTATATATACAGGAAACTTTTGGGTTAATTTTTCCCGATTCTGTTTGTACTCTTCTAGGTTACACACAGGATGTGGTACACACACTAGAACTAAATTGGGTGCTAGTTGTGGATACCTATCCTTTACATCGAGACATTAAATAGCAAGCACACGCCAGTGCTAGTTTGGGTGTTGGAGGTGGACACACTATTTTGGATACTAGTGGGCTAAGGTGATAAAATAGGGTGCACACACCAACACTAATTTGGGTGTTGAATGTGGACACACTATTTTGGGTATTAGTGGATTGTGGTGCTAAAATAGGGTGGACACACCAATACTACTTTGGGTATTGGAGGTGGATACACTAATTTAGATATTACTTGTCCATGGTGATATTTGATTGTAGTGCGTACACAAATGTATATTGTTAATTAATTTTCATATATCTTTGCATCTCCCCTATTATTATTTTGGTTAATTCTACAAATTCTTGTAATTTGAAATGACTTGTGGTAATGAGTGGGAATATGTTGAAGAATTAAAAGCTGGAAAGAACACTTCTCATGTATGATGCAAGTCATGTCAGCATGAGTTCCATGCTAGCGCAACTAGAACTAAAGAGCATCTACTAGGGATGGGTGTTAACGTGAATCATTGTCGTAATCCACCTTCTAATGTACATGTAAAGCTTTCCAAATATATTCAAAAATTAAAGGCCTCTGGAAAGTGGGGGGGGGGAGGTTACACTATTGAAATTACGTCTACTACAAGACATAATGATGCATCAAGCAATTTCGTGAATGTACTACAACATGTGGGTGGCTCCTCATCACAACACTCACAGTTGATGGACGAAGAACATAGATACAATGTGAGTGCAGGCTCTCACGAACACGGATGCTCTAACAACATGGACAAATCAAAGAAAGGAACTCTGTATAGTGCATTTGATAAGTCATCAATGCTAGAGTTGCACTTGAAATGTACACAAGCTTTCATTGCTTGTAGGATATCTTTGAATGTAATGAGAAATCCCTTATTTCAAGATGTTTTGATGTCTCTTGCAAATCCTGGGTGCAAAGCCTGGGTTTGTTTTGCCGGACTACAATAAGATGTGCATAGAGTACTGAGACAAAGTCAAAGGTGGACTTGAGCAAATCTTGAAGCGTTTTGTCCTTGATTATGCACCTGCCTACGGATGCACCATAGCTATTGATGGATGGATAGATTGCAAGAAGAGGCCTCTAATAAATATCATGTGTATATGTCCAAGGGGGTCAGTGTTTTTGGATGCAATAGATACATCTCTTAAAGAGAAAACCTCCATGTATATTTCAAAGATATATGAGAGGGCTATTGCACATGTTGGAGGACCTGTTAATGTCACATCTATAAAGACTGATAATGCCTCTAACTATAAAGGAGCAGGGATGATTATACAAGAGAACTACAAAGAGATTACATGGGTTCCTTGCGCTACACACTCAGTCAGTTTACTCCTCAAGGATATAGGGAAAATGAGTTTTATTAAACTTACTTTAGTAGAGGCACATCATGTGGTTAAGTGCATCAAGGAGCATCAATTTATGTATGTACTCTTTCGCACAAGGTCGGAAAAAGTATTATGCATATTTTGTGCTACATGCTTTGCTACTGCTTATTATGTCCTTGAACGTTTATTGGAAGTGGGAGATGCATTGAGGGAAACAATTGCAAATGGACGATAGGTTGGATGGGTCACTAAGCATTAGATGCATGCACTTACAGCAACAAAATGCGCAGCAACAATCAGCTCAGATGCATTTTGGGTCAAGGTGGACAAAATTGTGAGTGTCACTAAGCCATTTGTAGAATTGCTAAGAGTTGTGGACAGTGACAAATTTGTACTTGGTAAAGTATACTGGCTCATGTCTGAAGCAATACGCAAGGTAAAAGCATTTGAAAAATTGAAGCCTGTAGAGCGTAAAGAGATAGCCAATTGCGCAGATAGATGATGGGCAATGATGCACACTCTCCTACATGGTGCTGCATTCATGCTAGATCCTTCATTTCAATTGCATGATCAAACAAAGAATGATGAGGTGACTCGAAATTTCCACTTTGTGTGTGCCCAGCTGTTGCCTGGGGAAGATGGAAAACGTGCATTTTATGGTCGCATACGGTTTTTTGGTAGAGAGGGAAAGTTTAGTGACAAGTGGTGTTTAGATGCCATTACATGCTTAAGTCCACTTGTTTGGTGGAATGAGTATGGTTCTAATGAAGTAGAGCTTCAACATGTGGCAAGAAGGGTATTATCAGTGGCAACATCTTCAGGCAATTGTGAGTGAAATTGGTCTGCATATGATTTCATTCATACTAAGAGGCGTAATCGTTTAAAAGCTTCAAGGGCAAGAGACCTAGTGTACTGCTTTTGTAATATGCGACTACTTCATAGGTCGTCATCAATTGCAACTCGTATTACACATGTAGAAGGGAAGCCACATCCAAAACGAACGCACGAGGTTGTTTCTAAAGACCAAGGTTCAGAGTCTGAGAACGAATGGGAGGTTGATGCAACTAATTCTGATGTGGATGATATAGTCCCTGCTATTGACAGAGTGAAGACAACATAACATGCATTAAAGACTAAAAAAACATAACAGGGGAAAAGAATAGCATAAACGATACATTAGATAGAATCTCAAAATTATATTCCATGTATCAAGTCTTGAAATTGAATACCAAGATATATACAAAAGTTGTCTATATATCAACAAGTGTTAATCCAAATTTACAAAATCACGAGTTTGTGTGAGCTTATCAACTGCAAAAGTGTCGCCAATTATAGGAGGTGGAGGAGCATGTGCATCCTCATATCTCTTGCATACTCCTTTGAGTCGTTGATTCTCTAACTCCATTTCAACTATTCTCAACTCTAGCTCATGGACGCGAGTTACCATAGTGTCTACGGTGAGTCCTTGTGTCACTAAAGTCATGCCTTCGGCTGCAAAATTCGTTAAGATGTCGTGGTCGTTGGTGGTGAGTACCACAGGCTTTGTCCGCTTCAATTCTATGCCCATCTCTCTTGCCCGCTTTCGATCGATGGGATGACCCATGCCAACGCCAGCGTTCTTGGCTCTTTGCTGCCACATAACTTACCTTCCTAATATGTCCTGGCAATATACTTGTTGAACAAAGTATATTGCCACTTGTCCATTATTAGGTTCAGCCTGGTGGTTCTCCACAAATCTTTGATATAGTGTGCATGATAATCCTATGTGTTGAAGCTCTGATAGCTTCATTGGATATTTGCGCTTTGGGTCTCTTTGTCTGCTGTGATCTGTCGATCTAAATAAAATATTTCTGACAAATTCTATTGGGCAAAGAAACTTCACTCCATTGAGGTCAAGAGGAGGGCCAACCAAGTCGTTTCTTGGTTTGGCCCAAGTGACATGAAACTAAATGTGTGTATATGGTTTCACTATGAAGGGGATTGGAATTGATTGGAGTTTGAATTCTCTTGTATATGCGTGTTCCGTCTTAGTGTCACTCTTATGAGGGAGATGTGTTCTCCATGCATCCTAACTTAGTGCTTAGCTTTCTTTTTTCTATGATGATTATATCAAGGATTGTATCAAGCAAGGAAAGCTTCTCTTTGTCCCACACAAAGAACATGAACAAGATACCAAGGATTGAACCGAAGAAGAAGTAGGTACAAAACACACACACAAGCAAAGAAAGATCCTCTATGGCCTTTCTCAGAGAAAATCTTGATCCTTTTCGGTGATGAGGAGACTGAGAGGTGAGATTCCATATTGTTGCTAGGTGCTCGGGTAGTGTTTGAGAGTGGCATGAGAGTGTGAGTTTTTCCTCTCATCCTACTAAGCCCCTGTGATTGAATCTTGGTGCCTAGAGCAATTCTCAAGTTGTGTATTTTTCGCATCTCTTTATTGTTTTGGGTGTTGGTGACATGGTGAATGTTCAAGGACAATCTAGCTCTGGTCCTTGTTTTGTTTTTTCTTTGTTCGAGCTATAGTTGGCAATGACCATGTTTGGTTGTTGTTCATTCCAAGGCTCTCGAAAGGACTATTTATAGAGATGGTTCTCTTTCTCTCAGGCCTTCTCACAATGTCTCAAGGGCCGGTTCGCTATCCGTAAACCCTCTATATCACATGTGTTAAAGGTGTATTTTTAAAACCCCTTATCTATGAGTTTTTAATTATTAAAACACACTCTATTTCTATTCAATATGTAAATGCCCCCTTTAAAATGGAAGCCTTTTGTAAGTAAATAATATGCAAAAAAGGATTTTAAAAACCAGTGACCCCCCCATAGTGCTAGAGAAACTATATCATGAGAACAAACCCGATTTGGTACACCGATGATTGGTGTACTCTGTGTGTGTGTGTGCACGCATGTGGGTGTGTGTGCTTGCAAGTGTTCTAGCTCTCTCTCTTCTCCAATGTTTTCAATTAAGTAGCAACATGGTGAGATTTTTAAGAACATAACCATAAATAGCACATAGATAATGCTTTTGTAAGGATGGTGTGTTGTACTGTGTGTGTGTGTGTGTGCTTGCAAGTGTTCTAGCTCTCTCTCTCTCTCCTCCAATGTTTTCAATTAAGTAGCAACATGGTGAGATTTTTAAGAACATAAGAACATAACCATAAATAGCACATAGATAATGCTTTGGTAGAGATTGTGTGGCACGTGTCTCTGCCAATACTATAAGGTCGTTGTGTGTGTGTGGGGGTCTGCTCTCTCTCTCTTTCACACACACCCCCTCTCTCTATAATGGATGCTTTCTTTTACACTCCCTTTGGGTTTCCTCGGTGGGCATATTGTGAATAGTGTTCGAGTGATGAGTGCTTGTGTTGTAGCTTGTATTATTGCTATTGGTGGGGACATGGGAGAAGGGTGGTATGGTGTTCCATTGCAAGCTTTGTTCGATACGGCGCATACACCGCATCTTATGTCCACTCTCTCCATGGACCACGAATGCTATAATTATGAGCATAAAGGAAAAAGGGAATAATAAAGATAATGCCGCGAATATAGATAATGCGGACATAATAGGCAATTATCACCTGCACGTTAGCGCCTATAAAGAGGCAAGACGGCGGTGAGATGATCAAGTGCAGAAGAAGAACTAATAGCACCTTCTGAAGATCAGGATCAGAAAAATGGCAGCAGAGCAGGCGAAGAAACATGGCTCCATTTTGTACGCCGACCAAGAGCTGGCGATGGATGAGAGCTTGACCTCGGAAAATGGGCAGTATTCTCTGATCATGCAGGGTGATGGGAATTTTGTGGAGTACAAGTCGCCAGCTGGAACTGCCGTCTGGCACAGCAACACAGCTAAGCGTGGCAAGCGGGCCTGCCTGCAAAGGGACGGCCGCTTACTGGTGCTCGGTGATTGCGGCACGGTGGAGTGGGCTAGCTCCGACAAGCCTCTCAAGGACGACAGCTACAAGCTAGTGCTGCAGAACGATGGCAACGCCGTCATCTATGACGGCGTTGACGTGTCCGTCTGGTCTAACTGCGTCGACAAGAAGTAGCTTACATACAAGCTACACTACTTATAGAAGAGGGGTGGTGTTTCTGCCTGTGTTGTAACTGGATTGGGCCCAGGCGTTATATAGCTAAATAAAACAATGGCCACCTCTCATCGTCTGCAATCTCTCTCTCTCTCTCTCTCTCTCTCTCTTTCTCTCATCCCACGTTTGTTTCTACGAATCTAAACTCACCAGATTTACGTGTCTAGACTTATGTAGTTACGGTATTTCTAGTGTTCGCACGTCTAGGCTTATGTAGTTATGGCATTTCTAGTATTCGCACATCTGTGCTTGAATATATCCACCATTTCTAGTAGACTCATGCACTTACCATGCATCATTTCTAGTTGAATTTATATGCTTAAGTTCTTCATGGTGGGCTTCTCCCATTCTTCTCACAAATAAAAATATGGTTGCATGTGCTCTCTCTCTCTCTCTCTCTCTCTCTCTCTTTCTCTCTCATCCCACATTTGTTTCTAGGAATCTAAACTCACCAGATTTACGTATCTAGACTTATGTAATTACGGTATTTCTAGTATTCGCACGTCTAGACTTATGTAGTTACGGCATTTCTAGTATTCGCACGTCTGTGCTTGAATATATCCACCATTTTTACTAGACTCATGCACTTACTATGCATCATTTCTAGTTGAATTTATATTCTTAAATTCTTCATCGTGGGCTTCTCCCATTCTTCTTGCAAATAAAAATATGGTTGCATGTGCTTCTTAATAGATTACTATGCACTTAACTAGATAATGGCGAGAAATAAGTACCAAATGCCAAGCATGGATGGGCTTTTTTTTAAAAAAATATTCTAGCAACACTTATGATGTTGATGGATAAAGTTTTAGGTTCATATTTGGGAAAAAATATAGTAGTTCTCCTTAATGATATAATGATTTATAATAAACAAAAAATAGAACACCTAGAGTACTTAATATGTGCTATATTCAATTTCATCAAGAAGATCAAAGTATTTGGGAAGGAATCTAAATTTTGATTTTTCACTCAAAAGATCCATTACTTGAACCATATCATAACCACAAATGCTACGAAGATGAGTCTTCATAAGAGCGATGCCATTATGAGGTGGTGGTGAGAGTCTAAAATCTCAAGGGCCTCTATTGCCATGTAGTCTATTGTGTAGACACTATCCCAATTGTATTTGTTCCTAAGGAAATGACCTTTGCCAACCTAGTTGGTGCATGGAGGCTTCACTCACAATGAAGTATAGGTCTTGTGAGACTACAAGATATAGACCTTATAGCGACGTTTAAAGCAACGAAAATACAAACAACAAAATTTGCCCCCATCGTCGCAAAAAGCGTCGTTATTGATGACGCCATAGAATCGTCGCTAAATGCGACGAATATAGCGACAGTTACAAAGAATTTGCGATGCTTATAGAGACGACAATAGCGACACGTGCAGTAAATTTGCGACGCAAATAGCGACGGTAACAAAGAAAAAAAAAATTGTGGCAGGGCAGCAGCAAGCTGCCCTACCATATATAGCACTGTGTGCTGTATGAGAGCCATACAAAATAGTTTCTGCACTGCTGCATACAAAGCGTTTGCAAACAAAAAGAATGTATACTGAAATCATAAAACTGATAGATGAAATAAATACATGATATCGCATAAAATGCGATTGGTACAATCATAAAACAATATCACTAATACATAGAAAATGTGTACATAGATCGGGTGACTAAAAACTAAATGTATGTGAGCTCTAAGGATCCAAGGGCGAGCTACAAATCCTCGTCCCCCGAAAGCTCGTCCCGCTGCAAAGGAGCATCGAACAGATTCTGCAGAAAAAGAAACAACATATCAATCCACCATACAATAATGCATTCAAATATCTCATGGTAACTACGGACAAGAAAGATGAGTGACTTACTGGGCCGCCGCGTCTATACAATCGGTCGATCAATGATCTGAGACCGTGCCTCTCTGCATATCGAGTCTCAAGGCCTTGTGGATCGCGATTTGTAATGGAGTGCTGCAAAGAAAACAAAATGCTAACAGTTAGAAACATGATTGTCAGTACAAAGAATATCTCAAAAAAACAAATAAGCAAAACAAAAGAGAAACTTACAAAGTCCTCCAAATATGTCCTGTGGCCGCCACTCCCAAGATGATGTACCGATCCGGCCTCGATTTGTGCCCTCGCCACCTCCCGCTGCTGACCCCAACGTCCTGGCGAATTTGTAGCCTCCTCCCTCAGTCGGTGCCAGTCGTCTGCATCTAACCACTCGGGCTTTGGAGCCCCACTCTTGATTGCCTTGTGTGCGTCGGATCGTCTATGTGACATGTATGCACGCATGCAATACATCTTCCAGCCCGTAGAGAATCTATCCACTGCGGCTGGCACCGGGAACTCCTCGTGCAAGGATGCTACTATGTACTCCTTGCTCCCCTCCGGTATGTTCCTCCAATGATCCAGGACGTTGTGCCGAAAAACTTGTTGGCACAACTCCCTCATGCGAGCGATCACCCTCCTCCCCTCATCATTCATGATGATGGCTCCTGACCTGCCATCCACTAGGTATCCATAACCCCTAGGAGTATACCTAAGATGGGCCCTCTCCCATCTCCGTCCACGCTCCTAGGCATATCTAGGAGACCCATGTACATCCGGTGTACCGACGGGGGTACCCTCTCCCGGAGTGCCACTCAAAGGGGTGCCACCAAAGGGGGTGCCACCAAAAGGCGTGCCATCTGCCGACGGCTGCGCAAAAGCCGGAGTAACTGGAGTGGACGTCCCCACAGGTGTGACAAATCCTAGAGGTGACGCAGCTCCAGCTGAACGACGAGATGGAGACACCGCATCTGTGTCTCCATAGCAGCACCCCCTTGATCCTCCTGCAGTCGCAGTCCCTCCCTCTGGCCCAAGTCGCGAGCGACGAGATCGTCTACTCGAAGCTGAAGCATCTGATCGCGCTGAAGCTGATCTAGCAAAGCGCCCTGATGAAGAACGAGACAGCTCCTGATCTGCCATCTCTGTGAATCTCGCGAGCTGATCTGGAGACATGCGTGCCATCATGTCCTGAAACTCCTCATCGCTCATCCCTCGACTCATCCTGAAAATGTCGATACCTGCATAGATAAAAAATGATGTTAGAATAATCAATTTAAACTATACAAAGCACATTAATATAAATCATTTTTGAAAAATCCCTCTTAAAATGCATATCTTATCTACCTTTATGGAAGATCTAAACAACGAATTGAAGTATTCTATGGTCCCATGTTAATCTCCTAACACAACTCTGCATACACTGAAAGGTCGATATACATGTCACCACAAAAGAACGAGTCTACCTCATTCTCAAAAAATTCTACGACTTCTGTATTTCCATCATTGTTAGCCAATGCGGGCTCCAAGCTTGCGGTGGCCTCCACCCCTTGTAATTTCGATCCCTCTATTTGTATATTCTTCATCTATGCCTGGAACATCGCTTTGATCGTATACTCTCGCACCTCGAGGAGTTGAAGGTATAACATAACACCATCGAGGTTGTCAGGGATTTGGATAGAAGATTACATGTTCACAAACACTTACAAAGCGGCTTCAAACCATTGTGACATAAACCATGTCGTATTACAATTAGCAAGCAAATGACTATTTGTACCTGTTCACAATGGGCCGGCAACACAAAGGTGTCGTGCAAATCCATCCATTTTTTTTCGGAATCTATTTCGAGAAATCCAGATGGACCTCGTTGAACTGTTGCGCCAGCTCCTCCAAGTACCACTTTGAACCACTGCACATCAAATATTATCATGGAGAAGCTACGGTAATCCACCGTAATAATACTTTGCAAGTTCCCAAAATACTCCATCTCATCCACAACCGTGTTCGGATCCGTTGCTCATCGCCGGCTCTCTTGCTCAAACCTTGCCATGACACCACAGTCCATTGTGGAGCGCATTTGGTCAATACGCTCCACCCGAAAATGTCGTCCGCGCGACCACACTTCACTATATATTTTGTACTGCACATTGAAACACTCAAATTAGATGTAGCAAGCAAATTTAGATACGACACATTCTAAACCCCTCATTACCTTTGGACTACATCCCCTCGAGAACTCCCACTCCTCCATTGAGACCTCTGTCCCTTTGCTGGATGCTGCAGTCAAGGCTCCATGCAACCATCGTGTTGACATAAACCGCGGCATCTCCTCCATGCCTTCAGGATATCGAATCGGTCGGTGACGCGTACTGCGTCGAAATTCAGCTCGCGCTTCCTCTCGATCTTGCCTTGCAATCTGGTACTTGGCGAGGCACATCTCCATGGAGGCATGGTGCAACATACAAAAGCAATTCACCTTCTCTTCCGTTGAGGCATCCATTTATTTTTTCTACCCCATTTCCAACCAGCACATCTCCAGTCAGCCTGTCATCGTCCTTCAACATCCATAGCATTTCATTGTCTGGTTCCACTGTTGGTAGCCATTGTGAGATATGCACTAACGCCTCTGACACCAACCAACCTTCCGCCATGCTACCTTCCGGACGAGCTCGTTGTCGCACAAAGCCTTTCAGGGTTTTCATGAAGCACTCCAAGAAGAACATCCATTGCATATGGACAGGTCCAGCAATCTCCACTTCGTCCACAAGATGCACAAGAAGGTGAACTTGTATCGTGAGCATGCTAGAGGACAGGTATTTCTCAAAGAGACAGACCATCTCAACTGCTCCCCGCCTTGTGGATTCAATAGAGGATGTCTTAATCTCTTTCTGTGAGATCCATTGCACCAAAGTCGACAACTTGTAAATGGCCCCGCGAATTTCTGGAGTTAGGCATCCGGCGATCGCGATCGGTAGGACAAACTGCCACAAATGAGAAAGCATTAAAAATAATGGTCACTTTTCAAAATTCAAAATGTCCACGCTAATTAAAATCCATTCTGTTCACAAACCTGACATATCTTATGCCAATCATGGGATCTTAGCCCAGACATTTGTTCATCTTTAGAAAATGCGGACCTGAGAGAACACATCATACCCGTCGCAGTGCGGATAGACTTGATTACTTGCTTCACAATGCGCTCTTCTTTGGTAGACAAAACCCAGGGAGCGCGAGGAAGCTGCACTCCCCCTTCAGCACTCAACTGCGGCCAAAGCGCCTCCATCTTACCTACCTCCTTTAAATCCATTCGTGACCCTATAGTGTCTCTCTTTCCTGTGATGTGGTCCCATAGCAAGCTGCTCACATTTTTGAAAATATGCATAGGATCCAACAAGTGGTTGACTTGTAAGTGGGTCCAATATGGCAACTCGTAGAAAACTGAGAACCGTCGCATTCCATTTGGATGTGATTCTAGGTTTACCATTTTCAGCTCGTACCAGCTTGCAGCATTCATACGTACTGGAGGTCGTCCAAGAAAACCTTCCCTGAGTTCATGATCCTCTGGCAAGAAAGCGGCGTGTCCTTGATATACCATCTTCTTCATGGTTCGTGACCTTCGGGAGTCTAACTGTGGCCCACACAATGGACATGCATGATAACTTGAGGTAACGAGACCTGTAAGGCGATCCACGACCTAGTGAATACTTGATTGAGTGAAATAAAATATAGATATTACCAGTGAGAACAAAGGTCTGCTCACCTGAGCACTCTCCCAATCTCGGAAAGTCATGCATCGTCCACATGAGAATGGCTCGAATGTTGGCTGACCGCTGACCATCGCGCCTGCTCATATCTTGCACCGTGACCCCCTCCTCCCACAAAATCTTAAGCTCATCGACTAATGGACGAAGATATACGTCCATATTTTTTACTTTGTAGCGGCCCGGGACGAGCAAGCTAAGGATGAGATGTTTTTTCTTCGTAGAAAGCCATGGAGGAATGTTGTAGTTGACAAGCACTATAGGCCACACACTGTAAGAAGTCGAGCACAGACCGATGGGTTCACACCATCCATGGCGAGACCGAGCCGAAGATTCCTTGGCTCTCGCGCAAAGCCTGGGAAGGTAGAGTCAATGTGGCTCCATGCGCGCGAATCTGCTGATATTCATTGCACTCCATCCGTGGACCTATTTTGCACATGCCACGTTGTCAAGCTTGCTATGGCAGACGTGCGAAACATGTGGTTATGCGGGGGATGAGCGGAAAGTGTCTGAGAACTTTTTTAGGGATGGTCTGCCCTTGCAAGTCCTGTCGATACCTGTGAGCACCACACTTTGGACTTGTCTCCATAGTCTCGTATTTATCTCGAAACAATATGCAGTCGTTGATACATGCATGGATGTTATTGTAGTCCATGCCAAGCTTCCGTAAAACATGTCGTACATCATCACGAGACTCAGGCATGGTGTTTGCAGGTGGCAATATATGATATTTCAATAACCTGAAAAAATCATAAAACACCTTGAAAAATACATCCATGTTTGCAATAATACTATTTTATAAAAAAAACAATGAAGTCTGTGTGCAAGGTACCTGAATAACTCAGTCACACTCGTATCGCTCCAACCGTATTTTGCTTGCACACTTAAGAGTGCAAGCAATGTCTTCAACCGAGATACTCGGCACCCATCATATAATGGTATGGATGCTTCCTCTCTAAGCGGGTCAGATGTCTCAACATCCATGGGAATCAATGCTTGATCATTGCCTCCATCTCAGGCTCCAAGATTGTAGGCAAGTCGAGAAGGTTGTCTGTCTCCTTTGGCATTGACGGTATAGATGGGCCTTGTGAGTGGTCGATTGGCTCCTGCAATCCATCCATCGCACGTCCACAAACTCTTCTAATTGGCCGCAAAGGGTGCACTCCCCCTTGGGTCGAGACATCACCCCCTGGATACAAAATTTGCCAACAAGACCCAATCTTATTGTGTATGGTTTTCAATTAGCTTGAGAGTACAATGCATGAAAAATGCTAACTTCAAATTACTGTTTGCTGAAAATCTGCAATCACCTGATCAATGATCTCAGATTGAAACTCGCCAAATCCTCGTACATGTTCTATAGACAATCGGCGTTTTCGTCTAATTGCCAACTTGCATTGAGAGCAAGGACATGGGACATGCTGATTAAGATACGTCTCGCGGTCTTGAACAATAAGACCTTCTTTGTTTGCCATCTTATCTACATTACAGCAAACGAGGCTTAAATGGATAGCTTTATGGAGATGTACGTCAAGTTGCAAGTTGACCATAAACCTTGCATTGTATATAGTAGTCGAGAGATTTTCCGATGTTATATCTCGGTCTTGTATCATGCTCAACGATTTGTTTGTCCCGGTAGATAATTATTTGTTATATCGCGGCTTTGAGTATAAGTAATCCATTTTAAAATTAATACGCGCCATCTATGAAATTTTATAACTATAGTAATAAAATTTATTTCAATCAATTCTACTCATAGTCATAAGACCTGAGAGAAATTATCCTATACTCAATTTAAGGGTTTCTTCTTCTATAACAATAATTTTGGGTTCATTTTGATGAAGTACGTGGCCCATGGCAAAGCACATTGCATACCATTATCAATAAGTATATTATCTTAAATTTCCTTCCCCTCCCTCTCCCTCTCTTTCTCTCCCTCTCCCTCTCTTCCTCTCTTTCTCTCACCCTCTCCCTCTCCCTCTCGTTCTCTTTCTCTCCCTCTCTCATTTCCTTCCCCTCCCCCTCCCTCTCCCTCTCCCTCTCCCTCTCTTTCTCTTTTTCTCCCTCTCCCTCTCTATCTCTCTTTCTCTCTCATTTCCTAAACAAGCAAAAAATAAAGTGATTTAAACATCCTCCAAGCAAAAGGGAGAGGGAGAGATACAATGCACTCTCCCTCTCTTTCTCTTTCTATCCCTCTCTCATTTCCTTCCCCTTCCTCTCCCTCTCACTCTCTTTCTCTCTCATTTCCTCTCCTAAACAAGCAAAAAATAAAGTGATTCAAATATTAAACAAGCAAAAGGGAGAGGGAGAGAGAGAATGCACTCTCCCTCATTCTCCCTATCTTTCTCTTTCTCTCCCTCTCCTATTTCCTCCCCCTCCCTCTCCCTCTCCCTCTATTTCTCTTTCTCTTTCTCTTTCTCTTTCTTTCCCTCTCCCTCTCCCTCTCCCTCTCTCTCTCTCTCTCTTTCTCTCTCATTTCCTATCCTAAACAAGCAAAAAAGAAAGTAATTTAAACATTAAACAAGCAAAAGGGAGAGGGAGAGAGAGAATGCACTCTCCCTCCTTCTCCCTCTCTTTCTCTTTCTCTCCCTCTCCTATTTCCTCCCCCTCCCTCTCCCTCTCCCTCTATTTCTCTTTCTCTTTCTCTTTCTTTCCCTCTCCCTCTCCCTCTCCCTCTCTCTCTCCCTCTCTCTCTCTCTTACTCTCTCGTTTCCTCTCCTAAACAAGCAAAAAAGAATGTAATTTAAACATTAAACAAGCAAAAGGGAGAGAGAGAGAGAGAATGCACTCTCCCTCTCTTTCTCTCCCTCTCCCTCTCCCTCTCCCTCTCCCTCTCTCTCTCCCTCTCCTTCTCCCTCTCTTTCTCTCCCTCTCTCTCCCTCTCTTTCTCTCCCTCTCTCTCCCTCTCCCTCTCATTCTCTTTCATTTCCTCTCCTAAACAAACAAAAGAGAACGATTTAAACCTTCAACAAGTAAAAGAAAAAGAGAGGAAGACTCACCAATGAGATATGGCGAGCGTGGGCGGCTTCTCTTTGCAACAAGGGCTCCTCCTCTCCTTCGCGAACAACGGCGGTGGCGGTGGTGGCGGCAGCAGCGGCACCAAGTCTCTTCCTCTTCTTCTCTCACAAAGCCTTGGCTCTCTCCCTCGCTCTCGCTCTCAAAAGGCGAAGAAATGAAAATAAAAACGGCGCTCTGGTTTCGGTCGCGCTTTTTTCCCTGCGGCGTCACTATAGGCGTTGCTATTTGCGTCGCAAATAGCAACGCAAACAGCAACGCCAATAGCGACCGCAGTTGTGACGCAAATAGCGACACCTATAGCGACGCCAATAGCGATGCCTATAGCGATCCTGATATCCGCCGTCGCTAATCGGCGTCGCTAATTGCCCAATTCCTTGTAGTGTGATTCAAGCTCTTGGAGTGGCCCCCCTTGATGCTTGGTTTGGAGAAGAAGAGCTTGAAGGAAGCTCCTTCTAATCCTATCACTTCCTTCTCACTGCACAAGTATGGTTCAAGCACATGGGCAAGAACACTTGCGGGCTCTCAATCCAATGCATAGCTAGCTAGCCCTAATGTAAACCCTACACTAGGCTCAAGCACACACATGTGCATTCAAGCTCAAGCAAACACTCATGCATTCACACAAGCAAGAAGATAGAGAGAGAGAGAGAGAGAGAGAGAGAGCAATAGACATGCCTTAGCATAAACATAAGCAATAGAGAGAGAGAGAGAGAGAGAAATAGACATGCTTTAGCATAAACATAAGCAATAGATTAGTCCTCCTTAACCAAGACAAGCTCATGAGAGTAGAGAGCTCTCACAAGTATGCTTCTTCACTCTCCACAAGAGGGAGTTCAGAAAGGAGCAAAAAAGGATGGGTTTTACATGAGCACTCACTTATATAGGAGTTATGGCCAAAAATTAGGTCTTGTCCAAAACTAGCCAAAACTCAAGTTTCTTCTAATTTGAGTGCTATCAAGGCTAGTTCTAGCTAAATTCATGGGCGGGAGTTCAGATGATTGGGAAGTTACAAAGTGAAACTCACATGAGCCCGAAGATATTACCATGTGGATATATTCGCAAGGTTTGGTAAGATTTTAGATTAGTCACCCAAAATGTCAAAAAACTGTAAAACATGCCTTGAGCGATCATTTTTCGATGAAGATCCTTGTAAACTTAGGGTGCAAGTTTACATTCCCCCCCACCACACTACATTCCATCCTCGAAATGGTAGTTAAAAGAAGTGGTAGTGCTGGTGGTGATTGTGGCCAACTCTGGGGAATCTCTTCTTATCTTTGTTATTAGTCATGATAAATGTCATAATAATTATCGTATTTGATAGGAGAATAGGTAAAAAATATGACAAAATTGTGAAAAAGAAGTCCCTTATGTGTCCCATTCAAGTTCTCCCAAACAGATGAGGCGTGGCAAGTTAGTGGCGATTTCACACGATGTGAATGGGAACACAGGCAATGGTGAGGATGTCAGAAAGTAGGAGGATCGTTTTTTGCAAAGTGCGCATATTTCTTGATGGATCTTGATAGCTATGGCCCTGTATTGGCCATCTCAAGCTCTAGTCACTCTAGCATCTATTGTGCCGGTGATGCGATTGAACTCATCTTGTAAGTTTTCAATGTGAAATTTATCAGCTTGCAACCTATGCGTAATTTGCTCTAGCCTTAGAAATTCATGTGAGAATGTAGTGTTTGCTTCATAGCAACTGTACTTTTCATTACTGACATGTTGTTGTAGGAGCACTTCAAGCACACTAATGTGGAACTTGTTGAACCATGCATCCAGGCGAGGGTTTGCCATAATGGTTATAAGGCTATTTGCAGAAATTTTGACAAGATTTTCGAAGCACCAGGTTTTTACACTTTTTGGACCTATTTTGGGTTAGTATTGAGTGTCTAGGTCTCTTCTGGGAGTGTGGTGCATGTACACACATAATATAACATAGTGGAAAGAATTGGTTTCATACCTAAGGTGTGTATAATCTTTGAAACACCATATGAGTGTGTGGTCTATTGCATGCACAGCCAAAACCAAATCTCACACAATCCTGTATATGATGTTTTTATCTCAAACTGGTGATGACTTGATATACCCCCCTAATCTATATGCTGAGAGGAACCTATGGCTGAAGTATGAAGGGAAATGGAGTTTTTTATGAGTGGCTATGACCTCTCATAGTTCTTGCACACACACACAACACATATGATGCACATGGTCACTCAAAACATGCATAGAGCACATCAACGCATAGTTAACACATAGGAGTACACACATGTAAAAGCAATAAACATAATTCTTACTCATTTGCATGCAAAAATTGATGGAAAATCACACGACTCTCTTTGATGAGAGCTCCTTTAGTTGTTGCATTTAAAAAATTCTCCTCAACAAAGCGAACTAGGCGGCCTCTATGCCCAGCCCATGACCAAAAATTTACAAGTATAAAAACCCACTTCCTAGGCTCACCAGGTTCAATAATCTACAAATTGGAAAGAAAATCGGTTGTCCCAGTATAGTTACAAAGATGGTTTTATACAAAAGATGGTTGGCCCTGCTGATCCCCAAAAATAATTTGGTCGCCCCAAAACTTGGCGGAACACAAGTATATTGTTCCACGACCAGGATGCATTCAATTGTAGGAGTCTGACACAAGGTTGTAGTAATCAACACACATCAACACAATCAATTGCACACCAAACTTGAAGTACGGCTAAATGCCTTAGGTATCCATCAAGATGGCTATTTGATGTCTTGGCAACTTGTCTATCAAGCTCCTTCTCTGGTGATTGATCAATGGAATCAAAAAAAGCACTAGAATTAGGGTTAACCATGATGGCTACACTAGAGGCATATCTAGGTCCATGATCTCTATAAACTCATGCATAATAATATCTTTGACCTCTAATGTTGTTGTCCCCACCTCCTTCAGAGTTTTGATTGGCTCTGCATGCAGAATAATATCTTTGACCTCTGATGTTGTTGTCCCCACCTCCTTCAGAGTTTTGATTGGCTCTGCATCTTTCTCTTCATGTTGACGCTTCCTCTTATCATTTTTCCTTTTTCAAGAGATATTGATTTACTGTCATTGATGCAGTGATGAAAGTGGTGGCACTCACTAGCTCCTCACAGAGGTGTTTTCTAACCATTCTACCTTCATCATCATCATCTCACCCTCGGCCATGTGTGATACAACACTCAAGGCCAAAGGATTCACTAGATAAGATATACCCTCTATTGTCTTCACACAAAGGCATGAAGACCTATCAATGCCGCATGTGTCTGATTTCGTATATTGAATAGCTCCACAATTCTTGAAGGGAGAGTCATGGCAATCCTTAAAGAACAAATGAACCTACTCTAGAATGCCTCTAGATGGTGAGCAGAAATCCAAATCCCATTGTTTTTTAGGCTCTATAGTGCCATCCACCAAAGGTGGTTTGGTTCTTTTGTTGTTATGACATCTCACCTACAAAGGTGTCCACAAAGTAAATTTTTTTACAAAGTGTTTCCAACGATCTTAAGGACCATATATAATAGCCCCACACCCCTATGGCCAAATCCATAAGAGTTATTAGTGGTCACTCAAACAAGTAAGAGGAATCTTCTCTCCTTTGATGAATATCCCTATAGGGATTTTATTTTCAAGAATATCAACTTGTTTTATTGAAAGAAACCCCATATCCCTATGGTCAAAGAGCCGTGGGACTTAATCATAACCTAATAGCCATCCGACCCTTTGGCCATATGAGTTTTTAGCTGCCTTGAAAATACATCTCTATTTTAGTCCTATGGTCAACGGTCCATAAAACTCAACAAGCAAGGTTTCTTAATGTTTAAGGGCCCTTACAAACATAGCCATATGGCTCATTAAGAAATATTTCTTAAATATGGAGAGGTTTCTTTTCTATTCCTGCTTTATGGTATCCACTTAGTCATAGTCCTATGGCCAAAAAGCCATAGGACTCAAAGAGAGAGATTTCTATGAGGTCTCCTTTCTAGGCAATAACCACCCAATCTCATTATTAGGTCTCGAATGGTAATCCACTGGGCATTACAGCTCAATAATGAAGAGTTATTACTGATGTAGAGGTATCCTTGGAGGCATAAGACCACTGAGTTAGAGATATTTTTATATTCACTCATCCATATCCCTATGGACAAAGGGCCACAAGACTCAATAATGAAGACCTCTTATTACTATAAGGGTATCCATTATAGGACTAAGAAAAATCAGTCATAGGTCTTGGTATAGAGCTTGAGTGGTCATAGTAGTTTTTTGGTGGCCACTCAATCATAGCCCTCATTTCTAGCTCCTATTGCAAAAGAGTACTGGAATTTTCTAGCCCTATGACCAGAGGGCTATAGGACTCAATCTTAGTCATTCGATGAGATAGACTTCTCTAGCCTCGTGTCTTAAAGGGTCATAAGACTCAATTTTAGTCATTTAGCAATATAGTCTCTATTCCTATGGTCATAGGGACATAGGACTCAATCATAGCCATTTAGCCAAGAGTGACAACTCCCTTTGTCTAGAGGACTCAATCTCAACCATTTAGCCATCGCACTCATTCAAAGCCCTATGTGACTCATACACACCTGTTTCTCTGCATCACTCATTCATAATCCTATGGTGGGTCTCTTTTCTAGGCCTATGTGTGGCTACATAGGTCTCTTTCTATTTACCAGAGGCCTCTTTACTAGGCCTGTGTGACCGGCTTGCCATAAGAGTAATAGGGTGCTCCCTCTCTTTTGAATCACTATCTCTTTCTCCTTTTTGTTTCATTTTGCCCCCCCCCCCCTTTCTCTTCTTGAGTCCTTAAATTTTCTAGCCCTATGCCAAAGGGCCATAGAGGTCTCTTTTCTAGCCCTATGCCAAAGGGCCATAGGGGTCTCTTTTCTAGGTCTATGTGATTGGGTTTTACTGCCAAAAAGTCTTTGAGTTTTCGCACCCTATGGCCAAAGGGCCATTGGACTCAATCATAGCCCTTTAGCCACTAGGACTCAGTCATACCAATTTATTAACATCATTCACTCAGAGCCCTATGGCTCTTTGGCCCCACAGGGGTCTCCTTTCTAGGCCTATGTCCGGCTACATAGGTCTCTTTTCTAGGTCGCAAGGCCTCTTTACTAGGCCTGTGACATTAGGGGAAGGTTGAGGTCCATAGGGGCCCTTTAAGCTGCCATATTAAAATTTTAAGCACTTTGGCTTAACTTGTTAATGTTCTTTAACTTTGGATGCTCTTCTTTTCTTCAAACGACTAGAATTTCAAATTTTAAAATTTCCCACCAAAACCAATTTAAAATCGGCGGATGAGAAAAAGTATATCATGTAACATATCTATGGAAAGATTTCAATGCGTAGATTCCAGATCTATAATCTTCGCATATGTTGATCCGAAAATCAAAAAATTTCCCTCCCACTTTTCTAGAGAGAAAAAGTACACAAGGAATCTTTGAAAGAATCTTTTAGACTTTCTTAAAAACCCAACATTCTTCTCCACATGGCAAACACCCATTTGCCTTTCTCTTAATCATGTTGATTAGCCCATGGCATCTTAAAGGGCCCCTATGGACCCATCCTTCCCCTAATGCCAAGAAGCCACAAAAGTCATAGGGTATTCTCTCCCTCTCTCTCTCTCTCTGACTATCTTTTTTGAATCTCTCTCTCTTTTGTATTCTCTCTCTCTCTCTCTCTCTCTCTCTCTCTCTCTCTCTCTCTCTCTCTCTCTCTCTCTCTCTCCCCCCTCTCTCTCTCTCTCTCTCTCTCTCTCTCTCTCTCTCTCTCCCTCTCCCTCTCCCTCTCCCTCTCCCTCTCCCTCTCCCTCTCCCTCTCCCTCTCCCTCTCCCTCTCCCTCTCCCTCTCCCTCTCCCTCTCTATCTTTTTATGTTTCTCTCTCTCTCTCTTTCTCTCACTCTTTTTGTTTCATTATCGTCCTCTACTCTTCTTGTGTCTTATAATTTTCTAGCCCTATGGCAAAAGGGTCATAGGGTATCCTCTCTCTCTCTCTCTCTCTCTCTCTCTCTCTCTCTATATATATATATATATATATATATATATATAGCTTTTTTGTATATCTGTCTCTATCTCTCTCTTGTGTTTCATTCTCTCCCCTCTCTCTCGCTCTCTTCTCTCTTTATCTTCTCGAGTCTTACAATTTTCTAGTCCTATTGCCCAAGGGTCATAGGGTATTCTCTCTCTCTCTTTCTCTCTCTCTTGTTTCATTCTCTCTCTCTCTCTTCTTGAGTCTTACAATTTTCTAGCCCTATGGCCAAGGGGTCATATGGTATTCTCTTTCTATCTGTCTCTATGTCTCTCTCTCTCTCTCCCCTTGTCTCTCTTTCTCTAAACCTAGGGTGCGGGTCCACATTCCCCCTACCACACTACATTCCGTCCTTAGAATGGTGGTTGAAAGAAGAGGTAGTGCCGGTAGTGATTATGGCCAGCTTTGGGGAACCTCTTCTTATCTTTCTTATTAGTCACGATAAATGTCATAATAATTTTCGTAGTTGATGGGTCAAAAAAGATGACAAAATTGTGAAAAAGAAAGCCCTTATGTGTCCCATTCAAGTTCTCCCAAACAGATGAGGCATGGCAAGTTGGTGGTGATTTCACATTTTATGTGAATGGGAACACAGGCGATGGTGAGGATCACAGAAAGTAGGGAGATCCTTTTTCACAAAGTGTGCATATTTACTGATGGATCTTGATAGCTATGGCCCTGTATTGGCCATCTCGAGCTCTAGTCATTCTAGCATTTGATGTGCTGGTGATGGAGTTGAACTCATCTTGTAAGTTTTCAACGCAAAAATGATTAGCCCGCAACATATGTGTAATTTTCTCTAGCCTTAGAAATTCGTGTGATAATGTAGTGTTGGCTTCATAGCAGTTGTACTTTTCATTACTGACATGTTGCTATAGGAGCACTGTAAGGACACTAATGTGGAACTTGTTGAACCATGCATCCATAGCCGAGGGTTTGCCATAATGGTTCTAAGGGTTTGCACCAGCTGTTTACACTTTTTAGACCTATTTTGGGTTAGTATTGAGTGTCTAGGTCTCTTGTGGGAGTGTGATGCATGTACACACATAATAAAACATAGTGGAAAGATTTGGTTTCATACCTAAGGTGTGTATACACTTTGAAACACAATATGAGTGTGTGGTGTGCTTCGTGCACATCCAAAACCAAATCTAACACAATCGTGTATATGATGCTTTTGTCTCAAAATGGTGATGACTTGATATACCCCCCTAATCTATATGCTGAGAGGATCGTATGGTTGAAGTATCAAGGGAAATGGAGTTTTCTATGAGTGGCTATGACCTTTCATAGTTCTTGCACACACATGACACATATGATGCACATGATCACTCAAAACATGCATAGAGCACATCAACGCATAGGAGTACACACATGTAAAAGCAATAAACCTAATTCTTACTCATTTGCATGCAGGAATTGATGAAAATCACATGACTCTCTTTGATGAGAGCTCCTTTAGTTCTTGCATTCAAAAAAGTTTCCTCCACAAAGCAAACTAGGTGGCCTATATGCCCACATCCCATGACCAAAAATCTACACATATAAAAACCAACTTCCTAGGCTCACCAGGCTCAATAATCTACAAATTGGAAACCAAATTGGTCCTAATATAGTTACAAAGATGGTTGGTCCTGCTAATCCCGAAAAATAATTTGGTCACCCCAAAACTTATCGGAACACAAGTATATTGTTCCACGACCATGATGCATTCAATTGTAGGAGTCTTGTCATAATCAACACAATGAATTGCACACCAAACTTGAAGTACTACTCAATGCCTAGGTATCCATCAAGACGGCTCTTTGATGTCCTAGTAACCTATCTATCAAGCTCCTTCTTTGGTGGTTGATCAATGGAAGCAAGTATTAGAAGCAGGGTCAATGATGATGGCTACACTAGTGCTAGACGGTATATCTAGGTCCATGATCTCTATAATCCCTCTCTGTCTCTCTCTCTATCTTTTTATGTTTCTCTCTCTCTCTCTTTCTCTCACTCTTTTTGTTTCATTATCTTCCTCTATCTCTCACTCTTCTTTTGTCTTATAATTTTCTAGCCCTGTGGCCAAAGGGTCATAGGGTACTCTCTCTCTCTCTCTCTCTCTCTCTCTCTCTCTCTCTCTCTCTCTCTCTCTCTCTCTCTCTCTCTCTCTCTCTCTCTCTCTCTCTCTCTCTCTCTCTCTCTCTCTCTCTCTCTCTCTCTCTCTCTCTCTCTATCTATCTTTCTATCTAGCTTTTTTTGTATCTCTTTCTCTATCTCTCTATTCTTTTGTTTTCATTTTCTCCCCTCTCTCTCTCTCTTCTCTCTTTATCTTCTTGAGTCTTACAATTTTCTATTCCTATTGCCAAAGGGTCATAGGGTTCTCTCTCTCTCTCTCTCTCTCTCTCTCTCTCTCTCTCTCTCTCTCTCTCTCTCTCTCTCTCTCTCTCTCTCTCTCTCTCTCTCTCTCTCTCCTTGAGTCTTAGAATTTTCTAGCCCTATGGCCAAGGGGTCATATGGTATTCTCTTCCTATCTATCTCTATGTTTCTGCCTCTCTCTCCCCTTGTCTCTCTTTCTCTAAACCTAGGGTCCGGGTTCACACTAGATTCTGTCCTCAAAATGGCGATTGAAAGAAGAGGTAGTGCTCATGGTGATTGTGGTCAGCTCTAGGAACCTCTTCTTATCTTTCTTATTCGTCACGGTAAATGTCCTAATAATTATCGTAGTTGATAGGAGAATAGGTAAAAAAGGATGACAAAATTGTGGAAAAGAAGGTCCCATTAGGAAAAGTTTGGACCTCAAAAGGGCCCTTTAGATTAAGGGGTGATTATGAATGGGCCAATAGGAAGAGGATGGTGGTAACAATTGGGGCCCTCCACAGAGTAGGGGGAAGTCTACTTTTCCAGCCTCATTATGTCTTTGTCCCTAGAGAGAAGGAAGGGGGGTAGGGGGTGGGGTTAGGTGGGGTGGGGGGTAGGGGGAGTGGGGGGTTAATTAAATGCATGCACTTTTAGCCCCACCAAAAAATCTTGTGCATAAAAAAACCCTAGTTTTTTTTAAAAATGAAACTTTTTCAAAACTTCACTTTTTCCCTCTAAAACTCCCTCCCAACCTATACTATGGTCAAAAAAGTATTTCCTATCTCTAGTATCCCTCTCCCAAGCTCCCTTTGATTGCAAGTAAACTTTTTGTTAGTCCACATCCTCTCCTTCCCATTTTCTCTCTAAACCTCTCAAGCTCTCCATTGCTAAGAATCATCATCTCCTCTGCACCCTAAGGCCTCCATTGCTTCTCCACACTCAAGCTCTCCAAGTTTCCAAGTGCACCATCCCTCCCAAGCTCTCTGTTGCTTCTCCACTCTTAAGCTCTCTCAAGCTCTCCTAGCTTACAAGTGCACCATCCCTCCCAAGCTCTCTGTTGCTTCTCCACTCTTAAGCTCTCTCAAGCTCTCCTAGCTTACAAGTGCACCATCCCTCCCAAGCTCTCCGTTGCTTCTCCACTCTCAATCTCTCCATTAGTGCACCTAATCTGAGGCTCCCATGGTCTCCATTGATGCATACATCTCAACCTCTCCTTTGGTGCACCTCACCAAAGCTCTCCCTCAAAACTCTCTCCATCAGCTCTCTCTCAAGCTATCCATTGCTGCCACAACCTACACTTCACCAAACCTCTTAGAAGCTCACATTAGCTTTCTCAAGCCATACTAGCTCCCCCCTTCCTCCATTCAAATGACCACCCCATGCACACACCATCAACGACCAAAAGACGAGATTGAAGAACTTGTGTTGCATAACACACGGAACAATGGTGGAGAATGGGTAGCAACAAGGTTCGAGAGAGGCTCTTGGGTTTACATGCAACCCACAGCGATTGGCCCTTATCGTATGCGGCAACGTGATGTATTAGACAGACATTGGAAAGGGATGCTTCTTGGTTTCAAGGAGAAGAAATGTGCAGAGTGGTGGCGATTGTCCATTGGATTATCAGACATACATGTACGTAATAACATTTGAAAGAGGGCATTCTCTACGAATTGTAGGTTTCTTGTTTCGTGTATCACATTGTTGCTCTTCAACTTCAATATAAATCATTGCATGCTTACTTACTTTGGTGCTTTTGTAGTCATCTTCCCCTCAAGTCTCGTTGAAGAGCAACCTCTCCAAAGTCTATCGGGTACATTCACATCGATTCATACGAGCATTGGGGAGGTGATGTTCGCTGGAATGCCTCCATCACAGCTCAATCAGAGGAGGGTATTCTTTTATTCACATACGTATATTATTCCTAAGAAAGCGGGGGAGTATGGTAAACTCGAACCTCTCTCACCACCTGATCTTCATAGCTTAGAATGGCCCCAACTAGATGCTTGGTCAGCGTTTGCCCTCAAGCATAAGACCAGTATGGATATTTATTCATCAATGAATTTTGGAACAATGTCTATATCTCTGGGTTTGAGTTGGTGTTGCGCAATCCATGTCTTTGTGCACATTTTTCATGACCTTCCATTCAGCCAAACTACTACTATGTTTGTATACAAGGAGGTTGAATTTGAGCTTTTTGAGGCATTACTTGGTGAGAAATGTGCAATTGTGGAGGAAGAACTGCACAATGGGTACACTTATAGATGCAACATGGGGCAAAATATTAGCATAAGATACCTAAGATCTCGCACAACATTGTATATTCTCTTTCATTATGAGCATTGGATGCTTAAAAAGGGTAAATGGATTCCTCTACAGCTTAACGAGGGCAAGATATTACCTGTTTTTCTCCATGATTTGGATAAAGCATGCAACCTTCGAATGGATTAATGCTTGGGGGATGCTTGCCATCAAGATTGAATTCCCCTTAGACCACACTGCTGACCCCCCGAGTGACATGCTCCTCCCCCTTGGTGATTCTGTACTAGAAACTGTCACCCTCATGAACCAGGAGGTCAAGAATGTAGAGCAAGACCTAGTGTCAGAAGAGGAATTCATGGCCATCCAAGCATTGCTTGTTGCAGAGGACGATGCACCCCCCTGCCCGACTCCAAGCTAGAAAAAGACACCACACACAAAAGGTCTTCCATTAACCTCAACACGAACAAAGAGGAAGACGATTTGGATGAGGTAAACCAAACGCCTTATGTCGCTCAGTACAGTTTGGTTTTTACTACTAGTGCTAATATGTCTTGTACTTGGAGAACGTAATTGACATGGACGCATAGGTGAGCCACACGCAAGGCATTTGGCCCACAAGCAGCCATCGTACACTATATCGAGAGGATGCCAAAGGAAGATATTGCCATCCTGCACATAGACTTCACACCCTTCGACCGATTCTATGTATGGGCAGTGAAAGCCCTCTCAAAATTTTTGTGCCTCTCCCCTATAAGCCAAGGGGCTAACTATGTAATCCTAGTGAGGAAGGGTCTAGCTATAGGTACCTTTAGCATAGGATTTTGGGGTAAAGTGCTTGCCCACATAGGGATATACCGAAGCTTAGGCAGTGATGATCTTGATGCCATGACCAAAATCCTTTTTCTTGCTAAGGTCCCTAAAGACAAGCGACATTGCACAAACTTTGTAAATAAACTTCTTGGAAATGACAATCGAATGTAAACATGATTTTTAATGAAAACACATGTTTTGTTGCACAACTTTTGTTCATTCCTTTTTGTTCAGTTGAAATTAAAGTTATTGCTTTGATATGGATGATACGAGACTTGTGCACTGATAGACAGGTATGTGCTGGTGATGAATTCTTTTTTTGTCAGCTACTAGGGGCTCCTGTGTGGTTGTAGGGGCCTTGGCCAGAGAGGCGCGTAGATCAACCATCCAAAATCCTTAGAAGGCTGATTAATGGCCACACAGGAGCCCCTAGCAGCTGTCAAAAAAATAAATTCATCACCAGCACGCCGATCGGTGCGCAAGTCTCGTGTCATCAGCAAGAACTTTTGTAGATGAGAAAAAATATCAAAACAAGAATTTTGAGCTAGAGCGCTCGTGTACAATTAGTTAATTACACAATCGAAAAGGAGCTAGAGCGCTCTGACATAGTCATAGACAAAAGTATTTTTCATTACAGAAGGAAGATTACATTTGAGGTTTCTAATTATGCTTGCCTCTAATGCGCCATGCAAGGGCGTGCTACTACTATTGAAGTATGTCTTGTAGCTCCTGCCCTTCATTGCTAGGCTGCTACTCATCATCTTCATTGTTTTGTTCATCTTCAGGCTCTATGGGCATTTTTGTGGTTCGTAGAGCGCGAGGAGGTAGTACCTTGCCTAGAGGGCCCGATGCGCGGATGGTAGGGATCTCCATGTCCTCCCATGGTGCCCTGCCGCCTACACTAGGCTCCCCATCTGAATGGGGTTACGGCTCCTCTGGGACCGTGTCTGGCTCATCGTCGATGTACCCTCCTATTAAGCACCGCCGGCCTCCCATCATCTTAATCCGGCCCATTGTTGCCGTAGATGTTGAGGGTGCATTACCTATGGACTATGAGGCCGCACGTCGTCCTGGAGTTCGTAGTATATGGCTGCCCCATGTTACACTCTGTTCTTTGTGTGGTACTGATGTGGAGGCCCTATCGGTCTCATCAGGTCTCCATGGGCATTGAGTACCTTGGAGCGTGTTACAGTTTTGCACATTTGCACGTGCAGTTTTCTTAGTGCATGCCATGTGAGGAGAAGTATCGTGGGTGGAATGTTATGAAGTTGTGAGAGAATGAGGTTTTAAATCGGAGGTGGTCGTTCACATTCGGCCGCCCACTAATGTCCATCCTCCTCGGGGGGTTTCATGTGGTACACCAATTTTAATTCAAAAATGACATAAATTGAAAATTTCTTCAAAGATACAATATGGCCTTAGGAGTTCCTTGCCCATATTTTTCCTACACGCACCCTAGTTTGACGCTAAGTAGCATGGGCTGCAGGGCCACGTGTACTTCTCCATGCCTCAGAATGGTGATGGGCGGGCTCATCGTCTAGCTTGTCTCGCAATTTCAGAGTTTCGCGCACGCTCCATGTCTCCCTTATGTCCAAATGTGCTTTGAAAGAACTAATTAAACATCTCTTGTAAGTAGTTTGACCGTACTTTACCACCTCCATGATGCGTATTTTTGAAATAAACCCCCCTCGTCCGGTAGTGCGACTTTTCCATGCCTTGTGTACTCCAAATGTCAAGCGACCCATATGTATTCATGAAGTAGGTCCCATGTGCAAATAAAATGTATTGCACCATCCCACCAAACAAAAGAAGTATTATTAGTGCGTGTCTATTTTTAGTCCTATATTCGATGTGCTAGAATGGCATACCATATAATGGGTTATGCTTGTTTCACCCCAAGCATTAGTGACTGCTGTCGTGAACTTGACTAGATGATCTTGAAACTCTGTACGTTGTTGTTCCGTTGTACTTGAATGAGACATTAGCTTAACCATTTTGTCAAAAGATGCACACACTTGCTTTCTTCGATTATCGACCATTGGATTTGGACCGTTGTCGGTGGTGCACTTGCATAATTCCTTCCACAGCTCCCACATCTACTCTTCCGACTACACCTCATCATCTTCTCCGTCCTCGTGATGAGCTCTTGTCATCTTTGAGGGTGGCCTTTGAAGAAACCTTCTCGCTTTTGCACCACTCATGGATACTTGTTGAGCAATCTCATGAGTGACGCTAGAGTTTTTGTTAGCCACAATGGAAACATTTCCACCATGACACCCGATTGAATTCAGAAGGGCCTCTACTTGGGTCAGTGCATCTGTTGATCTTTCATTGGGCTTCATGGTGAATGCATAATCAATATGAAGCTTCAACAAATGATCAAATATATGCATGAATGCATGTAATGTGCAAAAATAAACATTACTGAGTGGGAAGTCAATGATAGGATTCCAATCACGATCCAAGCATGCCCTATCTGGCTTGTCAAGCATGGGGCAGCTCAACACAGACGTGTCCCATTGTCTTTCTGCATCCTCACCCCCACCGCCATCTTGAGCTTCCGGCTGTGCGGTGGTGCTTTGTTCTAGCCTCTTCCCTCGTGAAGTGACATTTTGACCCTTCGTTGGTTTCTTGTATCCACGAGTATAGAATGGGCAAGGCAACAAAGAATTGGCACCTTGCTTGCATCCAAGCAAGCACTTAATTGTCTTCAAATCTCCACCCAAATGCCACTCCACTTCAAATGTTCCAAATCCTTGAACATCCAACTTCTTGCCTGACATCATTTGAGCACAAATTGTCTCTGTTATATATGGAATTCTATCAAACATCCAGTGGAGGACCGCGTGCATTTCTTTGGGAACTTCGAATGCACCTAGCCACCATATCTCCTTCTTCGATTGGACACTAAAAGAGGGTCTATCTGGAGCATCGAATCTTCTCGCTTTGCATAGAATAAGGCATCATTCATGAGTGTTACGCTAATCCTCTCATGCCTTTGACCCTTAACTATTTGAGACACACTCATCCAGCTTCAACACAAAAGCCAACTTCTCTCCTAGCACTACAAAACATAGAGGTCATACATTATAAGAACACAAAGGTCATACATTGTAAAAATGTGTGCCCTCACCTACTTAGAAATCATTGCTTGTTGAAGTTTTCTCAGGTCAACAAAAATATTATTGAACTTTGTATATTGATATCCTTCTGCCCCTGCAGATGCACTTGATCCATTCCTCAACCCCGAGCACTGTTTAAAAATCTGGACATCAGGCTCAGACATTATGTTGGAAAATTTTTGCATTACCTCCTTAGTGATTGCATCCCTCATGCGCTTTGAATCTGATTTATGGAGGAAGGAGATGATGTTTATTGGCTTGAGGCATCTCAACATAAGATATGCACGATCAGTGTGGGTCTCACTAGCACACACCTCTTGAATAAAATTTTTGAGATTACATCAGCAACTTGTTAGTGTTAGCATGAAAATATATGTTTTAATTGAAACTTGATGGGAAGAGTATGCTCACTTAGTTGCTAACACTCTCCTCTTGCAAGCACCACCACCGAGCACAAGTGTCTCTATAGAACTAAAGGTCCATTTACGCTCCCTTGCTCCCAGTGGAGTCTCTTTCATTCATTGAATGGTATTCTTGAATTGTGCAATGGTACTCGACTTCTCTTGAACTTGTGTGAGGTGCCGACCCCAACTCGGGGAAGACTAACCTTTGATAGCCTAATAGACTTTTAGTACGTATGCGGTTGACGACCTCCCTCGTCTCGACTGGAATACCGAAGGGATTACGAGCAACCAACGTAGTCTATTATCTACCTCGCAGAGGAAACGCGGTCTCTTAAAGCCTCTAACTGTTAATCAAGATCTGCGACCTCAAGATTACAATAAATAAACCTTGCACTTGGTTCATAGAGTTAATGCCTTTTTCCCCATCAAGTGTGAGGCATGGCCATTAACCTTTCCCCTAAAATAAGTTTTATTTGGATTCTCATCCTTACCGTCTCCTACGGACCTAGAATTGCTGGAAAGCTATCCGACTTATCGGATCCACCCGGCCATGAATCGGAGTCGTCGGGACTACCAATGCCCCACTTTCCTTGAAGGGTCCACTGTTTCCTAATTACTACCACACTGTTTTACATATACAAACAGTTTCCTTTACTTTATTTACAATACTTTGTTCGTTAAAACAGCCTTTCAAACGTTTCAAACAAGATAAGACATTGTTTACCGAAAATAGTCCCTACTTTGATTTAAATTCATTGCTCAATTACAATCATTCATTTTTATTTAACGACGTTGCCCCCATCGGCCTTTCTGCGTCCCAACATGGCTTGTTGAGGCGTTCGAGTTCATTCACAGCACAACCCTTTCCCGGGCTTCCAGTGCCTTTCCATTGCACAACCCATCCGGGCTTCTAGTGCCTTTCCATTGCGCAGCTTTCTGAGCTCTTGCGCTTCCAATCGACTCGACCTCAGGCGCTATGCTAATACACCGGAAGATCTAGAATCTAGTGCTACCAACGAGGGTAGCTAACATCTTGTCCTAAGCGACTAAGGGTTTTTAATTGACTCATAGCCCCCGCTAAGTCCCCTTGCCTCTCGGAGATGCTCCTCGCTTGACCGGCTTATTGGCACCACTCGTCTCTTGCCCAAGAAAAACGAGCAGCTCATCCCATCTCAAGCTACGATGCGCTAGCCTTCCAGAGTGGGGAAACGTCCCAATGGGGTGGAGGTTACGCCCCTAGAACTTATTCACACGGCCGAAGCCGTCAATTCCGCCCAGCTGGCGAGAATTCAATTTTACCCATTAGAACTTTCCTTATTTAAAATTTGATTTTTTCCAAACAAATTTGGGAAATTCAAACACTTCCATTTGGGAAGATCAAACATTCTTTTGAATTTAAAATACTTTAAAACACATGTGCGAGTTTTGTGGAAAGATTGTCTGCATTTACGGTCAAGGTTTCTCTCAATTAGTCCCGAGGCTAAGACTAAGGTCGCGTATGCAATGCCTTTAAATTATGACATTAATTTAATTTAAGAACTTCGTAATTGAAAGCTTTTCCACTCACCTCATGTACATTCGTAGTAGCGACGACATTGTGTGTAGTGGCTGCTCCCAACGCTTCATGTTCGCGGCTAGTCCCGGCTTCCTTGTATACGGCTCGCGAGCATGTTTTGGGGCCATTTTTCAATCACACACAATAATAAGCTCACGAGGAAAATAAAAAAAAACTGACACAATTTTTGCATATAGATTGAGGTTAGCGTAGAGTGCGAATATGAATTTCCGTTACAATTTCTTTATTATTTTTGAAATTTAATCTAATTTACAATTTTTGAAATAAAACTAGAATCTCCTAATTTTCTAGGTATTCTAATGTAGATTTTATTAATTTTTGCATCTTCTTTAATTAAAAAGTCATTTTAACTCAAAAATTTGATTAAAAATTCCTACAATTAGCAAAAATTATAGGAAAAATCTCTAAATTCTGAAAATTCAGAATTCTACAAAAATTTTCAGAATTATTTTTTTCTATAATTTTTTAATTTTATTTAATTAAATTAACTCAATTTTTAACTCTAATTAAGTGACTTTCTACCCTTAATTAATTCAAAAATAGATTTTCATAATTTTCCCTCAATCCTTACACTAATCTTCACACATGGTACTCACATCACTTTTTAATTTTAAGATTCTTTAATTTCCCCTAGTTTCTTTCCATAATTAGGAAAAGTAATTAATTTTTAATAATTAGATATTAATAGATTTTTGAGCGTTTCTTTATTGCATCATACTTATATACTATCTAATTTTGCAAGAAAAATATCAATTCTTGCTAATTGTGCATAAATTCGCTAATCGTGATTAGCGCTTGTTAATTACAATTTGGTAAATTAAGCATAATTAGACACACACACACGCATAGAATGCTTTTATATATCACATTGAGTGTATAAATGCTCTTGCATGCTTTAATTAAAGAAATTGACTAGATACGTAAGAGGATTTTGATTAATGTAGATAGAAGGAGAGTAATTGAGGTCTAATTGAGCTTAATTAAGAGAGTAAGAATTTAATCTAGTACTGAAATTCATTAATTTGCAGCAATTAAGAGGATATGCAACTTGAAAATTACAAGATTACCTTAGCGCTTATGGTCCTTGCTCCTTCGCTGTCAACTTCTCTCTAAATCCAATGAGTGATTAGGAAATTAGGGTTTTCCTTAATGTGAAACCCTAATCTCACAAACCCTAACCCTAATTTATCTAAAGCTTAACCCTAAATTTGCTCTCAAATTTTGCTCTAAAATTTTCTCTAAAAATGGCTAAGGATGGGGTCTTTATATAGGGGAGTGCAGGGCCTTAGTGAGAGGGTGTTAGGAGCAGTTAACTGAGCCCATTCTCTCTCTAGAAGAGGCGCCTTCTCACATGCTCCTAACACTTGGCAATGGTTGCCTCATGCACCACACATGCCCAAACCATGTGCCCAAAACCATGTGTTTTTGCCCTAAGCCTTTTCACCATTCAATTTTGCATTATTCCCAACAATTCCTCATTAATTGAATTGAGTCTAATGTGCACATACTTTGTCTGTTTTCCGATCCGTTTCGACCAATGAGTACCCACACACATATAGACAAGACTCCTTTGTGAATGCGGTAATTATTCCTTCAAAAAATGTACAAAAAGAAAGCCGAATTTGTACACTTTTAAAAACTCAATTCTCTTGAAAGTTCTCGTAAGAAAAAGATTCGGAATAGCACAACCTCGCGTTGGGATATTACATTCTCCCCAACATAAGGACTCGAGATGTCCTCATCTCGCAAAGAACTGAGGGTATTCCTTGAGAAGTGAAACTTCGTCTTCCCATGTCGCATCCTCGGTTGGGTAGTCCTTCCATTGTACCAAATGCTCTCTTAGGATTCAGTCCCTAAGAATCCTTTCTCGAGTCTCCACTATGCTTTCAGGTTGTAACTCAAGAATACTCTGACTTGCCATGACAATCCGTTCATCGTCAAGTACATGATCTGGGTTCGGTATGTAAGGTTTTAACAGACTTACATGAAAAACATTATGTACCTTGAGATGTGCCGGTAGGTCTAGTTTGTAGGCTTGGGATCCTATCCTTTTGGTAATAGTGTAGGGTTCACAATACCTTGCACTGAGCTTCTTATACTTCCCTAGGGATAATGAACTTCTTTTGGGTCGTACTCGAAGGAAAACTTTATCACCCTCTGCAAATTGTCTATCCGATCTCTTCGCATCAGCGTACTGCTTCATCGTAGTCTATTATCTACCTCGAAGGGGAAAAGCGGTCTCTTAAAGCCTCTAACTGTTAATCGAGATCTGTGACCTCAAGATTACATTAAATAAACCTTGCACTTGGTTCATAGAGTTAACGCCTTTTTTCCCATCAAGTGTGAGCCACGGCCATTAACCTTTCCCCTAAAACAAGTTTTATTTGGGTTCTCATCCTTACCATCTCCTACGGACCTAGAATTGTTGGAAAGCTATCCAACTTATCGGATCCACCCGACCATGAATCGGAGTCGTCGGGACTACCAATTCCCCGCTTTCCTTGAAGGGTCCAATGTTTCCTAATTACTACCACATTGTTTTACATATACAAACAGGTTCCTTTACTTTATTTACGATACTTTGTTCCTTAAAATGGCCTTTCAAACATTTCAAACAAGATAAGACATTGTTTACCAAAAACAGTCCCTACTTTGATTTAAATTCATTGTTCAATTACAATCATTCACTTTTATTTAATGACACTACCTCCATCGGCGTTTTTGTGTCCCAACATGGCCTGTCGAGGTGTCTGAGTTCATCCACAGCACAACCCTTTCCCGGGCTTCCAATGCCTTTCCATTGCACGGCTTTTCGAGCTCCTAGGCTTCCAATCAACTCGGCCTCAGGTGCAATGCTAATACATCGGAAGATCTAAAATCGGGCGATACCAATGAGAGTAGCTAACATCTCGTCCTAAGCAACTAAGGGATTTTTAATTGACTCATAGCCCCCGCTAAGTCCCCTTGCCCCTCGGAGATGCTCCTCGCTTGGCGGGCTTATTGGCACCACTCGTCTCTTGCCCAAGAAAAACGAGCAGCTCATCCCATCTCAAGCTACGATGTGCTAGCCTTCTAGAGTGGGGAAATGTCCCAATGGGGTGGAGGATACACCCATAGGACTTATTCACACGACCAAAGCCATCCATTCTACCCAGCTGGTGAGAATTCAATTTTACCCATTAGAACTTTCCTTATTTAAAAAATTTGCTTTTTTTGCCAAACAAATTTGGGAAATTCAAACACTTCCATTTGGGAATATCAAACATTCTTTTGAATTTAAAATACTTTAAAACACATGCGCGAGTTTCGTGGAACGATTGTCTGCATTTACGGTCAAGGTTTCTCTCAATTAGTCCCTAGGCTAAGACTAAGGTCGCGTATGCAATGCCTTTAAATTATGACATTAATTTAATTCAAGAACTTCGTAATTGAAAGCTTTTCCACTCACCTCGTGTACATTCGTAGTAGCGATGACATTGTGTATAGTGGCTGCTCCCAACGCTTCGTCTTTGCGGTTAGTCCCGGTTTCGTTGTGTATGGACTCATGAGCACGTTTTGGGGCCATTTCTTACTCACACACAATAATAAGCTCACGATGAAAATTAAAAAAAACTGACACAATTTTCACATATAGATTGAGGTTAGCGTAGAGTGCGAATATGAATTTTCGTTACAATTTCTTTATTATTTTTAAATTTTAATCTAAATTCCAATTTTTGAAATGAAACTAAAATTTCCTAATTTTCCAGGTATTTTAATGCAGATTTTATTAATTTTTGCATCTTCTTTAATTAAAAAGACATTTTTAATTTAAAAATATGATTAAAATTTCCTAAAATTAGCAAAAGTTATAGCAAAATATCTCTAAATTTTGAAAATTCAGAATTCTACAAAAATTTGTAGAATTCTAATTTTCTATAATTTTCTCAATTTTATTTAATTAAATTAGCTCGATTTTTAACTCTAATTAAGTGATTTTCTACCCTTAATTAATTCACAATTAGATTTTCATAATTTTCCCTCGATCCTTACACTAATCTTCACACATGGTACTCACATTACTTTTTAATTTTAAGATTCTCTAAATTCTCCTAATTTCTTTTCATAATTAGGAAAATTAATTAATTTTTAATAATTAGATATTAATAGATTTTTTAGCATTTCTTTATTGTATCATACTTATATGCTATCTAATTTCGCAAGAAAAATATCAATTTTTGCTAATTGTGCATAATTTCACTAATTGTGATTAGCACTGGCTAATTACAATTTGGTAAATTAAGCATAATTAGACACACACACACACGCATAGAATCCTTTTATATATTACATTGAGTGTATAAATGCTCATGCATGCTTTAATTAAAGAAATTGACTAGATACGTAAGAGGATTTTGATTAAGGTAGAGAGAAGGAGAGTAATTGAGCTCTAATTGAGCTTAATTAAGAGAGTAAGAATTTAATCTAGTGCTGAAATTCATTAATTTGCAGCAATTAAGAGGATATGCAACTTGAAAATTACAAGATTACCTTAGTGCTTGTGGTCCTTGCTCCTTCGCTGTCAACTTCTCTCTAAATCTAATGAGTGATTAGGAAATTAGGGTTTTCCCTAATGTGAAACCCTAATCTCACAAACCCTAACCCTAATTTCTCTAAAGCTTAAACCTAAATTTGCTCTCAAATTTTTCTCTAAAATTTTCTCTAAAAATGGCTAAGGATGGGGTCTTTATATAGGGGAGTGCAAGGCCATTCTCTCTCTAGAAGAGGCGCGTTCTCACATGCTCGTGACACTTGGCAGTGGTTGCCTCATGCACCACACATGCCCAAACCATGTGCCCAAAACCATGGTTTTTGCCCTAAGCCTTTTCACCATTCAATTTTGCATTTTTCCTAGCAATTCCTCATTAATTGAATTGAGTCTAATGTGCACATACTTTGTCCATTTTCTGATCCCTTTCGACCAATGAGTACGCACACACATATAGCACAAGACTCCTTTGCGAATACAGTAATTACTCCTTCAAAAAATGTACAAAAAAAAAGCCGAATTTGTACACTTTTAAAAACTCAATTCTCTTTAGAGTTCTCGTAAGAAAAAGATTCGGAATAGCACAACCTCGGGTTGGGATATTACATTCTTCCCAACATAAGGACTTGAAATGTCCTCATCTCGCAAAGAACTGAGGGTAATCCTTGAGAAGTGAAACTTCGTCTTCCCATGTCGCATCCTCGGTTGGGTAGTCCTTCCATTGTACCAAATGCTCTCTTAGGATTCGGTTCCTAAGAATCCTTTCTCGAGTCTCCACTATTCTTTCAAGTTGTAACTCAAGAATACTCTGACTTGGCATGATAATCCACTCATCGTCAAGTACATGATCTGGGTTCGGTATGTAAGGTTTTAACAGACTTACATGAAAAACATTATGTACCTTGAGATGTGCCGATAGGTCCAGTTTGTAGGCTTGGGATCCTATCCTTTTGGTAATAGTGTAGGGTCCACAATACCTTGCACTGAGCTTCTTGTACTTCCCTAGGGATAGTGAACTTCTTTTGGGTCGTACTCGAAGGAAAACTTTATTGCCCTCTGCAAATTGTCTATTCGATCTCTTTGCATCAGCGTACTACTTCAACGAAGTCTATTATCTACCTCGAAGGGGAAACGCGGTCTCTTAAAGCCTCTAACTGTTAATCGAGATCTCCGACCTCAAGATTACAGTAAATAAACCTTGCACTTGGTTCATAGAGTTAACGCCTTTTTCCCCATCAAGTGTGAGGCGCCGCCGTTAACCTTTCCCCTAAAACAAGTTTTATTTGGGTTCTCATCCTTACCGTCTTCTACAGACCTAGAATTAATGGAAAGCTATCCGACTTATCGGATCCACCCGGCCATGAATCGGAGTCGTCGGAACTACCAATTCCCCACTTTCCTTGAAGGGTCCAATGTTTCCTAATTACTACCACACTGTTTTACATATACAAACAAGTTCCTTTACTTTATTTACGATACTTTGTTCGTTAAAATAGCCTTTCAAATGTTTCAAACAAGATAAGACATTGTTTACTGAAAACAATCCCTACTTTGATTTAAATTCATTGTTCAATTACAATCATTCACTTTTATTTAAGGACGCTGTCTCCATCGGCGTTTCTGTGTCCCAGCATGGCCTGTCGAGGTGTCCGAGTTCATCCACAGCACAACCCTTTCCCGGGCTTCCAGTGCCTTTCCATTGCACAACCCATCCGGGCTTCCAGTGCCTTTCCATTGCGCGGCTTTCCGAGCTCCTGCGCTTCCAATCAACTTGGTCTCAGGTGCTATGCTAATACATCGGAAGATCTAAAATCGGGCGATACCAATGAGGGTAGCTAACATCTCGTCCTAAGCGACTAAGGGATTTTTAATTGACTCATAGCCCCCGCTAAGTCCCTTTGCCCCTCGGAGATGCTCCTCGCTTGGCGGGCTTATTGGCACCACTCGTCTCTTGTCCAAGAAAAACGAGCAGCTCATCCCATCTCAAGCTACGATGCGCTAGCCTTCTAGAGTGGAGAAATGTCCCAATGGGGTGGAGGATACGCCCATAGGACTTATTTACACGACCGAAGCCATCAATTCCTCCCAACTGGCGAGAATTCAATTTTACCCATTAGACTTTCCTTATTTAAAAAATTTGCTTTTTTTGCCAAACAAATTTGGGAAATTCAAACACTTCCATTTGGGAAGATCAAACATTCTTTTGAACTTAAAATACTTTAAAACACATGCGCGAGTTTCGTGGGACGATTGTCTGCATTTACGATCAAGGTTTATCTTAATTAGTCCCTAGGCTAAGACTAAGGTCGCGTATGCAATGCCTTTAAATTATGACATTAATTTAATTCAAGAACTTCGTAATTGAAAGCTTTTCCACTCACCTCGTGTACATTCGTAGTAGCGATGACATTGTGTGTAGTGGTTGCTCCCAATGCTTCGTGTTCGCGGCTAGTCCCGGCTTCATTGTATACAGACTCGCGAGCGCGTTTTGGGGTCATTTTACACTCACACACAATAATAAGCTCACGAGGAAAATTAAAAAAAACTGACACAATTTTCGCATATAGATTGAGGTTAGCGTAGAGTGCGAATATGAATTTCCGTTACAATTATCTTATTATTTTTGAAATTTAATCTAATTTTCAATTTTTGAAATAAAACTAGAATTTCCTAATTTTCTAGGTATTTTAATGCAGATTTTATTAATTTCTGCATCTTCTTTAATTTAAAAGTCATTTTTAACTCAAAATTTTAATTAAAAATTCCTAAAATTAGCAAAAAATATAGGAAAAAAACTCTAAATTTTGAAAAATCAAAATTCTACAAAAATTCCCAGAATCTTAAATTTCTATTATTTTCTTAATTTTATTTAATTAAATTAGCTCAAATTTTAACTCTAATTAAGTGATTTTCTATGCTTAATTAATTCAAAATTAGATTTTCATAATTTTTTCTCAATCGTTACATTAATATTCAAACACAGTACGCATATCTTTTTTAAATTTTAAGATTCTCTAATTTCCCCTAATTTCTTTCCATAATTAGAAAAAGTAATTAATTTTTAATAATGAGATATTAATAGATTTTTGAGAGTTTCTTTATTGCATCATACTTATATGCTATCTTATTCCGCAAGAAAAATATCAATTCTTGCTAATTGTGCATAATTTTGCTAATCATGATTATCACTCGCTAATTACAATTTGGCAAATTAAGTATAATTAGACACACACACACCCATAGAATGCTTTTATATATTACATTGAGTGCATAAATACTCATGCATGCTTTAATTAAAGGAATTGACTAGATACTGTAAGAAGCTGGGAATAACAAATTAGTGTTAATAATATTGATATTATGCCATTTCACATTGACATTGGTATAAAAGGAGAGAAGATGTAAATTTTCACATCTTTTTGACACATTAATACAATTACAATCTTTCTCTCCCTTCTTGCTCACAACTTCTATGACTTCCCCTTCTTTCCTGACTTTCTCTCTCTAAATCTAGTCTTTCTCTCTCCTCGTCACTATTCTTCTCTCTCTTCATGCACTCTTTCTCTCTCTTTTGCAGTCTTTTCTCTCCTCTTTCTCTCTTCCTAGTTCTCTCTCTGACAAGTGGTATCAGAGCTTCAGTCTTTGATCCATTCTTTTCTTCCATTTTTAGTCCCATTTTCCTATTTCAAAATCAATTTCAGACAAATATGGTACAAGACAGTGACTAGTGGAGTGCTGCAGGACATCTACAGTTAGTAAGAGACTAGATCTGGAGATACCCAAGGTCAGATATGGTAGATAATGGCTTAAATGGTTGGACGTCATCAAATTTCATGCAAAAATGGAGATAACTAGGGTAAAGGATGGTTAACCGGGCTTAGTTAGAGACTAAACTACAGTTACTTTTCAAAAGAGGTCTTCCTTTCCTCTTTCTTCAAGCTCTGCCCAAGCTTCCATGGAGTTTTCTGGCTGAGATCTCTTCTTTACTCACTCATCCTTGCTCTCCATCAACAATGGCCTGCATAATGGCGCTCTAGACATCAAATGCAACAGGTGGAGCACCATTTTATGGTCTATAGGAACTGCCACGTGGACTGGACAGCAGCCCGAAATTTGCGCTAATTTTTCCAGCCATGTTCTTCATCTCTCCTCAATCAATCTTCAACTATGGTGCTTCTAAATGATCCTTGGCAGTGATTTCTTCAACTTCCTGGTATGTTTACTCCAAAATAGGTCTATATTCCACATCCTTTCACTCTCTTGAAACCCTACATGAATAGTCCATGGGTAGCCATGAAAGCTTCAGCCCAAGCTTTCATTTCTTAACAATTTCTTGAAGATTCTTCATCCTTTTAGCCAGTGGAATCATCTCAGCAAGGATTCTTCAACAAATTGCAAGGATTAACCACGAAATGGTTAAAGATTGAAGATCAAGAGCTTCTATGGAGCAAAAATTTTGGGGAAACGGGTTTAATGCTTCAATTTCAAGCATTTGAGGCTCTAAGATTGTTCTTAAGCACCGGATAAACAAGCCTTGTGGATTATTTTACCAACATTGGACAACCGGGGGACTCTATCAAGCATATGAGATTGATCAAGTCATCTTCAGCCATGTCAAAGGTATTCTTCTTCAATTCTTAATCTCTCTCATTAATCCAATTGCTGAGCTTAATCCATTTGATTGAGAGATTAAAGAATTGAACATTATTCATCAAATTCTCAGTCAACCTTTGCTTGAATCCATCTATTCATGAATGCAATGCTTGCTTTATGCATATTAGTTCCAATCAGTGAATTAGAGGCTTCAATTTGAAATTTTAGCATAATACTTGAATTCTATTGACTGAATCCATTGACTGATGAATTTGTTTACTCTAATATGATTGATTGGCTGAATTTATTTTGTCCAAGTTGAAATATTGTAAAAGAGTAAGTACTAGCAATCAGTGAGCCACTGAATTGCATCGGTAAGACCCTTCTCCTATCCCAATTTTTCAAAATCTCATTCAATTGCATCTCATAAAAGACTGAATGAATATTTCAGAAATGCATATCATGCTGATTGCTTAGAACACTAGCCTCTGCCATGTTGATATTCCCACCGAGGAAAAAGGTGAATGCCGAGGGAGATAGTGGGACAAAAGAGAGGTGACCCTCCCTCACTATCAAAGATCCTGAAGGGATGCAACCAACCGACCTGGGGGGAACTTTGCCTACCTCTCGGTGATTCAGAGCCCGTGTAGGGAGCCTGTCATGCCGTTTTATCCCTCACACAGGTACAACGAATGGAGGATTGAAAATTGAAGACTTTCCAAGGACTCAAGTACCTACAAGACCAAAACAGGGTAAAACATGGAATTTACAGGTCACTTACAGGGTATTTACAGGTGGTTACAGGTACACCATTTATTACTGAAGCACAAGTGCAGGTACTACAGGGTACCCATAGGTCCTATATACCCTTTTGCAAGGTTTGGTAGCCATTTGGGGTTACTATCTTGCATTATAGGGTCAAAACAGGGCACTTACAAGTCTAGACAGGGTGCAGGACTGGACAGTTCAGACTCTGAAATCTAGCTACAGATTTTTCTATCCTAAACCTGTTATAGCGTGCTATAGCTCATCTCGAAGAGGGCATTCTTAGCTTCGATTTGCACAAAAAAGTTCTGAAATCGGAGTTTCCTAGCCAAAGTTATAGCCGTTTTTCTGACAGGGGATACTGCAGGACTGCACTAATATGGCAGGACATAAAGGCAAAAATAAGGTCCAGGAGGATTATGCTCAGCAAATCAGGGATTCCATGATGGATAGCACACTTCAAGAGAATCCTGAAGAGCTTTAACAACAAGGAGAAGTTAGTATACTCAATAATACTTTGTGTGCCCATGAACAAAGACATAGTGAACGACATGAAGCCATCTTGTCAAGAATGGAGCAAATGGTTTTATCTACTGATCACACCAAGGCTTCTATTGATAAGTTAGTGGAATCCAATGAACAACTCATGGTACAAATCTCTAAATTCATGTAGTTGCAAATGGCATCAAGAGAAGTTAATGAGAAGGCTTGTTCAAACAGTGACCCTTCAGCCCCACTTCAGCCATCTAGCCAAAATGGTCATGGAAATGGGATTATTGGAAGAAAAGGCATTCCAAATAGTCAGTATGAAGTAGGAAAAGCTTCACAAAGGCATGGCGACTATTTGGGCAGTTTGAATGGGGCCAATACTCAAGCTTTTGGACTGCATACTCAAAATTCCAGAGGTACTCTACCAACAGGAAGATTACATAGTAATTCTCAGCCACCTGTTGGAAGATTTCAGTCTCAATTTGGAGGCTCTGTACTTGGTAATCCTGATCAGCCAATTTTGGGACAACAACCCTTTCATGAAAGGGAGTTTAAGGATAAAATTGTTTTAGCCAAATTTAATGGCCAGTCATCTTCACCATCAAACTTAGAGGAATGGACCTCTAAGATGGAGTCCTACTTTGATATATACCCTAAAACTGATGATATGAAGATTCACTTTGCTTCCTTGCATCTAGAAGGATTTGCCCATACTTGGTGGAGGTATATCAAGAAAGAGAATATACTTGTAGAGAATTGGGAAGCTTTCAAGGCACTTATGGCTGAAGTCTTTGTTTCGCCTCTTGAGAAAGAGAAGTTAGCACGGAGATGGTATGGTTTGGAACAAAGGGGCCTAAGTGTAAGAGAGTATACAAACCAATTCCTCAACTTGACCATGTATATGGAAAGCATCAGTGATGAGGATAAGCTTCACAAGTTTATGTATGGTTTGGAGCCATCTTTGTCAGCTGATGTTATGGTGCAAAATCCTACTTCACTTTTCAAGGCTATTGAGCTTGCGGAGTGCTATGGAAGAAAGTATAGGAAAGAATCTTCATTTCAGCCTAGTTATGGACAGCCAAGGACTGTTTTAAAGCAGGGACAAGTTGGTAACATTTATGGCAGCAATCATGTGCCTAATGGGAGCTTACGGGTACCAACTTATCCTCCATTTAATGCTTCTAGGCCTCAAAGTAATTTTAGGACAGCAAACAGTCCAAAGGTTGAATTCAAACAGGGGGACAACAAGCCTAAGTCCACTTCAGCTAATACAAATCCCAAATCTATTCCCATGGATCTTTACAAGGAAAGGAAGGACAAGGGCTTATGTTTCAAGTGTGGAGAAAAGTATACACCTGATCATGCTTCAAAGTGTGTATACAAAAATGTCAAGCCAAAGCTTCAGAGTATGCTAGTTTTTGAGGACTTTGAAGATGACATAGATGAAGCTAATGCAGTAGCAATTAATACTAAAAATGAAGATCTTGAGGAGGAAGTTGGACAGGAGTACTTTTATGATCCAGCCGACTCTTTTCCTTTTGATCCAGATGGAGATGTTCCGTTTGAATCTGGTGGATCTTGTGATGAGTCACTTGCTGCCACTAATTGTTCTATCTCTATGGATGCTTGGACGGGATCTAAGAGCCCTAATACACTTTGTATGAAGGGAAGCATATGTGGAAAGCCAGTGTTCATCCTGATAGATAGTGGCAGTACTCATAGTTTTGTCAATAAGTCCATCATGGACAAGTTAAATTGTGTTCCCATAGACTTACAGCAGCCCATTAGAGTACAAGTGGCTAATGGTGAAGAAGAAATCATCACACAGATCTGCCCACAGGTTTCTTTGCAGTTGACTGAAAATTTTGAAGCCAAAGTAAACTTGATCACTTTGGAAATGGGGCCCATAGATATTGTACTTGGTTGTGATTGGTTGATGACATTAGGCATGATCACTATGGATTTCTCACAGTTATATATGGAGTTTATCTCCAATGGACAGCTTATCCATTTACAGGGAATTCCTAGTAAATCTGATTTTCAGCTTATCACCATTCAACAACTCAAAAGAGAGTACAAGAAGCGCTCACAAATATTTGTTTTACATTTGAACAGAGAAACACAAGATCAGCCCAATAATTCAGCAAACCATCCAGCCTTGACAGCTCTTCTTGAGAAGTATAGAGATTTGTTTGAAGTACGTACTTCGTTGCCTCCTAAGAGAGCGATGGATCACCCCATTGATTTGGAGCCCAATTCAAAGACAATCAATAAGCCACCTTACAGATTATCAAAGTGTGAACGAGAGGAAGTAGCCAAGCAAATCAAAGAACTTCTTGAAATGGGATTCATTGAACCAAGTTCTTCACCTTATGCATCTCCAATCCTGTTAGTCAAAAAGAAAGATGGATCTTTCAGAATGTGCATTGACTACAAGGATCTCAATAAGATAATAGTGAAGAACATGTATCCTATACCCAGGATTAATGATTTGCTTGATGAGCTTAAGGGGGCTCGATTCTTCACGAAGATTGATTTGAGATCAGGGTATCATCAGATTCGCATGCGAGAGGGTGATGAAGTCAAGACTGCTTTTAGGACTGATCGTGGGCTCTATCATTTCTTGGTGATGCCATTTGGGCTTACAAACGCTCCAGCTACCTTTCAAAGCCTGATGAGTAAGATCTTGCAACCTTTCCTCTGTCAGTTTGTCTTGGTGTTCTTTGATGACATTTTGATCTATAGCAAGACTTTACAGGATCACTTAGCACATATGAGGAGGGTTTTTGATGTGTTGAGACATCATAGGCTTTTTGCTAAGGAGAAGAAGTGCTCATTCATGCAGACTGAAGTGGAATACTTGGGACATATAGTCAGTGAAAAAGGAATACAAGCTGATCCAAAGAAGGTGCAATGCATAAGAGATTGGCCAATGCCTACTACTACTACCTCTCTTAGAGGATTCCTTGGTCTATCTTCATTCTATCGTCGATTTATAAAGCATTATGCAGCAATTGCAGCTCCTTTGACTGACAGGTTGAAGAAGGAGGCTTTCTTTTGGGACGCTCTTGCAGATAGCAGCTTCAACCAGTTAAAGGAACTCCTTACTTCTGCTCCTATCTTAGTATGCCTGGATTTCTCCAAAGAGTTTATTATACAGTGTGATGCTAGTGGCCATGGCATTGGGGCTATTTTGCTTCAGGAGCATGGAGTAATTGCATTTGAGAGCCATAAGCTTACACATAAGGAGATGGCCATGAATGTTTATGACCAGGAGATGTTGGCTATCCTGCATGCAATTAAGAAGTGGCACCATTACTTATATGGCAGCCGATTTAGAGTACATAGTGATCATCGGGTCCTCAAGTATTTCCTTACTCAGTCAAATCTCACTCCAAAGCAATGTCACGCTGGGTAGCTACATTACAAAATTATGATTTTGACATCACTCATACAAGGGGTAAAGATAACATAGTGGCTGATTCTCTTTCTCGTATGTGGGCCTGCAAAGTGTCAGCTATGATAGAATTACATAATGACTAGATTGAAGAACTACAGGAGGCCTATCTTTTAGATGAGGAATTCAGCCAAATCTTTCAAAAATTACAGCAAGGTCTTATGGAAGAAAACTTGCATTACCAGCTTAAAAAGGGTCTGATTTGGTGGAAAGGCAAGATTGTTATTCCCTCTACTTCTTCTTTTAAGCGGAAAATTATGGAGAAGTTACATTCTTCGCCTTTAGCTCGACACTTGGGAGTTTTCAAGACTTATGACAGGATCAGCAAAAGCTTTTATTAGAAAGGACTATGGAAAGATGTCAAGGACTTCATTATGAAGTGTATGCCTTGTCAACAAAATAAGGATAGCACCCATAAGCCAGGAGGTTTGTTACAGCCATTGCCTATTCCTATGGGTAAATGGACTCATATTACTATGGATTTCATTACTGGCTTACCTACTACTAGGAAGGGGTGGAATAGTATTTATGTGGTGGTTGACAGACTCACCAAAGCAGCTCATTTTATCCCAACAAAGATTCAGTTTACTACTTAAGTGGCCAACCAGTTTATGGAGCATTTTTAGACTACATGGATTACCACAGGTGATTGTCCATGATAGGGACTCAAAGTTTATGAGTAACTTTTGGCAGGCGGTATTTACATCTATGGGCACTAAATTGGCTCCATCTACGGCTTATCATCCCCAAACTGATGGACAGACAGAGAGAGTTAATAAATGGTTGGAGACTTATCTTCGCCAGTTTTGCTATGATGTCCAAACTTCATGGGATTCTTGGTTACACCTGGCTGAGTTTGCTTATAACAATTCTACTCATGCGAGCATAGGAGTTTCACCCTTTGAGGCTTTATATGGTTACAAGGTGCCCTTACCCACAGTCATCTTTAATGAAAAGATCAATCCTCATGGGAAGGAGGAGTTGGAAAGAATGCAGACCCTTCTTCAGCAATGCAAGGTAAATCTAAGGAAGGCTCAATATCAAATGAAGATGTATGCTGATGAGAAGAGGAGGCCTTTAGAGTTCCAAGAAGGAGAGCTAGTTTTGTTGAAGGTGCCCAAATCCAAGTACTCTACGTTAAAAGATGGATCCAGTAATAAGCTTACCCACAATATTTATGGCCCTTACAGGATCCTTAAGCAAATTGGAAATTTGGCATACAAACTAGAGATTTCCTCTTCCACAAAGATTCATAACATCTTCCATGTTAGTCAGCTCAAGCCCTATTATGGTGATCCAGTGGATATAGTTGATGAGCAGCCACCCATTGATAAAGATGGCCTTGTTCAGTACATCCCAGAGGCTGTTATAGGTTAGTGTGAAAAGAAGCTTCGATCATGTTCTATTGTGGAATATTTGATCAAATGGAGAGGTTTACCATCTGAAGAGGCTTCTTGGAGACATGATTCTATATTGGATGAGTATCCATACTTGAGGGAGACATTGGTGGCTGAAGCCTATTGCTTATGGAGCTAGTAGTGATGCAGACTAGTTCAGGACAGCACGCTGTTTTAGAACAGTTTTTATTGTACCTAATTTTTAGAATTAAGATATCTATATGGACTTAAAGTACTCTTCAAGAGCTTCATTTTGATATATGGTACATCTCATTTGGACACTTCTATCAAAAGTTAGCACATTTGGTCTAGCAGGGACTGTTTACTCAGCAAGCTGTCTACTTTGCTCTGTTGAAGACTTTATGACTCCATTTGCTTCTAAAGTATTTCAAATCATGTATATAGCTGGGGCTTACTTCCGTTCTTCAAATTCAGCTCATGTAGTGGTCATTTTTCATTCATTTTCCATTTTTAAAGCTATAAAACAAAGTAGTACTCTATTCTATCCATCTTCTTTCTAGTTGTTCCTAGGTTTGTTTTTTAGGACAAAAACTTTTGGGAAGGGATGGATTGTAAGAAGCTGGGAATAACAAATTAGTGTTAATAATATTGATATTATGCCATGTCACATTGACATTGGTATAAAAGGAGAGAAGATGTAAATTTTCACATCTTTCTGACACATTAATACAATTACAATCTTTCTCTCCCTTCTTGCTCACAGCCTCTATGGCTTCCCCTTCTTTCCTGACTTTCTCTCTCTAAATCTAGTATTTCTCTCTTCTCGTCACTCTTCTTCTCTCTCTTCGTGCAGTCTTTCGCTCTCTTCTGCAGTCTTCTCTCTCCTCTTTCTCTCTCCCTAGTTCTCTCTCTGACAGATACGTAAGAGGATTTTGATTAATGTAGAGAGAAGGAGAGTAATTGAGCTCTAATTGAGCTTAATTAAGAGAGTAAGAATTTAATCTAATGTTGAAATTCATTAATTTGTAGCAATTAAGAGGATATGCAACTTGAAAATTACAAGATTACCTTAGCGCTTATGGTCCTTGCTCCTTCGCTATCAACTTCTCTCTAAATCTAATAAGTGATTAGGAAATTAGGGTTTTCCCTAATGTGAAACCCTAATCTCACAAACCCTAACCCTAATTTTTCTAAAGCTTAACCCTAAATTTACTCTCAAATTTTGCTCTAAAAATTTCTCTAAAAATGGCTAAGGATGGTGTCTTTATATAGGGGAGTGCAGGGCCTTAGTGAGAGGGTGTTAAGAGCAGTTAACTGAGCCCATTATCTCTCTAGAAGAGGCACCTTCTCACATGCTCCTAACACTCGGCAGTGGTTGCCTCATGCACCACACCTTTGTTCCGTGAAGCCTGTCAAGTAGTTCGTCGATTTTGGGAATCGGGTACTTGTTCTTGAATGTCACTTGATTTAACCCTCGGTAATCGATGCAGAGACGAAAACTTCCATCCTTTTTCTTCTGAAAAAGAACTGGTGCTCCCCATGGTGAATTACTCGGTCGAATGAACCCCTGTTCAATCAACTATCGTAATTGTTCCTTCAATTCAATTGCTTCAGGGAGAGACATTTTGTACGGCCTTTTTGAAACTGGTTCGCTCCCTGGAAAAACTTCTATCCCATGATCTATCTCATGAGAAGGTGGTAGATCGGTAAGATCTTCAGGAAAAACATCTGAGAACTCTTGAAGCCATACAAGTTCGTTCCTGCATTTTGAATTATCAGTTTTATTGATCTTTACTACGAAGATTTGCTACCCTGACCTTGCTCCTTTAAGCAAATGGTTTGCTTTGACTAGATGAACTTTGGATTTTCCATTTTTCCCTTGAACTAAGGTTTCCTGCCCTTCATTATCCCGAAATGAAAAACTTCCTAAGGCACAATGGATACTTGCATGAGTGGCAGTAAGCCAATCCATTCCCAAAATTCCATCATACACTCCTATGGGTAGCTGTTGAGTGTTGAAATGACTTGTTTTTTGGCTGATTTTTGTTGTTTTTGAGAGCTGAATGGTTGATTTTATGGGATGATTGGTTGATTTGGAAGTGGATTGAGAGTGTTTTGGATGATATTGATTGTGTTTTGGAAGTTCATGATGTTTGTTGATGGTTCTGTGATGTTCTGATAGGTTCTGAATGGTTCTATATACCTTCTATTTTGTTCTGTTTTGGTCTGTTTTGTTCTGATTGTCTTCTGTAAGGAGGGATGAAGTATTGATTGATGAAGAATGAGATATTGTGAAAGTTTATTGAATGGTTTGTGAGAGTTTGAAATGGTTTGAGAATGAGTTATGTGGTTTTGATGACCTTCTGTAACCTTCTGTAGGTCTTCTGTAGAGCTTCTGCTTCTGTTCTGTCTCTGTTCTGTTCTGTACTGTAGCTGTTCTGGTACTGTTCTGTAGATTGTTCTGTATGCTTCTGTAAGTGTTCTGTGGAATGTATGTATGACTTTGGGGAAAGTTTTCTAGCCTTGGAAAGAGGTGAATACAAGTGCAAAAGAGCTGAAGGAAGTGGAAGAAGTAGCTGCTGAAGACTCAAGTGAAGACTAGAGTGAAGTGACAGTAGTGAGCTGTGAAGAGACACTGTAGTGGCTCTGGTGACCCTTCATATCAGACATACCTCTTGGGAGGGGTATCCACGACCTAAGATTGATTATTGAGAGTGATTTTTGAGAGATTGTAGTGAGGATATGATGTATTATTGATGGAGTGAGAGAGAGAGAGTCAGAGATAGCCAATTCTACTCAAACAGAGTGATTGTATATGAGAGATTGAGAGAGACGACTATGAAGATATTGAAGATGAATAATATGTGATGTATTTCCATTCAAAGATGTTGTACTTCTTTGCTTTCTTTGTTCCATTGATGGATTTTATGAGGATGTTGAAGAATATGGTTGATTCTATTAAAAACCGTGGGAGATTTACATGATGCTGCATGAAGATTTGTTGTGCCTGGTGTTCTTTTCTTCATTGTGATCATATGAAACATGATAAACAAGCTTGTTGATGTTACAAGATAGATTTTCTTGCAAGAGAATTCCCTTTTCCTTGGTGTTCCTCTCGGGGCTCCATGTTTTTGGTGCGCAGCCGGGGAAACTTGCCATCAACAAACACCAAAAGAGGCTGAAAATGAAGGAATTGGCATTGCCAAGAAGAGAAGAATTCAATGGATGTTTATAAAGTTCATTCTTCCATTGAAGAGTTGGAATTCCTCATAATCAAAGCCACTTTTCACAAGAAGTTCATCCCACAATGGCGGAAACACATCACCATCATGATGCATGCTCTATGTGGTGGACAGTTTCCTCTTCCTATTGAAGCAGCAGAAACTTGCATCTTGGTGGCAAACTGTTTGGGAACAAACTGAAGAACAAAAACAGAGAGAATGACCATCCATGGAAGATTTGGCATTCATTGAAAAGTTTCCAGACAACATCAAGTGGGAGATTGTGAAGAAGCTTCAGGAGTCTTGGTCTGTAGAGGTTCACAGGGACAAGAAGGAAAAGAGTTGGAATTTGTTCGTGGATGCTCAACAGCAAGATACATGGGATGCTTGGTGTACTGATAATCTTCTATTGGTTCAATTAGCAACCCACTGGAAGTTGGTAGACAGAGTGTTTTTCACAACATACACTGTTGAAACCATCAGAAGCTGGCATTACTATGATGATGGCACCACCACAATGCTCAGACGTATGCATTTTGACACCTTCAGAACCGAATACCTTCCTCTGTGCAGTGGCATGAAAGCAGAATTTAGGGACGTTGAGAGGAAAGAAGTAGAAGAAATGTTGGCAAGAGAGTCCTCCAGAGACTGAAGCCTTCTGTTAACCCTCTGTGGAGCACTAACAACATAGTGGAGTCAACCCCCTGATGAATGACGCAATAAAAAGGCAAGCGTTGGAACGAGTCCAGAGGTACGTGAGAAGAGAGAAAGCAAGAATCAGAGCCGAGAGCGAGCTCGCAGCAGAAGCCGCCTTTGACGCCCTTGCGGAACTCTTTACAGAAGTCCCAATGGCACATCAAGCCCTTCCTCCTCCTACTGAAGGTCCACTTCCAAGCCAGATCCGTCCTGGAAATATTGATGACAGACCAGCGAATGTAGTCCCATTGCCAGTTTTTAAAGGAGAGTACAATGAAGACCCCGATCTTCATGTAGCAGAGTTTATGGTAGCATGTGTGGCTAACAATGCCAGAACCCCTGAGCATTGGTTAGCAATATTCCCCCCACTTTCAAGGGCGCGGCGTTTCAGTGGTATGAGAGACAAGCAGCAGGAACTTTTGGCACATGGGACGACCTGAAGTTGGCCTTCCTCACTAAATTCAGGCGTGAAGGTTTTGAAGAACGGATGAGAGAGGAATTTATGAACCTAAGTCAGTCCTCTGGAGAAAGAGTAGAAGCCTATGTCTCACGAATGGAATCCATCCTGAAGAGATGGACTAACCATAATCTAGATGATGGCATTCAAAAGGGGGTATTTCTCAGAGGATTACAACCAGAAGTCCGTAAGTTTGTGGAGCTACAAAGACCAGCCACCCTGCAAGCTGCAACAGAAGGTGCAAGACTGTACGATGAAGTGGAAGCTAGATTAGCAATGAATACAGGAAGAGGAGTCCTACCTCCTCTGGTGCCAGGAATGATGTACCCACCAAATGCAGTCCCAGGGACTGTTCCCTACCCCTACCAACAGATGCCCTCGGTATCACAGTACAGTGCACCAAATTTACAGTGGCCACAATCCATGCCTCAAATGATGGCTCAACCACAACAACAATGGTCCCAACCAATTTCCTCAATGCCAAATTAGCAGCAACAGTGGAACCCTACCAACTGGAGCCAACAGTCAACAGTTCAAACAGGAGCTCTGAATCAGAACCAGAACAGAGACCCCTCTGTACCAGCCCAACCCGTTTATGCAGTAATTACAGAGACTCCTCAAAACCCTCCTACCAGTATGTCCGGAGGAGAAAGCTTGAAGGATTATTTATCCAACTCAGTTGCAAACATCAAAAAGGAGTTGATGGATGTGATTACAGAACAACTACAGACGCTGAAAGTGAATACCGCTAGCATATCCAACGTTGCAGGAGCAGGAAGAGATGTGATGCGGTCAAATACTTGGTGTGGTAAGTGTCATCAAGCAGGCCATTTAGCCACTGAATGTACACGGAAACCAACCATCCCTGGAGCCTTATGTTCCTACTGTTTGCGGAAGAATCATACAGAGGACATTTGCTCTCTGAAGGAGATGCATGATAGGAGAAGAAAGGAAGAAGACGCAAGATTTAACTTGCTGGAATCCAAAATGACAACACAAGATATTGGACCCAAGCCTAGAGAGTTTGGTCCTAATTTCGGACCCAGAAGATTTCCTTCCCAAAGTTACAGAGGAAGACAGTCTGGCGGTGGTCAGAGATCAGAAGTGGAGTGTTACAGATGCGGAGAAAAGGGACACATCTCACCAAATTGTCCAAATCCTCGAAGGTCAGTGGATTACAAGCCCTTATGTAGTCGATGCGAAGGAGAAGGCCACACTGCAAAAGACTATCCAAGCCCAGTCCCAGTGAAAAACAGTGCTACTGATAGTCCGTCCAAGGCCCAAGAGCCTACCTCCAATTTAGTGGAATTGGAAGTTGCTGCCATCACGCGTGCAAAGCAGAAGGAACCACCTATCCAGAAAGAAAATAACCCTCCTGCCAGAACAGTGAAGTTCAATCTTCCACCAGAAGAACAGAACAGAACAGAGCCTAACAATGCCGTACAGAGCCCTACAGTGCCACAGAGAGTTACAGAGACAGTTACAGAGACAGGACCAGAGGTCCAGGATACAGAAGAGGAGGAAGTACCACAAGTGGCAGAAGAAGTTCATGTAATTCCTCTGATGGAAGAAAGAGGGAAAATGAAAATGGGTGTTGCCCCATTCCCTAATCGGTTAGAGAAGCCAGTGGATCCTATTAAGGAATACGATCTGGTCAGGGATCTAGATACTTTTAAACCAAACCTCACATTCCGACAATTATTGATGTTGTCTCCCAGTTGCCGGAAAAGACTCAAAAGTATACTGACAAAAAGACGTGGTTTAAGGATTGCTCCCTCAATAGTGACAAAGTCCAACAAGGCTCCAGAGCCTGTAAAAGAAGTGGATGTGGCTAACGCTTTCCTAGATCCAGGTACTCCAGAAACTGGCGCGTGGATAGAAGGCTGCTTCATTGCAAATGTACTAATTGATGGAGGCTCGTCAGTGAACATTATGACGGATGTGACAATGAAGGATCTAGGCTTACAAGGTGTGCAACCAACCCAATGGCTCATTAGACTGGCGGATCAGAGTAGAATCAAGCCTTTGGGCATTCTCCCATATGTGAAGACTACAGTGGCTGGAAAAGATTATTGGCTAACCTATTTGGTGGTGAAGCCAAACTCTTATAGTACATCCTATCCCCTGTTATTGGGCAGACCATGGCTTTTTGAAGCCAGAGCAAGGACGGATTGGTTCAAAGGAACCTTGACCTTGGGCAGAGGACCCAACAAAGTGGTGCTGAAACTGTATGGTTCTCAAAAAGGACATGGATCCACCTCCTTGGAATTATATCTTCTGATTCCCCTAATGAGGCTACAGATGGAACATCAGCAGACGAAGATGCTGTCAAACAGATCCTTCCCAAGAAAACAGTGGCACATTCCTTAACAGTGGATACTGTAAGCCGACTTCCAAAAGAGGCAAAGCCATTATCAATGGGTGAATACTTCCTGCCTGAACCAGAAATGACTTCGGAAATCACTTCTGACAGTGAGATAGAAGCATGGATGTACTGCTCTCCCTGTTACATGGTCACAGTAGAAGCAAAAGCAGAAGCAGAGACAGAGACAGGAGAGGAACCAGAGAATCTGTTCTTCTGTTACAGAGCTCCTACAGAGACAGAAGCAGAAGCAGAAGCAGAAACAGAAGCAGAGACAGAGACAAAAGAGGATGGATATGATATGGACGAAGAGAATGATAAAAGTGAGCCAAAGGGGTCTTTCCCACCTGAAGAGGATACAATTGAGGAAGAAGTTCCAGAAGCATCAGAAGCCGATGAGCTCATGCTATGGGACAGAATGGCAATGGTACCATTTGGTCTGGTAAATGGATCATCTCATATGCAAAACCATTATAAGAAATGGATTAAGAAGAGCAAGCCGTCTTTTAAGTGTGGCTCCTGCCGTCCTACCCCATCCTTGCCAAAGAAAGATGATGATGATGCACCATGCCAACAAGCACCAGTCCCACCAACCCAACAAGCATCAGAGGGTCCCTGTTATGTGACGTTCCTGGATGTGTCATTATCAGAAGATGAGTCTTCAAGCCAAGAGGTAATTAATTTTGAAACCAAACCCGAAACAGCGCTAATCCCATTCCAATATCTTAAAGAGCAACCTAAGTCTCCACCAAAAGGAGAAATTGGTCCTAGTGGGACATCTGAAGAGGATACCATTCCCTTGAAGGAGTCGGATCTCTACCCAGAAGCAGTCCGCGGGACCTTTATCCGTGAAGTAGAAGGTGAAAAGCAGTTAACCTTTGTGGATTCAGAAGGCACTGAACGCCACTTGAAGGTGGGTAGCAGTCTCCCAGAAGAGGAATTGTCAACCTTGTACAACTTGTTGAAAGAAAATTTGGACGTGTTTGCGTGGTCCTACAAAGACCTAAAGGGGATTGATCCCACAATATGTCAACATCATATTGACTTGGAGCCTGATGCCAAGCCAGTACGGCAACGACAGAGGCGAATGAACCCGAATTATTCCACATTGGTGAAAGCGGAGCTGCTGAAGCTTCTAGAAGCCGAGTTCATCTATCCAGTGGCAAATAGTGAATGGGTTTCACCCATCGTGGTTGTACCCAAGAAGAATGGCAAATTGCGAATATGTGTGGATTTTCGAAAGCTTAATTCCAAGACAAAGAAGGATCACTTTCCTATCCCTTTCACAGACCAACTGTTGGACACAGTGGCAGGACATGAGGTTTATTCCCTTCTGGATGGATTCAGTGGATACAACCAAGTCCAAATCACAGAAGAAGACCAATCCAAAACAACCTTCACCACAGAATGGGGGACCTACGCTTACCGAGTGATGCCATTTGGGCTCTGCAATGCCCCTGCTACTTTCCAACGAGTCATGATGGCTGCATTTCAGAATCATCTGCATGACTTTATCGAGGTATATTTGGATGACTTCTGTGTCTATAGTTTGATCCGTGAACATTGGGAGCACCTGGAACAATGCTTTGATCGATGCCGGGAGTATGGGATTTTCCTCAACCCCGACAAATGCATCTTTGGGGTTTCTTCTGGAGTGCTGTTGGGCCACATTGTCTCTGCACAAGGGATATCAACAGACCCTGCAAAGATTGAAAAGATTGCAGTTCTGACAGCACCCACCAACCTCAAACAGTTGAGGGGATTCCTAGGCCATGTGGGTTACTACAGAAGGTTCATAGCCCATTTTGCGACAAAGGCAACCTCCTTGCACAAGCTCCTGAGGAAAGATGCAGAGTTTACTTGGACAGAAGAATGTGACAAAGCCTTCCACACTCTCAAGCAGTGTCTGATAGAGGCACCCATTCTGCAACCTCCTGATTGGACGAAAGAGTTCCATGTACACACTGATGCATCAATTGAAGGCCTAGGTGCTGTCCTCTGCCAGAAGGGCTCCTCGAAGTTGGATCAACCGATCTATTATGCAAGCCGAAAAGTCACTGATAGGGAACGGAACTATACAGTGACAGAGCTGGAGTGCTTGGCAATGGTGTTTGCCTTGGAAAAGTTTCGCCATTACCTCCTATCTACCCACTTTAAATTTTGTGTGGATCATGAGGCCCTGTCCTTCTTGATGAACAAAGCAGATGTGAAAGGACGAATGATGAGATGGCTCCTTCTATTCCAGGAGTTCGACTTTGAGGTGATTACTAAGCCTGGTCGTTCCCATGTTCTGGCTGATCATCTGTCGCGTATCCCACAAACTGCAGACGAGGAGCAGGATGATCCAAACCTCCCTGATGCTTCCCTATTCTTGGTAGAAACTGTCACTCCCTGGTATGCAGACATTGCCAATCTGCTGGCAACCCAACAGTACCCTCCTGGTATTTCTAGTCGGGAAAGGAAGAAGCTCATGTTAGAATCAGCCCCATACACCCTGCTAGGCGGTGCACTGTACAAGAAAGGCAAAGATGAAGTACTCAGAAGATGTGTTGCAGGAGATGAGATTGGGATTGTTCTAAAGGCTTGCCACGACGAGCCATGTGGAGGTCACTTTGCAGGAGAAGCTACAGCCAGGAAGGCTCTGCTAGTGGGATATTGGTGGCCTACCATCCACAAAGATTCCTATGATTACTGTAAAAGATGTGATGCTTGTCAAAGAATGGGGAAACCCACGAGGACAAGTGCCATGCCATTGCAACCTATCCTTCCTTTGAAGCCGTTTAAGAAGTGGGGCATTGACTTCGTAGGTCCAATCGACCCTCCTACCAGAAGGAAATAGAACCGATACATCCTCGTATGTACAGATTATGTCACAAAGTGGTGTGAAGCTAAAGCCCTAAAGCGTGACGATGGTAACAGCGTGGCCCTGTTCATGTACGAGAATATCATCACCCGTTTTGGCAGTCCCTTAGAGTTGGTAAGTGATAGAGGTACGCATTTCCTCAACAAAGTCATGGAAGAGTTGACAGAGTTGTATAAGATCCGCCATCGCAAGTCCACTCCTTATTACCCTAGAGCCAACGGCCAAGTCGAAGTCACCAATCGCATCCTCTGCTCGATTCTGACAAGAACAATTGCTGCACATCGCCGTGATTGGGACGATCGACTTACAGAGGCCCTCTGGGCGTACAGAACCTCTCATAAAGCAGCAACAGGACAGACACCTTTCCAGTTGGTGTATGGTACAGAAGCAGTTTTTCCTGTTGAATTGGAACTACCCTCTTTGAGAGTGGCTATCAAAGGGCGTTTGGGGGATAATGATTCACTGCAACGCCGTCTCCTGCACTTGGAATGTTTGGACGAAATTCGCAGGATGGCTCTACAGTGCATGGAAGCCACGCAAGCTTGACGTAAGGCTTACCATGACAGTTTCATCAAGTACAAAGAGTTCAAGGAAGGTGATTTGGTCCTAGCCTATGATTCACGCTTTGGCAAGTTTCTTGGCAAGCTCCAACAGTGGTGGATGGGCCCCTATAAGGTACTTGCAGTCAACCCTAATGGCTCTGTCCAAGTACAGACCTTGGATGCCTCTGATGATCCCTTTCTGATCAATGGATATCGCCTGAAGAAGTACTTCCCTCCTTGGGGATCTTGACAATTACGGACACTTGATCCTTTCCCTCGTTGGCGCAGCACTGTACTTCTTATGATGCTACTTCTGATAGCCGTTCTTCAATCACTCCGGATGAAGTGGACGCAACCCTCTGTCCCCTCAAACCCCCCTTCTAGCCTTGATCTCTTATCCTCTATTTTCCACCAGCGACAGTGGCGAGGTTGGTCTTGACACATGGTTTTTCTACCATTCCCTTGCTCAATTTGCAGAAGAAAAAAAAGAGAGAAAAAAAAAAACAAAACAAAACATATCGGTCACGGGAGAAAGGAACTTAGGTCCCTGTCATGCCGACCTGTTCTTCGAGAAAAGGTGGAAGCGCCTTCGGGAATAGGGGAAGATTAAAAAAAAAACCAAAGAAGAAAAAGAAAAAGAAAAAGAAAAAAAAAATCTGTTATGAGAGAAAAGGAAGCAATTCCCTGTCATAGCAGGCCTCGTTCCAAGAAAAGGTGGTAAACACCCTTGGGCGAGAAGCTGGCTGTGGAAAAGGTGGTAACACCCAGCAGTCCAGAAAGCGGATTCATTGATTGATATCCCTCGGATCCAATTCTGAAGCTACCTCCCTTGGTACGCTGTGTCCTGGGTCTCTTTGCAAAGTGACTACCTGTCCTCTAGCAGACGACGTATTCCTATCCAACACAATGTTCGATTTGATGGCTACCTCCCTGGGTACGCCTCTTCAACAACTGATGACGCGATCTTCATCGACAACCCCTTGAGTGATGTGAGCTTTCATCCTAACCGGATGTGGAAGTGAGTATGGTTGCCCTCTACATCTATCAACAACGAGTGAGACAGAGGGTGGGGTGAGAGACTAGTCTTTTCCCTTCAAATCGAATGAGAGGTGAGAAGTGTGAATGAAGTGTTGCACGATGGGCCTCTCAAAGCACAAAGCACGATTTGTTCTGTGCACTGCACTATAAGGCTCCCTGGCCTTCCTTCTCGCACCGTATGCCGGCACAGGGCGGGATGCACTAATGCACCATCAACTGCGCACAAGGCGTACACCCTTTGCACAAGTGATTGAGAGGATTACATCAATGGGTTTCAGGAAAAGGCTGCCCTTCTGTATTTATCAACAGAGCGTGAGACAGAGGGTGGGTTAAGTTTGACTGGAGTTTCTTCAATCAATTACCGAGAGGTGAGATTGAGGGACGTTACGACACTTGGAGTCAGGTATGTTCCCGTTTCCCTGTGCACCTACGAGATGGGTTTTTGCCGTCATCACAAGACACATCACCCTGTTCTGTACACTGCACTGTAAGGCTCCCTTGCCTTCCTCCTTGCACTTATGCCAGATGGGTTGGATGCACTAATGCACCATCAACCGTGCACCCTGGCATACTCCTTCTGCACCATTTTCCCCTTGTCGATTCCTCAACCGGGTATGCGATATGGGTTTTAATTATTCTTCCGCGAGTGATATTAGTCATGGGGCGAATGACTGTTCTTTCATTCCAATTGAGTGACTGTGAGTTGAGTGTAATATCCCTCATCATCGACAACGAATTTCCTACGATTCCTTCCATCAGCTACCTCCCTGGGTGCTGCCGCGTGGTCCTTACCATGACGGACGTGTGCGCTGTAAAGATGCCTTGGTCCCTCCTACAATCGACAACAACACTAGACGTGCCATCGACACTCAACCTTGATTCTGGACGAAATGGGCCAAGTTCTTCTAACCCTACACTTTGGTTTTTTCGTGCCGGTCATGTTTTAAGTGTGGGGAAGTTAGTGGATGGTCTGTGGCGTGGTCCTAGGTCCCTGTTGTTCGGTTAACCCTATCCGTTAAGGTCTTAAGTGTGGGGACGCGTCCCTGCGCGTCTACATTGCATACCCATCTGCATATGCCTTATCTTGCTCATGCATGAATGCCTTGCCTTGCTTTTACCCTCCTGGGGTCCCTTCCCACCCACCCGGTTATGTTCCACCCACCCTTGGGGCTATTCCCTTGCAGTTTTCCTTCATTCCCTGATTTTGCGGTCCTGCCATGTGAATGCATCCTACGTTCACCAAAGTCCCAATCCAACCTTATAGCCCTGTTCCCCCCATTGAACTGACCATTTTTCCTTTTTACCTACCCCTGTTCCGGTGCACGGTTTTTGAGTTATTAATTTTTGAAATATTTTACGCAATTTCGCCGGTTTTCCATGTGAACGCGCTTTTCTTGCTTCCGAATCATGCTCTGACATCATAGCCCTGACCAACGCTTTTCCCCTGACATTTTTCCTTTTTATTCCGCATCATTCCGATACACGGTTTGTCCGTTATTAATTTTCCGGGTTTTTACGACTTTTTCATGCGTATTTTTTACATTTTTCCATGTGAACCTGCCCTATTTGCATCGGTCTTCCAATTTGAATTGACAGCCGTGTCCCCTGTGCCTCCCCCCACCTTTTTCCTTTTTCCTCCACCCTTTTTCGACTTCCGGATTTTTACTTATTAATTTTTAAATGACTTTTCGGGAGTATTTTTGGAGTTTTTTGCATGTGAACCCCTCCTATTCCCGCCGGAACTGCGGTTTAACGTGATAACCCTGTGCCACTCCTTTCTGTGGACATTTTTCCTTCTTACTGCATGTCATTCCGGTGAATGGTTTGTCCGATATTAATTTCCGATCCCATTTTCGAGTTTGTTTTTTGGGTTTTTCCCATGTGCACGCGTCTTATCTCAGTCGGAATTATGTTTTGACGTGATAGGATTGTCGGGCACATTTTTCTGCACAGTTTTCCTTTTTTCTGCACTTCATTCCGATGCACGGATCTTTCGATATTAATTTTTAAATTGCGTTTTTGGTTCGTTTTTTGTGTTTTTGCACGTGACCGCCCTTTATCTCTCCCGGAACCCCCGTCCCGTATTTTTCTTGTTTCCCCCCTGTCGTCTTGCCCACTTTTCGTTTTTACGCTATTTCGTTTTGACATCCGGATTGGGAGTTATTAATTTTTCTTTATTTTTCCGTTTTTTCTCGCGCTCGTTTTGCGCGTGAACACGCCCTTTTTCAATTTTACGAATCTCCACGGGCCTCGGTCGTGTCCGCGAAACCCGTACCGTCTTCCCGGTGCCATTTCAATCCCGTCACGGCAAATTTTTTTACCCCGTCCCGCACATGTGCGCGGGACGGGGGTACCTACCCTTGTCCCCACCCTGCCCACCCCCTGTCCCTACCCTTCCCTACCCTTCCCCCCACCTGCCCACCCCATGGCCCCCCCCATGGGCCCCCCCACCCCTTCCCCCCCAACTGCCCATCCCTTCCCCCCAACCGCCCGTCCCCCACTCGTTCTCTCTCCCTTTCTTTCCCTTCTCTCCCTCCCACTTCTTCTCCTCCCCCCACTCCTTCTTCCTCCACCGTCTCCTTCCCCTCCTCCCAGCGTCCTCCTCCTCCTCCCTCCTCTTCCCCTCCCTCCCTCGCCTCCTGTCTTCACTACCCCCGCCCGCCGCCTTCTTCCCTACCCCCACCCGCCAGCGCCTTCCCCCCCCAGCCCCCCCCAGCGCCCCGCCCGCCGCCTTCTTCCCTACCCCCGCCCGCCAGCACCTTCCCCCCCCAGCCCCCCCCAGCGCCCCGCCCGCCGCCTTCTTCCCTACCCCCGCCCGCCAGCACCTTCCCCCCCCGCCATTTCCTCGCGCCCCCCCTGGCGGCGTGCTCTTGCGCCGCCCTCCTGCGCAACCTCCTTCCCCGCCCGCTCCCTTCTCCGCACCCCCGCCGCCCTCCTGCGCAACCTCCTTCCCCGCCCGCTCCCTTCTCCGCACCCCCGCCGCCCTCCTGCGCAACCTCCTCCCTCGCTTCCTCCTCCCTTCTCCACACCTCCGTCGTCCCTCCCAGCGTCTCTTCCTTCTCCACCTCCCCCCCCGCGCCTCACTTCTCCTCCCCAGCCCCGCAGCGCCTCCTCCCTCCCTCTTGCCAGCCGCGTGGACTGCTGTTCGCCGCCGTTGTCGCCGCGTGGACCGCCGTCAGCCGCCGCTGCCGCCGACGTACCTCTCCCTCCTCCACCAACACCACCTCGGACCGCCGTCAGCCGCCGCTGCCGCCGACGTACCTCTCCCTCCTCCACCAACACCACCTCCTCCTCCTCCTGCTCTGTCTAAACCATACTAAGGTTAGACTCTAACCTTAGTTTAAGTCATACTAACCTAAGTTAGATTAAAAACTAACCTAAGTCAACCTTTAACCTACCTTAGGTTAAAAAATCACTTAACTAGGGTTAGGTTCAACACTCACCTCACTAGGGTTAGGTTAACCTTAACCTAACTGTAGTTAGTCCACTAACCTACCTCAGGTTAGTCTTTCCCCCCACTAACTAACCCTAGGTTAGTTAGTCTCACCTAGGTTAGTTAGAACTTACCTAGACTAACTTAACTAACCTAGACTGATCCCAGACTAACCTAATTGACTTAGTCCACCCTAGACTTAGGTAGACTAACCTAATCAACCTTGACTAACTTAACTAGACTTAGGTAGACTAACCTGACTTATCCCACTAACCTGACTTAATTGACTTATGCTTAACTGACTTATGTGATTAATGTGATTTAGGTGACTTAATTAATCACTACATTAATTTTTCCATAAAAAAATTTTCAGAAAAATTTCTAAAAATTCATTTTGCCTTTTGTCAATTTTTGGAAATTTGTCTGCTGGGAATTGCCTACCCTATAATTTCTGAAAATTCCACATTTCCTAAATTTACCCCTAAATTGCCAATAAATGTAGAAAATTCATTTAAAAAATTCTAAAAAATCCTAAAAATTTCTAAAAATTTCTAAAAAAATTCCCCTCACCTCCCTTGCTCATTTTCCATTTATTCAACCATAAATAATCACAACTAAAAATAAAAAATAAATAAAAATAAAAAACTAACACAAACCAACTTAACACATCTGCTAAGGTGTTGTCATTGTTGTTTCATCAGTGCTCTTTACTTTTCCTTTACTGGAACTCTTCCATGCGCATTCATGCATTACATACACACCCCTTCCAGGTATTTATTGTATGTGCTTTATTTATTTTTATTTTCCCCCTTAATCACAAATTAATTGTTAAAATGAATTCTTTAATTCACCCACAGTTTCCACGCGCATTCGCGCTAAACACACATACTTTTTAAATTAAAATCAACCAGCCGTTCACTTAGCACGTGCTACGTGCGCTAAAGAGGCACTTTAAAATTTTAAATTAAAAAGAACCAGCCGTCACATGAGCACGCGCTGGCAAAAAAGCGCTCCACATCACCTTAAATTATAATCAATGAATTGCATTTAGAGACCCAGTCGGGAATCGAAGTCCGGGAATCGCATAACTGCACCGTTTAACCTAATAATTCGTAATTAAATTTATAATAAGGAACCGCCGTTTTCTTATTAAGGTTTATCACCTAATAAAACTTCACCCATTTTTAATAATTGATTAAAATCAACCCTTCATTAAATTAATTCCCCCTCACTGCACTTAATTCCCCTTTTTAATGAAGCGTTTCGTGGGATGGGTATACGCAGTTCTTAGTGTTATTTTTCATGGTCCCGTCTTGGTTTATCATAGATGTCGTATTGATATGTGTCGGATATGGTATGGTTTTGGTTTCTTGTCTTAGTTACGGTTACGGGTACGGTATGCAGTTTTTTTTCTTTTGTTGCCTGATACGGGGTTCAGGGTGTTTGTCTGATGCATCGCATGAAGCTTTCGGTCACATTTGTCTCAAGGTCATGTCAAAATTTTTCTAGGATGTGGTTTGCTTGGGGTTAGTAGGTCGTGTCACGTTTTATTGGTAATTCTCTTATCCTTGGTTTTTGTCTGTTGCTTTGCAGGCATTCTCCTTGATTGTCTGTGTTTGTGGTGTGTGTGTAACCATCTGAATGGCGCCTTCTCATGCTCCTCCCCCTATCCAGTACGTCCCATTAGTTAGTAGGGATTACTCGTCCCTACTTACTTTTGAGCCCCTCACGAAGGCGGGACTTGCTGCTTTTGTGGCCACTCCTTTTCCATTACTTCCAGAGGATCCATCCTTATGTGATGAGTTCCTGGCCTCTTACAGCAAGAAGACAAGAGTAGTCCAAGGCATGTCTATGACATTGACGTCTCGAGGCTTAGGGAAGGCTCTGTCTTTACCCTTCAAAGGAGAACCTTTTGTGACCACTCGTCAGCTCTTCTCTAATGAAGAGATTCTCAAGCTGTTGCAGAAGCAGACAAGGGAAGTCCTTGATGTTAAGAAAGTGATAAACTCTTCAGGAGTTTCGTTTTCTATGATTACTGATCCCGTATGGAAGACGATGTGTCAGTTCCTTCAGGACAGGTTCATGCCTGCCAAAACGCCATCCCACTATTTGTCCAAAGAGCTTTTCACAGCTTCCAGGATGGTGCTAAAAGGAGTTGCTATTGATTGGAGCACATACCTCCTTACTAAAATGGATCAGCATTTTGTTAAAGTCACGAGGGGTAATGTTACCAATGTTACCTATGGATCATATTTGTCTGCCTTCTTGACCTATTCAGGTTTACAGAAGACTATGCCTCCACCTCCTCCATCAGATCCAGTACCTCCTCCTCCACCTTCAGAAGAGTCAGCACCTATTGACATTGAGGATGATGATTCTCCGCCTCCCCTGGTCATCCAGCGCAAACGCTTGAAGAGGGTAGCGGACAAAGCCCCTGCTGTACTTCCCTCAGTGTCTATCCCTGCTACTTCTGGCAGTGAACTCCCTGGGTATCTCACTTGCAATAATCTGTTCCGAGCACATAGAGAAGGATCCTTGGAGATCTCAGTTCCCTCCCTGAACAGTCTCGTCTCAAGAGATGCCATTCCTTTCCTCTACAAGGATATTCAAAGTTCCATTGAGTTGTCAGTGACAGCCTGTGTTCAACAGCTGTACGCATCTTTCTATGAGGAGCTCATGCAGTCCAAAGATCAGTTGCATAAGGCAACATCTGAGTTAGCATCTACTAAGGATACCCTAGCAGATCTATTTAAGCAAATGGAACAGCAAACCCAACTGGTTGCCACTCAAAGCAATGAGATTTCTTCATTGAAGACCCAGTTATTCGAGGCTCAGTCACAGGTTACTAGCCTTTCAGCAGAGAAGGAGAGGATGTCCAGAGAAGCGAAGGAATTCCAAGTTCTTTTAGATGACAAGCTTTCAGCTTTACAAACTGCTAATGACACAGTGGCCAACCAAGCCTCCCAAATCCAGCAGTTGCAAGATCAGCTTGCAAAGTCCCGCCCTGTTCCTCCAAGCCCTCCTGTTCCATTAATTCCTTCTCTTTCACAGCAGGACTTGGCTGCCCTACAGAGACAGGCTACTTTGTGCCCTCTATTCCAAGACAAAGTGGAAAGATTGCAGTCTAGAATGGACTTGTTATGGTCTACCTTTGAGCAGTTTCAGGACTGTGTCTTACCAAACCATTCTTTCTTTGTCCACTACCACTTGCAGAAGTTGGTCTTCTATATGAAGCTTTCCACGATGGATTTATCTTTTCCAGAGGATGGCTGGAGTGGGGCTTGGTCTGCTGAGTTGTTGACAGAGGTAGTCAGAATGGTCTTTGAAGATTCTGTCATGCCAGACACCATGTTGATGTCATACATGTATCTCCGAGGAGATTTGTTAATTCCAGATGAGGTAGATATGGCATGGTATGTGGGGGATGTGGTCTTACAGGCTGTTCTATATGTCAATCATTTGGAGTTGCGCATAGCTGATATGTTTTAGAGTTATTCCTCCAAAGTAGCTGATTGTCAGGATAGTTTGTGGCATCCCATGATTGATTCGGTGGTCCTCAATCAAAGACAAAACATAGCTCCTACCTTTGTACAGAGTACTAACCAACTGAGGACGGATCTCTTAACCTATCTTTCAAAACATAATCCATTTGATGCTATCTTCTTTGATGCCTATCATAGACGATCTCTCTTAGGACCTTCTGTTCCTACCCTCCTCTATTACCAACAAATGGCTCACCGCTATGCTATATATATTTCCCTTTGTCAAACAAATTCCACAGTAATTTTACCACTTCTTTTCCAACCTTCCAATTTCCCTCAAATTCCTATTTTCACTTACTGTTCCTTTATTGAGGATAGGGTATTTTCCCCTTCTCCACCCTGTCCTTCACCCCTCATAAATGTACCCTCCACATTTCCTATTTATCAGTTAACACCGTTCCTTAGTGATTCCTTACAAATTTCTGCCACTCCTTCTTTAACCTTTTCTTCCTTTTATGATTTTTCCTATCCTTCCCTACATCCACTTTCCCTTATTCCATTACCCTCTCCTAACACTTCCATATCTCAACCACCTCAGTTGGTTAGTGACTGTGACGGTTTTGATACTCAGATTTCCAGAAGAAGGGGATGGAGTTCGGATGATTGCCTTACAGGACCGCAGATTAATTGGCCAGTAATTCCAGGGGAATGGACAGCTTTAAGTCAAGCTTATCAAAACTATGTTCATTTTGCCCAACAATATTCACAGTCTGCAGATGCCTCAGTGAGATTGACTGCTCACTTTGCTTGGTATCTGGCGTATATGCATAGTCACTCTCATACTGATTCAAAGCCTATTCCAAAATTGTGCATGAATGTCAATGTTAGCATTGATTCCCAACAGTTGGAGATACTGTATTTTCATGCCCTCTGTTTACCTAGCAGATACTTGGTCCTGTTGGAAAGGATGTGTTGTCTCCAATTTTTTCAAAATCCTCCTAAAAACTTTATAGATGAATCCTTATCTATGGATCGATTCCGACAACATCAATCTTTTAAGAGGGATCATCTTCATTGATACCTTTCCCATGTATACTGAAAGCTTTTTATGAACACCTCTCTTTTTGAAGAAGTCATTCAGATGGTTGTGTTGTGTATTAGTGTTTGTGTTGTGAGTTCATGTATGTCAAACGAACGTGGTGGTTTCCTATTGGATTTCGTATACGAGCTATGTTTTGGAGATTTGTTAAGATGGGGTCGTGGATGGAGAGTTGAAGCTGATGCTGATGAAGAAGAAGCAAACTCTTATATCCTTTACAAATTTGTTGTGATTTTTAGTTTGATAAGAGGTGTTAATTTCAAAAGAGTTTTCATTTCTTTGTATTTTTATATCAGAACCAGGTTATAAGTTGGGGTTGTGTTGGATGGATTCTTTGTGAAAAGATATTGCAGATCAAAGTTGAGCTTTTCTATGAACTTGTATTCCCTTTTTCCTGGGTCGCGAGGACGCTTCCTTATTAAGTGTGGGGATATGTTGAGTGTTGAAATGACTTGTTTTTTGGCTGATTTTTGTTGTTTTTGAGAGCTGAATGGTTGATTTTATGGGATGATTGGTTGATTTGGAAGTGGATTGAGAGTGTTTTGGATGATATTGATTGTGTTTTGGAAGTTCATGATGTTTGTTGATGGTTCTGTGATGTTCTGATAGGTTCTGAATGGTTCTGTATACCTTCTGTTTTGTTCTGTTTTGGTCTGTTTTGTTCTGATTGTCTTCTGTAAGGAGGGATGAAGTATTGATTGATGAAGAATGAGATATTGTGAAAGTTTATTGAATGGTTTGTGAGAGTTTGAAATGGTTTGAGAATGAGTTATGTGGTTTTGATGACCTTCTGTAACCTTCTGTAGGTCTTCTGTAGAGCTTCTGCTTCTGTTCTGTCTCTGTTCTGTTCTGTACTGTAGCTATTCTGGTACTGTTCTGTAGACTGTTCTGTATGCTTCTGTAAGTGTTCTGTGGAATGTATGTATGACTTTGGGGAAAGTTTTCTAGCCTTGGAAAGAGGTGAATACAAGTGCAAAAGAGCTGAAGGAAGTGGAAGAAGTAGCTGCTGAAGACTCAAGTGAAGACTAGAGTGAAGTGACAGTAGTGAGCTGTGAAGAGACACTGTAGTGGCTCTGGTGACCCTTCATATCAGACATACCTCTTGGGAGGGGTATCCACTACCTAAGAGTGATTATTGAGAGTGATTTTTGAGAGATTGTAGTGAGGATATGATGTATTATTGATGGAGTGAGAGAGAGAGAGTCAGAGATAGCCAATTCTACTCAAACAGAGTGATTGTATATGAGAGATTGAGAGAGAAGACTATGAAGATATTGAAGATGAATAATATGTGATGTATTTCCATTCAAAGATGGTGTACTTCTTTGCTTTCTTTGTTCCATTGATGGATTTTATGAGGATGTTGAAGAATATGGTTGATTCTATTAAAAACCGTGGGAGATTTACATGATGCTGCATGAAGATTTGTTGTGCCTGGTATTCTTTTCTTCATTGTGATCATATGAAACATGATAAACAAGCTTGTTGATGTTACAAGATAGATTTTCTTGCAAGAGAATTCCCTTTTCCTTGGTGTTCCTCTCGGGGCTCCAGTAGCGTTCGGAAATAAGCTGACATTGATTTCCCCCCTAATGCAAAGTCTAGGGTTCCCATTGCGTGAAGAGACACAACTTCCTTTCCGTTTGCTAACTCTAATGTCATTGGTTTGACTTGGTACTGATTCAAACCCAATCTTCTTAAGCATTTTAGAGAAAGAAAAGAATGGGTACTTCCACAATCGATGAGAAGCTGAAATTCCTCACCTTGGCGGTTTGTAAGAGCTTGGATTACTGTGTATTGTTGCCACGCTCATGGATTATCAATAGCCACAAAAAGACGGTTCGTTCCATTTTCCTCATTCTCCAGTGTCGGTTCCTCTTCAATTTCTTGGATTCGAGCAACACGACCACGCCCTCTTCCACGGGCTCCAGCTACTCTTCCGCGGCCTCTTCCTCTTCCACCCACTTGTCCTCCTTGTCGAATTGGTAAGGCTCGACCTAGTTTATACACATTTCCAGAGACTGCTGCAATTTGATTTACAAGCTTGGGGCACTTGTTCTGATAATGCCCTTCTTCATTACATTCCCAACATCTTCCTCTCTCTTGAACCTAGATCCTTGACCCAACTACATAAACTCTAGGATTCGGTGGGGGTACCGATCCCATGTTGATCCTCTGGTTGCTATTTCCTGTGGACTTGAGTCAGCGCACTAAAATTCATCTTCTTAAACCCTCCAGACTTCTGTTGCTCTTTTGCCAGTGGCTTCGCTCTAATAAGAGCATCTTGCAAAGATACGGCTCGCATTGCTTCTAGTCAGGAATCCAAAGGTGCATTCAGGCCCTGACAAAACCTTGCAATCTGTTGTTCACTTGACATCTGCGGTGCGTAACGTCACAGTGTCACAAACTTAGAATAGTACTCCTCTAGAGTCATTATCCCTTGACAGAGACTAAAGAATTAGTTTATCTTTATGGCTTGGTGAGTAGGAGGTAAGTATCTCTCTTTTACAACCCTCTTAATCTGCTCCCATGTCTGAGAATTCTCCGTTACTCCTTGGTCCCAACAGTGTTGTTTCCACCATAATTTGACATCATTGGTGAGTCGAAACATGCCAAGCATGGATTAGTTCGTAGGTGAAGTTCTTGCAGCTGTGAAGTAATCATCCATTGCTTCTATCCATGCTTCCGCGTCTCGCTCAATGTCCTTGCCTTCACCCTTGAAGGAGGGTGGTTGCATCTGCTTAAGCAGGAGCTTCTTCTCCTAGGTTTCCGTATAAAGTGCCGGGGCGGGTTCATCCTGCGTCCAACAGACTAGGATGAAAATCTATTTATTTAACGTAACACGCAATTCTAAGACTTAAAGGTACACAATTAAGAGACATCTTTAAAACTCCACTCAATACAGTTTTATTTCATGAATTGTCTTATTACAAAGCTTTACGGGCTCTCGGCTCCATCTTTATTACAATCTCATAAAGATTTTCTATGGGTTAACACTACACTCATGCCATTTCGAAGCTTCCATTTCCTTAAAAACAAGAGGTTCTGCTATTACATCCAAGATACGATAAACTAAGGGAAGTAGGGGTAAACCCAAATCTGCCCCTGAGAATGCTTCTCTCCTGCCGTAAACTGCAACACGATCCTTGGGAATGACTGCTATGACTTGATCATAAACCCACCAATTCTTTCGGATTGCTTGGCCATTAATAGTCACCGTGGCTGCAGGGTCTTCAGTAGGGATGAATGAGAACAAGTGGACGATCTTCAGTTCTTCGGCCCATCACATGCATCGAAGGACTGATGAGATATGGTCAATGCGATCCGCCTCGATTTGGTAATAAGTTGCCCCTCTACTCCATCCCATCGCCCTGAACATACGCCAGTGCCTACACGGATCCCCAAATGGGAAAGGACATGATATGCTCTCAACAATCCTCATCATCTGCTCTCGAACGCTGAGGTCAGAAGATGCACAAGCAGCTATGAACATGACGTTAAATATGTAAAACCTGCGATACGCTACATCCGAATACTGACCAAGAATTTCCGAATCACTCTTAGTAATGAATCTCTAAATACAAAAACTCTCTTAGAACAAAAACCAAGACTTCTAGTCTAACCACCTACGGCTCTGATACCACCTGTGAGGTGCCGACCCCAACTCGGGGAAGACTAACCTTTGATAGCCTAATAGACTTTTAGTATGTATGTGGTTGACGACCTCCCTTGTCCCGATTGGAATACCGAAGGGATTACGAGCAACCAACGTAGTATATTATCTACCTCGCAGGGGAAACGCGGTCTCTTAAAGCCTCTAACTGCTAATCGAAATCTGCGACCTCAAGATTACAATAAATAAACCTTGCACTTGGTTCATAGAGTTAACGTCTTTTTCCCCATCAAGTGTGAGGCACGGTTGTTAACCTTTCCCCTAAAACAAGTTTTATTTGGGTTCTCATCCTTATCGTCTCCTACGGACCTAGAATTTTTGGAAAGCTATCCGACTTATTGGAACCACTCGGCCTTGAATCGGAGTCGTCGGGACTACCAATTCCCCACTTTCCTTGAAGGGTCTAGTGTTTCCTAATTACTAGCACACTGCTTCACATATACAAACAGGTTCCTTTACTTTATTTACGATACTTTGTTCGTTAAAATAGCCTTTCAAACGTTTCAAATAAGATAAGACATTGTTTACCGAAAATAGTCCCTACTTTGATTTAAATTCATTGTTCAATTACAATCATTCACTTTTATTTAACGACGCTGCCTCCATTGGCGTTTCTACATCCCAACATGGCCTGTCGAGGCGTCCGAGTTCATCCACAACACAACCCTTTCCTGGGCTTTCAGTACCTTTCCATTGCACAACCCATCCGGGCTTCCAATGCCTTTCCATTGCCCGGCTTTCCGAGCTCTTGCGCTTCCAATCAACTCGGTCTCAGGCACTATGCTAATACACCGGAAGATCTAGAATCCGGCGGTACCAACGAGGGTAGCTAACATCTTGTCCTAAGTGATTAAGGGATTTTTAATTGACTCATAGCCCCCGCTAAGTCCCCTTGCCCCTTGGAGATGCTCCTCGCTTGGCAGGCTTATTAGTACCACTCGTCTCTTGCCCAAGAAAAACGAGCAGCTCAACCCATCTCAAGCTACGATGCGTTAGCCTTCCAAAGTGGGGAAATGTTCCAATGGGGTGGAGGATACGCCCATAGGACTTATTCACACGACCGAAGCCATCAATTCCGCCCAACTGGCGAGAATTCAATTTTACCCATTAGAACTTTCCTTATTTAAAAAATTTTCTGTTTTTGCCAAACAAATTTGGGAAATTCAAACACTTCCATTTGGGAAGATCAAACATTCTTTTGAACTTAAAATACTTTAAAGCACATGCGCGAGTTTCGTGGGACGATTGTCCGCATTTACGATCAAGGTTTTCTTAATTAGTCCCTAGGCTAAGACTAAGGTTGCGTATGCAATGCCTTTAAATTATGACATTAATTTAATTCAAGAACTTCGTAATTGAAAGCTTTTCCACTCACCTCGTGTACATTCGTAGTAGCGACGACATTGTGTGTAGTGGTTGCTCCCAACGCTTCGTGTTCGCGGCTAGTCCCGGCTTCGTTGTGTACGGACTCCCGAGCCAATTTTGGGGCCATTTTTCACTCACACACAATAATAATCTCACGAGGAAAATTAAAAAAAAACTGACACAATTTTCGCATATATATTGAGGTTAGCGTAGAGTGCGAATATGAATTTCCGTTACAATTACCCTATTATTTTTGAAATTTAATCTAATTTAAAAATTTTGAAAAAAAACTAGAATTTCCTAATTTTCTAGGTATTTTAATGCAGATTTTATTAATTTCTGCATCTTCGTTAATTAAAAAGTCATTTTAACTCAAAAATTTGATTAAAAATTCCTAAAATTAGCAAAAATTATAGAAAAAATTCTCTAAATTCTAAAAATTTAGAATCCTACAAAAATTTCTAGAATGATAAATTCTCTATAATTTTCTTAATTTTATTTAATTAAATTAGCTCAATTTTTAACTCTAATTAAGTGATTTCCTATCCTTAAATAATTCAAAATTAGATTTTCATAGTTTTCCCTCGATCCTTACACTAATCTTCACACATGGTACTCATATCACTTTTTAATTTTAAGATTCTCTAATTTTTCGTAATTACTTTCCATAATTAGGAAAAGTAATTAATTTTTAATAAGTAGATATTAATAGATTTTTGAGCGTTTCTTTATTGCATCATACTTATATGCTATCTAATTTCGCAAGAAAAATATCAATTCTTGCTAATTGTGCATAATTTTGCTAATCGTGATTATGCTCTCTAATTATAATTTGGCAGATTAAGCATAATTAGACACACACATGCACATAGAATGCTTTTATATATTACATTGAGTGTATAAATGCTCATGCATGCTTTAATTAAAGAATTTGTATAGATACGTAAGAGGATTTTGATTAATGTAGAGAGAAGGAGAGTTATTGAGCTCTAATTGAGCTTAATTAAGAGAGTTAGAAATTAATCTAATGCTAAAATTCATTAATTTGCAACAATTAAGAGGATATGCAACTTGAAAATTACAAGATTACCTTAGCGCTTATGGTCTTTGCTCCTTCGCTGTCAACTTCTCTCTAAATCTAATGAGTGATTAGGAAAGTAGGGTTTTTCCTAATGTGAAACCCTAATCTCACAAACTCTAACCCTAATTTCTCTAAAGCTTAACCCCAAATTTTCTCTAAAAATGGCTAAGGATATTTTTTCCTAAGGAAATGACCTTTGCCAACCTAGTTGGTGCATGGAGACTTCACTCACAATGGAGTATAGGTCTTGTGATTCAAGCTCTTGGAGTGCCCCCCCTTGATGCTTGGTTTGGAGAAGAAGAGCTTGAAGGAAGCTCCTTCTAATCCTATCACTTCCTTCTCACTGCACAAGTATGGTTCAAGCACATGGGCAAGAACACTTGTGGGCTCTCAATGCAATGCATAGCTAACCCTAATGTAAACCCTACACTATACTCAAGCACACACACGTGCATTCAAGCTCAAGCAAACACTCATGCATTCACACAAGCAAGAAGATAGAGAGAGAGAGAGAGAGAGAGAGAGAGAGAGAGAGAGAGAGAGAGAGAGCAATAGACATGCTTTAGCATAAACATAAGCAATAGATTAGTCCTCCTTAACCAAGACAAGCTCATGAGGCTAGAGAGCTCTCACAAGTATGTTTCTTTAAACTCCACAAGAGGGAGTTGAGAAAGGAGAAAAAAAGGATGGGTTTTACACTTGAGCACACACTTATATAGGAGTTTTGGCCAAAAATTAGGTCTTGTCCAAAACTAGCCACAAAACTCAAGTTTCTTCTAATTTGAGTGCTATCAAGGCTAGTTCTGGCTAAATTCATGGGCGGGAGTTCAGATGATTGGGAAATTACAAAGTGGAACTCATACGAGCCTGAAGATATTACCATGCAGATATATTCGCGAGGTTGGCGGGATTTTAGATTAGTCGCCCAAAATGTCAAAAAGCTGTAAAACATGCCTTGAGCGATCATTTTTTTATGAAGATCCTTGTAAACCTAGGGTGCAGGTTTACATTCCCCCCTACCACACTACATTCCATCCTTGAAATGGTAGTTGAAAGAAGTGGTAGTGCTGGTGGTGATTGTGGCCAGCTCTGGAGAACCTCTTCTTATCTTTGTTATAATTAGTCACGGTAAATGTGGTAATAATTATCGTATTTGAAAGGAGAATAGGTAAAAAAAGATGACAAAATTGTGAAAAAGAAGGTCCTTATGTGTCCCATTCAAGTTCTCCCAAACAGATGAGGTGTGGTAAGTTAGTGGCGATTTCACATTTGATGTAAATGGGAACACAGGCAGTGGTGAGGATCTGAGAAAGTAGGGAGATTCATTTTTTGCAAAGTGCGCGTATTTCTTGTTGGATCTCATTAGCTATGGCCCTATGTTGGCCATCTCGAGCTCTAGTCACTCTAGCATCTATTGTGCTAGTGATGCGATTGAACTCATCTTGTAAGTTTTCAATGTGAAATTGATCAGCTCGCAACCTATGCATAATTTACTCTAGCCTTAGAAATTCGTGTGAGAATGTAGTATTGGCTTCATAGCAGTTGTACTTTTCATTACTGACATGTTGTTGTAGGAGCACTCCAAGCACACTAATGTGGAACTTGTTGAACCATGCATCCAGCCGAGGGTTTGCCATAATGGTTGTAAGGTTGTTTGGAGAAGATTTGACAAGATTTCGGAAGCACCAGCTGTTTACACTTTTTGGACCTGTTTTGGGCTAGTATTGAGTGTCTAGGTCTCTTGTGGGAGTGTGGCACATGTACACACATAATATAACATAGTGGAAAGAATCACTACAAGATATAGACCTTATACCTACGTTTAAAGCGACGAAAATACAAACAACAAAATTTGCCCCCGTCGTCACAAAAAGCGTCGTTATTGATGACCCCATAGAAACGTTAAATGCGATGCATATAGCGACGCAACCAGTAAATTTGCGATGCTCATAGCGAGGCCAATAGTGACGTGAGCAGTAAATTTGCGACGCAAATAGCGACGGTAACAGTGAAAAAAAAATTTTGTGGCAGGGCAAGCACTGTGTGCTGTATGAGAGCCATACAAAATAGTTTCTGTACTACTACATACAAAGCACTTGCAAACAAAAAGAATGTATACTGAAATCATAAAACTGATACATAAAATAAATACATGATCGCATAAAATGCGATTGGTACAATCATGAAAGGATATCACTAATACATAGAAAATGTCTACATAGATCAGGCGACTAAAAACTAAAGGTGTGTGAGCTGAAAATGGTCCAAGGGCGAGCTAGAAATCCTCGTCCCTTGAAAGCTCGTCCCGCCGCAAAGGAGCATCGAACGGATTCTGCAGAAAAAAAAACAACATATCAATACACCATACAATAATGCATTCAAATATCTCATGGTAACTACGGACAAGAAAGATGAGTGACTTACAGGGCCGCCGCGTCTATACAATCGGTCGATCAATGCATTGAGACCGTGCCTCTCTGCATATCAAGTCTCAAGGCCTTGTGGATCGTGATTTGTAATGGAGTGCTGCAAAGAAAACAAAATGCTAACTGTTAGAAACATGATTGTCAGTACAAAGAATATTTCAAAAAAACAAATAAGCAAAACAAAAGAGAAACTTACAAACTCCTCCAAATATATCCTGTGGCCGCCACTCCCAAGATGATGCACCACTCCGGCCTCGAGTCGTCCCCTCGCCGCCTCCCGCTGTGCTAACTCCAACATCCTGGTGAATTTGTAGCCTCCTTCCTCGGTCGGCGCCAGTCGTCCACGCTCTTGGGCATATCCAGGAGACCCCTGTACATCAGGTGTACCGACGGGTATACCCTCTCTCGGAGTGCCACTCAAAGGGGTGCCACCTACTGACGGCTGCACAAAAGCTGGAGTAACTGGAGTAGATGTCCCCACAGGTGTGACAAATCCTGGAGGTGACGCAGCTCCAGCTGAACGATGAGACGGAGATACCACGTCTATGTCTCCATAGCAGCACCTCCTGATCCTGATGCAGTCCCTCCCTCTGGCCCAAGTCGTGAGCGTCGAGATCGTCTGCTCGAAGCTGAAGCATCTGATCGTGCTAAAGCAGATCTAGCAGAGCGCCCTGACGAAGAACGAGACAGCTCCTGGTCTGCCATCTCTCTGAATCTCGCGAGCTAATCTGGAGACATGTGTGCCATCATGTTCTGAAACTCCTCATCGCTCATCCCTCGACTCATCCTAAAAATGTCACCTGCACAGATAAAAAATTGTGTTAGAATAATCATTTTAAACTATACAAAGCACAGTAATATAAATCATTTTTGAAAAATCCCTCTTAAAATGCATATTTTATGTACCTTTATGGAAAATCTAAACAACGAATTGAGTAATACAATTCTCCAAGAATGAAGTATTCTATCGTCTCATGTTAATCTCCTTACACAACTCTGCATACACTGGAAGGTCGATAGACATGTCATCACAAAAGAACGAGTCTACCTCGTTCTCAAAAAATTCTTGGACTTCTGTATTTCCATCATTGTTAGCCGATGCGGGCTCCAAACTTGCGGTGGCCTCCACCCCTTGTAATATCGACCCCTCTATTTGCATATTTTCTTCATCTATGCTTGGAACATTGCTTTGATCATATACTCTCGCACTTCGAGGAGTTGAAGGTATAACATACCACCATCGAGGTTGTCGGGGGTTTGGATAGAAGATTACCTGTTCACAAACACGTACAAAGCGAGTTCAAACCATTGTGACATTTTTTTTCGGAATCTATCTCGAGAAATCCAGATGGACCTCGTCGAACTGTTGCTCCAGCTCCTCCAAGTACCACTTTGAACCACTGCACATTGAATAGTATCATGAAGAAGCTACGGTAATCCACCGTAATAATACTTTGCAAGTTTCCAAAATACTTCATCTCATCCACAACCGTGTTCGGATCTGTTGCTCGTCACCGGCTCTCTTGCTCAAACCTTGCCATGACACCATAGTCCATTGTGGAGCGCATTTGTCAATACGCTCCACGCGAAAATGCCGTCCACGCGACCACACTGCACTATATATTTTGTACTGTACATTGAAACACTCAAATTAGATGTAGCAAGTAAATTTAGATACAACACATTCTAAACCCCTCATCACCTTTGGACTACATCCCCTCAAGAACTCCCACTCCTCCATTGAGACATCTGTCCCTTCGCTAGATGCTACGATCAAGGCTCCATGCAACCATCGTGTTGACATAAATTGCGGCATCTCCTCCATGCCTTCGGGATATCAAATCGGTCGGTGACGCATACTGCGTCAGAATTCAGCTCGCACTTCCTCTCGATCTTGCCTTGCAATCTGGTACTTGGCGAGCCACGTCTCCATGGAGGCATGGTGCAACATACAAAAGTGATTCACCTTCTTTTCCATTGAGGCATCCATTCTTTTTTCTACCCCATTTCCAACCACCACATCTCCAGTCAGTTTATCATCGTCCTTCAACGTCCATAGCATTTCATTGTCTGGTTCCACCGTTGGTAGCCATTGTGAGATATGCACTAACGCCTCTGACACCAACCAACCTTCCGCCATGCTACCTTTTGGACGAGCTCGTTGTCGCACAAAGCCTTTCAGGGTTTTCATGAAGTGCTCCAGGAAGAACATCCATCGCGTATGGACAGGTCCAACAATCTCCACTTCATCCACAAGAAGGTGAACTTGTATCGTGAGCATGCTAGTGGGCAGGTATTTCTCAAAGAGACAGACCGTCTCAGCTGCTCCCCGCCTTGCGGATTCAATAGAGGACGTCTTAATCTCTTTCTGTGAGATCCATTGCATCAAAGTTGACAACTTGTAAATGGCCCCGCGAATTGCTGGAGTAAGGCATCTTGCGATCACAATCGGTAGGACAAACTGCCACAACTGAGAAAGCATTATGAATAATGGCCACTTTTCAAATTGCAAAATGCCCACGCTAATTACAATCCATTCTGTTCACAAACCTGACATATCTTATGCCAATCATGGGATTTTAGCCCAGACAATTGGTCATCTTTAGAAAATGCGGACCCAAGAGAACGCATCATACCCGTCGGAGTGCAGATAGACTTGATTACTTACTTCACAATGCGCTCTTCTTTGGTAGACAAAACCCAGGGAGCACGAGGAAGCTGCACTCCCCCTTCAGTACTCGACTGCGGCCAAAGCGCCTCCATCTTACCTACCTCCTTCAAATCCATTCGTGACCCTATAGTGTCTCTCTTTCCTGTGATGTGGTCCCATAGCAAGCTGCCCACATTCTTGAAAATATGCATGGGATCCAACAAGTGGTTGACCTGTAAGTGGGTCCAATATGGCAACTCATAGAAAACTGTGGTGTGGTCCCATAGCAAGCTGCCCACATTCTTGAAAATATACATGGGATTGACCTGTAAGTGGGTCCAATATGGCAACTCGTAGAAAACTATGAACCATCGCATTCCATTTGGATGTGATTCTGGGTTTACCATTTTCAACTCATACTAGCTTGCAACGTTCATATGTGCTGGAGGTCGTCCAAGAAAACCTTCCCTGAGTTCATGATCCTCTAGCAAGAAAGCGGCGTGTCCTTGATATACCATCTTCTTCATGGTTCGTGACCTTCTGGAGTCTAAATGTGGCCCACACAATGGACATGCATGATAACCTGAGGTAATTAGACCTGTAAAGCGAGCCACGACCTAGTGAATACTTGATTAAATGAAATAAAATATAGATATTACCAACGAGAACGGAGGTCTGCTCACCTGAGCACTCTCCCAATCCCGGAAAGTCATGCATCGTCCACGTGAGAATGGCTCGAATGTTGGCTGACCGCAGATCATCGCGCCTGCTCATATCTTGCACAGTGACCCCCTCCTCCCACAAAATCTTAAGCTCATCGACTAATGGATGAAGATAGACGTCCATATTTTTTTACTTTGTAGCAGCCCGGGATGAGCAAGCTAAGGATGAGATGTCCTTTCTTCATAGAAAGCCATGGAGAGATGTTGTAGTTGACAAGCACTATAGGCCACACACTGTAAGAAGTCGAGCACAGACCGAATGGGTTCACACCATCCATGGCAAGACCGAGCCGAAGATTCCTTGGCTCTCATGCAAAGCCTGGGAAGGTAGAGTCAATGTGGCTCCATGCGCGCGAATCCGCTGATATTCGTTGAACTCCATCGGTGGACCTATTCTGCACATGCCACGTTGTCAAGCTTGCCATGCCAGACGTGCGAAATATGTGGTTTATGCGGGGGATGAGCGAAAAGTGTCTGAGAACTTTTTGAGGGACGGTTTGCCCTTGCAAGTCCTGTCAATACATGTGAGCACCACACTTTGGACATGTCTCCATAGTCTCGTATTCATCTCGAAATAGTATGCAGTTGTTGATACATGCATGGATGTTATTGTAGTCCATGCCAAGCTTCCGTAAAACATGTCGTGCATCATCACGAGACTCAAGCATGGTATTTGCAAGTGATAATATATGATATTTCAATAACCTGAAAAAAATCATAAAACACCTTGAAAAAGCACAAATGTCTGCAATAATACTATTTAAAAAAAATCAATGAAGCCTATGTGTAAGGTACCTAAATAACTCAGTCACACTCGTATTGCTCCAACCGTATTTTGCTTGCACACTTAAGAGTGCAAGCAATGTCTTCAACCGAGATACTTGGCACCCATCATATAATGGTATGGATGCTTCCTCTCTAAGCGGGTCAGATGTCTCAACATCCATGGGAATCAATGCATCGATCATTGCCTCCATCTCAGGCTCCAAGATTGTAGGTAGGTCGGGAAGGTTGTCTGTCTCCTCTGGCATTGACGGTATAGATGGGCCTTGTGAGTGGTGGATTGGCTCCTGCAATCCATCCATCGCACATCCACGAACTCTTCTAATTGGCCGCAAAGGGTGCACTTCCCCTTGGGTCGAGACATCACCCCCTGGATAGAAAATTGCCAACAAGACCCAATCTTATTGTGTATGGTTTTCAATTAGCTTGCTAGTACAATGCATGATTAATATTAACTTCAAATTACCGTTTGCTGAAAATCCGCATAACAGCAAACGAGGCTTAAATGGATAGATTTATAGAGATGTACATCAAGTTGCAAGTTGACCATAAATCTTGCATTGTACGTCAAGTTACATAGTAGTTGAGAGATTTATGGAGATGTACGTCAAGTTGACCATAGCTTTATGGAGATGTACGTCAAGTTACATAGTAGTTGAGAGATTTTCCGATGTTATATCTCAGCCTTGTATCATGCTCAAGGATTTGTTTGTCCCAGTAGATAATTATTTGTTATTGTAAAAAACTGCATTAGAGGGCTTTGAGTATAAGTAATCCATTTTGAGCATCATTGAGGATCTCTTAGTCTAATAATAAATCAGTCTCAACAAAAAGCATCTTAGAAATGTGGTTTTTTTGTCCTAGGATCGCATATTAAAATTAATGCCATCTATGAAATTTATCAACTATAGTAATAAAATTTATTTCAATCAATTCTACTCATAGTCATAAGACTTGAGAGAAAATATCCTATACTCAATTTAAGGGATTCTTCTTCTATAACAATACTTTTGGGTTCATTTTGATGAAGTACCGTAATGACCATTAGCTAGGGTATCATTTTCTTTTAGTCCTTCCGTTGACTAGTTGGCATGATTTCTAATTTGTTATGCCTATAAAGTTAATACAAAAACAATGAATCATGCATATCATAATTAGATCCCCTACTTGGACATTATAAAGGACATGACCAATTTTAAGCCATCTTAAAGAGTCATCAATGTACGTGGCCCATGGCAAAGCACATTGTATACCATTATCGATAAGTCTATTATCTTAAATTTCCTTCCCCTCCCTCTCCCTCTCTTTCTCTCCCTCGATCTCTCTCCCTCTCCCTCTCTTTCTCTCTTTCTCTCTCATTTTCTCTCCTAAACAAGCAAAAAAGAAAGTGATTCAAACATTAAACAAGCAAGAGGGAGAGTGAGAGAGAGAGAATGCACTCTCCCTCCCTCTCCCTCTCCCTCACCCTCACACTCTCCCTCTCCCTCTCTTTCTCCTTCTCTCCCTCTCTCATTTCCTTTCCCTCCCTCTCCCTCTCCCTCTCTTTCTCTCCCTCTCTATCTCTCTTTCTCTCTCATTTACTAAACAAGCAAAAAATAAAGTGATTTAAACATTAAACAAGCAAAAGGGAGAGGGAGAGAGAGACAATGCACTCTCCCTCTCTTTCTCTTTCTCTCCCTCTCTCATTTCCTTCCCCTCCCTCTCCCTCTCCCTTTCTTTCTCTCCCTCTCTTTCTCTCTCATTTCCTCTCCTAAACAAGCAAAAAATAAAGTGATTTAAACATTAAACAAGCAAAAGGGAGAGGGAGAGAGAGAATGCACTCTCCCTCCCTCTCCCTCTCTCTCTCCCTCTCTTTCTCTTTCTCTCCCTCTCTCATTTCCTCCCCCTCCCTCTCCCTCTCCATCTCTTTCTCCCTCTCCCTCTCCCTCTCTTTCTCTCTTACTCTCTCATTTCCTCTCCTAAACAAGCAAAAAAGAAAGTGATTTAAACATTAAACAAGCAAAAGGGAGAGGGAGAGAGAGAATGCACTCTCCCTCTCTCTCTCTTTCTCTTTCTCTCCCTCTCCCTCTCCCTCTCTTTCTCTTTCTCTCCCTCTCTTTCTCTTTCATTTCCTCTCCTAAACAAGCAAAAGAGAGTCATTTAAACCTTGAACAAGCAAAAGAAAGAGAGAGGGAGACTCACCGATGAGATATAGCGAGCGTGGGGTGGCTCCTCTTTGCGATGAAGGCTCCTCCTCTCCTTTGCGAACAACGGCGGCGGCGGCGGTGGTGGCAAGTCTTCTTCCTCTCCTTCTCTCACGACGGTTGCTCTCTCCCTCGCTCTTGCTCTCAAAACTCACAATGGAGCAAATGTGAAATGAAAACCGCGCTCGGTTTCGGCCGCGTTTTTTCCCTGCGGCCCGTCGCTATTTAGCGACGCCAATAGCGATGACACTATCCGCCGTCGCTAAACGGCGTCGCTACTAGCTCAAATCCTTGTAGTGAATTGGTTTCATACCTAAGGTGTGTATACTCTTTGAAACACCATATGAGTGTGTGGTCTACTGCATCCACAGCCCCAAAACCAAATCTCACACAATCCTGTATATGATGTTTTTGTCTCAAACTGGTGACGACTTGATATACCCCCCTAATCTATATGTTGAGAGGAACCTATGACTGAAGTATGAAGGGAAATGGAGTTTTTATGAGTGGTTATGACCTCTCATAGTTCTTGAACACACACACCACATATGATGCACATGGTCACTCAAAACATGCATAGAGCACATCAACTCATAGTTAACACATAGGAGTACACACATGTAAAAGCAATAAACCTAATTCCTACTTGTTTGCATGTAGAAATTGATGGAAAATCCCAGGACTCTCTTTGATGAGAGCTCCTTTAGTTGTTGCATTCAAAAAAGTATCCTCAACAAAGCGAACTGGGCGGCCTCTATGCCCAGTCCATGACCAAAACTTTACAAGTATAAAACCCCACTTCCTAGGCTCACCAAGTTCAATAATCTACAAATTGGAAACAAAATCGGTTGTCCCAATATAGTTACAAAGATGGTTTTATACAAAAGATGGTTGGACCTGCTAATCCCCAAAAATAATTTGGTCGCCCCAAAACTTGGCGAAACACAAGTATATTATTCCACGAACAGGATGCATTCAATTGTAGGAGTCTAACACAAGGTTACAGTAATCAACACACATCAACAAAATCAATTGCACACCAAACTTGAAGTACAGCTAAATGCCTTAGGTATCCATCAAGATGGCTCTTTGATGTCTTGGCAACGTATCTATCAAGCTCCTTCTCTGGTGGTTGATCAATGGAATCAAAAAAAGCATTAGAAGTAGGGTTAAACATGATGGCTACACTAGTACTAGAAGGCATACCTAGGTCCATGATCTCTATAAACTCATGTGGAACAATATCTTTGACCTCTGATGTTGTTGTCCCCACCTCCTTCAGAGTTTTGATTGGCTCTGCATCTTTCTCTTCATGTTGACTCTTCCTCTTATCATTTTTCCTTTTTTCAAGAGATATTGATTTACTCTCATTAATGCAGTGGCGAAAAAGGTGGCACTCACTAGCTCCTCACAGAGGTGTTTTTCTAGCCATTCTACCTTCATCATCATCATCTCACCCTCGGCCGTGTGTGATACAACACTCAAGGCCAAAGGATTCACTAGATAAGATATACCCTCTGTTGTCTTCACACAAAGGCATGGAGACCTATCAATGCCACATGTGTCTACTTTCGTATATTGAACAGCTCCACAATTCTTGAAGGGAGAGTCATGGCGATCCTTAAAAAACAAATGTACCCACTCTAGAATGCCTCTAGATGGTGAGCAGAAATCTAAATCCCATGGTTTTTGAGGCTCTATAGTGCCATCCACCAAAGGTGGTTTGGTTCTTTTGTTGTTGTGACATCTTACCTACAAAGGTGTCCACAAAGTAAATTTTTTTACAAAGTGTTTCCAACCATGATCTTAAGGACCATATATAATAGCCCCACACCCCTGTGGCCAAATCCATAAGAGTTATTAGTGGCCACTCAAACAAGTAAGAGGTATCTTCTCTCCTTTTATGAATAGCCCTATAGGGATTTTATTTTCAAGAATATCAACTTGTTTTATTGAAAGAAACCCCATATCCCTATGGTCAAAGAGCCATGGGACTTAATCATAACCTGATAGCCATACGACCCTTTGGCCATATGAGTTTTTAACTACCTTGAAAATACATCTCTATTTTAGTCCTATGGTCAATGGTCCATAAAACTCAACAAGCAAGGTTTCTTAATGTTTAAGGGCCCTTACAAACATAGCCATATGGCTCATTAAGAAATATTTCTTAAATATAGAGAGATTTCTTTTCTATTCCTGCTTTATGGTATCCACTCATGAGTCATAGTCCTATGGCCAAAAAGCCATAGGACTCAAAGAGAGAGATTTCTATGAGGTCTCCTTTTTAGGCAATAACCACCCAATCTCATTATTAGGTCTCGAATGGTAATCCACAGGGCATTACGACTCAAGAATGAAGAGTTATTACTAATGTAGAGGTATCCTTGGAGGCATAAGACCACTCAGTTAGAGATATTTTTATATTCACTCATCCATATACCTATGGCCAAAGGGCCATAAGACTCAATAATGAAGACCTCTTATTACTATAAGGGTATCCATAATAGGGCTAAGAAAATCAGTCATAGGTCTTGGTATAGAGCTTAAGTGGTCATAGTAGTTTTTTGGTGGCCACTCAATCATAGCCCTCATTTCTAGCTCCTAATGAAGACCTCTTATTACTTTAAGGGTATCCATTATAGGGCTAAGAAAAATCAGTCATAGGTCTTGGTATAGAGCTTGAGTGGTCATAGTAGTTTTTTGGTGGCCACTCAATCATAGCCCTCATTTCTAGCTCCTATTGCAAAAGAGTACTAGAATTTTCTAGCCCTATGACCAGAGGGCTATAGGACTCAATCTTAGTCATTTGATGAGATAGACTTCTCCAGCCTCGTGTCTTAAAGGGTCATAAGACTCAATTTTAGTCATTTAGCAATATAGTCTCTATTCCTATGGCCATAGGGACATAGGACTCAATCATAGCCATTTAGCCAAGAGTGACAACTCCCTTTGGCCAGAGGATTTAATCTTAACCATTTAGCCATCGCACTCATTCAAAGCCCTATGTGACTCATACACACTAGTTTCTCTGCATCACTCATTCATGTTTGGCCATAGGGGTCTCTTTTCTAGGCCTATGTGTGGCTACATAGGTCTCTTTCTATTTGCTAGAGGCCTCTTTACTAGGCCTGTGTGACCGGCTTGTCATAAGAGTAATAGGGTGCTCCGTCTCTTTTGAATCTCTCTCTCTTTCTCCTTTTTGTTTCATTTTGCCCCCCCTCTTTCTCTTCTTGAGTCCTTAAATTTTCTAGCCCTACGCCAAAGGGCCATAGAGGTCTCTTTTCTAGCCCTATGCCAAAGGGCCATAGGGGTCTCTTTTCTAGGTGTATGACTGGGTTTTACTGCCAAAGAGTCTTTAAGTTTTCGCGCCCTATGGCCAAAGGGCCATTGGACTCAATCATAGCCATTTAGCCAATAGGACTCAGTCATACCAATTTATTAACATCATTCACTCAGAGCCCTATGGCCCTTTGGCCCCACAGGGGTCTCCTTTCTAGGCCTATATTCGGCTACATAGGTCTCTTTTCTAGGCTACAAGGCCTCTTTACTAGGCCTGTGATCAAGAAGCCACAAAAGTCATAGGGTATTCTCTCCCCCTCTCTCTCTGTCTGTCTTTTTTGAATCTCTCTCTCTTTTGTATTCTGTGTGTGTGTGTGTGTGTGTGTGTGTGTCTCTCTCTCTCTCTCTCTCTCCCTCTCCCTCTCCCTCTCTGTCTCTTTCTCTGTCTTTTTATGTTTCTCTCTCTCTCTTTCTCTCACTCTTTTTGTTTCATTATCTTCCTCTACTCTTCTTGTGTCTTATAATTTTCTAGCCTTGTGGCCAAAGGGTCATAGGGTATCCTCTCTCTCTCTCTCTCTCTCTCTCTCTCTCTCTCTCTCTCTCTCTCTCTCTCTCTCTCTATCCTTCTATCTAGCTTTTTCTGTATCTCTATCTCTTTCTCTCTCGTGTTTTATTCTCTCCTCTCTCTCTCTCTCTCGCTCTCTTCTCTCTTTATCTTCTTGAGCCTTACAATTTTCTAGTCCTATTGCCAAAGGGTCATAGGGTATTCTCTCTCTCTCTCTCTCTCTCTCTCTCTCTCTCTCTTGTTTCATTCTCTGTCTCTCTCTTCTTGAGTCTTATAATTTTCTAGCCCTATGGCCAAGGGGTCATATGGTATTCTCTTTCTCTCTATCTCTATGTCTCTCTCTCTCCCCCCTTGTCTCTCTTTCTCTAAACCTAAGGTGCGGGTTTACATTCCCCTTACCACACTACATTGCATCCTCAAAATGGTGGTTGAAAGAAGAGGTAGTGCAGGTGGTGATTGTGGCCAGCTTTGGGGAACCTCTTCTTATCTTTTTGATTAGTCACGGTAAATGTCGTAATAATTGACGTAGTTGATTGGTAAAAAAAGATGACAAAATTGTGAAAAACAAAGCCCTTATGTTTTCCATTCAAGTTCTCCCAAATAGATGAGGTGTGGCAAGTTGGTGGTGATTTCACATTTTATGTTAATGGGAACACAGGCGGTGGTGAGGATCTCAGAAAGTAGGGAGATCCTTTTTCACAAAGTGTGCATATTTAGTGATGGATCTTGATAGCTATTGCCCTGTATTGGCCATCTCGAGCTCTAGTCATTCTAGCATTTGCTGTGCTAGTGATGGAGTTGAACTCATCTTGTAAGTTTTCAATGCAAATGATATGGGTTTACCATAAGGCTAAGATGCACCACATACATGCACACTAAATAGCCATTATGTGTGTATATAGTACATGTGGGTGCCTTATGGTAAAACAATGTGCACTACATATATTGTACATGTGCATTGAGAGAGGGAGAACCCTCTCCAAAATATATCACATGGGCTACACATGCGCTCTCCAAAATCGGCACATGCACCGGTGGTAAAGCCCACATGTGGTACATATGTGTATTGGGGCTTACATATTTTGTATGTATGCATGTCTATGTAGAATAATGAGGCACATGTGAAAAACAATCTTTGTGCAGACCTTAGGATAAATAAACATAAACAAGGCAACAAATTTGTAAAGGCTTGCTTGTTTGTGAAGTGAAGGGAATTAATAGAAGTATGTCAAGAGAAGCAAGTTCTAGTGTGCAGAGTAGTACTCTCCTTTGTAGAGAGAGAGAGAGAGAGGGAGAGAGATAGGCTGCAAGGTGTAGAAAGATGTTGAAGACCTAGAAGGAAGAGTAACAAAGAAGTAGGATTCCTCCGAGCTTACCTTCCTCTTTTGTGCCCTAGTTATGGCCCATGTTTCCATTTCCTTTTGGGTGTTATTTGTACTGGTTTGCTCTGGTTGGACATAGTCGATCACTTGAATGTCCGCCGGTCCATTATTTACCCTATCTAGTCCTCCCCTTTTCTCTGCTTGATGCCTTATTCTCATGGGGCATTCTCTGCTCATATGACCGGGAGCCTGACAGTAGTAGCACACGTATTCTCCTTCCCTTTGCTCACCCACTCTTCCACCCTGGCCTCTTCCGCGGTATCTTCCTCTTCCTCTACCCCTATATGGTGGCATCTTGTTTGGGGCCTCGTGGGATTCTACTTGCCGTACCTCCGCTGCTGCTCTATTCTTCATGTTGTAACGATAGTTAGAAGTTGTATGGTTATACATTATGCAGATGGCACACGTAGGAACAAAAGCTGGATAAGCAATCTTTAATCACTATCTTCCATGAGCACCGTGCCTGCCCGTCCTCACAAAGCTGACAGTCCCTCTCTGACCTCCTCAGCTTTCCATATATGTTGTCAAATATGACTAGTGCAGTTTGGCAGCGCAACACTACATTGTCGCAAGTGAGAGCTCATGAAGTTCATTAAGAATCCACTCTTCGCCTGTTTCACCCCCTAGCACAACAGCTTGAGTTCCCCCAACAACACACGTGCTATGTCCCCAAGCAAACTTTGGTTTCTGCCCAGGCACCTCAAGTCTCCTCCAAGTTGGTTTCTCCTCTGTAGCATCTAGTAGATAAAGTTGTGACGCTGAATGTAACCCTACCACTGAGCCACCAAAGATGAGCACCCGCCCACCAGGCAGACTTACTGCAACGTGATCAAGCCTTGGAGGACGCACAGAACCCCCAAGATTGCTGCTCAAATGCTTCCAATTAGGATCATCTTCACCCAGATCAATTGTATATACATCCCTCGATCCTCCACCTGCTCCTCTCTCTCCTCCTGCTCCTCCCTCTCTCCTCCCTCCCACTCTCCGCTGCCAACACCGCCGTCCTAGCAACGCGCACGCCGCCGAAGCTGCCCCTGCCTCGATGCCGCAAACGCCCCGCCCGCTCCATCGACCAGTTCGTCCGCTTCGTCCGCCTACCTGCTCGCTCCGTCCGCCTATTCCTCGATGCCACAAACGTCTCGCCCGTCACCAGCCACGCCGCGACCGTCCGCAGCCACCCGCCGTCCCCACCGATCTCGCACGTGATCGAGGGCACACACACATGCACATGTTTGCTCTCCCTCTCTCTCTCTCTCTCATTGTGCGTACCTGCTGGTGGGAGTGCGGTGGTGCGTCTCTCAAGCTCGGGAGGGGCGGTGGTGCACCTCTCGACCTCGTCTATCAGCCTCGGTTCTCTCATGGACTTCGTCTATCGGCCCCGGCCGTTTATCGTAGGTTCTTTCTCACCCCGTTAATCATCGTTTTCTCAATAATAATAAAAAATATATAGAGAGAGTATGAATCAAAAGGAGAGAGAGAGAGAGAGAGAGAGAGAGAGAGAGAGAGAAGATAGAGAGAGAGAGGGAATGAAACAAAAAGACAAAGAGATAGAGATACAAAAAGTTAGAGAGAGAGAGAGAGAGGGGGGGAGAGTGAAACAAAGATAGAGAGAGGGAGGGAGAGTACCCTAAGTCCCTTAGGCCATAGGGCTAGAAAATTGAGAGAGTGAAACAAAAGAGAGAGAGAGAGAGAGAGAGAGAGAGAGAGAGAGAGAGTACCCAAGGCCATAGGGCTAGAAAATTATTAGGCTCAAGCATAGAGAGAAAAAAAGAGGTAGATATATATATATATATATATATATAGAGAGAGAGAGAGAGAGAGAGAGAGAGAGAGAGATGGAGATAGAGAGCACGGAACAAAGAGAGCGATAGAGAGAGAGAGAGAGAAATAAGAGAGAGAGAGAGAGAGTACCCTACGGCCCCAAGGCCATAGGGCTACCAAATTGTTAGACTCAAGAAGAAAGAGAGGGAGATAGATATATAAAGAGAGAGAGAGAGAGAAAAACAAACAGAGTGATAGAGAGAGAGAGAGAAACAAAAAGATAGAGAGAGATAGATAGAGAAATAGAGAGAGAGAGAGAGAGAGAGAGAGAGAGTGTGTGTGTGTGTGTGTGTGAGGGAGAGAGACAGAGAGAAAGTACCTTACGGCCCCAAGGCCATAGGGCTAGCACTTCTTAGACTCAAGAAGAGAGAGACAGATATATATATATATATATAGAAACAAAAAAGATAGAGAGAGAGATATAGAGAGGGAGAGGTCCCAAAGCCATAGGGCTAGAAAATTATTAGACTTAAGAAGAGAGAGAGGGAGACAGAGAGAGATATAAATATAGAGAGAGAGAGATAGAGAGGGGTAGAGAGAGAGGGATATAGAGACATATATATATATATATATATAGAGAGAGAGAGAGAGAGAGAGAGAGTGAAGCAAAGAGAGAGATAAACAAAAAGATAGAGAGAGATAGATAGAGAAATAGAGAGAGAGAGAGAGAGAGAAACAAAAAGATAGAGAAATAGAGAGTGTGTGGGAGAGAGAGAGGGAGAGAGAGTACCCTACGGCCCCAAGGCCATAGGGCTAGCAAATTGTTAGACTCAAGAAGAGAGAGGGAGAGAGACATATATATATATATATATACATATAGAAATAGAGAGATCTTCAAGAGAGAGTTCGTGTGTGTGTAAGAGAGAGAGAGAGAGAGAGAGAGAGAGAGAGAACCCTATGGCCTTTGGGGCCATAGGGCTAGCAAATTGTCTTAGAGATAGGTCTTGAAGAAAGAACCCTATGGCCCTCGGGCCATAGGGCTAGAAAAAGAGAAAGAGATAGAAGAGGGAGGGGAGTATAAAAGAGAAAAAGATGCCTCTGTAGCGGGCTAGGGCTAGAGAGAGGACCCTTATGGCCAAAGGGCCATAGGGCTATAAATTAAAGATGTATATAAACTAGTGTGATCGAGTCTTACTAGGTGGCCAAATGGCTATGACTGAGTCCAATGGCAGTAGGAGCTAGACATAGACCTAGAAGAGAGACCCCTATGGCCCTTGGACCATAGGGCTAGAAAATTGCATGAATCAAAAAGGAGAAAGAGGCAGGCCTAGAAAAGAGACCCCTATGGCCCTCACTCCATAAGGGTAGAAAAAGAGAAAGAGATAGAAGGGGGGAGGGGAGTAGAAAACAGGGTTTAGGAGAATGAATCAAAAAAGAGAAAGAGATATAGTTTCGAAAGAGAGGGAGATAGAGATAGAGAGGCCAAGATATGTCTTGAAGGGAGACCCCTATGGCCTGGGGCCATAGGGCTAGAAAAAGAGAAAGAGATAGAAGGGAGAGGGGAGTATAAAAAAGAAAAAGAGGTCTGTGTAGCCGGGCATAGGGCTAGAGGAGGGACCCCTATGGCCAAAGGGCCATAGGGCTATGAATTAGAGATAAATATAAACTGATGTGTTCACGTCTTACTGGATGGCCAAATGGATATGGTTGAGTCCAATGGCAGTATAAGCTAGACATAGACCTAGAAGAGAGACCCCTGTGGCCCTCGGACCATAGGGCTAGATATTTGCATGAATCAAAAAAGAGAAAGAGACAGGCCTAGAAGAGAGACCCCCTATGGCCCTCGGGCCATAAGTCTAGAAAAAGAGAAAGAGATAGAAGGGGGAGAGGAGTATAAAATAGGGTTTATAAGAATGAATCAAAAAAGAGAAGGAGATATAGATTCGAAAGAGAGGGAGATGGAGATAGAGAAACCAAGATAGGTCTTGAAGAGAAACCCCTACAGCCCTCGGGCCATAGGGCTAGAAAAAGAGAAAGAGATAGAAGGGGGAGGGGAGTATAAAGGAGAAAAAGAGGCATGTGTAGCCGGGCATAGTGCTAGAGAAGGGACCCCTATGGCCCTCTGGCCATAGGGCTATGAATTATAAACTGGTGTGATCGAGTCTTACAGGGTGGCCAAATTGCTATGGTTGAGTCCAATTGCAGTAAGATCTAGACATAGATCTTGAAGAGAGACCCCTATGGCCCTCCAACCATAGGGCTAGAAAATTGGATGAATCAAAAAAGAGAAAGAGACAGGCCTAGAAGAGAGACCCCTATGGCCCTCGGGACATAGAGCTAGAAAAAGAGAAAGAGATAGAATGGGGAGGGGAGTATAAAACAGGGTTTAGGAGAATGAATCAAAAAATAGAAAGAGATATAGAATCAAAAGAGAGGGAGATAGATATAGAGAGACCAAGATAGGTCTTGAAGAGAGACCCCTATGCCGCGAGGGCCATAGGGCTAGAAAAAGAGAAAGAGATAGAAGGGGGAGGGGAGTATAAAAGAGAAAAACAAGCCTATATAGCCGGGAATAGGGCTAGAAAATTGCATAAATCAAAAAAGAGAAAGAGACAGGCCTAGAAGAGAAATGAAATCCCTATGGCCCGAGGGCCATAGGGCTAGAAAAAGAGAAAGAGATAGAAGGGGGAGGGGAGTATAAAACAGGGTTTAGGAGAATGATTCAAAAAAGAGAAAGAGATATAGATTCGAAAGAGAGGGAGATAGAGATAGAGAGACCGAGATTGGTCTTGAAGAGAGACCCCTACGGCCCTCGGGCCATAGGGCTAGAAAAAGAGAAACAGATAGAAGGGGGAGGGGAGTATAAAGGAGAAAAAGATGCATGTGTAGCCGAGCATAGGGCTAGAGCAGGGACCCCTATGGCCTTAGGGCTATGAATTAGAGATGTATATAAAGTGGTGTGATCGAGTCTTACTGGGTGGCCAAATTGCTATGGTTGAGTCCAATTGCAGTAAGAGCTAGACATAGACCTTGAAGAGAGACCCCTATGGCCCTTGGACCATAGGGCTAGAGAATTGCATGAATTAAAAAAGAGAAAGAGACATGCCTAGAAGAGTGACCCCTATGGCCGGCCATAGGGCTAGATAAAGAGAAAGAGATAGAATGGGGAGGGGATTATAAAAGAGAAAAAGAAGCTTGTGTAGCCGGGCATAGGGCTAGAGAAGGGACCCCTATGGCAAAAGGGCTATAGGGCTATGAATTAGAGATGTACATAAACTAGTGTGTTATAGTCGATTTGAGATCGGAAAGAAAAAATTTGTGGATACCTTTGTAGGTAAGATGTCTCAGCAACAAAAGAACAAACAATCTTCCAAACCACCTCTGGTGGATGGCACTATGGAACCTCAAGCACCATGGTATTTGGATTTGTTCTTACCATCTGGAGGCATTCTGGAGCAAGTTCATTTGTTCTTTAAAGATTGCAACGACTCTCCCTTTAAGAATTGTGGACCTGTTCAATATATAAAGACAAACACAGGTGGCATTAACATGTCTTCATGCCTGTGTGTGAAGACAACAGAGGGTATATCTTATCTAGTGGATCCTATGGCTTTTAGTTTTGTATCACTAATGGCCGAGGGTGAAATGACAATGAAAAAGGCAGGATGGTTAGAAAACACCTCAGAAGGTGAGGATCCAGTGAATGCCACCAATTTCGTCACTACATTAAAGAGAGTAAATCAACATATCTTGAGAAAAAGGAACAATGATGAGAGGAAGCATCAACATGAAGAGAAGGAGCTTGATTCCAATGCTTTGCTTGATTCCATTGATCAACCACCAGAGAAGGAGCTTCATAATCAAGTTGCCAAGACATCAAAGAGCGGTCTTGATGGATACCTAGGCATTGAGCAGTACTTCAAGTTTGGTATACAATTTACTGCGTTGATCTGTGTTGATTACTACAACCTTGCACCAGACTCCTACAAGTGTAGGCCTTTGTCTTGTGAGTATGTTAAATACTTATTGAAGACTTTCGCAGGGCATTCACGACCTTGCTCCTTGGCAGCATATTTGATGCCGTATGTTCCTCACACGAATGTTCCTCTAAATATGACAAAGTCCACCTAGATAAGCTACAACACTACCATTACTACCTTGAGGCAAATGCAGATGCTTTGCTTTAGAGTATAGTGAGACCAGGTCAAGCTTGATCACCTAGCTTGGTTGTTGAAGGAAACATCTATATTGTGTTCACCTTTGTATTGACAGATTGTATAGGTTGTAATGAAATTCATTAATTAAGAGACAAGTTCACCTTGATCACCTATGTTAGTTGGTAAACTTAAAATTTGTCTTTTTGTTTTTGGAATTGTAATGTTCATAGAGAGAGAGAGAGAGAGAGAGAGAGAGAGAGAGAGAGAGAGAGAGAGAGAGAGAGACATATGTAGCCAAACATTGGCCTAGAAAAGGGGATCCTATGGACCTTGGGCCATAGGTCTATGGATGAGTGATGTGGAAAAGATGGTGTGTTTGAATCACACTGGGCTCTAAATAAGTATCGTAAGAGGTATGTTTTGTATCATAATGTTTTGAGAGAGATAGAGATAGAGATAGAGGGAGCGCACCCTATGAGACCCTTATGGCCCCAAGGCCATAGGGGTATGAATGAGTGTATATCAAGCTCAAAAAGTACCCTTTCAAAAAAGGATGGTCATGAGCCTAGAGAGGACACCTATAGATATATAATAAGTATTTCCTACGGAGTCCTCTAGCCATCCGGATTACCTTTGTAGAACTACGAATGATTGAAGTGCTCTTTCAAGGCCTATGACTAGTTGGCCATACGCCTAGTACGAGATCTCTTATTGAGCCCATTTGCCATGAGTCCCTAGGACTTTGAATGAGTGAATACTATTAGGTTTAAAGTCTTTATAGAGGTGACTAGGTGGTCACATGCTTAGAAAGAGATCTAATATTGAGCCTTATGCACCTTCATGAACCCTATTACACTTTAGATGTCATTGTTTTTCTTGTTAGAGGAATTATTTGTTTGTTTACATGAATTAATATTTAGGAGTAGTTAAATGCTTATAACTTGTTATTACTATCAGATGGAGCAACCAACACATGAAAGAAGGGCAATTTTGAAGGCAGTGTCACGTGCGTAGATTTGAGACCCCGAGAACATGTACTCGGGAACCTCTAGCACCGTGTGGCGAGGCTGAGTTGGGATCAAACTCGCCTCGCCTCTTTGCGTTCCATCCAAGTAGAGTGGCCTCCTTCGGGATGGCTCACTCGGGTCGGCCTGGCTCGCGGCCCGCGGCTCGACTTGCAGCAGAAGATCTTAAATCACATAGCTCTTTACACATCCAAGGGACTCCCCATGTCCCTTTGAGCGGCCTCACTTGGGACGGCCCGCTCTACCCTCACCGCATGGAGGGGAGGCACTCCCGTTTTCGAGCGACTCAACCACTAGTCATACCGCGGGGCATAGCGTCTGCACCACACAACCCCGCATCGGGAGGTAGCGGAGCTCGAGTGCGTGCCGTGCTCGCTAGTGTGCCTAGGGTGAGTTTCTTGTGGGTCGGGACTATGTCTAATCGTCCATCGTCCCCGAGGTCCCCGTCTTGAGTGAGGCCTTACATACAACCCCCCCTTTAAGAAAGTTGACGTCCTCGTCAACAATAGCATTTGACCCCAGACAAAAGGGTTTATCTTCTTATTGATCCCCTTGTGTGTGCAAGTGAAGTGATCGTTGCTTCTGAGCGGTCTTACCTTTATCATTATGCATTGTCTAGACTCATTGCAACGGTGAATTTTTGGATTTTTACAAAAGTTTGGACATCAAATCCCCATTGACTTGGATGTCCCCCAACCCTGCTTTTGCCAAGTACCAAGTCGCGTTGGCCCTGGCTGCTTCTCACTAAGCACATAGCGATTACATTCCATCGCATCCCTGCTGCGACAGATGTTTGGCTTCTGTAGACCTTTGTCTTGATTAAGCCTTGCTCACATGGTGCGAGCTACTTTGGTTGAGCTGTCTTGCCCAGTCGAATTGACGCCAGCATGACCTGCATTGACACAGTCAGTCAAAATAGTGCAACCTTGGGACAAATTGATGACCTTGAGTCTGGATTTCCTGCCGATTTGCACAAAGGTACATAGCTTCCCAGCTTAAGTCTGATCCGCTTCCAAGATTATGTTTGCCAGACACAATCTCTTCGTCTTCACAAGCTCTTGCTTGTCCACCTGTACCTTAGTTGAAGACTTGGCTCCACTAGATCGCAGCGAGCTATATCGCGGCTCGACGCAATGTCCTGTGATAAAGCTTCACTTTGTCCCAACTTTGATGGCCCATCTTGCTCCTTGTTGAGTGGGTTTGGGTCTAAGTCCATTCGGCGCGCATAAGAATTCTCCCGTCAAGAGAAAACTTACACGCGAAAAGCGTGGGTTTTGGATCCAGGGCCTTCATCGTGTATTGGCCCCTTCACCATTTTCTTTGAGCTCCTTCATGAGCTCGCTCTGTTCCCTTGAGGCCCGCTTTTAAGGCCTTGAGCCGCTCCTGGCTCGAGGTGGGAGCTTACACGCTCCAAAAGCCCCTGGGAGGCCTTGCTTTGGTCGGCTGCTTTTGGCCTTTCCTCTGAGAGCTGAGTGCAGAAAAATGGCCCATGGGAGGCCTTGCTTTAGTGGGCTACTTGTGGCCCTTCCCCTGAGACCTGCTGGCTGAGAGGTAGCTTTAGGCATCGCTATGCCGAATTGACCAACGGGGCCCTCTTAGACCCGGCCGTCTTAATCCATGATAAAGGGATTGTTGCCATCTTGGCTCACCCTGGGGTTGTAGCCGCTCTTGGGCTCACCCGTCACCTGAGGGACTGTTGCTCCTTCTTGAGCTAACCCGAACCTGTGGGGATTGTTGGCTCTCTTGGCCTCACCCAGAACCTTGAGGGGATGTTGCTCATCTTGAGCTCACCCTGAAACCTGTAGGGACTGTTGCCACTTTTGGGCTCACCCAGACGTCAAGGGACTATTGGCTCTCTTGGCCTCACCCGTTCCTTCCTTCGGTGTTGCATGATGCCCACTCATCTTCATCTTTGATGGCGGGTAGAGGAGTTTTACGTGTTTCCAATCCCACGTTATTGTCCCACTCACTTTTGGCATAGTGGTGGGTAGAGTTTAACGTATATCCAATCCCACGACCTTGCCCTGTTTAAGGCGGATCCCACTGCTTGGGTCCAGGTCCATGGTTCTTTCTTCTTGAGGTCCTCCTTTCTGAGGAATGAAGGGGGTAGTATCTGGCTCTCATCCATTGTTTGAACCGTGCTGGTCCATCCCTTCTTTGGCTGGCGGCTGGCTTGCTGACTCTTTCATGACACCACCCCAACAACAAGTCCCATTCCAAGTTGCGAGCTTCCTTATGATAAGCCACCCGTCCCATAACAGGCGCTTCCTCCACAGGTGGCTCCGTTTTGCTTTGTCATAGATACATGCATTATTGTACACTTTTCTGATCTTTGCCTTTGATAAGAGCGTTCCTCACACCTGACTTCCCGCGAGGCACCGAGGGGAGTATTGACCACACGCCCTCCCTCCAAGGCGCTACAGTTCCGCTTTCGGCTCTTGCACGTTGGTCACCAGTCAGCTCCTGGCCTTGCTCGGGGAGTGTTTTTCCTAAGCCTCATGCCGGCAATTTGACCACCACCGCTGGCTGGTTGATTCCAAGCTCCTTGATCATTCCACCTTTGCTTTGCCTCCGCAGAGTCTCAACAAACTTCCTTGTACGTTCATTGGATTCCACGAACCCTTGAGCTCATAATGCCTGCAAGAATAGAAGAGGTGAGCTGCCCCTCATCCCCTTAGCTCGTGCCACACAAGCTTGAAGCACTTTGCGTTCCCTTGGAAAATCTGTCCTCGAGATGTATCTGCCATGCTTTTCAAACCAAGCCAGTTTTTGCTCATGAGGCGAGGTCTCGCTCATTGATCATTGAGACGAGCCCTGCAAAATCCTTGGCAACCCAGCTCCTCCTTAGGTGGCTCACTTGCTTGAGTTTCCTTCGGCAGGTTGGCTCCTTCTTAGGTGGCTCGACGGCCTACAATGCATCACCTGGCACGTCGCATGTACAAGAGCCCGGTTCATCCGGGAGACTAGCCACTCGTTCGGTGCCGTCTCATGTAGAAGATGAGGTCCCTCATTTTCACTTGACAGTCTCGGTTGATGGCTTTCCTTCATGCCGCCCCTCGCTTACACTTGAGAGGTCGGCGGGTCTTCATACCCTCTGGGATGCCCATTTTCCATGTTGGGTCGCCCTCTTCGCTTCACATTGCCGATGTCACTCGACTCCCAAAACAGCCCCCGAAGAGCCACACTTTTCATGTGAGAGCCCCCCAGCTCTGTTCGGGTCACATTCGGGCCGAGACCGGCTCGCCTCAAGCCATCGTTGGGCTCACCGGCTACTTTGCCAAAATCTGCCCCATCGGCTCACCGGCAAGGTTTCACCCTCAAAACTTACGTGTTTTCAGCCCATAAGATGTTGAGTTGCCCCCTAGCTCAGCGGCTCAACTTTGTAGAAACTCCACCGGTTGCATGCCCGGCCATGGTGGGCACACCCCTGCCATGCTCTTCACCGCGTTTCGAGCCCCCGCACATCATGCTTGAGGGCTGAAAATTTCCAGCCATGTAAAATTTCAGCCAAACCCCCCGTCTTGGTGAGGCAAACCAGCTCGGACCACGGCCCCGTTTCGGGCCACATACCGCTTTTCTTCATTTTTTCCCCCTCCGGGAGGGACTTTTCACCATGAGAGACACTCGCTTTTTCACCTCAAACGCATCACATGCCCGCTCAGCTCGGCTCCCTGGCCTCGGCTCGACTCACCGGCCCGCTCAGCTCATACCGTCTCGTGTGGCTTGAGGGAGCACCTACTCCCTTATAGTTGCGAAAATTTGGCGCGGGCTAGAAAACTGCCCAAGCACCACGGGCCACCGAATAGAAATTCCACCAGCTGGACCGCTACTCAAACTCCACCGGCTGGACCACCGAGGCTGGACCGTGGTTTGGACCACGGCTCGACTCCACCGGCTGGACCCCGGAACCGCACTGCTGTCCCGACTGAAAACAGTTTTGCACATCGGCACCGCTCCGTCTTCGCGGTTCCACCATGGCTCCCTATCTTGGGTTGCCATTTACTTTTCAAGAGCTCAACACAGCTCTGATACCAAGTGTCTGTTGAGATATCGAGCTCCACTCGTGATACGCCAGGGTGACCGTTGTGTATTTATGTCACCGACTTGTCAGTTGCAGACGCGGTTGGTACACCGCCCATGAATAATAGCTACATGACAGCTATCCTTATCTACTCTAGTTCGTGGCTCAGTTAGTATGCCACCTTAGTTAGTTGAGTTTGGTTTGAGACCCATATATAGGGTTCTTCTATTTCTTTGTACTTGAGTTCTTTTGGCTTACACAACTAAGAAGAGGAAAACTGTTTTCAGCCTCCACCCTTGTGTGTATTCCCCCATTGTGCAAGCAAGAAAGCTACAAGTGAGACTCCTTTCTTCTCTCCCACAATCTTGACATGGTATCAGAGCCTTGTTCATGGTAAGGAGCTCAAGAAAGCAAGCTAAGCTCGCGGTGTTCTGGTAAGAGGAGCAGTGTTGCTTTCATTTTTTGTTTTGGGAGCAGATCTCTGCAGGTAGCATAGCCGGAAAGTGCAAGAGTGCATTGTCTTAGGTTGAGACGCCCTTCGCGGTGAAGCAAGAGGGCAGTATATGCTGCGGGAAAGGCCTTTAGCCCTTGACGACCTTGTTTTTTTTATTTGAGGCCAATTTCGAGGCCTGTTTTGGAGGCGGAAGTTTTCTGCACGCACTCAGGAAAAGACCCAGTTTTATGCTGTGCGACCACTGTTCTACAGGTCGGTGAAAAGTTACTGTAGAAATTACATTGTATGCCTATGCGCAGAGACATTGGGAGTTACAGAATCATCCCTCTTGCCTGTTGATGCAAAATCGTCACTAGGAAGTGACTGTGTGGTCAAATAGCACTTTCGTCAGTTTTGCAGATTTGCCCTTGTGAGGCTGAAGCTGTGTTCTTTGCAGTGACATAATTTTTTGCAGTGTTCTGTAATGGCGTCTGATTCTCTTTCACTGATTGTCATTGAAAAGCTTGACAAGAACAACTTCCAAGCATGGAAGTTTAGAATGACAAATTTCCTTATGGGAAAAGGATATTGGGAATTTGTTGCAGGAAATGAAGAAGAACCAGTTCTTCCTGATGTTCCCAATCAACAGCAAATGCAGGCATTCAAAACATGGCATGAGAGAGCCAGGAAAGTTATGTATTGGCTGTCTATCAGTATTTCAGACTCTATGATTGTGCATATTCAGGATGCAAGTACGCCAAAGGAGGCATGGGATACTTTGTCAAAAATGTATAGCACAAATACGCAAGCCAGGAAAATGCAGCTCAAGCAAGAGTTGCATAATGTGCAAAGAGAAAGTATGAGCATCAATGACTACCACATGAAGGTGAAGAAGATTGCAGATGCACTTGCTTCCATTGGGTCGCCAGTGGAAGATGATGATTTAGTTTCCATGACCTTGAATGGTCTAGGAAAGGATTATGCACAGTTCTGAACATCCATTTCCATCCGTGAAAGATTTTCTGATTTTGAGGAGTTGATTGCTGTTCTAATTTCTGAGGAGCAAAGAAATGGTGGTGCATCTTCTTTAGGAGGAACTTCAAAAGAAGCTGTCTTCTACTCAAATGCTGGAAGAGGTAGAGGCAGAGGTAGAGGAGGCCGATTTGGAGGCCGTGGCAGAAATCAGAATATGTAGCAAACTCAAGAAAACCAGTCCTATGGAGGAGGATGTGGTAACTCTAGAGGTAGGGGGAGCCAAAGAGGTCGTGGTGGATGGCAAAGAGGCCAAAATGCAAACAGTAATGTTGAATGCTACTACTATGGTAAAATGGGTCATATGGCTAAAGACTGCTATAAAAAGCAGAATGACATCATGAATGGAAAACTGCAACAAGGGAATTATGCATCTTCTAGTAGACAGGGTGATGACAGAAATGAGTACTTGTTTATGGTGCAGCACATGAACAATTCTGTGACAAGTGCAGAAGAAAGCAATGATGTATGGTATGTTGACTCAGGTGCATCAAACCACATGACAGGTCATGTAGAATGGATGGAGGATGCAAGAAAAATGAAAAAACCAGGATTTGTGGAGATTGGTGATGATACTGCACATCCTATTGTGCAGATTGGAAAAATTCATTTGTCTATGCAGGATGGGAAAAAGAAATACCTGTCCGATGTATTTCATGTCCCGAATATCACCAAGAATCTGGTTTCTGTTGGTCAAATGGTTGAGCAGGGCTTGCAGGTCAGATTTAATCCTCATGGATGCTTTGTTGAGGATATGAAAAATAAAGGTCGCTTGATAGCAAAAGGAAAGAAGAAGGGCAGAATGTTTACATTGGATGCAGACATGTCTAAATTGAGTGCAGCAATGTTTGCACATGGGACCGGTGTAGTTGCAGATATTGATATCTGGCATAAACGCATTGGTCATGTTAATGTACAACGACTTAAATCAATGCAGGCCCAAAATATTGTTGCAGGTTTGCCGAAATTTAAGGTTGCAGAAATGCATAAGGTATGTGAAGCCTGTCAGTTTGGAAAACAGGCAAGGAAACCATTTCCTAGACATGTTCAAGAGAGTAAGAAGCCATTGGAATTAATCCACTCTGATGTGTGTACAACTAAAGCTGCAACTCTTGGAGGCTGTCATTATTTTGTCAGTTTTATTGATGATTATAGCAGAAAAGTTTGGGTGTATTTTATGAAAAAGAAAAGTGAAGTTTTTGGGCATTTCAAAACTCTTAAAGCGATGGTTGAAAAAGAAACAGGCCTGCAGATAAAATGCCTAAGGTCAAATGGAGGGGGAGAGTACCTCTCAAATGAGTTTGCAAGGTTCCTGCAGGAGCATGGCATAAAGCAGCAATATTCATGCAGTCATACCCCACAACAAAATGGAATTGCAGAAAGGAAAAACAGGCATATTGGAGAGGTATCTCGTGCCATGCTCAATGAAAAAGACTTGCCAGATTTTTATTGGACTGAAGCAGTTGCTACAGCAGTCTACATAATAAACAGGACTCCCACTGTAGCAATACATGGAATGACTCCAGAGGAGAGGTATACTGGTAGGAAACCAGATATTTCTCATTTGAAAATTTTTGGTTGCATTGCCTATGTACATGTGCCAGATGAGTTGAGATCCAAGTTGGATCCAAAAGCTGAGAAGTGCATCTTTATTGGTTACTCTCTGCAGCAAAAAGGGTATAGATGCTATAACCCTTCTACTCGTAAGTTTACAGTGAGCAGAGATGTTGTTTTTGATGAGATGAGTAGCTGGTATAAACCAGTAAATGTGATCGATGATGTAGATGCACAAAATGGTAATGCTGCACAGAATTCACAGCAGCAGTCACAAAATATTAGTGGACCTGGAGCGTCCTCTAGCAGTGGTTCACATTCTTCGCCATGGACAGGCAGATTGAGATCAGGAGAATCTTCTCAAAGAAATGCAGATAGTGGTATGAAGGTATCACGAAAAGGAAAAGAGAAGGTTGATCAGCCCATGTTTGATGTGAATGCAGGTCACTCTTATGTGGATGGTGAATCCAGTGGCTCAGAATAGAGCATTGATGATGAGTTGGGTATTCCTTCTATTGTTACACCTGGAGTAAGGAAGACCAGGGATGTTTTGAGAGCACCTGGGAGTGAACTTACTTTGTGCAGATCTACGAGAGCTAGGTATCCGGTGGATAGGCTGAAATATGATGGATTTACAGCCATTTACTATGCATATATGGTCAAAGTGATACAGGAACCAGAACCCACTTCTTTTGAGCAAGCCATGGGAAAAGAAAAATGGGAGAAAGCCATGGATGAAGAAATGGATGGCTTGGAAGCAAATGCTACATGGGAATTGGTACCTTTGCCTAAAGGTAAAAATGCAATTGGCTGTAAGTGGGTTTATAAGGTGAAGCACAATGCAGATGGTTCTGTGAATAGATACAAGGCAAGATTAGTAGTCAAGGGGTATGCACAAACATATGGCATTGACTATGAAGAAACATTCAGTCCGGTTGCAAGGATGGCAACCGTAAGAGCAGTCATTGCTATGGCTGCATCAAAGGGATGGTCTTTACATCAGATGGATGTAAAGAATGCCTTCTCGCATGGTGATTTGCAAGAAGAGGTCTATATGGAGCAGCCACCAGGTTATGTGCATGCTGTTCATCCTGAGTTTGTTTGCAGGTTGAAGAAAGCCTTGTATGGCTTGAAGCAAGCACCTAGAGCATGGTATGACAAGATAGGACAGTATCTTGTCACTATTGGCTTTCAAATTTCCAAGGTAGATTTCTCACTTTATGTGAGAAAAACAGAGAAAGGTATTATGCTACTTGTCATTTATGTTGATGATTTGATTATGATAGGTGACAATGATGAAGATATCCTTCATGTGAAAATGCTATTGAAGCAGAAGTTTGAGATGAAGGATTTGGGAGAGCTGCGTTATTTCTTGGGCATTGAGCTGATTAGATCACCAAGTGGGATACAGCTCTTGCAGAGGCAGTATGGATTGGACATGCTGTCCAAATATGGGATGACAGGCTGTAAGCCTATTTCAGTTCCTTTGGAGTAGAATGTGAAGCTGAGCACAGATGCAGGTGAGCTTCTAGAAGACCCTACTATGTACAGACGCATAGTAGGAAGTTTGATTTATATGACTATTACCAGGCCAGATTTGAGCTATGCTATTGGATTGGTAAGTCAGTTTATGTAGGCTCCAAGGAAACCACATTTGGATACGGCTAGACGCATACTCAGGTATGTGAAGTCCACATTGCAGTATGGACTATTTTATGAGACTGGGGTTCAGATACAGTTGCATGGATACACTGATGTTGATTGGGCTGGTAGTATCTCTGATAGATGATCTACCAGTGGATATGTGTTCTCTTTTGGGAGTGCTACAGTCACTTGAAGCAGCAAGAAACAGCCTACAGTTGCCTTGTCGAGCACAGAGGCTGAGTACAGGGGTGCAGCAATGGCTGCATGTGAGGTAGCTTGGTTGCATAAGCTACTTTATGATATGCATCAGTCTACAGATGGGCCAGTTGTCATTTATTGTGACAACATGAGTAGTATAAACTTGGCAAATAACCCAGTCTATCATGCTAGAACAAAGCACATTGAGGTGCATTATCACTATGTGCGAGAGAGGGTTTTACTAGGTCTTATTGATCTAGTTTATGTCAGCACAGAGGATCAGGTAGCTGACATATTCATGAAGGCATTGGGCGCAGAGAAGCTGTGCAAGTTTAGAGACCTGCTTGGTGTGCAGGAATTGGGATTGAGCTCGAGGGGGAGTGTTGAGATATCGAGCTCCACTCGTGATACGCCAGGGTGACCATTGTGTATTTATGTCACCGACTTGTCAGTTGTAGACGCGGTTGGTACACCGCCCATGAATAATAGCTACATGACAGCTATCCTTATCTACTCTAGTTCGTGGCTCAGTTAGTATGCCACCTTAGTTAGTTGAGTTTGGTTTGAGACCCATATATAGGGTTCTTCTATTTCTTTGTACTTGAGTTATTTTGGCTTACACAACTAAGAAGAGGAAAACTGTTTTCAGCCTCCACCCTTGTGTGTATTCCCCCATTGTGCAAGCAAGAAAGCTACAAGTGAGACTCCTTCCTTCTCTCCCACAATCTTGACAGTGTCACGGGTGTAGATTTCAGGTTTCTACCAAAATGTACTCAGGACCCTCTAACACCGCGTGGTGAGGCCGAGTTGGGATCAAACTCGCCTCGCCTCTTTGCGTTCCATCCGAGTAGAGTGGCCTCCTTTGGGACGGCTCACTCGGGTCGGCCCAGATCACGGCCCGCAGCTCGACTTCCAGCGGAAGATCTTGAATCACATAGCTCTTTACACATCCAAGGGACTCCCCATGTCCCTTTGAGCGGCCTCACTTGGGACGGCCCACTCTACCCTCACCACATGGAGGGGAGACACTCCCGTTTCCGGGCGACTTAACCACTAGTCATACCGCGGGGCATAGCGTCCGCACCACACAACCCCGCATCGGGAGGTAGTGGTGCTCGAGTGCGTGCCGTGCTTGCTAGTGTGCCTAGGGTGAGTTTCTTGTGGGTCGGGACTATGCCTCATCGTCCATCATCCCCATCTTGAGTGAGGCCTTACAGGTAGAGCGTGCTTGGTTTCTACTACACTACTCTCGTGATCTTCACAAAAGTGTAGTGTTGGCATTGGTAGAGGATCTTAGAGGTCACTCGGAGATAAATCTACCTTGGCCAGAGACTACATATGATTTGTTTCCCAATTCAAATATCATATGGAATGTCCAAAAGATATTCTTGGATGATAATAACCATTGAAATGGTAATTTGAAATTGGTTTTAGCTAAGGAAAAGTTAGGTCTTGTGCATTTTTTTCATGTGACACACCAAAGAAATGCGAGAGTTCCTCTTGATGTAATGCATTGTAGAATGAGTGTCTTGTTTGCGATCATACTAAGTAAAAGACTATGGTATTGTCATTCTTGCAAGTGATATGTGCAAGATTTGTAATTGAATGACATTATGTTTTATTCTTTAAAGTAGTGTGAGAATCTTTTTGAAGTTATACATGAGTATCTATCAAGTTTGAAAGATAATTATAGATCAGAATTTTGTTGGATATGTGTTACATTTATGATTATGGCCACTCTAAAGGAAACAACATTCTAAAGAACTCTCTTCTATAGCCATGTGGTCTTTAGGCCATAAGGATGTGATTGTGTGTGTACTCTAATAGTTTGATGTTAATGTTTGAGTTCTGTGGCCTAAGGGCCATAGGGGTATGGGGCTCATTTCACTTAAACAAGTTTTATATTCATGACTATATAGATTTATTTTAAAACCCTACAACTAAGTTATCATTGTCCTAAAAAAGAGACTTGAATAGCCATCAAAAGTGTCATGGCCTTTTTTAATAGTTGTATATCCCTTTGGCCATATAGCTAGAAAAGAGATATCTATAGCTATAATAAGTATTTTTTGTTGAGTCCTATGGCTCTTTGGCCATAGGGCCATGAATGAATATACACTTAAATAGATCTAATGCCCTTTGGTCACCATAAGACTAAAGGACTATGAATGATATCATATGGGACTCTTTTTAACTCAAACAAGTTGTGGATACTCTTGATTGTTTGGATAACATTCCTATACCTATAATTGTGTATTATGGGCCTAGAAAAGAGACTTTTATTACAATAATAAATCTTTCGGGGTGAGCCCTATGACCCTTTGGCTATAGGATTATGATTGAGTGTAATGGCCCTTTGAAGACCCCATCAAAAGGGACAATGGGATATGCTTGAGTTTGATGGCCCTTTGGAGATCCCATCAATGAGAAAATCCAATGTTTGAGTGACCACTAGTAACCCCTGTGGCCCTTAGGCCATAGGGTTAAGATGTAGATATTCTTCTCCAACACATTATATATATCTTGAATCATTTGGGGGGGCTATATTTGAGTGGCCTTTTAATGGGACCCCATCAAGAGGTTACCCCTATGGCCACTCAGTCATAGGCCTTTGTAGGAGAAGAGGAAATTCATATGACCACCTAGACACATGAATGTATAGGAGACCCTGTCTCAATGAGAAAACCCAATGTTTGAGTGACCAGACCTCTAGCAACCCCTGCAGCTCTTAGGCCATAGGGTTAAGATATAGGGATTCTTCACTAACAAGTTGTGTATATCTTAAATCATTTGGGGCTATATTTGAGTGGCCTTTAGATGGGACCCCATCAAGAGGATACCCCTATGCCCACCTTTTCATAGGCCCTTGTAGGAGAAGATGGAATCCATATGACCACACAGACATAGGAATGTATAAGAGATCTCATCAATGAGAAAACCCAATGTTTGAGTGACCACCACTAGCAACCCCTGTGGCCCTTAGGCCATAGGGTTAAGATATAGGGATTCTTCACTAACAAGTTGTATATATCTTGGATCATTTGGGGCTATATTTGGGTGGCCTTTAATCCAGACATAGGAATGTATAGGAGACCCCATCAATGAGAAAACCCAATGATTGAGTGACCGCTAGTAACCCCTATGGCCCTTGGGCCATAGGGTTAAGATATAGGGATTCTTCACTAACAAGTGGTATATATCTTGAAGTATTTAGGGCTATATTTGAGTGACATTCAAATGCAACCCCATCAAGAGGATACCCCTATGGCCACCCAGTAGAAGAAGAGAAAACCCAATGTTTGAGTGACCACTAGCAACCCCTCTTAGGCCATAGGGTCAAGATATAGGGAGTCTTCACTAACAAGTTGCATATATCTTAAATCATTTATAGGAGAAGAGAAATCCATATGACCACAAAGACATAGGAATGTATAGGAGACCCACTAGCAACCCCTATGGCCATAGGGTCAAGATATAGGAATTCTTGAATCATTTGTAGGAGGAGGAAACCCATATGACCACAGAGACAGGAATGTATAGGAGACCCACTAGCAACCCCTATGGCCCTTAGGCCGTAGGGTCAAGATATAGGTATTCTTCATGTTAAAACGTGAAGGGAAAACCCAATGTTTGAGTGACCACTAGCAACCCCTATGGCCCTTAGGCTATAGGGTCAAGATATAAGGGGTCTTGATCACTAACAAGTTGCATATATCTTGAATCATTTATAGGAGAAGAGAAAACCCTTAGGCTATAGGGTTAAGCTATAGGGATTTTTCATTAACAAGTTATATATATCTTGGATTATTTGGGGCTATATTTGAGTGGCATTTAACCCAGACATAGGAATGTATAGGAGTCCCCATCAATGAGAAAACCCATTGATTGTGTGACCACTAGCAACCCCTATGGCCCTTAGGCCATAAGGTTAAGATATAGGGATTATTCATTAACAAGTTGTATATATCTTGGATTATTTGGGGCTATATTTGAGTGGCCTTTAACCCAGACATAGGAATGTATAGGAGTCCCCATCAATGAGAAAACCCAATGATTATGTGACCACTAGCAACCCCTATGGCCCTTAGGCCATCGGGTTAAGATATAGGGATTCTTCATTAACAAGTTATATATATCTTGAATCATTTGGGGTTATATTTGAGTGGCATTCAAATGGAACCCCATCAAGAGGATACCCATATGGCCACCCAATAATAGCCCTTTGTAGGAGAAGAGGAAACCCATATGACCACCTAGACATAGGAATGTATAGGAGACCCCATCAATGAGAAAACCCAATGTTTGAGTGACCACTAGCAACCCCTGTGACCCTTAGGCCATAGGGTTTAGATATAGGGATTCTTCACTAACAAGTTGTATATATCTTCAATCATTTGGGTCTATATTTGAGTGATCTTTAATCCAGACAGAGGAATGTTTAATAAACCCCATCAATGAGAAAACCCAATGTTTGAGTGACCATGCCACTAGCAACCCCTATAGGGTTATGATATAGGGATTCTTCACTAACAGGTTGTATATATCTTGAATCATTTGGGTCTATATTTGAGTGGCCTTTAGATGAGACCCCATCAAGATGATATCCCTACGGCCACCTTTTCATAGGCCCTTGTAGGAGAAGATGGAATCCATATGACCACCCAAACATAGGAATGTATAGGCAACCCCATCAATGAGAAAACCCAATGTTTGAGTGACTACTAGCAACCCAAGATATAGGGATTCTTCACTAACAAGTTGTATATATCTTGAATCATTTGGGTCTGTATTTGAGTGGCCTTCAAATGGAACCCATATGACCACCCAGACATAGGAATGTAGAGGAGACCACATCAATGAGAAAACCCAATGTTTGCCACTAGCAACCCATATGGCCCTTGGGCCATAGGGTTAAGATATAGGGATTCTTTGCTAACAAGCTGTATATATCTTATACATATGGCCAAGTGGTCCCCTTTTAGGACCTATCATGGACCTAGAAAGCCCTATGGCCTAAGGGTCATAGGTCTCATGAAGAAACAATACCTTGGTAGAGATCTCCTTTAACCTCTCTAATTAATTTTGTCTATTTAATTCAAAATATTAGGTGACTACTATTGAGTTTGATTAGTCTTACCTCCTTACTCTACATTGTTCAGCAAAGCAATGAGGTGAAGCAAATCAATGATAGTAGTGATGTCAACCAGTAAATCAAAGATAGAAGTGATGTCAACCAGCAAATTGAAGATAATAGTGATATCAACTAGCAAAAGGATCTTTACAATCCTTTAGATAGTGTGTGTAATGATCAAGAGAGCGTTACATTTCCACCTAAGTTGCATTATACATTATACGACTATACGTGAATAATTGTATAATCACGTATTTGGTGAACCCCTAGAAATAAATGGTTGCATTATACGAGGCCACGTCATCTTTAGACGTTGACTCACTTTTTTACAAGATGTATTCGATTGAATCTTATTCCATCGAATTGTATTCGATCGAATAAATATATTATTCGATCGAAATATATTCTCTATATATACAAGAAACTTTCGGGTTAATTTTTCCAGATTCTGTTTGTACTCTTCTAGGTTACACACAGAATGTGGTACACACACTAGAACTAAATTGGGTGCTAGTTGTGGATACCTATCCTTTACATCGAGACATTAAATAGCGTGCACACGCCAATGCTAGTTTGGGTGTTGGAGGTGGACACGCTATTTTGGATACTAGTGGGCTAAGGTGATAAAATAGGGTGCACACACCAACACTAATTTGGGTGTTGAATGTGGACACGCTATTTTGGGTATTACTGGATTGTGGTGCTAAAATAGGGTGGACACACCAATACTACTTTGGGTGTTGGAGGTGGATACACTAATTTAGATATTAATTGTCCATGGTGATATTTGATTGTAGTGCGTACACAGATGTATATTGTTAATTAATTTGCATATATCTTTGCATCTCCCCTATTATTATTTTGGTTAATTCTACAAATTCTTGTAATTTGAAATGACTCGTGGTAATGAGTGGGAATATGTTGAAGAATTAAAAGTTGGAAAGAACACTTCTCATGTATGATGCAAGTCATGTCAGCATGAGTTCCATGCTAGTGCAACTAGAACTAAAGAGCATCTACTAGGGATGGGTGTTAACGTGAATCATTGTCGTAATCCACCTTCTAATGTACATGTAAAGCTTTCCCAATATATTCAGAAATTAAAGGCCTCTGGAAAGTGGGGGGAGGTTACACTATTGAAATTACGTCTACTACAAGACATAATGATGCACCAAGAAATTTCGTGAATGTACTACAACATGTGGGTGGCTCCTCATCACAACACTCACAGTTGATGGACGAAGAACATAGATACAATGTGACTGCAGGCTCTCAGGAACACAGATGCTCTAACAACATGGACAAATCAAAGAAAGGAACTCTGTATAGTGCATTTGATAAGTCATCAATGCTAGAGTTGCACTTGAAATGTACACAAGCTTTCGTTGCTTGTAGGATATCTTTGAATGTAATGAGAAATCCCTTATTTCAAGATGCTTTGATGTCTCTTGCAAAGCTTGGGTGCAAATCCTGGGTTTGTTTTTCCGGACTACAATAAGATGTGCACAGAGTACTTAGACAAAGTCAAAGGTGGACTTGAGCAAAGCTTGAAGCGTTCTGTCCTTGATTATGTACTTGCCTACGGATGCAACATAGCTATTGATGGATGGATAGATCGCAAGAAGAGGCCTCTAATAAATATCATGTGTATATGTCCAAGGGGGTCAGTGTTTTTGGATGCAATAGATACGTCTCTTAAAGAGAAGACCTCCATGTATATTTCAAAGATATATGAGAGGGCTATTGCACGTGTTGGAGGACCTGTTAATGTCACATCTATAAAGACTGATAATGCCTCTAACTATAAAGGAGCAGGGATGATTATACAAGAGAACTACAAAGAGATTACATGGGTTCCTTGTGCTACACACTCAGTCAGTTTACTCCTCAAGGATATAGGGACAATGAGTTTTATTAAACCTACTTTAGTAGAGGCACATCATGTGGTTAAGTGCATCAGGGAGCATCAATTTACGTATGTACTCTTTTGCACAAGGTCAGAAAAAGTATTATGCATATTTTGTGCTACATGCTTTGCTACTGCTTATTATGTCCTTGAACGTTTATTGGAAGTGGGAGATGCATTGAGGGAAACAATTGCAGATGGACGATAGGTTGGATGGGTCATAAGCATTAGATGCATGCACTTACAGCAACGAAATGCGCAGCAACAATCAGCTCAAATGAATTTTGGGTCAAGGTGGACAAAATTGTGAGTGTCACTAAGCCATTTGTAGAATTGCTAAGAGTTGTGGACAGTGACAAATTTGTACTTAGTAAAGTATACTGGCTCATGTCTGAAGCAATACGCAAGGTAAAAGCATTTGAAAAATTGAAGCCCGTAGAGCGTAAAGAGATAGCCAATTGTGTAGAAAGACGATGGGCAATGATGCACACTCTCCCACATGGCGCTGCATTCATGCTAGATCCTTCGTTTCAATTGCATGATCAAACAAAGAATGATGAGGTGACTCGATATTTCCACTTTGTGTGTGCCCCGCTGTTGCCTGGGGAAGATGGAAAGCATGCATTTTATGGTCGCATACGGTTTTTTGTTAGAGGGAAAGTTTAGTGACAAGTGGTGTTTAGATGCCATTACATGCTTAAGTCCACTTGTTTGGTGGAATGAGTATGGTTCTAATGAAGTAGAGCTTCAACATGTGGCAAGAAGGGTATTATCAGTGGCAACATCTTCAGGCAGTTGTGAGCGAAATTGGTCTGCATATGATCTCATTCATACTAAGAGGCATAATCGTTTAAAAGCTTCAAGGGCAAGAGACCTAGTACCTGCTTTTGTAATATGTGACTGCTTCATAGGTCGTCATCAATTACGACTCGTATTACACATGCATAAGGGAAGCCACATCCAAAACGAATGCACGAGGTTGTTTCTAAAGACCAAGGTTCAGAGTCTGAGAACGAATGGGAGGTTGATTCAACTAATTCCGATGTGGATGATATAGTCCCTGCTATTGACAGAGTGAAGACAACATAACATGCATTAAAGACTAAAAAAACATAGCAGGGGAAAAGAAGATCATAAACGATACATTAGATAGAATCTCAAAATTATATTCCATGTATCGAGTCTTGAAATTGAATACCAATATATATACAAAAGTTGTCTATATATCAACAAGTCTTAATCCAAATTTACAAAATTACGAGTTTGTGTGAGCTTATCAACTGCAAAAGTGTTGTCAATTATAGGAGGTGGAGGAGCATGTGCATCCTCATATCTCTTGCACACTCCTTTTAGTCGTTGATTCTCTAACTCCATTTCAACTATTCTCAACTCTAGCTCATGGACGCAAGTTACCATAGTGTCTACGGTGAGTCCTTGTGTCACTAAAGTCATGCCTTCGACTGCAAAATTCGTTAAGATGTCATGGTCGTTGGTGGTGAGTACCACAGGCTTTGTCCACTTCAATTCTATGCCCATCTCTCTTGCCACTTTCGATTGATGGGATGACCCATGCCAATGCCAGTGTTCTTGGCTCTTTGTTGCCACATAACTTGCCTTCCTAATATGTCCTGCCAATATACTTGTTGAACAAAGTATATTGCCACTTGTCCATTATTAGGGTTCAGCCTGGTGGTTCTCCACAAATCTTTGATATAGTGTGCATGATAATCCTATGTGTTGAAGCTCTGATAGCTTCATTGGATATTTGCACTTTGGGTCTCTTTGTCAGCTGTGATCTGTCAATCTAAATAAAACATTTCTGACAAATTCTGTTGGGCAAAGAAACTTCACTCCATCAAGGTCAAGAGGAGGGCCAACCAAGTCGTTTCTTGGTTTGGCCCAAGTGACGTGAAACAAAATGTGTGTATATGGTTTCACTATGAAGGGTATTGGAATTGATTGGAGTTTGAATTCTCTTGTATATGCGTGCTCAGTCTCAGTGTCACTCTTATGAGGGAGATGTGTTCTCCATGCATCCTAACTTAGCACTTAGCTTTCTTTTTTCTATGATGATTATATCAAGGATTGTATCAAGCAAGGAAAGCTTCTCTTTGGCCCACACAAAGAACATGAACAAGATACCAAGGATTGAGCCGAAGAAGAAGCGGGCACAAAACACACACGCAAGCAAAGAAAGATCCTCTATGGCCTTTCTCGGAGAGAATCTCGATTCTTTTCGGTGATGAGGAGACAGAGGTGAGATTCCATATTGTTGCTAGGTGCTCGGGTAGTGTTTGAGAGTGGCATGAGAGTGTGAGTTTTTCCTCTCATCCTACTAAGCCCCCTGTGATTGAATCTTGGTGCCTAGAGCAATTCTCAAGTTGTGTATTTTCCGCGTCTCTTTATTGTTTTGGGTGTTGGTGACATGGTGAATGTTCAAGGACAATCTAGCTCTGGTATTGTTCGAGCTATAGTTGGCGATGACCATGTTTGGTTGTTGTTCATTCCAAGGCTCTCGAAAGGACTATTTATAGAGTTGGTTCTCTTTCTCTCAGGCCTTCTCACAATGTCTCAAGGGCCGGTTCGCTATCCGTAAACCCTCTATATCACATGTGTTAAAGGCGTATTTTTAAAACCCCTTATCTATGAGTTTTTAATTATTAAAACACACTCTATTTCTATTCAATATGTAAATGCCCCCTTTAAAATGGAAGCCTTTTGTAAGTAAATAATATGCAAAAAATGATTTTAAAAACCAGTGACCCCCCCATAGTGCTAGAGAAACTATATCATGAGAACAAACCCGATTTGGTACACCGATGATTGGTGTACTGTGTGTGTGTGTGCACGCATGTGGGTGTGTGTGCTTGCAAGTGTTCTAGCTCTCTCTCTCCTCCAATGTTTTCAATTAAGTAGCAACATGGTGAGATTTTTAAGAACATAACCATAAATAGCACATAGATAATGCTTTTGTAAGGATGGTGTGTTGTACTGTGTGTGTGTGTGCACACGTGGGTATGTGTGCTTGCAAGTGTTCTAGCTCTCTCTCTCTCTCCTCCAATGTTTTCAATTAAGTAGCAACGTGGTGAGATTTTTAAGAACATAAGAACATAACCATAAATAGCACATAGATAATGCTTTGGTAGAGATCGTGTGGCACATGTCTCTGCCAATACTATAAGGTCGCTGTGTGTGTGTGGGGGTCTCGCTCTCTCTCTTTCACACACACACCCCCTCTCTTTATAATGGATGCTTTCTTTTACACTACCTTTGGGTTTCCTCGGTGGGCATATTGTGAATAGTGTTCGAGTGATGAGTGCTTGTGTTGTAGCTTGTATTATTGCTATTGGTGGGGACATGGGAGAAGGGTGGTATGGTGTTCCATGCCAAGCTTTGTTCGATACGGCGCATACACCGCATCTTATGTCCACTCTCTCCATGGACCACGAATGCTATAATTATGAGCATAAAGGAAAAAGGGAATAATAAAGATAATGCCGCGAATATAGATAATGCGGACATAATAGGCAATTATCACCTGCACGTTAGCGCCTATAAAGAGGCAAGACGGCGGTGAGATGATCAAGTGCAGAAGAAGAACTAATAGCACCTTCTGAAGATCAGGATCAGAAAAATGGCAGCAGAGCAGGCGAAGAAACATGGCTCCATTTTGTACGCCGACCAAGAGCTGGCGATGGATGAGAGCTTGACCTCGGAAAATGGGCAGTATTCTCTGATCATGCAGGGTGATGGGAATTTTGTGGAGTACAAGTCGCCAGCTGGAACTGCCGTCTGGCACAGCAACACAGCTAAGCGTGGCAAGCGGGCCTGCCTGCAAAGGGACGGCCGCTTACTGGTGCTCGGTGATTGCGGCACGGTGGAGTGGGCTAGCTCCGACAAGCCTCTCAAGGACGACAGCTACAAGCTAGTGCTGCAGAACGACGGCAACGCCGTCATCTATGACGGCGCTGGCGTGTCCGTCTGGTCTAACTGCGTCGACAAGAAGTAGCTTACATACAAGCTACACTACTTATAGAAGAGGGGTGGTGTTTCTGCCTGTGTTGTAACTGGATTGGGCCCAGGTGTTATATAGCTAAATAAAACAATGGCCACCTCTCATCGTCTGCAATCTCTCTCTCTCTCTCTCTCTCTCATCCCACGTTTGTTTCTACGAATCTAAACTCACCAGATTTAAGTGTCTAGACTTATGTAGTTACGGTATTTCTAGTGTTCGCACGTCTAGGCTTATGTAGTTATGACATTTCTAGTATTCGCACATCTGTGCTTGAATATATCTACCATTTCTAGTAGACTCATGCACTTACCATGCATCATTTCTAGTTGAATTTATATGCTTAAGTTCTTCATGGTGGGCTTCTCCCATTCTTCTCGCAAATAAAAATATGGTTGCATGTGCTCTCTCTCTCTCTCTCTCTCTCTCTCTCTCTCTCTCTCTCTCTCTCTCTCTCTCTCTCTCTCTCTCTCTCTCTCTCTCTCATCCCACATTTGTTTCTAGGAATCTAAACTCACCAGATTTACGTGTCTAGACTTATGTAGTTACGGTATTTCTAGTATTCGTACGTCTAGACTTATGTAGTTACGGCATTTCTAGTATTCGCACGTCTGTGCTTGAATATATCCACCATTTCTACTAGACTCATGCACTTACTATGCATCATTTCTAGTTGAATTTATATGCTTAAATTCTTCATCCTGGGCTTCTCCCATTCTTCTCGCAAATAAAAATATGGTTGCATGTGCTTCTTAATAGATTACTATGCACTTAACCAGATAATGGCGAGAAATAAGTACCAAATGCCAAGCATGGATGGGCTTTTTAAAAAAATATATATTCTAGCAACACTTATGATGTTGATGGATAAAGTTTTAGGTTCATATTTGGGAAAAAATATAGTAGTTCTCCTTAATGATATAATGATTTATAATAAACAAAAAATAGAACACCTAGAGTACTTAATATGTGCTATATTCAATTTCATCAAGAAGATCAAAGTATTTGGGAAGGAATCTAAATTTTGATTTTTCACTCAAAAGATCCATTACTTGAACCATATCATAACCACAAATGCTACGAAGATGAGTCTTCATAAGAGCGATGCCATTATGAGGTGGTGGTGAGAGTCTAAAATCTCAAGGGCCTCTATTGCCATGTAGTCTATTGTGTAGACACTATCCTAATCGTATTTGTTCCTAAGGAAATGACCTTTGCCAACCTAGTTGGTGCATGGAGGCTTCACTCACAATGGAGTATAGGTCTTGTGATTCAAGCTCTTGGAGTGGCCCCCCTTGATGCTTGGTTTGGAGAAGAAGAGCTTGAAGGAAGCTCCTTCTAATCCTATCACTTCCTTCTCACTGCACAAGTATGGTTCAAGCACATGGGCAAGAACACTTGCGGGCTCTCAATGCAATGCATAGCTAGCCCTAATGTAAACCCTACACTAGGCTCAAGCACACACACGTGCATTCAAGCTCAAGCAAACACTCATGCATTCACACAAGCAAGAAGAGAGAGAGAGAGAGAGAGAGAGAGAGAGAGAGAGAGAGAGAGAGAGAGCAATAGACATGCTTTAGCATAAACATAAGCAATAGATTAGTCCTCCTTAACCAAGACAAGCTCATGAGAGTAGACTAGAGCTCTCGCAAGTATGCTTCTTCACTCTCCACAAGAGGGAGTTGAGAAAGGAGCAAAAAAGGATGGGTTTTACACAAGCACTCACTTATATAGGAGTTTTGGCCAAAAATTAGGTCTTGTCCAAAACTAGCCAAAACTCAACTTTCTTCTAATTTGAGTCCTATCAAGGCTAGTTCTAGCTAAATTCATGGGCGGGAGTTCAAATGCTTGGGAAATTACAAAGTGGAACTCATACGAGCCCGAACATATTACCATGTGGATATATTCGCAAGGTTTGGCAGGATTTTAGATTAGTCACCCAAAATGTCAAAAAATTGTAAAGCATGCCTTGAGTGATCATTTTTCGATGAAGATCCTTGTAAACTAAGGGTGTAGGTTTACATTCCCCCCTACCACACTACATTCCATCCTCGAAATGGTAGTTAGAAGAAGTGGTAGTGCTGGTGGTGATTATGGCCAGCTCTGGGGAACCTGTTCTTATCTTTGTTATTAGTCACGGTAAATGTCGTAATAATTATCGTATTTGATAGGAGAATAGGGAAAAAAAGATGACAAATTTGTGAAAAAGAAGGCCCTTATGTGTCCCATTCAAGTTCTCCCAAACAGATGAGGCGTGACAAGTTAGTTGGCGATTTCACATTTGATGTGACTGGGAACACAGGCAATGGTGAGGATGTCAGAAAGTAGGGAGATCTGTTTTTTGCAAAGTGCGCATATTTCTTGATGGATCTTGATAGCTATGGCCCTGTATTGGCCATCTCAAGCTCTAGTCACTCTAGCATCTATTGTGTTGGTGATGCGATTGAACTCATCTTGTAAGTTTTCAATGAGAAATTGATCAGCTCGCAGCCTATGCGTAATTTTCTCTAGCCTTAGAAATTCGTGTGAGAATGTAGTGTTCACTTCATAGCAACTGTACTTTTCATTACTGACATGTTGTTGTAGGAGCACTCCAAGCACACTAATGTGGAACTTGTTGAACCATGCATCCAGCCGAGGGTTTGCCATAATGGTTATAAGGCTGTTTGGAGAAAATTTGACAAGATTTCGGAAGCACCAACTGTTTACACTTTTTGGACCTGTTTTGGGTTAGTATTGAGTGTCTAGGTCTCTTCTGGGAGTGTGGTGCATGTACACACATAATATAACATAGTGGAAAGAATTGGTTTCATACCTAAGGTGTGTATACTCTTTGAAACACCATATGAGTGTGTGGTCTGCTGCATGCACAGCCCCAAAACCAAATCTCACACAATCCTGTATATGATGTTTTTGTCTCAAACTGGTGATGACTTGATATACCCCCCTAATCTATATGCTAAGAGGAACCTATGGCTGAAGTATGAAGGGAAATGGAGTTTTTTATGAGTGGCTATGACCTCTCATAGTTCTTGCACACACACACACCACATATGATGCACATGGTCACTCAAAACATGCATAGAGCACATCAATGCATAGTTAACACATAGGAGTACACACATGTAAAAGCAATAAACCTAATTCTTACTCATTTGCATTCAAAAATTGATGGAAAATCACACGACTCTCTTTGATGAGAGCTCCTTTAGTTGTTGCATTTAAAAAATTCTCCTCAACAAAGCGAACTGGGCGGCCTCTATGCCCAGCCCATGACCAAAAATTTACAAGTATAAAAACCCACTTCCTAGGCTCACCAGGTTCAATAATCTACAAATTGGAAACAAAATCGGTTGTCCCAGTATAGTTACAAAGATGGTTTTACACAAAAGATGGTTGGCCCTACTGATCCCCAAAAATAATTTGGTCGCCCCAAAACTTGGCGGAACACAAGTATATTGTTCCATGACCAGGATGCATTCAATTGTAGGAGTCTGACACAAGGTTGTAGTAATCAACACACATCAACACAATCAATTGCACACCAAACTTGAAGTACGGCTAAATGCCTTAGGTATCCATCAAGACGGCTATTTGATGTCTTGGCAACTTGTCTATCAAGCTCCTTCTCTGGTGGTTGATCAATGGAATCAAAAAAAGCACTAGAATTAGGGTTAACCATGATGGCTACACTAGTACTAGAAGGCATATCTAGGTCCATGATCTCTATAAACTCATGCAGAATAATATCTTTGGCCTCTGATGTTGGCTCTGCATGCAGAATAATATCTTTGACCTCTGATGTTGTTGTCCCCACCTCCTTCAGAGTTTTGATTGGCTCTGCATCTTTCTCTTCATGTTGACGCTTCCTCTTATCATTTTTCCTTTTTCAAGAGATATTGATTTACTATCATTAATGCAGTGATGAAAGTGGTGGCACTCACTAGCTCCTCACAGAGGTGTTTTCTAACCATTCAACCTTCATCATCATCATCTCACCCTCGGCCATGTGTGATACAACACTCAAGGCCAAAGGATTCACTAGATAAGATATACCCTCTGTTGTCTTCACACAAAGGCATGAAGACCTATCAATGCCGCATGTGTCTACTTTTGTATATTGAACAGCTCCATAATTCTTGAAGGGAGAGTCATGGCAATCCTTAAAGAACAAATGAACCCACTCTAGAATGCCTCTAGATGGTGAGCAGAAATCCAAATCCCATTGTTTTTTAGGCTCTATAGTGCCATCCACCAAAGGTGGTTTGGTTCTTTTGTTGTTGTGACATCTCACCTACAAAGGTGTCCACAAAGTAATTTTTTTTACAAAGTGTTTCCAACGATCTTAAGGACCATATATAATAACCCCACACCCCTATGGCCAAATCCATAAGAGTTATTAGTGGTCACTCAAACAAGTAAGAGGCATCTTCTCTCCTTTGATGAATAGCCCTATAGGGATTTTATTCTCAAGAACATCAACTTGTTTTATTGAAAGAAACCCCATATCCGTATGGTCAAAGAGCCATGGGACTTAATCATAACCTAATAGCCATACGACCCTTTGGCCATATGAGTTTTTAGCTACCTTGAAAATACATCTCTATTTTAGTCCTATGGTCAACGGTCCATAAAACTCAACAAGCAAGGTTTCTTAATGTTTAAGGGCCCTTACAAACATAGCCATATGGCTCATTAAGAAATATTTCTTAAATATGGAGAGGTTTCTTTTCTATTCCTGCTTTATGGTATCCACTCAGTCATAGTCCTATGGCCAAAAAGCCATAGGACTCAAAGAGAGAGATTTCTATGAGGTCTCCTTTCTAGGCAATAACCACCCAATCTCATTATTAGGTCTCGAATGGTAATCCACTGGGCGTTATGGCTCAAGAATGAAGAGTTATTACTGATGTAGAGGTATCCTTGGAGGCATAAGACCACTCAGTTAGAGATATTTTTATATTCACTCATCCATATCCCTATGGCCAAAGGGCCACGACTCAATAATGAAGACCTCTTATTACTATAAGGATATCCATTATAGGGCTAATAAAAATCAGTCATAGGTCTTGGTATAGAGCTTCAGTGGTCATAGTAGTTTTTTGGTGGCCACTCAATCATAGCCCTCATTTCTAGCTCCTATTGCAAAAGAGTACTAGAATTTTCTAGCCCTATGACCAGAGGGCTATAGGACTCAATCTTAGTCATTCGATGAGATAGACTTCTCTAGCCTTGTGTCTTAAAGGGTCATAAGACTCAATTTTCGTCATTTAGCAATATAGTCTCTATTCCTATGGTCATAGGGACATAGGACTCAATCATAGCCATTTAGCCAAGAGTGACAACTCCCTTTGTCCAGAGGACTCAATCTCAACCATTTAGCCATCGCACTCATTCAAAGCCCTATGTGACTCATACGCACTTGTTTCTCTGCATCACTCATTCATAATCCTATGACCGTTTGGCCATAGGGGTCTCTTTTCTAGGCCTATGTGTGGCTACATAGGTCTCTTTCTATTTGCCAGAGGCCTCTTTACTAGGCCTGTGTGACCGACTTGCCATAAGAGTAATAGGGTGCTCCCTCTCTTTTGAATCTCTATCTCTTTCTCCTTTTTGTTTCTTCCCCCCCCCCTCTTTCTCTTCTTGAGTCCTTAAATTTTCTAGCCCTATGCCAAAGGGCCATAGAGGTCTCTTTTCTAGCCCTATGCCAAAGGGCCATAGGGATCTCTTTTCTAGGTCTATGTAACTGGGTTTTATTGCCAAAGAGTCTTTGAGTTTTCGCGCCCTATGGCCAAAGGGCCATTGGACTCAATCATAGCCCTTTAGCCACTAGGATTCAGTCATACCAATTTATTAACATCATTCACTCAAAGCTCTATGGCCCTTTGGCCCCACAGGGGTCTCTTTTCTAGGCCTATGTCCAGCTACATAGGCCTCTTTTCTAGGTCGCAAGGCCTCTTTACTAGGCTTGTGACATTAGGGGAAGGTTGAGGTCCATAGGGGCCCTTTAAGCTGCCATATTAAAATTTTAAGCACTTTGGCTTAACTTGTTAATGTTCTTTAACTTTGGATGCTCTTCTTTTCTTCAAACGGCTAGAATTTCAAATTTTAAAATTTCCCACCAAAACCAATTTAAAATCGGCGGACGAGAAAAACTATATCATGTAACATATCTATGGAAAGATTTCAATGCGTAGATTCTAGATCTATAATCTTCGCATATGTTGATTCGAAAATCAAAAAATTTCCCTCCCACTTTTCTAGAGAGAAAAAGTACACAAGGAATCTGTGAAAGAATCTTTTAGAATTTCTTAAAAACCCAACATTCTTCTCCACATGGCAAGCACCCATTTGCCTTTCTCTTAATCATGTTGATTAGCCCATGGCATCTTAAAGGGCCCCTATGGACTTCATCCTTCCCCTAATGCCAAGAAGCCTTAAAAGTCATAGGGTATTCTCTCCCTCTCTCTCTCTGTGTCTATCTTTTTTGAATCTCTCTCTCTTTTGTATTCTCTCTCTCTCTCTCTCTCCCTCTCCCTCTCCCTCTCCCTCTCCCTCTCCCGCTCCCTCTCCCTCTCCCTCTCCCTCTTTGTCTCTTTCTCTATCTTCTTATGTTTCTCTCTCTCTCTTTCTCTCACTCTTTTTGTTTCATTATCGTCCTCTACTCTTCTTGTGTCTTATAATTTTCTAGCCCTATGGCCAAAGGGTCATAGGGTATCCTCTCTCTCTCTCTCTCTCTCTCTCTCTATCCTTCTATCTAGCTTTTTTGTATCTCTGTCTCTATCTCTCTCTTGTGTTTCATTCTCTCCCCTCTCTCTCGCTCTCTTCTCTCTTTATCTTCTTGAGTCTTACAATTTTCTAGTCCTATTGCCAAAGGGTCATAGGGTATTCTCTCTCTCGCACACACACACACACACACACACACACTCTCTCTCTCTCTCTCTCTCTCTCTCTCTCTCTCTCTCTCTCTCTCTCTCTCTCTCTCTCTCTCTCTCTCTCTTGTTTCATTCTCTCTCTCTCTCTTCTTGAGTCTTACAATTTTCTAGCCTTATGGCCAAGGGGTCATATGGTATTCTCTTTCTATATGTCTCTATGTTTCTCTCTCTCTCTCCCCTTGTCTCTCTTTCTCTAAACCTAGGGTGCAGGTCTACATTCCCCCTACCACACTACATTCAGTCCTCAGAATGGTGGTTGAAAGAAGAGGTAGTGCCGGTGGTGATTGTGGCCAGCTTTGGGGAACCTCTTCTTGTCTTTCTTATTAGTCACGATAAATGTCATAATAATTTTTGTAGTTGATAGGTCAAAAAAGATGACAAAATTGTGAAAAAGAAAGCCCTTATGTGTCCCATTCAAGTTCTCCCAAACAGATGAGGCGTGGCAAGTTGGTGGCGATTTCACATTTTATGTGAATGGGAACACAGGTGATGGTGAGGATCTTAGAAAGTAGGGAGATCCTTTCTCACAAAGTGTGCATATTTACTGACGGATCTTGATAGATATGGCCCTGTATTGGCCATCTCGAGCTCTAGTCATTCTAGCATTTGCTGTGCTGGTGATGGAGTTGAACTCATCTTGTAAGTTTTCAATGCAAAAATGATTAGCCCGCAACCTATGTGTAATTTGCTCTAGCCTTAGAAATTCATGTGATAATGTAGTGTTGGCTTCATAGCAGTTGTACTTTTCATTACTGACATGTTGCTATAGGAGCACTGCAAGGACACTAATGTGGAACTTGTTGAACCATGCATCCATAGCCGAGGGTTTGCCATAATGGTTGTAAGGGTTTGCACCAGCTGCTTACACTTTTTGGACCTATTTTGGGTTAGTATTGAGTGTCTAGGTCTCTTCTGGGAGTGTGATGCATGTACACACATAATAAAACATAGCGGAAAGAATTGGTTTCATACCTAAGGTGTGTATACACTTTGAAACACAATATGAGTGTGTGGTGTGCTTTGTGCACATCCAAAACCAAATCTGACACAATCGTGTATATGATGCTTTTGTCTCAAAATGGTGATGACTTGATATACCCCCCTAATCTATATGCTGAGAGGATCGTATGGTTGAAGTATGAAGGGAAATGGAGTTTTCTATGAGCGGCTATGACCTCTCATAGTTCTTGCACACACACGACACATATGATGCACATGGTCACTCAAAACATGCATGGAGCACATCAACACATAGGAGTACACACATGTAAAAGCAATAAACCTAATTCTTACTCATTTGCATGCAGGAATTGATGAAAATCACATGACTCTCTTTGATGAGAGCTCCTTTAGTTCTTGCATTCAAAAAAGTCTCCTCCACAAAGCAAACTAGGCGGCCTATATGCCCAGATCCCATGACCAAAAATCTACATATATAAAAACCAACTTCCTAGGCTCACCAGGCTCAATAATCTACAAATTGGAAACCAAATTGGTCCTAATATAGTTACAAAGATGGTTTTACATAGAAGATGGTTGGCCTTGCTGATCCCCAAAAATAATTTGGTCACCCCAAAACTTATCGAAACACAAGTATATTGTTCCATGACCATGATGCATTCAATTGTAGGAGTCTTTTCGTAATCAACACAATGAATTGCACACCAAACTTGAAGTACTACTCAATGCCTAGGTATCCATCAAGACGGCTCTTTGATGTCCTAGTAACCTATCTATGAAGCTCCTTCTTTGGTGGTTGATCAATGGAAGCAAGTATTAGAAGCAGGGTCAACGATGATGGCTACACTAGTGCTAGATGGTATATCTAGGTCCATGATCTCTATAATCCCTCTCTGTCTCTCTGTCTATCTTTTTATGTTTCTCTCTCTCTTTCTCTCACTCTTTTTGTTTCATTATCTTCCTCTATCTCTCACTCTTCTATTGTCTTATAATTTTCTAGCCCTGTGGCCAAAGGGTCATAGGGTATTCTCTCTCTCTCTCTCTCTCTCTCTATCTATCTAGCTTTTTTTGTATCTCTTTCTCTATCTCTCTCTTCTTTTGTTTTCATTCTCTCCCCTCTCTCTCTCTCTTCTCTCTTTATCTTCTTGAGTCTTACAATTTTCTAGTCCTATTGCCAAAGGGTCATAGGGTTCTCTCTCTCTCTCTTTCTCTCTCTCTCTCTCTCTCTCTCTCTCTCTCTCTCTCTCTCTCTCTCTCTCTTGTTTCATTCTCTCTCTGTCTCTCTTCTTGAGTCTTACAATTTTCTAGCCCTATGGCCAAGGGGTCATATGGTATTCTCTTTCTATCTATCTCTATGTCTCTGCCTCTCTCTCCCCTTGTCTCTCTTTCTCTAAACCTGGGGTGCGAGTTCACACTACATTCTGTCCTCAAAATGGCGATTGAAAGAAGAGGTAGTGCTCATGGTGATTGTGGCCAGCTCTAGGGAACCTCTTCTTATCTTTCTTATTCATCACAGTAAGTGTCCTAATAATTATCGTAGAATAGGTAAAAAAAGATGACAAAATTGTGGAAAAGAAGGCCCCATTAGGAAAAGTTTGGACCTCAAAAGGGCCCTTTAGATTAAGGGGTGATTATGAATGGGCCAATAGGAAGAGGATGGTGGTAACAATTGGGGCCCTCCACAGAGTAGGGGGAAGTCTACTTTTCTAGCCTCATTATGTCTTCGTCCCTAGAGAGAAGGAAGGGGGGTAGGGGGTGGGGTTAGGTAGGGGGAGTGGGGGGTTATTAAATGCATGCATTTTTAGCCCCACCAAAAAATCTTGTGCATAAAAAAACCTTAGTTTTTTTTTAATGAAACTTTTTCAAAACTTCACTTTTTCCCTCTAAAACTCCCTCCCAACCTATACTATGGTCAAAAAAGCATTTCCTATCTCTAGTATCCCTCTCCCAAGCTCCCTTTGATTGCAAGTAAACTTTTTGTTAGTCCACATCCTCTCCTTCCCATTTTCTCTCTCTAAACCTCTCAAGCTCTCCATTGTTGCAGCAAGCAAGCTTTCTATACCTCTCCATTGCTAAGAATCATCATCTCCTCTGCACCCTAAGCCCTCCATTGCTTCTCCACACTCAAGCTCTCCAAGTTTCCAAGTGCACCATCCCTCCCAAGCTCTCTATTGCTTCTCCACTCTTAAGCTCTCTCAAGCTCTCCTAGCTTACAAGTGCACCATCCCTCCCAGGCTCTCCGTTGCTTCTCCACTCTCAAGCTCTCCATTAGTGCACCTAATCTGAGGCTCCCATGGTCTCCATTGAGGCATACATCTCAACCTCTCCTTTGGTGCACCTCACCAAAGCTCTCCATCAAAACTCTCTCCATCAGCTCTCTCTCAAGCTATCCATTGCTGCCACAACCTACACTTCACCAAACCTCTTAGAAGCTCGCATTAGCTTTCTCAAGCCATACTAGCTCCCCCCTTCCTCCATTCAAATGACCACCCCGTGCACACACCATCAACTACCAAAAGACAAGATTGAAGAACTTGTGTTGCATAACACACGGAACAATGGTGGAGAATGGGTAGCAACAGGGTTCGAGAAAGGCTCTTGGGTTTACATGCAACCCACAGCGATTGGTCCTTATCGTGTGCGGCAACGCGATGTATTAGACCAACATTGGAAAGGGAGGCTTCTTGGTTTCAAGGCTTAAGAAATGTGCGGAGTGGTGGCAATTGTCCATTGGATTATCGGACATACATGTACGTAATAACATTTGACAGAGGGCATTCTCTACGAATTGTAGGTTTCTTGTTTCGTGTATCACATTGTTGCTCTTCAACTTCAATATAAATCATTGCATGCTTACTTACTTTGGTGCTTTTGTAGTCATCTTCCCCTCAAGTCTCATTGAAGAGCAACCTCTCCAAAGTCTATCAGGTACATTCACATCGATTTATACGAGCATTGGGGAGGTGATGTTTGTTGGAATGCCTCCACCACAGCTCAATCAGAGGAGGGTATTCTTTTATTCGCATACGTATATTATTCCTAAGAAAGCGGGAGAGTATGGTAAACTCGAACCTCTCTCACCACCTGATCTTCATAGCTTAGAATGGCCCCAACTAGATGCTTGGTCAGTGTTTGCCCTCAAGCATAAGACCAGTATGGACATTTGTTCATCAATGAAGCTTGGAACAACGTCTAGATCTCTGGGTTTGAGTTGGTGTTGCACAATCCATGTCTTTGTGCACATTTTTCATGACCTTCCATTCAGCCAAACTACTACTATGTTTGTATACAAGGAGGTTGAATTTGAGCTTTTTAAGGCATTACTTGGTGAGAAATGTGCAATTGTGGAGGAAGGATTGCACAATGGGTACACTTATAGATGCAACATGGGGCAAAATATTAGCATAAGATACCTAAGATCTCGCACAACATCGTATACTCGCTTTCATTATGAGCATTGGATGCTTAAAAAGGATAAATGGATTCCTCTACAGCTTAATGAGGGCGAGATATTACCTGTTTTTCTCCATGATTTGGATAAAGCATGCAGCCTTCGAATGGATGAATGCTTGGGGGATGCTTGCCATCAAGACTGAATTCCCCTTAGACAACACTGCTGACCCCCTGAGTGACATGCTCCTCCCCCTTGGTGATTCTGTACTAGAAACTGTCACCCTCATGAACCAGGAGGTCGAGAATGTAGAGCAAGACCTAGTGTCAGAAGAGGAATTCATGGCCATCCAAGCATTGCTCATTGCAGAGGATGATGCACCCCCTGCCCGACTCCAAGCTAGAAAAAGACACCACACACAAAAGGTCTTCCATTAACCTCAACACGAACAAAGAGGAAGACGATTTGGATGAGGTAAACAAACACCTTATGTCGCTCAGTACAGTTTGGTTTTTACTGCTAGTGCTAATATGTCTTGTACTTGGAGAACGTAATTGACATGGACGCATGGGCGAGCCACGCGCAAGGCATTCGGCCCACAAGCGGCCATCGTACACTATATCGAGAGGATGCCAAAGGAAGATATTGCCATCTTGCACATAGACTTCACACCCTTCGGTCGATTCTATGTATGGGCAGTGAAAGCCCTCTCAAAATTTTTGTGCCTCTCCCCTATAAGCCAAGGGGCTAACTATGTAATCCTAGTGAGGAAGGGTCTAGCTATAGGTACCTTTAGCACAGGATTTTGGGGTTTGCCCACATAGGGATACACCGAAGCTTAGGCAGTGATGATCTTGATGCCATGACCAAAACCCTTTTGCTTGCTAAGGTCCCTAAAGCGAAGCGGCATCGCACAAACTTTGTAAATAAACTTCTTGGAAATGACGGTCGAATGTAAACATGATTTTTAATGAAAACACATGTTTTGTTGCACAACTTCTGTTTATTCCTTTCTATTCAGTTGAAATTAAAGTTATTGCTTTGATATGGACGATACGAGACTTGTGCACTGACAGACAGGTATGTGCTAGTGATGAATCCTTTTTTTGTCAACTGCTAGGGGCTCCTATGTAGCTGTAGGGGCCTTGGCCAGAGAGACACGTAGATCAACCATCCAAAATCCTTGGAAGGCTGATTAATGGCCACACAGGAGCCCCTAACAGCTGACAAAAAAATAAATTCATCACCAGCACGCCGATCGATGCGCAAGTCTCGTGTCATCCGCAAGAACTTTTGTAGATGAGAAAAAAGATCAAAACAAGAATTTTGAGCTAGAGCGCTCGTGTACAATTAGTTAATTACACAATCGAAAAGGAGCTAGAGTGCTCTGACATAGTCGTAGACAAAAGTATTTTTCATTACAGAAGGAAGATTACATTTGAGGTTTCTAATTACGCTTGCCTCTAATGCGCCGTGCAAGGGCCAGGTCTTTATCTTGTATTGTAACTCTCTTTGCATGTATTGCACATAGGTTAGTGTCCTCGAATAGGCTCACTAAATATGCTTCGGTTGCCTTTTGGATCACCTCGAGTGTGACACCTTGCATGCGGAACTCTATCCGATAGCTTTGCAAAAATTCTTTGCATGTCCTTGCAAAGGGACCCTTGCGAATCAGAAGTTCCGTTGATTTATGGTAGTGCTTGATCTCTGCAAAAACTTTGCTGTAGGGGCGTGCCTTTCTTTGTTGGGGCCTACGAGGTGCTTGGACATTTTGCGGGGCAGGTCGACGGGCTCTCTAGAAGAACTTTATTTTTCTTGTCTTCTTCCGTTGTGTTGGATCTGGCCTCCCCTCTGACTATTGCTGCTACTACTGAAGTACGTCTTGTAGCTCTTGCCCTTCATTGTTAGGCTGCTGCTCATCATCTGCATTGTTTTGTTCATCTTCAGGCTCTACCGGCATTTTTGTGGTTCGTAAAGCTCGAGGAGGTAGTACCTTGCCTCGAGGGCCCGATGCGCAGATGGGAGGGATCTACATGTCCTCCCATGGTGCCCTGCCGCCAACACTAGGCTCCCCGTCTGAATGGGGTTACGGCTCCTCTGGGTCCGTGTCTGGCTCATCATTGATGTACCCTCCTATTAAGCACCGCCAGCCTCCCATCATCCTAATCCAGCCCATTGTCGCCGTAGATGTTGAGGGCTTGTTACCTATTGACTATGAGGTCGCACGTCGTCTTGGAGTTCGTAGTGTATGGCTGCCCCACGTTACACTCTGTTCTTTGTGTGGTACTGATGTGGAGGCCCTATCGGTCTCATCGGGTCTCCATGGGCATTGAGTACCTTGGAGCATGTTACGATTTTGCACATTTGCACGTGCAATTTGCTTAGTGCGTGCCATGTGAGGAGAAGTATCGTGGGTGGAATGTTATGAAGTTGTGAGAGAATGAGGTTTTAAATTGGAGGTGGTCGTTCACATTCGGCCACCCACTAATGTCCACCCTCCTCGGGGGGTTTCACGCGGTACACCAATTTTAATTCAAAAATGACATAAATTGAAAATTTCGTCAAAGATACAATATGGCCTTAGGAGTTCCTGCCCATATTTTGCCTACACGCACCCTAGTTTGACGCTAAGTAGCATGGGTTGCAAGGCCATGTGTACTTCTCCATGCCTCAGAACGGTGATGGGCGGGCTCATCGTCCAGCTTGTCTCGCAATTTCAGAGTTTCGCACATGCTCCATGTCTCACTTACGTCCAAATGTGCTTCGAAAGAACTAATTAAACATCTCTTGTAAGTAGTTTGACCGTACTCTACCACCTCCATGATGCGTATTTTTGAAATAAACCCCCCTCGCCCGGTAGTGTGACTTTTCCATGCCTTGTGTACTCCAAATGTCAAGCGACCCATATGTATTCATGAAGTAGGTCCCATGTGCAAAAAAAATGTATTGCACCATCCCACCAAACAAAAGAAGTATTATTAGTGCGTGTCTATTTTTAGTCCTATATTTGATGTGTTAGAATGGCATACCATATAATGGGTTATGCTTGTTTCACCCCAAGCATTAGTGACTACTGTTGTGAACTTGACTAGACGATATTGAAACTCTATACGCTGTTGTTCCGTTGTACTTGAACGAGACATTAGCTTAACCATTTTGTCAAAAGATGCCCACACTTGCTTTCTTCGATTATCGACCATTGGATTTGGATCGTTGTCGGTGGTGCACTTGCATAATTCCTTCCACAGCTCCCACATCTACTCTTCCGACTGCATCTCATCATCTTCTCCGTCCTCATGATGAGCTCTTGTCATCTTTGAGGGTGGCCTTTGAAGAAACCTTCTCACTTTTGCACCACTCATGGATACTTGTTGAGCAATCTCATGAGTGACGCTAGAGTTTTTGTTAGCCACAATGGAAACATTTCCACCATGACACCCGATTGAATTCAGAAGGGCCTCTACTTGGGTCAATGCATCTATTGATCTTTCATTGGGCTTCATGGTGAATGCATAATCAATATGAAGCTTCAACAAACGATTAAATATACGCATGAATGCATGTAATGTGCAGAAATAAACATTACTGAGTGGGAAGTCAATGATAGGATTCCAATCACGATCCAAACATGCCCTGTCTAGCTCGTCAAGCATGGGGCAGCTCAACACAGACGTGTCCCATTGTCTTTCTGCATCCTCACCCACACCGCCATCTTGAGCTTCCGGCTGTGCGATGGTGCTTTGTTCTAGTCTCTTCCCTCGTGAAGTGACATTTTGACCCTTCGTTGGTTTCTTGTATCCATGAGTATAGAATGAGAAAGGCAACAAAGAATTGGCACCTTGCTTGCATCCAAGCAAGCACTTAATTGTCTTCAAATCTCCACCCAAATGCCACTCCACTTCAAATGTTCCAAATCCTTGAACATCCAACTTCTCGGCTGACATCATTTGAGCACAAATTGTCTCTGGTATATATGGAATTCTATCAAACATCCATTGGAGGACCTCGTGCATTTCTTTGGGAACTTCGAATGCACCTAGCCACCATATCTCCTTCTCCGATTGGACACTAAAAGAGGGTCTATCTGGAGCATCGAATCTTCTCGCTTTGCATAGAATAAGGCATCATTCATGAGTGTTACGCTAATCCTCTCAGGCCTTTGACCCTTAACTATTTGAGACACACTCATCCAGCTTCAACACAAAAGCCAACTTCTCTCCTAGCACTACAAAACATAGAGGTCATACATTATAAGAACACAAAGGTCATACATTGTAAAAATGTGTGCCCTCACCTACTTAGAGATCATTGCTTGTTGAAGTTTTCTCAGGTCAACAAAAATATTATTGAACTTTGTATATTGATATCCATCTGCCTTTGCAGATGCACTTGATCCATTCCTCGACCCCGAGCGCTTTTTAAAAATGCCAGGGATGCACATTGTGCCTTCAACATGCAGATACTCCCCTAGGCGAGAAAAAACATCTTAACTGCTTACCTTTCGGGCAAGATGAATCCTATGTGGTACAAGAAAGAAGTATTGAGTGATGCCATGCTTGCGTAATGCATCTTTCAAGAGTTGATGGACCCCTTGGTATCCCTTTGTGCTAATGCCTGCATCGTCACATGCAATCAAGACATCAAGCTCGGACACTATGTTGGAAAATTTTTACATTACCTCCTTAGTGATTGCATCCCTCATGCGCTTTGACTCTGATTTATGGAGGAAGGAGATGATGTCTATTGGCTTGAGGCATCTCAACATAAGATATGCACAATCAGTGCGGGTCTCACTAGCACACACCTCTTGAATAAAATTTCTGAGATTACATCAGCAACTTGTTAGTGTTAACATGAAAATGTATGTTTTAATTGAAACTTGATGGGAAGAGTATGCTCACTTAGTTGTTAACACTCTCCTCTTGCAAGCACCACCACCGAGTGCAAGTGTCTCTATAGAACTAAAGGTCCGTTTATGCTCCCTTGCTCCTAGTGGAGTCTCTTTCATTCATTGAATGGTATTCTTCAATTGTGCAATGGTACTCGACTTCTCTTGAACTTGTGTGAGGTGCCGACCCCAACTCGGGGAAGACTAACCTTTGACAGCCTAATAGACTTTTAGTATGTATGCGGTTGACGACCTCCCTCATCCCGACTGGAATACCGAAGGGATTACGAGCAACCAACATAGTCTATTATCTACCTCGCAGGGGAAACGTGATCTCTTAAAGCCTCTAACTGTTAATCAAGGTCTGCGACCTTAAGATTACAGTAAATAAACCTTGCACTTGGTTCATAGAGTTAACACCTTTTTCCCTATCAAGTGTGAGGCATGGCCGTTAACCTTTCCCCTAAAATAAGTTTTATTTGGGTTCTCATCCTTACGGTCTCCTACGGATCTAGAATTGTTGGAAAGCTATCCGACTTATCGGAACCACCCGGCCATGAATCGGAGTCGTCGGGACTACCAATTCCCCACTTTCCTTGAAGGGTCCAGTGTTTCCTAATTACTACCACACTGTTTTAAATATACAAACATGTTCGTTAAAACAGCCTTTCAAACGTTTCAAACAAGATAAGACATTGTTTACTGAAAACAGTCCCTACTTTGATTTAAATTCATTATTCAATTACAATCATTCATTTTTATTTAACGACGCTGCCTCCATCGGCCTTTTAGCCTTTCTACGTCCCAACATGGCTTGTCGAGGCGTCCGAGTTCATTCACAACACAACCTTTTCCTGGGCTTCCAGTGCCTTTCCATTGCACAACCCATCCGGGCTTCCAATGCCTTTCCATTGCGTGGCTTTCCAAGCTCCTGCGCTTCCAATCGACTCGGCCTCAGGCGCTATGCTAATACACCGGAAGATCTAGAATCCGGCGGTACCAACGAGGGTAGCTAACATCTCGTCCTAAGCGACTAAGGGTTTTTAATTGACTCATAGCCCCCGCTAAGTCCCCTTGTCCCTCGGAGATGCTCCTCGCTTGGCGGGCTTATTGGCACCACTCGTCTCTTGCCCAAGAAAAACGAGCAGCTTATCCCATCTCAAGCTACGATGCGCTAACCTTCCAGAGTGGGGAAACGTCCCAATGGGGTGGAGGTTATGCCCATAGAACTTATTCACACGGCCGAAGCCGTCAATTCTGCCTAGTTGGCGAGAATTCAATTTTACCCATTAGAACTTTCCTTATTTAAAATTTACTATTTTCCAAACAAATTTGGGAAATTCAAACACTTCCATTTGGGAAGATCAAACATTCTTTTGAATTTAAAATACTTTAAAACACATGCGCGAGTTTCGTAGAACGATTGTTCGCATTTACGGTCAAGGTTTCTCTCAATTAGTCCCTAGGCTAAAACTAAGGTCATGTATGCAATGCCTTTAAATTATGACATTAATTTAATTCAAGAACTTCGTAATTGAAAGCTTTTCCACTCACCTCGTGTACATTCATAGTAGCGACGACATTGTGTGTAGTGGCTGCTCCCAACGCTTCGTGTTCGCGACTAGTCTCGGCTTCGTTGTGTACAGACTCGCGAGTGCATTTTGGGGCCATTTTTCACTCACACACAATAATAAGCTCACGATGAAAATTTAAAAAAACTGACACAATTTTCGCATATAGATTGAGGTTAGCGTAGAGTGTGAATATGAATTTTCGTTACAATTACCCTATTATTTTTGAAATTTAATCTAATTTACAATTTTTAAAATAAATCTAGAATTTTCTAATTTTCTAGGTATTTTAATGCAGATTTTATTAATTTCTGCATCTTCTTTAATTAAAAAGTTATTTTTAACTCAAAAATTTGATTAAAATTTCCTAAAATGAGCAAAAATTATAGAAAAAATTCTCTAAATTCTAAAAAATTCAAAATTCTGCAAAATTTTATAGAATCTTAATTTTATTAATTGTATTTAATTAAATTAGCTTGATTTTTAACTCTAATTAAGTGATTTTTTACCCTTTATTAATTCAAAATTAGATTTTCATTATTTTTCCTCGATCCTTACACTAATCTTCACACATGGTACTCACATCACTTTTTAATTTTAAGATTCTCTAATTTTTCTTAATTTATTTTCATAATTAGAAAAAGTAATTAATTTTTAATAATTATATATTAATAGATTTTTGAGCATTTCTTTATTGCATCATACTTATATGCTATCTAATTTCGCAAGAAAAATATCAATTCTTGCTAATTGTGCATAATTTTGCTAATCATGATTAGCGCTCGCTAATTACAATTTGGCAAATTAAGCATAATTAGACACACACACACACATAGAATGCTTTTATATATTACATTGAGTGTATAAATACTCATGCATGCTTTAATTAAAGAAATTGACTAGATACGTAAGAGGATTTTGATTAATGTAGAGAGAAGGAGAGTAATTGAGCTCTAATTGAGCTTAATTAAGAGACTAAGAAATTAATCTAGTGCCGAAATTCATTAATTTGCAGCAATTAAGAGGATATGCAACTTGAAAATTACAACATTACCTTAGCTCTTATGGTCCTTGCTACTTTGTTGTCAACTTCTCTCTAAATCTAATGAGCGATTAGGAAATTAGGGTTTTCCCTAATGTGAAACTCTAATCTCACAAACCCTAACCCTAATTTCTCTAAAGCTTAACCCTAAATTTTCTCTCAAATTTTGCTCTAAAATTTTCTCTAAAAATGGCTAAGGATGGGGTATTTATATAGGGGAGTGTAGGGCCTTAGTGAGAGGGTGTTAGGAGCAGTTAACTGAGCCCATTCTCTCTCTAGAAGAGGCACCTTCTCACATGCTCCTGACACTTGGCAATGGTTGCCTCATGCACCACACATGCCCAAGCCATGTGCCCAAAACCATGGTTTTTGCCCTAAGCCTTTTCACCATTCAATTTTGCATTATTCCCAGCAATTCCTCATTAATTGAATTGAGTCTAATGTGCACCTACTTTGTTCGTTTTCCGATCCGTTTCGACCAATGAGTATGCTCACACATATAGCACAAGACTCCTTTGCGAATACGGTAATTACTCTTCAAAATATGTACAAAAAGAAAACTGAATTTGTACACTTTTTAAAACTCAATTCTCTTTAAAGTTCTCGTAAGAAAAAGATTCGCAATAGCACAACCTCGGGTTGGGATATTACATTCTCCCCAACATAAGGACTTGAGATGTCGTCATCTCGCAAAGAACTGAGGGTAATCCTCGAGAAGTGAAACTTCGTCTTCCCATGTCGCATCCTTGGTTGGGTAGTCCTTTCATTGTACCAAATGCTCTCTTAGGATTCGGTTCCTAAGAATCCTTTCCCGAGTCTCCACTATATCTTTCAGGTTGTAACTCAAGAATACTCTGACTTGGCATGACAATCTACTCATCGTCAAGTACATGATATGGGTTCGGTATGTAAGGTTTTAAGAGATTTACATGAAAAACATTATGTACCTTGAGATGTGCCAGTAGGTCGAGTTTGTAGGCTTGGGATCCTATCCTTTTGGTAATAGTGTAGGGTCTACAATACCTATCCTTTTGGTAATAGTGTAGGGTCTACAATACCTATCCTTTTGGTAATAGTGTAGGGTCTACAATACCTTGCACTGAGCTTCTTATACTTCCCTAGGGATAGTGAACTTCTTTTGGGTCATACTGAAAGGAAAACTTTCTCGCCCTCTGCAAATTGTCTATCCGATCTCTTCGCATCAGCGTACTGCTTCATGTAGTCTATTATCTACCTCGCAGGGGAAACACGGTCTCTTAAAGCCTCTAACTGTTAATCGAGATTTGCGACCTCAAGATTACAGTAAATAAACCTTGCACTTGGTTCATAGAGTTAACGCCTTTTTCCCCATGAAGTGTGAGGCACGGCCATTAACCTTTCCCCTAAAACAAGTTTTATTTGGGTTCTCATCCTTACGACGCTCCTACGGATCTAGAATTGTTGGAAGGCTATCTGACATATCAGATCCACCCGGGCATGAATTGGAGTCGTCGGGACTACCAATTCCCCACTTTCCTTGAAGCGTTCAGTGTGTTTCCTAATTACTACCACACTATTTTAAATATACAAATAGGTTCCTTTACTTTATTTACGATACTTTGTTCGTTAAAACAGCCTTTCAAACGTTTCAAACAAGATAAGACATTGTTTACCAACAACAGTCCCTACTTTGATTTAAATTCATTGTTCAATTACAATCATTCACTTTTATTTAATGACGCTGCCTCCATCATCGTTTCTGCGTCCCAGCATGGCCTATCGAGGCGTCTGAGTTCATCCACAGGACAACCCTTTCCCGGGCTTCCAGTGCCTTTCCATTGCACAACCCATCCGGGCTCCAGTGCCTTTCCATTGCACAAGCCATCCGGGCTTCCAGTGCCTTTCCATTGCGCGGCTTTCCGAGCTCCTGCGCTTCCAATCAACTTGGCCTTAGGTGCTATGCTAATACACTGGAAGATCTAAAATCCGGCGATACCAACGAGGGTAGCTAACATCTCATCCTAATGGACTAAGGGATTTTTAATTGACTCATAGCCCCCTCTAAGTCCCCTTGCCCCTCGGAGATGCTCCTCTCTTGGTGGGCTTATTGGCACCACTCGTCTCTTGCCCAAGAAAAATGAGCAGCTCATCCTATCTCAAGCTACGATGTGCTAGCCTTCTAGAGTGGGGAAATGTCCCAATGGTGTGGAGGATACGCCCATAGGACTTATTCACACAACCAAAGCCGTCCATTCTGCCCAGCTGGCGAGAATTCAATTTTACCCATTAGAACTTTCCTTATTTAAAAATTTTTCTTTTTTTGCCAAACAAATTTGGGAAATTCAAACATTTCCATTTGGGAAGATCAAACATTCTTTTGAATTTAAAATACTTTAAAACACATGCGCGAGTTTCGTGGGATGATTGTCCGCATTTATGGTCAAGGTTTCTCTCAATTAGTCCCTAGGCTAAGACTAAGGTCGCATATTCAATGCCTTTAAATTATGACATTAATTTAATTCAAGAACTTCGTAATTGAAAGCTTTTCCACTCATCTCGTGTGCATTCGTAGTAGCGACGACATTGTGTGTAGTGGTTGCTCCCAACGCTTCGTGTTCGCAGCTAGTTCCGGCTTCATTGTATATGGACTCGCGAGCGCGTTTTGGGGCCATATTTCACTCACACACAATAATAAGCTCACGAGAAAAATTAAAAAAAACTAACACAATTTTCGCATATAGATTGAGGTTAACGTAGAGTGAGAATAAGAATTTTTGTTACAATTACCTTATTATTTTTTAAATTTAATCTAATTTTCGATTTTTAAAATAAATCTAGAATTTCCTAATTTTCTAGGTATTTTAATGCAGATTTTATTAATTTTTACATCTTTTTTAATTAAAAAGTCATTTTAACTCAAAATTTTGATTAAAATTTCCTAAATATAGCAAAATTATAGGAAAATTTCTCTAAACTCTAAAAATTCAGAATTCCGCAAAATTTTCTAGAATCTTAATTTTCTATCATTTTCTTAATTTATTTAATTAAATTAGCTCGAATTTTAACTCTAATTAAGTGATTTTCTACCCTTAATTAATTCAAAATTAGATTTTCATAATTTTCCCTCGATCCTTATACTAATCTTCACACATGGTACTCACATTGCTTTTTAATTTTAAGATTCTCTAATTTTCCATTATTTCTTTTTATAATTAGAAAAAGTAATTAATTTTTAATAATTAGATATTAATAGATTTTTGAGCATTTCTTTATTGCATCATACTTATATGCTATCTAATTTTGCAAGAAAAATATCAATTCTTGCTAATTGTGCATAATTTTGCTAATTCTAATTAGTGCTCGCTAATTACAATTTGGTAAATTAAGCATAATTAGACACACACACGCGCATAGAATGCTTTTATATATTACATTGAGTGTATAAATGCTCATGCATGCTTTAATTAAAGAAATTGACTAGATACATAAAATGATTTTGATTAATGTAGAGAGAAGGAGAGTAATTGAGCTCTAATTGAGCTTAATTAAGAGACTAAGAAATTAATCTAGTGTCGAAATTCATTAATTTGCAGCAATTAAGAGGATATGCAACTTGAAAATTACAACATTACCTTAGCTCTTATGGTCCTTGCTACTTCGTTGTCAACTTCTCTCTAAATCTAATGAGTGATTAGGAAATTAGGGTTTTCCCTAATGTGAAACTCTAATCTCACAAACCCTAACCCTAATTTCTCTAAAGCTTAACCCTAAATTTTCTCTCAAATTTTGCTCTAAAATTTTCTCTAAAAATGGCTAAGGATGGGGTATTTATATAGGGGAGTGCAGGGCCTTAGTGAGAGGGTGTTAGGAGCAGTTAACTGAGCCCATTCTCTCTCTAGAAGAGGCGCCTTCTCACATGCTCCTGACACTTGGCAATGGTTGCCTCATGCACCACACATGCCCAAGCCATGTGCCCAAAACCATGGTTTTTGCCCTAAGCCTTTTCACCATTCAATTTTGCATTATTCCCAGCAATTCCTCATTAATTGAATTGAGTCTAATGTGCACATACTTTGTCCGTTTTCAGATCCGTTTCGACCAATGAGTACGCATACACATATAGCACAAGACTCCTTTGCGAATACGATAATTACTCCTTCAAAAAATGTACAAAAAGAAATCTGAATTGGTACACTTTGAAAAATTCAATTCTCTTTAAAGTTCTCGTAAGAAAAAGATTCAAAATAGCACAACCTCGGGTTGGGATATTACATTCTCCCCAACATAAGGACTCGAGATGCCCTCATCTCGCAAAGAACTAAGGGTAATCCTTGAGAAGTGAAACTTCGTCTCCCCATGTCGCATCCTCGGTTGGGTAGTCCCTCCATTGTACCTACCAAATTCTCTCTTAGGATTCGGTTCCTAAGAATCCTTTCTCGAGTCTCCACTATTCTTTCAGGTTGTAACTCAAGAATACTCTGACTTGGCATGACAATCCGCTCATCGTCAAGTACATGATCTGGGTTCGGTATGTAAGGTTTTAACAGACTTACATGAAAAACATTATGTACCTTAAGATGTGCTGGTAGGTCGAGTTTGTAGGCTTGGGATCCTATCCTTTTGGTAATAGTGTAGGGTCCACAATACCTTGCACTGAGCTTCTTGTACTTCCCTAGGGATAGTGAACTTCTTTTGGGTCATACTCGAAGGAAAACTTTATCGCCCTCTGCAAATTGTCTATCCGATCTCTTCGCATCAACGTACTGCTTCTGCCTGTCGCGGGCTGCTTGGATATCCTTGCGGATAGGTCTCGTTTGCTCAGACATGTCTTCAATCATTCTCTTTGAAGCTTCTACTCTCAAGGTTGGATCATAAAAATTTAGCGGTGAAAGACATTCCTAGCCGTAGAATGCACAAAATGGAGTCATACCTATGCTTCACTGAAGTGATGAATTATAAGCAAATTCCACTAAAGGAAGGTATTGGATCCATTTGGTAGCTTCTATGTTACAGTAGGCTCTCAGAATATCTTCAATCACTTGATTGACCCGCTCTGTCTTTCCATCTGTCTGTGGATGGTAAGCTGTACTAAAGCATAACTGAGTTCCGATAGCGTGAAATAAGGAAGTCCAGAACTTCGATGTGAACTTAGCATCTCGATCGTTAATAATCCGCTTTGGTAACCTGTGTAATGTGAAAATTTCCTTTATGAAAAGACGGGCGATATCAGAAGCAGTGTGCGTCACCTTAACTGGGATAAGGTGAGCTACTTTAGTCAACATATCAACCACTACCATGATTGAATTAAATCCTCCTTGTACACTGGGTAATCCTGTGACAAAGTCCATGCTTATAAATTCCTACTTCATTTCAGGTATGTCTAGAGGCTGAAGCTTTCCGAGGAATAGAACTCGTTCTGCTTTGTTCCTTTGGCATGAGAGACATTGTCGCACGTAGCGTAAAACATCGCCTTTCAATCCTACCCAATGATAACTTTTCCTAACTGCATTTAGCGTTTTTGCATAACCTGGGTGTCCTGAAGTTGGAGTATCATGGGCTTCGTATAGGATTGCTTTCTTCAAAGAAGGTTCCTTTGGTACACACAACCTATGTCTAAAGTATAGACATTCATCATCACAAGCATAATTCCTGATCAACCTCTTCTCCTTATCATTGCTCCCTCCTTCCATAACCATCTTTAAGAACTTCTTGTATTCTGGATCTGCTCTGGATGCTTCCTTTACTTTGTTGATGATGGGGTTGTCAAGTACCGATATTGCTCCATTAAACGACTTCCTGCTTAAAGAATATGCTACCACATTCTCCTTTCATGTTCTATAAACAATATCAAAGTTGAATTCCTGAAGAAGTTCTACCCATCTTCGCTGTGTCGCATATTCAAAGTGGGTTGCGTGAAAATCCACTTTAAACTCTTATGATCGGTGACAAGCTGAAACTTTTGCCCAAGAATGTCTCCATAACTTTAGTGCATGAATGACAACTAAAAGCTCTAAATCATGGGTCGAATAATTCCTCTCATGAATTTTTAGCTTTCGGGAAGTGAAAGCGACTGGCCTCCCTTCTTGAACAAGGACTCCTCCTACGGCAATTCCACTAGCATCAGTGACACTTCAAATGGTTTAGAGAAATCTGGCAGCTTTAAGCATGGAGCAGTTGTGATGTATCCTTTTAACTCATCAAAACTATCTTGGTGCTGTGGCTCCCATACAATCATGTTTCCCTTTTTAAGAAGGTTTGTCAATGGTGTTGCAATAAGAGCATAATCCTTGATGAAGGTTCTATACCATCCGTTGATTCCCAAGAATCCTCTCGTTTCACTCACGGTTTTGGGTTGAGGCCATTCAACAATGTCCTTAACCTTAGCCGGATTAACTGAAATTCCTTCCTTAGACACGATGAATCCGAGATAATCAATCTGAGGCGTGAAGAAAGCACACTTGCTTTTCTTCGTGTATAACTTGTGTTGTCGTAGCAGTTGTAATACTTTCCTGACGTGCTCTTCATGATCTTCCTCTGTCTTTGAATAGATTAGGATGTCATAAAAAATACTAGAACAAAATCGTCCAAGTATGGTCTGAAGATATCCTGCATTAGTCGATTAAATGTTGCTGGTGCGTTTGTCAATCCAAAAGACATTACAGTAAACTCGTAATGACCGTAACGCGTATTGAAAGCTGTCTTTGGTATATCTTCTTCTTTCACTCGGATTTGATAATACCCTGACCTTAAGTCGATCTTTGAAAAGACCTTTGCTCCGTGAAGCCTGTCAAGTAGGCCGTCGATTCTGGGAATCGGGTACTTGTTCTTGACTGTCACTTGATTTAACCCTCGGTAATCGATGCAGAGACGAAAACTTCCATCCTTTTTCTTCTAAAAAAGAATTGGTGCTCCCCATGGTGAATTACTCGGTCAAATGAACCCCTGTTCAATCAACTGTCGTAATTGTTCCTTCAATTCAATTGCTTCAGGGAGAGACATTTTGTACGGCCTTTTTGAAACTGGTTCACTTCCTAGAAAAACTTCTATCCCATGATCTATCTCACGAGAAGGTGGTAGATCGGTAAGATCTTCATGAAAAACATCTGAGAACTCTTGAAGCCATACAGGTTCGTTCCCGCATTTTAAATCATCAGTTTTATTGATCTTTACTACGAAGATTTGCTGCCCTGACCTTGTTCCTTTAAGCAAATGCTTTGCTTTGACTAGATGAACTTTGGATTCCCATTTTTCCCTTGAACTAAGGTTTCCTGCCCTTCATTATCCCAAAATGAAAAACTCCCTAAGGCACAATGGATACTTGCATGAGTGGCAGTAAGCCAATCCATTCCCAAAATTCCATCATACACTCCTATGGGTAGCGTTTGGAAATAAGCTGACATTGATTTCCCCCCTAATGCAAAGTCTAGGGTTCCCACTACATGACGAGACACGACTTCCTTTCCGTTTGCTAACTCTATTGTCATTGGTTTGACTTGGTACTGATTCAAACCCAATCTTCTTAAGCATTTCGGAGAAAGAAAAGAATGGGTACTTCCACAATTGATGAGAAGATGAAATTCCTCACCTTGGCGGTTCGCAAGAGCTTGGATTACTGCGTATTGTTGCCGCGCTCCTGGATTATCAATAGCCGCAAAAAGACGGTTCCTTCCATTTTCCTCATTCTCTAGTGTCGGTTCCTCTTCAATTTCTTGGATTCGAGCAACGCGACCATGCCCTCTTCCACGGGCTCCAGCTACTCTTCGACGGCCTCTTCCTCTTCCACCCACTCGTCCTCCTTGTCGAATTGGTAAGGCTGGACTTGGTTTATACACATTTCCAGAGACTGCTGCAATTTGATTTACAAGCCTTGGGCACTTGTTCCGATAATGCCCTTCTTCATTACATTCCCAACATCTTCCTCTCTCTTGAACCTGGATCCTTGACCCAACTACATAAACTCTAGGATTCGGTGGGGGTACCGGTCCCATGTTGATCCTCTAGTTGCTGTTCCTGTGGACTTGAGTCAGCGCACTAAAATTCATATTCTTAAACCCTCCAGACGTCTGTTGCTCTTTTGCCAGTGGCTTCGCTCTAATAAGAGCATCCTGCAAAGATACGGGTCGCATGGCTTCTATTCTGGAATCCAAAGGTGCATTCAGGCCCTGACAAAACCTTGCAATCTGTTGTTCACTTGACATCTGCGGTGCGCAACGTCACAGTGTCACAAACTTAGAATAGTACTCCTTTAGAGTCATTATCCCTTGACGGAGACTAAAGAATTCGTTCATCTTTATGGTTTGGTGAGTAGGAGGTAAGTATCTCTCTTTTACAGCCCTCTTGATCTACTCCCATGTCTGAGAATTCTCAATTACTCCTTGGTCCCGACACTACTGTTTCCACCATAATTTGGCATCATTGGTGAGTCGAAACATGCCAAGCATGGATTGGTTCGCAGCTGAAGTTCCTGTAGCTGTGAAGTAATCATCCGTTGCTTTTTGTCCATACTTTTGTGTCTCGCTCAATGTCCTTTCCTTCACCCTTGAAGGAGGGTGGTTGCATCTGCTTAAGCAAGAGCTTCTTCTCCTGGGTTTTGGTATAAAGTGCCGGGGTGGGTTCATCCTAAGTCCAACAGACTAGGGTGAAAATCTATTTATTTAATGTAACACACAATTCTAAGACTTAAAGGTACACAATTAAGAGACATCTTTAAAACTCCACTCAAGAAAGTTTTATTTCATGAATTGTCTTATTACAAAGCTTTACGGGCTCTCGGCTCCGTCTTTATTACAATCTCATAAAGATTTTCTATGGGTTAACACTACACCCATGCCATTTCGAAGCTTCCATTTCCTTAAAAACGAGAGGTTCTACCATTACATCGAAGATACGTGGCTGCACGGTCTTCAGTAGGGATGAATGAGAACAAGCGCACGATCTTCAATTCTTCGGCCCATCGCATGCGTCGAAGGACTAATGAGATATGGTCAATGCGATCCGCTTGGATTTGGTAATAAGTTGCCCCTCTACTCCATCCCATCGCCCTGAACATACGCCAGCGCATATACGGATCTGCAAATGGGAAAGGACATGATATGCTCTCAACAATCCTCATCATCTGCTCTTGAACGTTGAGGTTAGAAGATGCACAAGCAGCTATGAATATGACATTAAATATGTAAAACCTACGATACGCTGCATCCGAATCCTAACCAAGAATTTCCGAATCACTCTTAGTAATGAATCTCTAAATACAAAAATTCTCTTAGAATAAAAACCAAGACTTCTAGTCTAACCTACGGCTCTGATACCATTTGTGAGGTGCCGACCCCAACTCGGGGAAGACTAACCTTTGATAGCCTAATAGACTTTTAGTACGTATGCGTTTGTCGACCTCCCTCGTCCCGATTGGAATACCGAAGGGATTACGAGCAACCAACGTAGTCTATTATCTACCTCGCAGGGGAAACACGGTCTCTTAAAGCCTCTAACTGTTAATCGAGATCTGCGACCTCAAGATTACAGTAAATAACCTCAAGATTACAGTAAATAAACCTTGTACTCAGTTCATAGAGTTAACTCTTTTTCCCCATCAAGTGTGAGGCACGGCCATTAACCTTTCCCCTAAAACAAGTTTTATTTGGGTTCTCATCCTTACCGTCTCCTATGGACCTAGAATTGTTGGAAAGCTATTCGACTTATTGGATCCACTCGGCCATGAATCGGAGTCGTCGGGACTACCAATTCCCCACTTTCCTTGAAGCGTTCAGTGTTTCCTAATTACTACCACACTGTTTTACATATACAAACAAGTTCCTTTACTTTATTTACGATACTTTTTTCGTTAAAATAGCCTTTCAAACGTTTCAAACAAGATAAGACATTGTTTATTGAAAACAGTCCCTACTTTGATTTAAATTCATTGTTCAATTACAATCATTAGCTTTTATTTATCGACGCTGCCTCCATCCGTGTTTTTGCGTCCTAGCATGGCCTGTCGAGGTGTCCGAGTTCATCCACAGCACAATCCTTTCCCGGGCTTCCAGTGCCTTTCCATTGCATAACCCATCCGGGCTTCCAATGCCTTTCCATTGCGCGGCTTTCTCAGCTCCTGCGCTTCCAATCGACTCGGCCTCAGGCGCTATGCTAATACACCAAAAGATCTAGAATCTGGCGGTACCAATGAGGGTAGCTAACATCTTGTCCTAAGCAACTAAGGGATTTTTAATTCACGGGCTTATTGGCACCACTCGTCTCTTGCCCAAGAAAAACGAGCAGCTCATCCCATCTCAAGCTACGATGCGCTAGCCTTCCAGAGTGGGGAAATGTTCCAACGGGGTGGAGGATACGCCCATAGGACTTATTCACACGACCGAAGCCGACAATTCTGCCCAGCTGGCGAGAATTCAATTTTACCCATTAGAAATTTTCTTATTTAAAAAAATTGCTTATTTTGCCAAACAAATTTGGAAAATTCAAACACTTCCATTTGGGAAGATTAAATATTCTTTTGAACTTAAAATACTTTAAAACACATGCGCGAGTTTCGTGGGACGATTGTCCGCATTTACGATCAAGGTTTCTCTTCATTAGTCCCTAGGCTAAGACTAAGGTTGTGTATGCAATGCCTTTCAATTATGACATTAATTTAATTCAAGAACTTCGTAATTGAAAGCTTTTCCACTCACCTCGTGTACATTTGTAGTAGCGACGACATTGTGTGTAGTGGCTGCTCCCAACGCTTCGTGTTCGCGGCTGGTCCCGGCTTCATTGTGTACAGACTCGCGAGCGCGTTTTGGGGCCATTTTTCACTCACACACAATAATAAGCTCACGAGGAAAATAAAAAAAAACTGACACAATTTTTGCATATATATTGAGGTTAGCATAGAGTGCGAATATGAATTTCCATTACAATTATCCTATTATTTTTGAAATTTAATCTAATTTCCACTTTTTGAAATAAAACTAGAATTTCCTAATTTTCTAGGTATTTTAATGTAGATTTTATTAATTTATGCATCTTCTTTAATTAAAAAGTCATTTTTAACTCAAAAACTTGATAAAAAATTCTGAAAATCAACAAAAATTATAGAAAAAATTCTCTAAATTTTGAAAATTAAGAATTATGCAGAAATTACCAGAATTATAATTTTCTATAATTTTTGTAGTTTTATTTAATTAAATTAGCTCGATTTTTAACTTTAATTAAGTGATTTTCTACCCTTAATTAATTCAAAATTAGATTTTCATAATTTTTTCTCGATCCTTACACTAATTTTCACACATGGTACTCATATCACTTTTTAATTTTAAGATTCTCTAATTTTTCATAATTTCTTTTCATAATTAGGAAAAGTAATTAATTTTTAATAATTAGATATTAATAGATTTTTGAGCGTTTCTTTATTGCATCATACTTATATGCTATCTAATTTCGCAAGAAAAATATCAATTCTTGCTAATTGTGCATAATTTCACTAATCGTGATTACGCTCTCTAATTACAATTTGGCAAATTAATCATAATTAAACACACACACATGCATAGAATGCTTTTATATATTACATTGAGTGTATAAATGCTCATGCATGCTTTAATTAAAGAAATTGACTAGATACGTAAGAGGATTTTGATTAATGTAGAGAGAAGGAGAGTAATTGAGGTCTAATTGAGCTTAATTAAGAGAGTAAGAAATTAATCTAATGCTAAAATTCATTAATTTGCAGCAATTAAGAGGATATGCAACTTAAAATTTACAAGATTACCTTAGCGCTTATGGTCCTTGCTCCTTGCTGTCAACTTCTCTCTAAATCTAATGAGTGATTAGAAAATTAGGGTTTTCCCTAATGTGAAACCCTAATCTCACAAACTCTAACCCTAATTTCTCTAAAGCTTAACCCTAAATTTTCTCTCAAATTTTGCTCTAAAATTTTCTCTAAAAATGGCTAAGGATGGGGTCTTAATATAGGGGAGTGCAGGGCCTTAGTGAGAGGGTGTTAGGAGCAATTAACTGAGCCCATTCTCTCTCTAGAAGAGGCGCCTTCTCACATGCTCCTGACACTTGGCAGTGGTTGCCTCATGCACCACACATGCCCAAACCATGTGCCCAAAACCATGGTTTTTGCCCTAAGCCTTTTCACCATTCAATTTTGCATTATTCCCGGCAATTTCTCATTAATTGAATTGAGTCTAATGTGCACATAATTTGTCCGTTTTTTGATCCTTTTCGACCAATGAGTACGCACACACACATATATCACAAGACTCCTTTGTGAATACGGTAATTACTCCTTCAAAAAATGTACAAAAAGAAAGCCGAATTTGCACACTTTTAAAAACTCAATTCTCTTTAAAGTTCTCGTAAGAAAAAGATTCGGAATAGCACAACCTCAGGTTGGGATATTACATTTTGTACATTTTTTGAAGGAGTAATTACCGTATTCACAAAGGAGTCTTGTGCTATATGTGCGTGCGTACTCATTGGTCGAAAAGGATCGAAAAATGGACAAATTATGTGCACATAAGACTCAATTCAATTAATGAGAAATTTCCAAGAAAAATGCAAAATTGAATGGTGAAAAGGCTTAGGGCAAAAACCATGGTTTTGGGCACATGGTTTGGGCATGTGTGGTGTATGAGGCAACCATTGCCAAGTGTCAGGAGCATGTGAGAAGGCGCCTCTTCTAGAGAGAGAATGGGCTCAGTTAACTGCTCCTAACACTCTCTCACTAAGGCCCTGCACTCCCCTATATAAAGACCCCATCCTTAGCCATTTTTGGAGAAAAATTTTATAGTAAAATTTGAGAGCAAATTTAGGGTTAAGCTTTAGAGAAATTAGGGTTAGGGTTTGTGAGATTAGGGTTTCACATTAGGGAAAATCCTAATTTCCTAATCACTCATTAGATTTAGAGAGAAGTTGACAGCGAAGGAGCAAGGTTCATAAGCGCTAAGGTAATCTTGCAATTTTCAAGTTGCATATCCTCTTAATTGCTGCAAATTAATGAATTTCAGCATTAGATTAGTTTCTTATTCTCTTGATTAAGCTCAATTAGAGCTCAATTACTCTCCTTCTCTCTACATTAATCAAAATCCTCTTACGTATCTAGTCAATTTCTTTAATTAAAGCATGCATAAGCATTTATACACTCAATATAAAGGCCCCATCCTTAGCCATTTTTGGAGAAAAATTTTATAGCAAAATTTGAGAGCAAATTTAGGGTTAAGCTTTAGAGAAATTAGGGTTAGGGTTTGTGAGATTAGGGTTTCACATTAGGGAAAACCCTAATTTCCTAATCACTCATTAGATTTAGAGAGAAGTTGATGCCAAGGAGCAAGGTTCATAAGCGCTAAGGTAATCTTGCAATTTTCAAGTTGCATATCCTCTTAATTGCTGCAAATTAATGAATTTCAGCATTAGATTAGTTTCTTATTCTCTTGATTAAGCTCAATTAGAGCTCAATTACTCTCTTTCTCTCTACATTAATCAAAATCCTCTTACGTATCTAGTCAATTTCTTTAATTAAAGCATGCATAAGCATTTATACACTCAATGTAATAAATAAAAGCATTCTATGCATGTGTGTGTCTAATTATGCTTAATTTTCCAAATTGTAATTAGTGAGTGCTAATCACGATTAGCGAAATTATGCACAATTAGCAAGAGTTGATATTTTTCTTGCGAAATTAGATAGCATATAAGTATGATGCAATAAAGAAACACTCAAAAATCTATTAATATCTAATTATTAAAAATTAATTACTTTTTATAATTATGAAAAGAAATTAGAGAAAATTAGAGAATCTTAAAATTAAAAAGTGATATGAGTACCATGTGTGAAGATTAGTGTAAGGATCGAGGGAAAATTATGAAAATCTAATTTTGAATTAATTAAGGGTAGAAAATTCCTTAATTAGAGTTAAAAATTGAGCTAATTTAATTAATTAAAATTAAGAAAATTATAGAAAATTAGAATTCTACAAATTTTTGTAGAATTCTGAATTTTTAGAATTTAAAGAATTTTTCGTATAATTTTTGCTAATTTCAAGAAATTTTAATCAAATTTTTGAGTTAAAATGACTTTTTAATTAAAGAAAAAAGCAAATTTAATAAAATCTGCATTAAAATACCTAGAAATTTGGGAAATTCTAGTTTTATTCCAAAAATTGAAAATTAGATTAAATTTCAAAATAATAAGGTAATTGTAACGGAAATTCATATTCGCACTCTATGCTAACCTCAATCTATATGCGAAAATTGTCTCAGATTCTTTTTTATTTTCCTCGTGAGCTTATTATTGTGTGTGAGTGAAAAATGGCCCCAAAACGGGCTTGCGAGTCCGTACACAACGAAGCCGGGACTAGCTGCGAACACGAAGCGTTGGGAGCAGCCACTACACATAATGTTGTCGCTACTACGAATGTACACGAGGTGAGTGGAAAAGCTTTCAATTACGAAGTTCTTGAATTAAATTAAAGTCATAATTTAAAGGCATTGCATATGCGACCTTAGTCTTAGCCTAGGGACTAATTAAGAGAAACCTTGATCGTAAATGCGGACAATCGTCCCACGAAACTCGCGCATGTGTTTTAAAGTAATTTAAGTTCAAAAGAGTGTTTGATCTTCCCAAATGGAAGTGTTTGAATTTCCCAAATTTGTTTGGCAAAAATCAAATTTTTAAATAAGGAAAGTTCTAATGGGTAAAATTGAATTCTCACCAGCTGGGTGGAATTGACGGCTTCGGCCATGTGAATAAGTTCTATGGGCGTAACCTCCACCCCATTGGGACGTTTCACCACTCTAGAAGGCTAGTGCATCGTAGTTTGAGATGGGATGAGCTGCTCGTTTTTCTTGGGCAAGAGATGAGTGACTAAATGAATATGGTTGTTTGTGCTATTACATAAGAGGTATGTTTTGTATTATGTTATTACATGAGAGGGATGTTTTGTATTATAATGTTTTGAGAGAGATAGAGATAGAGGGAGTACACCCTATGATGCCGATTATATATGCCTATTAAAGATGCCTCTGGGGCATAGAAAATATATCTATGTAGGCCTAGAAAGAGACCCCTATGGCCAAAGGACCATAGGGGCATGAATGAGTGTATATCAAGCTCAAAAAGTCCCCTTTCAAAAAAGTGGGCCATTATGAGCCTATGTGATTCGATGGTTATGAGCCTAGAAAGGACACCTATAGATATGTAATAAGTGTTTCCTATTGATCCCTATAGCCATCTGGATTACTTGTGTAGACCTATGGATGAGTGGTCATACCATAAAGTTTCCTTTTAATAGAAGTGCTCTTTCAAGGCCTATGACTAGTTGGCCATATGCCCATATGTGGGGAAGAGATCTCTTATTAAGCCATATAGCCATGAGTCCCTAGGACTTTGAATGAGTGAATACCATTAGGTTTAAAGTCTTGATAGAGGTGTCCTTTCTAGGACTATGACTAGGTGGTCATATGCTTAGAAAGAGGTCTGATATTGAGCCCTATGCTCTTCAGCCATAGGACTATAGAGCTCCTGTATCACTTAAGCTCCAATTCCTTAACCCTGTTGCACTTTAGATATTATTGTTTTTCTTGGTAGATGAACTACCTATTTGTTTACATGAATTAATCTTTAGGAGTAGTTAAATGCTTATAACTTGTTATTGTCATTAGATGGAGCAATAAACACATTAAAGAAGGGCAATATTGAAGGAAGAGCGTGCTTGGTTTCTGCAACACTACTCTCGTGAGCTTTGCAAAAGTGTAGCTTTGGCATTGGCAAAGGATCTTAAGGATCGCTCCGAGATAGACATACCCTGGCCAGAGACTACATATGATTTGGCCAGAGACTACATATGATTTGTTTCCCACTTCAAAAATCTTGAAGTTTTAGTTATATATTTTGAAATTTATGAAGAAATGTCTTCTCAAAATAGTCAAATCTTCTCTTCAACCCATGGTGAAAAAGGCTTTTATTCTACCACAAGCTCTACTAAGAAATGCCATGCGCTTTCGCTTGTTCCAATTCTGATGTGAAATGCTCCTATGGGTTCATCAATTTCTCTCTCTCTCTCTCTCTCTCTCTCTAACTAGGCCCATGGTCCCATAGGTTGCATGCAGGTAAGAGCTTTGCCTGATGCTTGTATCTCGACAACCTAGCCACATGAGAGAAAAAAGAGGCAGTAAAGAAAGGAGGGAAGCACACTAGTTGCAGAAGGAAAGGAAGGCTACATGCTGATTCATTGATGCTGCTTGCTGCCGTCTGCCTAGCCTATAGTGAGAGACTCATACGATAAGTAGCAAGCAAAGCCTGGAGGATCCATGTACACTTTATCCTAGGTGGTAGAGTCATTATCAAGAGCCTATCCCTCCATGTTCCTTGTCCTCTCTCTCTCTCTCTCTCTCTCTCTCTCTCTCTCTCTTTTGGAATGTCCAAAAGATATTCTTGGATGATATCGTTCATTTGGATGGTAATTTAAAATTGGTTTTAGCTAAGGAGAAGTTAGGTCTTGTGCATTTTTTTCATGTGACACACCCAAAAAATGGGAGAGTTTCTCTTGATGTAATGCATCATAGAATGAGTGTCTTGGTTGAGATCATACCAAGTATAAGACTATGGTCTTGCCATCCATGCTAGTGATATGTGTGAGATTGTTATTGAATAACATTATGTTTTATTCTTTAACAAAGAGAGAGTGATAGAGTAAGAGAGGACACCCTAATACTATTTGGCAATAAGAGCCCTTTGACCCTTATGGCCACTCGGCCATAAGCATGGGAAAGAGACCCCTGTTCTCATTAGGTTAGTGGGCTATGATTGAATGTACACTCAAATATTTCTATAACGTTTTGACCATAGTGTTAAAAGGATATGATTGAGTCATATGATCCTTTGGCCATAGGTATAGAAATGCATTTGTTGTAGATCCCTATGGCCCTTTGGCCACAAGGCTATAATTGAGTGTATACTATAATGTATCTATGGTGATTTAGCTGGTAGGCTAAATGGCGGTGATTGAGTCCTATGGCCCTTTCGCCAACAATAGGGCTAGGAAAGCTTTCTTCTATAGCCATGTGGTCTTTAAGATGTGATTGTGTGTGTACTGTTGAGAAATAGACAAATGATGTATGCTCCAAGAGGAGCTGTCCTGAATCCCATATGCACAGTGAGGAGAGTGGAACAACTCAAAGCCTATAAAGCATTGTACTTGACTATGAAATGAACACAATATCATGATGCTTTGTACTTTCAGTTAAGTGTCTGTCATTGTCAATTCTACACAAGATTGTGTTTATGAGTCCAAGCTAATCTAACTTGGAACCTAATTCACTTGTGTAATAGTTTATCTCTACTTGTCCATGTCATTTGAACTTGTTCTTCATCTTTGATCCACCATAGCTTGTGTCATGTCCTAGATCCGCATCATTTAACATGGTATCAGAGCCCAGTTGGGCATGGCACAGCTCATACTCTAAATCTCTAGTCTCCCTTCACCTCTAGTGATCTCTAACCAGCTCACATTCAGCTCACATCTTCAGCTTCAACTTCAAATCTCAGTTGGACCTTGTGGCAGCCATATCCAAACTGCACCTACCCACCTTGGAGCTCTTGGATCTCTCTCTACGGGCCATATCTTTAGGTGATTCCTTCTGGAGGTATCTTCCCTTGCTCAAGACGCTTCATCATAGCACTTCAATCGACGACATTACTGCTTCCTAGCTCTAGCATTACACAAATCGAAACATGCTGTCCTGTTTGCGCCTGTCCACGGTCGTACTGCTGATGCCAATCGTACGGTTTGAAATCAACCCTGTGAGCATAGGGCTTTTGAAGCTCACTATGCAAGCCTACTCCCCATACAATATCTTGGGCAATGGTGAACTCGTTGAGCTGCATGAACTGAAAGAACAGTCGGCTGTCTGAAACCCTAGAGGAAGCCATATCCAGAGATTTGAAAAGCTTGGTAACCTTGTTCTTTTTCTCATTACCATCATCAACAGTGATTTTGATCACTGAGGAATAATCTCTGAAGCTCATTACTAGTCTGGAAGTGTCCAAGGAAGCTTAGAAGCCACCCATGAAGTTCCTGAGAGGAAGCAAATCAAGTACCGACTAGTATCCATTAACACTCAACTAGTGTCAATTGACACTGATTCTCTTGTGTCTCTTGACACATTAAAATACAATTTTTTGCTGGTTAACTGAAGATTAGCAACATGGCAGAGCTTGAGCAAATAGCAAAGTTCAATGGAGAAGGTTTCCATGCCTGGAAGGAAAAGACCATGTATCACCTAATGCGGAAAGACTTGTGGGACCTGTTTGAAGATGATGTAGATAACAAGAAGGAAGATGATGAAGACGGGTTTGTTAAAGAAGACCAGTTCAAATCCAAAGAATGGAAGAAGATGAATAATAAGGCACTAGGCATCATTGCATGGGGATTAAGTGATGATGTGTTACATCATATATCTGGCATTAGAAATGCTAGAACCGCCTGGGAGGAACTTGATAAAATGTTTGGTACTCAAGCAAAGAATTCAAAGGTAAAACTTCTCATGCAGTTTTATAAATTGGATATCAAAGATAGTGCTTCTATGACCATACACATTAATAAGTTTAAGAGTTTAAAAACTCAGCTTGCATCTCTTAAAAAGAATATTGAGGAAGATGAAGCAATAGCCGTATTGCTTGCAAGTGTAAACAAGGATCCATATGAAAATCTTGTGTCCACTTTGAGTAATGTTCCAAGCCTCACACTTAAAGATATTGAGCACTCACTGCTCGATGAAGAAGGCAAAGTAAAAACCAAGAATGCAAAAGACAATGTCTCATCATCTAGGGAAAATCTTTTGTACACCAAAGGAGCTGCTGGACCTAAAGGAAGAGGTCGAGGATTCATCAACAACAATAACAAGGATCGGATTACATGTCACTATTGCGGTAGGACTGGCCATGTAGCCAGTGAATGTTTCCACAAGAAGAGAGCCCAACAATTGCAAAGTGATCATCACCAGAACCAATACATGGAAGAAAGAGAAGAAGAAGAATATGCTTCCACTACCATCAACAACTCTGACAGATTGTTTTGAAGAACTTTCATTGTATCTTTCATATGTTTTTCCCACAGTGGATCTTTCTTTTCCTTAGTGAATTTGATTTGTACAACCCTTGCCAAGATGTAAAGTCTCAAGCTTTAACTTGACTAGGCTACCTATGAACTAGTCTTCCGGGCCATGTTATCATGAAGGGGGGGCAAAAGCCAGCAAGTGTAGGGACTCATCATTTGAGAGGGGGTGTTGAGAAATAGACAAATGATGTATGCTCCAAGAGGAGCTGCCCTAAATCCCATATGCACAATGAGGAGAGTGGAACAACTCAAAGCCTATAAAGCATTGTACTTGACTATGAAATGAACACAATATCATGATGCTTTGTACTTTCAGTTAAGTGTCTGTCATTGTCAATTCTACACAAGATTGTGTTTATGAGTCCAAGCTAATCTAACTTGGAACCTAATTCACTTGTGTAATAGTTTATCTTTACTTGTCCATGTCATTATGAACTTGGTCTTCATCTTTGATCCACCATAGCTTGTGTCATGTCCTAGATCCGCATCATTTAACATGTACTCTAATAGTTTGATGGTGATGTTTGAGTCCTATGGCCTAAGGACCATAGAGGTATGGGCCTCATTTCATTCAAACAGGTTCCACATTCATGACTATATAGATTTATGTTGAAAACCTACAACTAAGTTATCATTGTCCTAAAAAAGAGACTTGTATAGTAAGTGTCATGGCCCTTTTAATAGTTGTATGTCCCTTTGGATGGCTATAAAAGAGATATCTATAGCCATAATAAGTATTTCTTGTTGAGCCCTATGGCTCTTTGGCCATAGGGTTATGAATGAATATACACTCAAATAGATCTAATGCCCTTTGGCCACCATAATGCTAAAGGACTATGAATGAGTCATATGGCTCGTTGGCCATAGACTATGGGACTAACACCCTCTTAGATAGTTTTGGAAAATCCAGCAAGTTTGGTACCAATTTGGAGGTCTCCATGACCCATTTCCCCACTTAACTTGGGAAAATCCCATACATTCAAGGAGTGCTTATTTTGAATAACTTGGATTGCAATTGTTGAGAAAAATAACAGGAGTGTGTTTTGAATAACTTCGATTGCAATTATTGTGTATTTTGTTTATTGTAGTATTGAAATATGAGACAATATTGTTTAGTTGTTGTAGGCAAAGACATAACTTCTCATGATATTAGTGGTGTTAAGAAACACCATTTTTGTGTTTGTAAGAGCATTGATGTAGATGAGGCATACGATATCATTCTTCAATTGAATTGTTGATGAAGTCCTTCCATCCACATTTGTTTAATCATACCTGCATAATGTTATAAAAGCAATATCCAAGACCAACCAAGGAACAACACTCCAATTTAACAATAAAGATAATGCTAGATGGATAGCATGAACAATTAAAATAGAAACCCTATGACCACATGGTCATAGGCCTTACCATACACTATACTTTATTACATAAGTAAAATTGTATGAAAAAAATGGTAATTGATATTATGCTTAAAAATCAAGCATGGGCTGGCTATAGTGATTGACTTTAGCATAGGAAGAACACAAGTAATCTAGTATTCAATTGTTACAAGCAAGCTTGCCTAAGTTTTTTCTACTACACTGGATGGGATTTTAATTATTTCTGGAATCTTTTTTCCCCTTGGAATCCATGACCAAACCACATCATCAACAAGCTCCCATCACTTTGGGTCTTGCAAGTTGAAACACCAGCTCTTTTCCCACATATAGTTCGGCTAATGTTGGGTTCTTTTTCCCTGTGTTTTGGTGCCCAATATTGAACTAAGATATTCTTATAGTTAGGAGATGATATGTCTAGCTGGACATCTGATTCTACAACTCCTAGCCATATTGGGTACTCAGGCTCCCCTGGCCTCACAAGAATAAAGTCACCTTTATGCACATCAATGTGTGGTTTGAAAGCATCCTTAGGCCTTCCATTTAAAGGACCACAATAGTGTTCATTCCACTCCTCATATCCTTGGAACTCATCTATCTCCTCTTATACTTCTTGCATACAATGGGTTCCTACAGTTTTCGGCCAAAAATTTGTGTATTTACCATTACGTTTGTTGGTTGGCTTCTGTAGCTTGTCAACCATATCCTTCCAATAAGAAATGACTGGCTAAATGTACTGTGTGCTCGCTACTTCCTTTCCTTTCTTTTGAGACCATTTTTGCCAAAAATGTAGGTAGCTTTTGATTCCTTCAACAAATGCCGCATTGTCCCTCACATAATCAGTAATAGGCAACACATCAGGGCATCCTAATGGTAGCATTGGTTTCCCTTCATTGTCTCTCTTCCACAACTCAATTCCCCCTTGCCTAGGCAGCCACTCAAGTGACTTAGTGGGATCTCACCTTGCATAAAAAATAAAAATTGCAAGGGTTTGGAGTGTCCCACTAGATTTTCTCCCCCATCACATATGTATCCATCAACAAAGGCTTTGAAGTCCGGTACTTTTGTCAACAAAAAAGGTGTCGGTGATGAGCTTTCACATTGCCTGAATGTATCCATAAGATGTGGAAATGTGAATGTCATACTAGTATGCAACTTCTCTTAGAATCTGCTAAACAATGCATCTATGTCCTCATGTGTATTCCCCACCATAAAAAAACCCAACATCAATGTTTTGAAAACCCTTTTGGACACTAGCAAGGACAAGTAAGCAAACAAATAATGGTTCTTATTTTCTGCTGCTACACAATTATCTAATTGCAGCAAAATATTTTCTGGTAATGTACGAAACACAAGTTTGGTTATTGAATTTGAAGTTTGTTGAGTAGACTCTATTTGTAGGTTTTGAGAACATTGAGTACCTTGAGTATCATCATTGAGGCTATAAGAATTGGGATACATACTTGAAGTTTCTTCATTACCACTTGTAGTTATAAGAGATCTTTCATTAGTCGAATTGATGAAGTCACCCATGCCTCTTGTTTTGTAATGGCAATCTAGAGCCTTTCTTGAGTTCAATGATTTGAATAATGTGACATTGCAGGTTGGCATACCATCATTGCATAAGTCTCCAAGGCCATGTGCTTCAATTCTTTCTAGATTCTATAAACACAATGCTAATGATCTGATTGTGGCATTGGGAGGGCCACATACCATTTAATGAGAAATGACCATACATTCCATGCCCATGTCCATGTGTTATCATACATGTCAAGGAGACCTGTAATTGATATGCACTATCAAAATCCTTAGATTTCACACGCAATCTAGGTATCGATGTCTTCATTTGGTCCATCTTATCATGAATAATACATAAATATTTGTCGCGCTGCATCTCTAAAAACTTGCGCCATGTGTAGTAGACATTTCTACAGCTTTGTTGTTGCTTCATATGTACTCTCAAATATTCTTTGAGATGCATGGTAATGTCCTCATCCTTTGTTGATTCCAATTGAGCCTTAATTCTACTACAGATACTGCACTTGGAGAACTCACTTGTTTTTGACAAAGTGACATGCTTATACTCTATATTCCAAATCCTGTTGAATGTGGTGCTAGACATAGGCTTATAATTTAAATTGTCAAGAGTTTTGTTGACATCTTGCAAAATATCAACTTGCTTGTATGTGTTTGGTACCACAAGCAAGGTCTCCCTTGTGCCATCTTCCATTGTCCTACACTTATGGGGCATTCTCTCTGAGATAGTGTCTATAAAACTCTGTATGAGTGCCCTCCCCATTTTTGTGTGATCTCTCCCTTTTCGTATCAACCCCTCATTCCCATGCACCGCACGATGCACACCATTCTCATGATGTTCACTGTACCTATAGAATGATGTTTTTAAAATGCTGTGCATTTCGTACCACGCTCTGCAACACACCTCCTCACCATTCAAAGAAAATACATAACCTTTCTTCCCACATGGGAAATCACGATAAGCAACCTACAGGGTGTCATACATGTAGTTTGTTCTCTTTTGAAAAATTTAACTCCAGAACTCTTTGTGCAAAGCCTGGACATTATCACGTTTTGCACATTGACAACAACTATTTACACAACAATCAATGGTTGATAGTAACTGCACTGATTCTACTGATATTTTTTTGCTTTTTTTGGATGTCACTAAAGATGTCCTTGGCTATCTATTTACAAAGCAATACTTTCGTTTCCTTGATAGTGGCTTTGCAAAGATGGCATCCCCATTGTGCATGTCATATGTATCATTTTCTTTAGATAAGGACTCATACTGTAGCAAAGCTCACCCATCAAGCATAGTGATTTGTTCGATAGGCCAAATGAGAAGCCTAACACTACAAACATCTTCTATGGGGGTACTTGACTCACCATCAAATGTTCCATCCACTCCCACTCCTACATTATTGCCACCCAACAACTCGAAGTTAACTGAATCATAGGGATATACGTACATAATGACTCCCTTCCCAACCTTTTTTATTCTTTCCTTGATCCCATAAGTGACATGGTTTGTCCTTCCAGGCATCACGATAGCTAAGTCCATTAAACTGTGTTAAAGATATTCCATCCTTAGCATCTCCAACTGGTATATGAGTACCATCCTACTGCATCACACATCCACTCTCTTTTGCCTGCATATGAGTACCATCCTGTTGCATCACACATCCACCCTCTTTTGCCTACATATGAGTCCCATTTTGCTGCATCACATATACACCCTACAATGACTCAACACTCCATCTGACAGTGCCCTGAGTTGCATCCAAAACCCTCAATGCATCCATAGTGGGAAAGAGAAGAATCACATCCTTATCGACACATATCTCAACCACAAGTGATACATTGCCTTCCCCAATAACTGTACCAGAGCAATAGGTAGTAGGGTGTGTTTCCCACACTCTACCAATAAATCGAGCATCAATATACATTCCAACTTTATCACCACAATTGAATCCCATCCCTGCACACAATTGATTTAAATGTGATTAGCAGGCGAATCCTTCTGATTAGATGCAGGCCATATGACCACAAAGATATAGGAATGTAAAGGAGACCCACTAGCAACCCCTATGGCCCTTAGGCCACAAGGTCAAGATATAGGGATTCTTCACATTTTAATATAGGGATTCTTCACATTAAAATGTGAAGAGAAAACCCAATGTTTGACATTAGGAAAAGTTTGGACCTCAAAAGGGCCCTATGGCTTGAGGGCAAATTTTGCATGGACCAATAGGATTTGGTTGGTGGTAACAAATTGGGCCCACTTGGGGAATTCTGAGATCTTCGAATGGCCATAACTTAGGCGTTTCAAATCCAAATTGAGCGCTTTAGTGTGCATCAGGATCGCTTTAGGAAGCTCTTTCCATAGATATGTTACATGATATGATTTTGGTGCTTTTATCACTGAGTGCCATGTGGCAATCTGTGCCCCTTTACTCTCATTAGTCCCCCCTTACAAGGCCCTTTTGAGGTCCAAAGTTTTCCTAATAAGTGACCCCACTAGCAACCCCTATGGCCATAGGGTCAAGAGATACGGGGTCCTCACTAATAAGTTGCATATATCTTGAATCAAAACACATATCACCATGGAGACATAGGAATGTATAGGAGACCCAATAGCAACCCCTATGGCCCTTAGGCCATAGGGTCAAGATAAAGGGATTCTTCACGTTAAAATGTGAAGAGAAAACCCAAAGTTTGAGTGACCACTAGCACAACCCCTATGGCCATAGGGTCAAGACATAGGGAGTCTCCACTAACACGTTGCATATATCTTGAATCATTTGTAGGAGAAGAGGAAACCCATATGAGCACGGAGACATAAGAATGTATAGGAGACCCACTAGCAACCCCAAGGGCCATAGGGTCAAGATATAGGGATTCTTCACGTTAAAATGTGAAGAGAAAACCCAATGTTTGAGTGACCACTAGCAACCTCTATGGCCCTTAGGCCATAGGGTCAAGATATAGGGAGTCTTCATTAACAAGTTGCATATATCTTGAATCATTTATAGGAGAAGAGGAAACCCATATGACCATGGAGACATAGGAATGTATAGGAGACCCACTAGCAACCCCTAGGGCCTTAAGGCCATAGGGTCAAGATATAGGGATTCTTCAGTCTTTTCTAGGAGAAGAGGAAAGCCATATGACCACCACGGAGATATAGGAATGTATGGGAGACCCACTAGCAACCCCTATGGGTCAAGATATAGGGATTCTTCACGTTAAAATGTGAAGAGAAAACCCAATGTGTGAGTGACCTCTAGCAACCCCTATGACCTAGGGTCAAGAGATAGGGAGTCTTCACTAACAATTTGCATATATCTTGAATCATTTGTAGGAGAAGAGGAAACCCATATCACACAGAGACATAGGAATGTATAGGAGACCCAATAGCAACCCCTATGGCCCTTAGGCCATAGGGTCAAGATATAGGGATTCTTCACGTTAAAATGTGGAGAAATCCCAAAGTTTGAGTGACCACTAGCAACCCTTATGGCCCTTAGGCCATAGGGTCAAGACATAGGGAGTCTTCACCAACACGTTGCATATATCTTGAATCATTTGTAGGAGGAGAGGAAACCCATATGACCACAGAGACATAGGATTATATAGGAGACCCACTAGCAACCCCTATGGCTCTTAGGCCATAGGATCAAGATACAGGGATTCTTCACGTTAAAATGTGAAGTGAAAACCCAATGTTTGAGTGACCACTAGCAACCTGGCCATAGGGTCAAGATATTGGGAGTCTTCACTAACAAGTTGCATATATCTTGAATCATTGCTAAGATAAGAGGAAACCCATATGACCACGGAGACATAGGAATGTATAGGAGACCCACTAGCAACCCCTATGGCCTTTAGGCCAAAGGGTCAAGCTATAGGGATGTAGGAGAAGAGGAAAGCCATATGACCACCATGGAGACATAGGAATTTATGGGAGACCCACTAGTAATTGCGCAGGCGGTAATAATTGAGGCAGTAAACTTGTAATGGATAATCGCCAATAAACACAATAACTAGCGCGGTAAAAAGTGTGGTAATATTTTTTTGCATTTTAACAAAATAATATGGATGATGGTCATCCACATGTTTTGTAATTATTAAATATTAACTTACGGCTTGAAGATTCCCAACCACCGTGTTGAACTCGTCTTGATTTACATACCCATTCTAAAGAGCGAATAGCCATGTTTTGTACTCTGTGTGACCCTCTCAATTCTTTACAAGCCCAAGGAGAGGGCCACTGAGTTGAAGGAAATGGAGGCGCTTGATGTGAAGCCCAAGGAGAGGGTCGGTATGAATGAAATGGGGACTCTCAATGACTCCAGCCTCTCAAGAGAAGAAGACCTATCTCAAACCCACCCCTCACCTCTTGCCAAAATTTCGACAGAGTCTCCTTTGTACAAAGAGTGAAAAACCCATTTTTTGACCACCCTAATCGAGGGCTCCCACAGGGGATTTAAAGTGAGCATTTTTAATTGAAAAGAAAGAGAATGAATGCTTTACCAAAAATGACAAAGTCAGATATTGGGCTCCATCCAAGAATGATAGGAAGAGGGGGAAGGGAATTCTAGACCCCGTCCTTCCTATCTTCCTTGGATGAATCTGCTTGTTACTCTTCGGGGGGAGAGGCCAAATGCGCTATGCATAGAGCCCAAATCCACTACATTTGTGACATGCGCATAGATCCCATTAGCCCAAATGTGCATGTGTAGCGCATATGGGCTACACATAGAGCCCAAATGCGCTACATATGCGCATGTGGGCTACATATGTGCATTGTGTAGCCCATATGCGCTACACATGCGCATTTGGGCTACACATAGAGGCCAAATGCGCTACATGAGCACATTTGGGCTACATGAGCGCATTTGGGCTATGCATAGAGCCCAAATGTGCAACACATGCGCATTTGGACTCTTTGCGTAGCCCAAATGTGCTCACAAGCGCATTTGGGCTACGTATAGAGCCCAAATACGCTACATATACACATTTGGACTACATATGCACATTGTGTAGCCCAGATGCCCTACACATGCACATTTGGGCTCTGTGCGTAGCCCTAATGCGCATGTGTAGTGCATATGGGCTACGCATAGAGCCCAAATACGCTACACATGCGCATATGGGCTATGCATAGAGCCCAAATGTGCTACATATGTGCATTTGGGCTACACATAGGTATTGGGTAGCCCATATGTGCTACACATGTGCATTTGGGCTCTATGCGTAGCCCATATGCGCATGTGTAGCACATTTGGGCTCTATGCATAGCCCAAATGTGCACATGCGCATTTGGGCTATGCATAGAGTATATAAACCCTCTATATCACGTGCGTTCATGGACTATTTTAAAAACCTCTTATCTATCAAATCTTTAGGAATATGTCACACACTTTTTCTATTCAATCTATGAATACCCCCTTTAAATGGCACCCTTCTATATGTAAAAAATGTGTAAAAAAGGGATTTAAAACATCCCTTCTTTTGAACCCACATGATACACTTACATATTTATGAGTAACCCCCCCGAGTGATGAATTAACTCATCTCATCACGAATGAGACCTATTTCTCTTTGGTATTCTTCTTGTGTGATCACACCTATCTCTATAAAATGAATCCAGGTATCTAGTTCATAATGGTTTCTTCAGTAATGAACCTCTATCCTTTTTGGTTGATGACCTACAATTGCCTCTTGCATTGGTTTTCTAGATTGGAAAAGAGTTGTGAAGTGTGTCGCAAACACAATCAAAGTCCACTTGCTTCTAGTATGTCCAATTCAAGAAGTAGTTTTTGTAAGTAGAATCAAGAGGCTGCCTAAGTTAGCTATTTAAAGGAGGCATTATTCATTGAGAATTGGACCCCGAGTTTATTACAAGACCTCATAGTAGAGGCTCTGATTATCACCCTCAATATCATCATCTATCTCAGGAGCATGACCAAAGAATGATAGACGGCTTCCCCCTGAGCTACTACATTGAGGACAAGATTTGGAACCAGAGTTCGAGGAGGCACAAGAACCTAAGTTATGTGGATTCCTTGAACTACGATGAGAGATATCCTGTGAACTCCATACGGGTGACCAACGTTATCCTTCAAGCAATGGAGATGGTATATTACTAGGAATAGGAGATTGGAAATTACTAGGAGCTGCTCTAGGAAAAGGAGATTGCAAATTACTAGGAGGCACATTAGGAAGAGGAGATTGCAAATTACTAGGAGATGCATATTAAAGAGATCTCCTCTCGCATTTGATAAGCACACAAAAGATCTCGGTCATCTTAGATGGGTGTGTGGCAGGTGGCTTGTAGATCCTAAAAATAAGAAATACATTGCGTAAAAAAATGGTAAAATGTATAAACTCAAAAGGAGATAAACATTATGTTCACTGCATGTATGAGGACACTTACATTTCATAGCTTAATATTAAAGAGATTGCAAATTAATAGGAGACGCATATTAAAGAGATCTCCTCTCGCATTCACAAAAGATCTCGGTTATCTTAGATGGGTGTGTGATAGGTGGATTGTAGATCCTAAAAATAAGAAATACATTGCGTTAAAAAATGGTAAAATGTATAAACTCAAAAGGAGATAAACATTATGTTCACAGTGTGCATGTATGAGGACACTTACATTTCATAGCTTAATGAAGCTAAATTGGCCTCCAAGGTACCATTTAGAATTACAGTCCTCCTCATCCACCTGAAAAAAGTATTGAGAAGATGTATCAAAAGCAATCATTGCCTGGGATCTTCCATGAGTTCATTTCGACTTATGCAGTACAAATACGCTAACACGTGAGTAAATATGGACTATATAAGCATATTTGGGAAATTTGGAGGGCAAAATCATATATGTGAAGGCCATATATGCTCATGTAGCACATATGGTGTGTTTTCAGCTCTTGTGCACTCTCCAAACACATGATTTATACGCTACATCAATGCATATAGCCTTCGTATAAAAGCCATATGTGCTCATGGTGGCACATCTTGCCATGGTTGTAGCTATGTGTGTGGTCCTATGTGCATTTGGCCATGTGTGTGGCCGTGATCATATGTAAAAAGAAAAATCACAGAGCTTCCTTGAGGTGTCAAAAATTATAGCTGAAGGGAAACTCTGTGATTTTTTCGGCCCTTCTTACATATTGCATAAAGGACCTTGATCAAAAGGAGAGTATAATGCATTGCAAGGTGAACCTTAATAAAAAAATTGAGACACACAAGTACTCTTTAAGATTAATAAAGGGTTTTGACATTACAAGATTTCCCATAGCATGGAATTAGATTTATGCATATGGTAACAAATGATTACATATGAATAGCTAAGTCCTAGATGTCATCATCGTCATCCTCCTCCTCATTATCACCATCATTGTGCCTCATCTCCTTGTGACTACACAAGCACATAAAGTGTGTGTAGTTGTTTGACAAACCAAACCAAACCAAAGAAAATTTATGCTACTAGCGTTCTTAATCTCGAGGGGTTCACTATATGTAAGCCCTTTATATCACATGCGTTTAGGGACTATTTTAAAAACCCCTTATCCGTGAATTCTTTAGGAATAGGTCACACCCTTTTTATATTCAATATATGAATACCCCCTTTAGATGGCACCCTTCTATATGTAAAAGAAGTGTAAAAAAGGAATTTAAACCATCCCTTCTTTTAAACCCACATGATATACTTACATATTTATGAGTAACCCCCCTCCCCCCCCGAGTGCTGAATTAACTCATCTCATATCACAAATGAGACCTTGGTATTATTCTTGTGTGATCACACCTGTCTTTATAAAATGAATCTAGGTATCTAGTTTATAATGGTTTCTTCGATAATGCACCTCTATCGTTTTTGGCTAACAACCTACAATTGCCTCCTGTATTGGTTTCCTAGATTGGGAAAATAGTTGTGAAGTGTGTTGTAAAAACAATCAAAGTCCACTTGCTTTTGGTCTATCCAATTCAAGAAGTAGTTCTTGCAAGTAGAATCAAGAGGCTGCTTAAGTTAGCTATGTAAAGGAGGCATTGAGAACTGAGAATTGGCCCCCCATTTTATTGCAAGACCTCATAGTAGAGGCAGTGATTATCAGCCTCAATATCATCATCTATCTCACGAGCATGGCCAAAGAATGGTAGACAAATTCCCCCCTGAGCTACTACATTGAGGAGAAGATCTAGAACCAAAGTCGAAGGAGGCACGAGAACCTGAATTACGTGGATTCCTTGAAGTACAATAAGAGATATCTTCTAAAGTGCATATGGGTGACCAACATTATCCTTCAAGAAATGGAGACGGTATATTACTAGGAATAGGATATTGGGAATTACTAGGAGCTACACTAGGAAAAAGAGATTACAAATTACTAGGAGGTACACTAGGAAGAGGAGATTGCAAGTTACTAGGAGGTGCAGATTAAAGAGGTGTTGGCTATGTAAATCCTGTAGTTATAGGAGGGAATGACTAAATTTTTGGAGATAGAAATGATAAACTTGCCCCATACCCTCCTAGTGAGGCTAGATGCTATGGACTATAGCATGCACTAAGGACTTGTGAGAATCAAAACATCTCCTCTCACATTTGATAAACATATAGAAGATCGAGGTCATCTTTGATGGGTGTGATAGGTGGATTGCAAATCCTAAAAATAAGAGATACATTGTGTAAAAACAGGGTAAATTATATATACTCAAAAGGAGAAAAACATTATGTTCATAGTGTGCATGTATGAGGACACTTACGTTTAATAGCTTAGTGAAGCTAAATTGGCCTCCAAGGTGCCATTTAGAATGACAGTCCTCATCAGTCATCTGAAACAAGTATTAAGAAGATGCATCAAAAAGCACTCGCTGCATGGGCTCTTCCATGAATGCATTTCCACTTATGTAGCACAAATATGCTAACACATGAGTAAATGTGTACTATATAAACATAAAGTTGGGAAATTTGGAGAGCAAATTCATATATGTGAAGGCCATATATGCTTGTGTAGCACATATGGTGTGTTTAGAGCTCTTGTGCACTCTCCAAACACACCATATATGCTACATCAATGCATATGGCTTTTGTATAAAGGTCATATATGCTCATGTAGTGTATATGGTGTATTAGGAGAGTGCATGTGCTCTCTAATTACACCATATATGCTATATTAGCACATATGGACTTTACATAAATTCTTCATAACGAATTCGATTGACATGTATGGTTCTAGGATGTAGAGGTTGTGGTCCTAAAAGTGGTGGTGGTAAGGGTGTAGTCTGGCTAGCATGCTGGTTCCTTATGACCATTTACTACGATGGTTGCTCAGTAGTAGTGGCAGACATGATAGGAGGTAATTGTGGTGGAGTAGGAAAAGCTAATGGAATTCTATTTGCTTACATTCGCTAATGTGCTATAACATGACTCATAACCATACTTTCCATAAAAGTTACAAATACCATTAAACTTGGCCCTAAAGGTTAGGCATTCACTAGTCCTATAAACACCATAGCATATCGAGCATCATTGTTACTTTCTTTATGGGTACATATGGGTGTTCTGAGGAGCATGGTTTACCTTAAGCGTATCTTGGATGGCTTTGGTAAAGTCAGTCATGGACATATTAAAATATATTTTGCTCCTTAGCACTAGCTTTTATGGTCATCGAATCAAAAGTGGCGGGGAATATTGCTAACCAGTGCTCAGTGGTTCTGGAATTGTTAGCCACACATGCTACCACAAACTCTGCTACATGAAGATCGGGGTCTTCATTGTACTCTCCCTTAAAAACTGGCAATGGAACTACATTCGCTAGCCTGTCATCAATATTTTGAGGACGGATCTAGCTTGGAAGTGGACCTCGAGTAGGAGGAGGAAGGGCTTGATGTGCCATTGGGACTTTTGTAAAGAGTTCCGCAAGGGCGTCAAAGGCGGCCTCTCCTACGAGCTCGTTCTCGGCTTTGATTCTTGCCTTCTCTCTTCTCACATACCTCTGGACTCGTTCTAACGCTTGCCTCTTTATTGTGTCATTCATCAGGGGTTGGCTCCACTATGTTGTTAGTGCTCCACAGAGGGATAACAGAAGGCTTCAGTCTCTAGAGGACTCTCTTGCCAACATTTCTTCTACTTCTTCCTTTTCAACGTCTTTGAATTCTGATTTCATGCCACTGCACAAAGGAAGGTATTCGGTTTTGAAGGTATCAAAATGCATACATCTAAGCATTGTGGTGGTGCCATCATCATAGTAATGCCAGCTTCTAATGGTTTCAACAGTGTATGTTGTAAAGAACACTCTGTCTACCAACTTCCAGTGGGTTGCTAATTGAACAAACAGAAGATTATCAGTGCACCAATAATCCCATGTATCTTTCTGTTGAGCATCCATGAACAAATTCCAACTCTTTTCTTTCTTGTCTTCGTGAACCTCTACAGACCAAGACTCCTAAAGCTTCTTCACAATCTCCCACTTGATGATGTCTGGAAACTTCTCAATGAATGCCAAATCTTCCATGGATGGTCATCCTCTCTGTTTCTGCTCTTCAGTTTGTTTCCAAACAGTTTGCCACCAAGATGCAAGTTGCTGCTGCTTCAATAGGAAGAGGAAACTGTCCACCACATAGAGCATGCATCAGGATGGTGATATGTTTCCGCCATTGTGGGATGAACTTCTTGTGGAAAGTAGCTTTGATTATGAGAAATTCCAACTCTTCAGTGGAAGAAGGAACTTTACAAACATCCATTGAATTCTTCTCTTCTTAGCAATGCCATTTTCTTCATTTTCAGCCTCTTCTGGTGCTTGTTGATGGCAAGTTTCCCCGGCTGCGCACCAAAATCATGGAGCCCCAAGAGGAACACCAAGGAAAAGGGAATTATCTTGCAAGAAAATCTATCTTGTAATATCAACAATCTTTTATTTCATTCTTTTGATCATCAAACAAAGAAAATAACAAATCTTCACGCAGCATCATAGTAGATATCTCCCACGGATTTGATAGAATCACCCATATTCTCCAACATCTTCATAGAATTATTCAATAGAAAAAAGAAAACAAAGGAATAAACCATCTTTGAATGGAAATCAATCACATATTATTAATCTTCAATGTCTTCATAGTTCTCTCTCTCAATCTCTCGTATACAATTACACTGTTTTGATAGATTTGACTATGTTTGACTCTCTCTCTCTCTCTCTATCAATAGTACATCATATCCTCACTACAATCACTCAATAATAACCCTCAATAATCATTCTTAGGTCATGGATGCACCTCCCAAGAGGTATGTCTGATATGAAGAAGCACCAGAGCCACTATAGTGACTCTTCATAGCTCACCACTGTCACTTCACTCTAGTCTTTACTTGAGTCTTTAGCAGCTACTTATTTGACTTCTTTTAGCTCTTTTGCACTTGTATTCACCTCTTTCAAAGGCTAGAAAACTTTCCCAAGCTACACTCTCATCCAACAAAACACATACAGAGGCATCCAGAAGGTCTACAGAGGCTCACAGAAGCTCAACAGAGAGTTACACAAGGTCAACAGAAAGCATCAGAACCACATAACTCATACCAAAACCATTCCAAACCATCAAAAATCACTCAAAAATCTTCCAAACAATCTCAAAACCTATCAATAAATACTCCATCCTTCCATATAGAGAGAAAACAGAACAAAACAGAAGCTCAATAGAAAGTTATCAGGACCAAACAGAACATATCATATCATCAATAGAACTTCACATCTCTATTAATAAAGATCATGAGCTTAATAAAACCATTCCAACCTATCCAAAACACTCTCAAACCACTTCCAAACCAATCAATCATCTCATAAAATCAACCGTTCAGCTCTTAAAAACAACAAAAATCAGCCAAAAAATAGGTTATTTCAACACTCAACACATTCACTGCAAAATCCGCATCTATGTATCCCACAATAGATGCATCTCGACTTCCAAAACATATGCACATATCCTTAGTACCCTTCAAGTACCTCATGATACCCTTCACTACCTCCCAATGCTTCTTGCCAAGATCAACCATATATCTACTCATCATCACTACTCCCACTGCAAATGCAATATCTTGACGAGTAGAAACCATGGCATACATAAGACTACCCACTGCTGATGCATAAGGTATCTTGGCCATCTCAGCCCGCTCCTTATCCGATTTGGGACTGTTTGCTTGGCTAAATTTCACATATGGAGGTAACGGAGTACCTAATGACTCCCCCCCCTCCATATTGAAATGCTTTAATACCTTGCATATATACTCGTTTTGTGACAAACAAATTTGTTTCTACATTCTGTCCCTGAGTATGTGCATGGCAAGAATGTGATTAGCTTCACCCAAATCCTTCATGTCAAAGGTCATATGCAACTCAGCCTTAAAAGCATCCACATCATAAGTATGCTTCCCGGAAATAAGCATGTCATCCACATAAAGGATCAAAATGAGAAGACTTCCATCCAATAGCTTCTTCGTGTATAGGCAGTGATCCACTTCACTTCTTTTGTACCCTTGGGACCTCATGAATGCACCAAACTTGTGATACCATTCCCTTGGTGCTTGTTTCAGTCCATAAAGACTCTTCTTGAGTTTACACACAAACTTCTCTTTACCATGGATAGCATAACCAGGTCGTTGTTGCATATAGATATCCTCATGCACAAGAAAGCTATCTTGGCATCCATTTGGACAAGTTCCATATCTTCACTTGCAACCAAACCAAGCATGGTACACAGTGTAGTCATCTTCACTACAGGTGAAAAGATCTCATCAAAGTCAATGCCCTGCTCTTGCTTAAAACCTTTAGCAACCAAACGTGCTTTGTACTTAGGCAAAGTATCTCCAGCAGTGACTTTCCTCTTGTAAACCCATTTCCATGGAAGCACCTTTTTCCCTTTAGGCAATTGCACCAAATCCCATGTAGCATTCTTGATAAGAGAATCCATCTCGGATTTCATGGCTCTCTCCCACTTCCACTTATCATCACTTCTCATAGCCTCCTCATTGCACGAGGGCTCATTGCAATTAGTGATCATGACATAATCATCAAATCTTTGAGGTATATGGGTGACACGAGTAGACCTTCTAAGCGGAATGTCCACATTTGTAGCTGGCTGTCCATGATTATATTCATGCATTTTGGCTTGCGGAATGGCATCTCCCAGCTGCATATTGTCACCATTAACCTACTGATCCAATGGGGCATCAATCCCAACTGGATTTTCAACGTTTTTCCCACCATTAGGTGCTAAAATCCGCTCATTTGCTAGTTGTCCAGCTTCTTGGAAGATAACATGTCGCACCTCTTTAGTCTTGATCGGCTCTTTATGCATTTTGTCCTCAAGAAATATGACATCATGGCTGCATATTAACTTTTGAGCTTCGAGATCCCATAAATGGTAACCCATCTCATCGTTATCACCATAGCCAACAAAGATGCATTTTTTGGACTTTGGGTCTAGTTTGGTGCGATTCTCCTTGCATACATGCATGTATGCTTCGCAACCAAACACTCTAAGATGCTTGTAACTGGGAGGTTTATTTGTCCATGCCTCTTCAGGCACTTTCCCATCCAAAGGCTTACTGGGTGAGCAATTGATCAAATGCACTGCTACTTTTACAGCCTCAGCCCAAAATCCATGAGGTAGACCCGCATTGGATAGCATGCTCAACACCTTCTCTTGGATAGATCTATTCATTCTCTCAGCAACACCATTCTGTGGTGGGTTGTAGGGAGCTGTCAATTCCCTCTTAATGCCTCTTGAGTCACAAAACTCTTGAAAGGCTTTTAACATATACTCACCACCATTGTAAGTGCGCAAACACTTAAGCTTCTTCCCACACTGATTCTCAACATATGCCAAAAAGTTTTGGAATGCCGTAAAAACACCATCCTTGCTACGAAGAGGAAAAACCCACACCTTCCGTGAGTAATCATCAATGAATGTAGAAAAATATGATGCACCTTCTAACGATATAGTAGGCATAGGCCCACACAAATCACTAAGAACCAACTCTAGCGGCTCACTTTTTTGTTTACCAATCCTCTTATGCGACAACTTGGTTTGCTTGCCATAAATGCACTGCTCACATGTAGAAAACTTATCAAAGTCAAGAGACGGGACATAACCAAAACGAGACAATATTTCCATTCCTTTTTGGTTGTGGTGTTCAAGGAGGAGCCGCATACAGTGGAGGAGAAGAATGCAAGTTCGTCCACTTTATCATCAAGCAAGGAAGTAGTCCACTATAAACCTATCCCGAGAGCTGTCCCTATCCTGAAGAAGGAGGAAGCATCATCTTCAGATGATGAGGAAAAAGTTCACCAACCTGACATCACCCCACTGGAAAAGCCATTGCCGCACTGGGTGAAGCAGCTCTATGGCCACAATAATCCTATGCTTGCATCTGTTGCACATTGCCTAAGCTTTCCTCTTCATTCTCCTTGTCGTCGGTCACTAAAGCCCAATTGTATAACAAATTCAGGTCGTGGACTTTGGTCCATTTCCATTCTAGCTTAGTCAACAGATCACATAGAGGCTTTAGGTTGGCAGCCAAGTTGCCCTTCAGTGTGTCTGTCAGATACTCTATGATTTCCTGAAGCTCTAGCTTATTGCTGGGGATATGGAATGAGACTAGTTTCCTTGGGTTGAGTGAGCTTCCTGCCATCATGTAGAGTGGCACAGTTGGATCCTCCGTTGGCGTGATTGCAGCTTTAGCAGCCTGCCGATATAGTTCTTCCTCATCTGAGAATGACGGTCTGAAGAGCAAGACTCTAACGACGAGGAATATGAGAACTTCTGCTCTACAGGAGATGAAAGTGAGCAAGGGATAGATACAGTAGAGTATGCCACAGAAGGGAGAATGATAGAACAAATCAAGGCAGACCTGAGACCCAAGAAGGAAAGGATGAATTGGGGTGAAAAAGGAATCATGTGGATGGAGTGCGATAGATCTTGGCTAGAACACATGGGAGCCGTGGATTACAAGCAAGGTGGAGTCGCTCATATGGCCCAACCGTCGATGCCACAAAGTAACACTTGGTTGCTCTGTAATAGCGATTACATTGTTCTTCACACCTAACACATATAAGGGATACAAAGTCCCACATTTGGGTCCCTTTGCAATAACAAGTGAACCCTTACAAATCTTCCACGAATGTGAACCAAAAGTGGTGTGAAAACCATAGTCATCAAGCTGCCCTAAGGAAATCAAGCTCTTTGTGAGCTTCGGCACATGGTGTACGTCATGCAAAACAAAAGTAGAACCATTTGGGAATGCAAGATGCACATCTCCCACTCCAACAATGTCACACACATAGTCATCACCCAAGTGGACACATCCCCTCCTACTGCCATCATAGGTAGCAAACCACTCCCTATGAGGAGTCACATGAAAAGATGCACCTGAGTCAAGAAGCCAATCCTATCGTGTTGACGCATCGGATGTGATGAGAGAATCACACAAAAGTGCAGATGCATAGCATATATCTCCATCATCACTATCAAGTGTCTCAATCACTTTGTTCACCTCTTGAACCTTTGCTTTGCCTTTATCTTCCTTGTGCTTGTTGTCCTCTTTGTCTTCTTTGTCCCCTTTCTTCTCTTTCTTCCATTGGTAGCAATTCTTCTTTATGTGCCCTTTCTTTCCACAATGAAAGCACTCGACGTCCTTTTTGAAACGAGATTTGCTACGAGACGTGCCTCTCTCTTGAGACTTCCCCCTAGTATGGGACCTGCCTCTCACAATCAATGCACTAGAACCCTTGTTCGCATGGTTGTTCTTCCTGTTGACTTCCTTAGTGAGAAGGCTACTCTCCACATCAGCGCATGTAAGCCCAATGGTAGGTGCCAAATCGCTAACGGCTGTTCTAAATGTATCCCAACTCTCAGGCAATGTCACAAGTAGGAACATAGCTTTGATACCATCCTCAAATTTGATCTTTTGATCTTCAAGCTGGTTGAAAATAGTGTTGAACTCATTCAAGTGTGCGGACACTGTTGTACCCTCTTTCGTGCTCAAATCGAACAACTTCTTTAGCCAGTAAACCTGGCTAGCCACACTCTGCTTCTCATAAAGATTGCATAGCTTTGCCAAACACCATAAGCTATGGTCTCCCCCTTCACATTGAAGTACACACTTTTGGAGACGGTAATCATAATAGTGGACATAGCAAGCTCGTCAAGATCTTGCCAGTCTAAATCAGTCATGTCATTTGGTTTAACACCCTGCAACTTGATTGGCCTCACTTGCTTCTTCTGCACCAAGACATTGTAAATCTGTGCCTTCCAAAACGAGAAATTGTTATTGCCCTCCAACTTCTCTATGTTGAACAAAGAATGCTCTGACGATGAAGAAGCCATAATGTGCTCTCAATGGGCAACCAAGATAATGACCAATCAATGTGCAGTATACACTGTAAGCCTATGAAAAATCCAGCAGATTTTCGGCAGTATTTCGGCAATATACCGACAATATAACCATAAACCACTCAATACCAAATGCATAAACTGACTGTCAAACTGACAACTGTCGCATAGGGTATCCTAAATGCATATACCGTGTCACTGACAATGCATAGAGTGCGTAAACAATGCCACATGGCAAATCAGCAATGCAATCCATATGATGTCCTGTACCACATAAGATATACATCCGTCACCCCACGGCTCAAAAGAGACATGTGAGGTCTTTGGCGAGGCTACTCGAGGGCACGCTCTAGTACCTAATCCACCCTGTGATGCTTTACCCAGCACTCACACCGACAGGGCTTCAAAAAAACCTTACTCGACCCTCACACAAGGCTACAGGAATATCCATGTACATCCACCACATGAGTCATACATTACCACAGTAGTAAGTGACTGTACCGCGTTAAGCGGATGTCCAAAAATGGACCCACAATATCACATACATCAAGTGACCACGTAGATGTAAGATGTGCAATCCAAAAGCGACTACGTGTGAACATGCAAGGTGATCACAACCTACGAGAATGAGGATGTCGATGTTGATGTGGATGTGGATGTGTACTTGCACCTGCTCTTCGACCCTGTACCTGTACCTGCAATGAATGGGCACAATGCATGCCACTCTCGTGACCCCGCTGTGTAGAGAACAACACGAGAGGTCTCAGCTTCGTAATCTCGTATCGGATTTGTTACGCCTTTTCAGCTGCTCAAATCGTGACAAGATGCACGCTGAGGTTATTGGTATTCTGTAGATAGCCTGTCAAGCACTTGTCACCCAAATGCACTACATATGCCCATTTGGGCTACATATGTGCATTGTGAAGCCCATATGCGCTACACATGCGCATTTGGGCTACACATGGGCATTGTGTAGCCCATATGTGGTACACATGCGTATTTGGGCTCTATGCATAGCCCATATGCGCATGAGTAGCGCATTTGGGCTCTATGCGTAGCCCAAATACGTTCACATGTGCATTTGGGCTACGCATAGAGCTCAAATGTGCTACATGTGCACATGTGAAGCACATATGGGCTACGCATAGAGCCCAAATGCGCTACATGAGCGCATTTGGGCTACGCATAGAGCCCAAATCTGCTATATATGCGCATTTGGGCTACACATGCGCATTGTGTAGCCCATATGTGCTACACATGCGCATTTGGGCTCTATGCATAGCCCAGATGCGCATGTCATTTGGGCTTTATCTGTAGCCCAAATGCACACACATGTGCATTTGGGCTACACATCAAGCCCAAATGCGCTACATATGTGCTTGTGAAGTGCATATGGGCTACGCATAGAGCCCAAATGCGCTACATGAGCACATTTAGGCTACGCATAGAGCCCAAATCCGTTCCATATGCACATTTGGACTACACATGCGCATTGTGTAGCCCATATGGGCTACACATGTGTCAAGATTTTGGGAGAGAAGGAAGGAGTCTCACTTGTAGCTTTCCTTGCTTGCACAATGGGGGAATACACACAAGGGTGGAGGCTGAAAACAGTTTTCTTCTTCTTAGTTGTGTAAGCCAAAAGAACTCAAGTACAAAGAAATAGAAGAACCCTCTATATGGGTCTCAAACCAAACTCAACTAACTAAGGTGGCATACTAACTGAGCCATGAACTAGAGTAGATAAGGATAGCTATCATGTAGCTATTATTCAGGGGCGGTGTACCAACCGCATCTGCAACTGACAAGTCGGTGACATAAATACACAACGGTCACCCTGGCGTATCACGAGTGGAGCTCGATATCTCAACACTCCCCCTCGAGCTCAATCCCAATTCCTGCACACCAAGCAGGTCTCTGAACTTGCGCAGCTTCTCTGCGCCCAATGCCTTCGTGAATATGTCAGCTACCTGATCCTCTGTGCTGACATAAACTAGATCAATAAGACCTAGTAAAACCCTCTCTCGCACATAGTGATAATGCACCTCAATGTGCTTTGTTCTAGCGTGATAGACTGGGTTATTTGCCAAGTGTATACTACTCATGTTGTCACAATAAATGACAACTGGCCCATCTGTAGACTGATGCATATCATAAAGTAGCTTATGCAACCAAGCTACCTCACATGCAGCCATTGCTGCACCCCTGTACTCAGCCTCTGTGCTCGACAAGGCAACTGTAGGCTGTTTCTTGCTGCTCCAAGTGACTGCAGCACTCCCAAAAGAGAACACATATCCACTGGTAGATCGTCTATCAGAAATACTACCAGCCCAATCAGCATCAGTGTATCCATGCAACTGTATCTGAACCCCAGTCTCATAAAATAGTCCATACTGCAATGTGGACTTCACATACCTGAGTATGCGTCTAGCCGCATCCAAATGTGATTTCCTTGGAGCCTGCATAAACTGACTTACCAATCAAACAGCATAGCTCAAATCTGGCCTGGTAATAGTCATATAAATCAAGCTTCCTACTATGCGTCTGTATATAGTAGGGTCTTCCAGAAGCTCACCTGCATCTTCGCTCAGCTTCACATTCTGCTCCAAAGGAACTGAAATAGGCTTACAGCCTGTCATCCCATATTTGGATAGCATGTCCAATCCATACTGCCTCTGCAAGAGCTGTATCCCACTTGGTGATCTAATCACCTCAATGCCCAAGAAATAACGTAGCTCTCCCAAATCCTTCATCTCAAACTTCTGCTTCAATAGCATTTTCACATGAAGGATATCTTCATCACTGTCACTTGTCATAATCAAATCATCAACATAAATGACAAGTAGCATAATACCTTTCTCTGTTTTTCTCACATAAAGTGAGAAATCTGCCTTGGAAATCTGAAAGCCAATAGTGACAAGAGACTGTCCTATCTTGTCAGACCATGCTCTAGGTGCTTGCTTCAAGCCATACAAGGCTTTCTTCAACCTGCAAACAAACTGAGGATGAACATCATGCACATAACCTGGTGGCTGCTCCATATAGACCTCTTCTTGCAAATCACCATGCAAGAAGGCATTCTTTACATCCATCTGATGTAAAGACCATCCCTTTGATGCAGCCATAGCAATGACTGCTCTTACGGTTGCCATCCTTGCAACCGGACTGAATGTTTCTTCATAGTCAATGCCATATGTTTGTGCATACCCCTTGACCACTAATCTTGCCTTGTATCTGTTCACAGAACCATCTGCATTGTGCTTCACCTTATAAACCCACTTACAGCCAATTGCATTCTTACCTTTAGGCAAAGGTACCAATTCCCATGTAGCATTTGCTTCCAAGGCATCCATTTCTTCATCCATGGCTTTCTCCCATTTTTCTTTTCCCATGGCTTGCTCAAAAGAAGTGGGTTCTGGTTCTTGTATCACCTTGACCATATATGCATAGTGAATGGCTGTAAATCCATCATATTTCAGCCTATCCACAGGATACCTAACTCTGGTAGACCTGCGCAAAGTGGGTTCACTCCCAGGTGCTCTCAAAACATCCCTGGTCTTCCTTACTCCAGGTGTAACAATAGAAGGAATACCCAACTCATCATCAATGCTCTGTTCTGAGCCACTGGATTCACCATCCACATAAGAGTGACCTGCATTCACATCAAACATGGGCTGATCAACCTTCTCTTTTCCTTTTCGTGATACCTGCGTACCACTATCTGCATTGCTTTGAGAAGATTCTCCTTATCTCAATCTGCCTGTCCATGGCGAGGAATGTGAACCACTGCTAGAGGACGCTCCAGGTCCACTAATATTTTGTGACTGCTGCTGTGAATTCTGTGCAGCATTACCATTTTGTGCATCTACATCATCAATCACATTTACTGGTTTATACCAGCTACTCATCTCATCAAAAACAACATCTCTGCTCACTGTAAACTTACGAGTAGACGGGTTATAGCATCTATACCCTTTTTGCTACAGAGAGTAACCAATAAAGATGCACTTCTCAGCTTTTGGATCCAACTTGGATCTCAACTCATCTGGCACATGTACATAGGCAATGCAACCAAAAATTTTCAAATGAGAAATATCTGGTTTCCTACTAGTATACCTCTCCTCTGGAGTCATTCCATGTATTGCTGCAGTGGGAGTCCTGTTCATTATGTAGACTGCTGTAGCAACTGCTTCAGCCCAATAAAAATCTGGCAAGTCTTTTTCATTGAGCATGGCACGAGATACCTCTCCAATATGCCTGTTTTTCCTTTCTGCAATTCCATTTTGTTGTGGGGTATAACTGCATGAATATTGCTGCTTTATGCCATGCTCCTACAGGAACCTTGCAAACTCATTTGAGAGGTACTCTCCCCCTCCATCTGACCTTAGGCATTTTACTTGCAGGCCTGTTTCTTTTTCAACCATAGCTTTAAGAGTTTTGAAATGCCCAAAAACTTCACTTTTCTTTTTCATAAAATACACCCAAACTTTTCTGCTATAGTCATCAATAAAACTAACAAAATAATGACAGCCTCCAAGAGATGCAGCTTTAGTTGTCCACACATCAGAGTGGATTAATTCCAATGGCTTCTCACTCTCTTGAACATGTCTAGGAAATGGTTTCCTTGCCTGTTTTCCAAACTGACAGGCTTCACATACCTTATGCATTTCTGCAACCTTGAATTTCGGCAAACCTGCAACAATATTTTGGGCCTGCATTGATTTAAGTTGCTGTACATTAACATGACCAATGCGTTTATGCCAGATATCAATATCTGCAACTACACCGGTCCCATGTGCAAACATTGCTGCACTCAATTCAGACATGTCTGCATCCAATGTAAACATTCTGCCCTTCTTCTTTCCTTTTGCTATCAAGCGACCTTTATTTTTCATATCCTCAACAAAGCATCCATGAGGATTAAATCTGACCTGCAAGCCCTGTTCAACCATTTGACCAACAGAAACCAGATTCTTGGTGATATTTGGGACATGAAATACATCGGACAGGTATTTCTTTTTCCCATCCTGCATAGACAAGGGAAATTTTCCAATCTGCACAATAGGATGTGCAGTATCATCACCAGTCTCCACAAATCCTGGTTTTTCCATTTTCCTTGCATCCTCCATCCATTCTGCATGACCTGTCATGTGGTTTGATGCACCTGAGTCAACATACCATACATCATTGCTTTCTTCTGCACTTGTCACAGAATTGTTCATGTGCTGCACCATGAACAAATGCTCATTTCTGTCATCACCCTGTCTGCTAGAAGATGCATAATTCCCTTGTTGTAGTTTTCCATTCATGATGTCATTCTGCTTTTTATAGCAGTCTTTAGCCATATGACCCATTTTACCACAGTAGTAGCATTCAACATTACTGTTTGCATTTTGACCTCTTTGCCATTCACCACGACCTCTTTGGCTCCCCCTGCCTCTAGAGTTACCACGTCCTCCTCCATAGGACTGGTTTTCTTGAGTTTGCTGCATATTCTGATTTCTACCACGGCCTCCAAATCGGCCTCCTCTACCTCTGCCTCTACCTCTTCCAGCATTTGAGTAGAAGACAGCTTCTTTTGAAGTTCCTCCTGAAGAAGATGCACCACCATTTCTCTGTTCCTCAGAAATTAGAAGAGCAATCAACTCCTCAAAATCAGGAAATCTTTCACGAACTGAAATGGATGTCCGAAACTGTGCATAATCCTTTCCTAGACCATTCAAGGTCACGGAAACTAAATCATCATCTTCCACTGGCGACCCAATGGAAGCAAGTGCATCTGCAATCTTCTTCACCTTCATGTGGTAGTCGTTGATGCTCATACTTTCTCTTTGCACATTATGCAACTCTTGCTTGAGATGCATTTTCCTGGCTTGCGTATTTGTGCTGTACATTTTTGACAAAGTATCCCATGCCTCCTTTGGCGTACTTGCATCCTGAATATGCACAATCATAGAGTCTGAAATACTGATAGATAGCCAATACATAACTTTCCTGGCTCTCTCATGCCATGTTTTGAATGCCTGCATTTGCTGTTGATTGGGAACATCAGGAAGAACTGGTTCTTCTTCATTTCCTGCAACAAATTCCCAATATCCTTTTCCCATAAGGAAATTCGTCATTCTAAACTTCCATGCTTGGAAGTTGTTCTTGTCAAGCTTTTCAGTGAAAATCTGTGAAAGAGAATCAGACGCCATTACAGAACACTGCAAAAAATTCTGTCACTGCAAAAAGCACAGCTTCACCCTCACAAGAGCGAATCTGCAAAACTGGCGAAAGTGGTATTTGACCACACAGTCACTTCCTAGTGACGATTTTGCATAAACAGGCAACAGGGATGATTCTGTAACTCCCAATGTCTCTGCGCACAGGCATACAATGCAATTTCTACAGTAACTTTTCACCGACCTGTACAACAGTGGTTGCACAGCATAAAACTGGGCCTTTTCCTGAGTGCGTGCAGAAAACTTCCGCCTCCAAAACAGGCCCCGAAATGGCCTCAAATCAAAAAAACAGGGTCGCCAAGAGCTAAAGCTCTTGCCCGCAGCATATACTGCCCTCTTGCTTCACCGCGAAGGGCGTCTCAACCTGAGACAATGCACTCCTGCAATTTTCGGCTGTGTTACCTGCAGAGATCTGCTCCCAAAACAGAAAATGAAAGCAACACTGCTCCTCTTACCAGAACACCGCGAGCTTGGCTTGCTTTCTTGAGCTCCTTACCACGAACAAGGCTCTGATACCATGTCAAGATTTTGGGAGAGAAGGAAGGAGTCTCACTTGTAGCTTTCCTTGCTTGCACAATGGGGGAATACACACAAGGTTGGAGGCTGAAAACAGTTTTCTTCTTCTTAGTTGTGTAAGCCAAAAGAACTCAAGTACAAAGAAATAGAAGAACCCTCTATATGGGTCTCAAACCAAACTCAACTAACTAAGGTGGCATACTAACTGAGCCACGAACTAGAGTAGATAAGGATAGCTATCATGTAGCTATTATTCAGGGGCGGTGTACCAACCGCATCTGCAACTGACAAGTCGGTGACATAAATACACAACGGTCACCCTGGTGTATCACGAGTGGAGCTCGATATCTCAACAACATGCGCATTTGGGCTCTATGCATATCCCTTATGCACGTGTGTAGTGCATTAGGCTCTATGTGTAGCCCAAATGCGCTCACATGCGCATTTGGGCTATGCATAGAGCCAAAATGCGCTACATTTGCACATTCGGGCTCTATGCGTAGCCTAAATGCGCATGTGTAGCGCATATGGGTTACGCATGTAGCCCATATGCACTACATAGAACCCAAATGCGCTACATATGTGCATTTGGGCTACACATGCACATTGTGTAGCCCATATGCACCGCAGTAAAAAGCGCGGTAATATTTTCTTGCATTTTTAAAAAATAATATGGATGACCATTTGGATGGGTCCATGTAGGAACTGTATGTGCTACACATGCGCATTTGGGCTCTATGCGTAGCCCACATGTGCATGTATAGCGCATTTGGGCTCTATGTAGAGCCCAAATGTGCTACACATGCACATTTGGGCTATGCATAGAGCCCAAATGCGCTACTTGATTTGGGCTACGCATAGAGCCCAAATGCGCTACATATGCGCATTTGGGCTACACATGCGCATTGTGTAGCCCATATGCGCTACACATGCGCATTTGGGCTTTATGCATTGCCCATATGCGCATGTGTAGTGCATTAGGCTCTATGCGTAGCCCAAATGTGCTCACATGCGCATTTGGGCTATGCATAGAGCCCAAATGCGCTACATATGCGCATTTGGGATACATATGCTCTATGCGTAGCCCATATGTGCTACACATGCACATTTAGTCTCTATGCGTAGCCCAAATGCGCATGTGTAGTGCATATGGGCTACGCTACACATGCGCATTTGGGCTACGCATAGAGCCCAAATGCGCTACACATGAGCATATGGGCTATGCATAGAGCCCAAATGTGCTACATATGCACATTTGGGCTACACATGCACATTGTGTAGACCATATGTGCTACACATGCGCATTTGGGCTCTGCGTAGCCCATATGTGCATGTGTAGCACATTTGGGCTCTATGCATAGCCCAAATGTGCTCACATGCGTATTTGGGCTATGCATAGAGCCCAAATGCGCTACATATGCGCATTTGGGCTACATATGCGCATTGTGTTGCCCATATGCGCTACACATATGCATTTGGGCTCTGTGCATAGCCCAAATGCGCATGTGTAGCACATATGGGCTACGCATAGAGCCCAAATGTGCTACATGAGCGCATTTGGGCTATGCATAGAGCCCAAATGTGTAACATATGCGCACTTGGGATACCCATAGAGCCCAAATGTGTGCGTGTGTGTGTTGGTAGGAGTGAGAAAGAGAGAAGGGGTAGAGAACTATCTCTCTGTATCTCATTCCCTCTCTCTCTCTCTCTCCGTATCTCATTCTCTCTCTCTCTCTCTCTCTCTCTCTCTCTCTCTCTCTCTCTCTCTCTCATTGCCATGTGTGTGTGTGTGTTGTGTTGTGTGAGTGCGTGTGTGTGGTGGGAGTGAGAAAGAGAGAAGGGGAAGAGAACTCTCTCTCTCTCTCTCTCTCTCTCTCATCAATGTGGGTGTGTGTGTGTGTGTTGTGTGCATATGTGTGTGGGTGGGAGGGAGAAGGAAAGAAAGGGGGTAGGGAACATGAGAGGGAGGAGAGCAAGGGAGCATACCTAACTCTCCCTCCTCTCCTCGTGTGTGTGTGTGTGTGTGTGTGTGTGACAGGGGGGAGATGGGGGGAGAACAAGGGGGAGAGTAAGGGAGGGGAGTAGGGGCATACCTGTGTGAGCTTGTCGAGGGTTTTCTTGCACCATGTGGCAAAATGAGCCCGTGGTGCAGGGAATACCCTTTTTTTTTTAATTTCCAGGACCGTGGTAATAAGTGCGGTAATAAGCACGGTAATATTCGCAATAAAAATTGCGGTAATATGCGCGGTAATGCACCGATAAGGTGGAAGGCCTCTTTCTCTCTACTCTTCTTCAATTTCTCTCTCCTAAGCGTGGTAAGAAGAGAGGAAAGCTCCCCATCCTCTCATAGTGGGGGCTAGGTGATTGTGTAGGGCTTATTTTAGCCTCTAGGGAGCCAAGGACACTATGTAACCTAAAATATGTGTAGTGGGGTATTTATATAGCCTCTAGGGGGCCATATGACTATGTAGGGCTTATTTTAGTCTCTAGGGGGCCAGGTGACTATGTAGGGCTCATTTTAGCAACAAGAGGCGCCTCTCTTCTTGTAGTTCTTTGTTTGATTGGCTCAGAATCTACTAAAAATGAGTTTTACCACTCTTTTTAAGACTTGCTAAATTGCTCACATTCTCTCTCCTCCATTGGGTGCTCTTGGAATGAAAAGTTTTCTCATTTTTCCCTTTCGTGCTAATTCCACTTACATTCTTTCTCCCTATCCACAATATTTTGGAAGAGAATCTCCCTTTCTTACTCAAACTCGGGTATGTCAACCTTCTAAACGAAAAACTCCAAGGGGGTAATTTTTGAGTAAGAAAATTCATACTATTAGATATACACAGTTCTCTAGAAAACTCTAAGTTCACTAACTTACCTTCAGAAAATTAATTTATATTTTCTCTCTGATAGTGTAAAAGTTCATCATATTCCTTTCTTTATGAACTATTATTTGTCCATATATGCTACTTCTTGAAAAATATATGCTCAATAAAGAGTCTTTAAGATGTAATTTCCTAAAAATTTTCAAGAAGAAGGAAATTTTGGAATTAAATTTTGGAGAAATTGGATTCCTAAAAAACCTATTCTCTTAAAAATGAAAAATGTCATAACAACCTCGGCACTTGGATGTGTGTGTGGTTAAGAGGAAAGAAATCTTACATTGAAAACTAATGTTATTATTATATGATCAAATATTAAATTTATGAAATTAGAGCTCTATATTATAGATTTCAATGTATTTTATTGTCTAGATGAGCTCAAATGATGTTTTCCATTCAATTTGAGTGGTTGTATGACTATGTTTTGATATCGAACGTGAAAGCCATGACACTTTTGAAATCGCCAACGAACTGCCCGTTGAGGACCTTTCCAAAAAATAGTTCTTCGGAGAACTATCCTTGTTAAATGATATCAAAATAACTTGTGATAGTTTTCTAGAGAGTTGTGATTTATGTGAAAGGTAAAGTTCTCTTAGAACTACTATAGGTAGGTCAAAATACCTTGATGTTTAATTCATCTAATGTGATCATTTCACTTTTGAATTTATGAAAATTAATGTTTATCTAGAAAAAATATCTTTAAAAAGATAGTTCAAAGGGAAACTACTTTTGAAAAATTTGGATAATTTATATATTTGACCCATTTAACATGACATTTTTCCCCTTTGCTTGGACGCTCGAAGATTTTCGCCCGAAAAATGGACGTCCCACTTAAATCCTACTATTTCTTTTACATTTTTTAAATTGGGTATGTAGTATATATAAAGGGGTCAATAATGGATACATTACACTCGCTTGGAATCTCAATGAATCCCACCAATGATACTCATTCATATAAAACGATGAGTGGTAGTTTTTCTTTTCTAGACCTTAGTAATTTCCCTCTAGGAGAGACTTCAACTTTCACGCCTATCCCAGTAATGAGCACTATTGAAAGTGCACAAGTTTGTGACATCCATGGCTGACACTACGCCACTATGAGCTAGCTATTTACCTACATCAGTCCCCACAATCGACACAAATATGCACAACCCATGGTGTTATAATTCATGCTAATCGTGCAACACCTACACCTCCTAGCACCCCAACTACTTATGCTAATCATGCTGTAATTCATGCTAATCGTGCAACACCTGCATCTCCTAACACCCCAATTTCTTATGCTTCACAACCACCTCATACCACTTATTACTCGAGTCGAGCCATACTGAATTTTGTACCATATCCCACAGTAGGACCCACATTCCATGCTGCTAAAGCATACACGCCACCCATGTACCCACCAATAGTAGCAACATCTCTGGTTTTGTACCACCAAGACTAACCCCACTAGGCTTTGGTTTTCCAAAATCAATACTTGTGATTGTGCCTATAGATATGACCTTATGCAGCACCAGTAGTACCTACTATACTAGCACCACATTGGCTCCAACTCATCTCAATGATTTGGCAGCCTTTTCTCAGATTATGGGTAAAACCATTACAGATAGTATGAAAGAGCCAATTGAGAGAGGCACATGAAGTAAAGCATTCCAAATTGCTAAGACCATGCATAAATTCAATGAAGATGGAGATGCTAGGAGACACCTTGAAGTTTTTGAACAAGTATGTGAAGCTTTATCTAACGGTAAAGCAGGTAGAACTCTCAGAGTTCAAGAACGCACTTAGTCAATAAACCTTACGAGATTATTCTTGAATAAGGCAAGAAGGTTTTGAAGAGCGGATGCGAGAGGAATTTATGAATCTAAGTTAGTCCTCTGGAGAAAGAGTAGAAGCTTATGTCTCACGAATGGAATCCATCTTGAAGAGATGTACTAACCATAATCTAGATGATGGCATTCAGAAGGGGGTGTTTCTCAGAGGATTACAACCAGAAGTTCGTAAGTTTGTAGAGCTGCAAAGACCAGCCACATTGCAAGCTGCAATAGAAGGTGCAAGACTGTACGATGAAGTGGAAGCTAGATTGGCGATGAATCCAGGAAGAGGAGTCCTACCTCCTCTGATGCAAAAAACGATGTACCCACCAAATGTAGTCGCAGGGATAGTCCCCTACCCCTACCAACACATGCCCCAGTATCACAGTACAGTGCACCAAATCCACAGTGGCCACAATCAATGCCTCAAATGATGGTTCAACCACAACAACAATAGTCCCAACCAATTTTCCCAATGCCAAATCAGCAGCAACAGTGGAACCCTACCAACTGAAGCCAATAGCCAACAGTTTAAATAGGAGCTCTCAATCAGAATCAGAACAGAGACCCCTCTGCACCAACCCAACCTGTTTATGCAGTGATTACAGAGACTCCTCAAAACCCTACTGCCAATACCTCTGGAGGAGAAAGCTTGAAGGATTATTTATCCAACTCAGTTGAAAATATCAAAAAGTAGTTAATGGATGTGATTACAGAGCAACTACAGACACTGAAAGTGAATACCGCTAGCATATCCAACGTTGCAGGAGTAGGAAGAGATGTGATGCGGTCAAATACTTGGTGTGGTAAGTGTCATCAAGCAGGCCATTTAGCCACTGAATGTACACGAAAACCAACCATTCCTGGAGCTTTTTGTTCCTACTGTTTGCGGAAGAACCATACAGAGGATATTTGCTCTCTGAAGGAGATGCATGATAGGAGAAGGAAGGAAGAAGATGCAAGATTCAACTTGCTGGAATCCAAAATGACAACACAGGATATTGGACCAAAGCCTAGAGAGTTTGGTCCTAATTTCGGTCCAAGGATGTTTCCCTCCCAAAGTTATAGAGGAAGCCAATCTCGCGGTGGTCAGAGATCATAAGTGGAGTGTTACAGATGCGGAGAAAAGGGACACATTTCACCAAATTGTCCAAATCCCAGAAGGTCAGTGGATTACAAGTCCTTATGCAGTCGATGCAAAGAAGAAGGCCACACTGCAAAAGACTGTCCAAGCCCAGCCCCAGTGAAAAATAGTGCTACTGATAATCTGGCCAAGGCCCAAGAGCCTACCTCCAATTTAGTGGAATTGAAAGTTGCTGCCATCACGCGTGCAAAGAAGAAGGAACCACCTATCCTGAAAGAAAATAATCCTCCTGCCAGAACAGTGAAGTTCAATCTTCCACCAGAAGAATAGAACAGAACAGAGCCTTACAGTGCCGTACAGAGCACTACAGTGCCACAGAGAGTCACAGAGACAATTCGAGAGACAGGACCATAGGTCCAGGAGATAGAAGAGGAGGAGGTGCCACAAGTGGCAGAAGAAGTCCCCATGATGCTCCTGTCGGAAGAAAAAAGAAAAATGAAAATGGGTGTTGCCCCCTTCCCTAACCGGTTAGAGAAGCCACTGGATCCTATTAAGGAATAAGATCTGGTCAGAGATCTAGATACCTTTAAACCAAACCTCACATTCTGACAATTATTGATGTTGGCTCCCAGTTGCCGGAAAATGTTCAAAAGTATACTGACAAGAAGACATGGCTAAAGGATTGCTCCCTCAACAGTAACAAAGTCCAACAAAGCTCTAGAGCCTGTAAAAGAAGTGAATGTGGCTAACGCCTTTCTAGATCCGGGTACCCCAAAGACTCGCATGTGGATAGAAGACTGCTTTATTGCAAATGCACTGATTAATGGTGGTTCATCAGTAAACATTATGACGGATGTGACAATGAAGGATCTAGGCCTACAAGGTGTGCAACCAACCCAATGGCTCATCAGGCTGGCGGATTAGAGCAGAATCAAGCCTTTGGGCATTCTCCCATATGTGAAGACTACAGTGGCTGGAAAAGATTATTGGCTAACCTATCTGGTGGTGAAGCCAAACTCTTATGGTACATCCTACCCTCTATTACTGGGCAGACCATGGCTTTTTGAAGCCAGAGCAAGGACGGATTGGTTCAAAGGAACCTTGACCTTGGGTAGAGGACCCAATAAAGTGGTGCTCAAGCTATATGGTGCTCAAAAAGGACATGGATCCACCTCCTTGGAATTATCTTCTAACTCCCCCAATGAGGCTACAGATGGAACATCAACAAACGAAGATACTGTCAAACAAGTCCTTCCCAAGAAAATAGTGGCACGTGCCTTAACAGCGGATACGATAGGCCAACTCCTAAAGGATGCAAAGCCCTTATCAATGGGTGAATACTTCCTGCCTGAACCAGGAACGATTTCCGAAATCACTTCTGACAGTGAGATAGAAGCATGGATATACTGCTCTCCCTGTTACATGGCCATAGCAGAGCCAGAGATAGAGGCAGAAGATAAAATAGAGAACCTATTCTTCTCTTACAGAGCTCCTACAGAGACAGAGACAGAGACAGAGACCGAAGAGGATGGAGATGATATTGAAGAAGAAGGTTATGAAAGCGAGATGGAAGAATCTATCCCACCTGAAGAGGATACATATGAAGAAGAAGTTTCAGAAGCATCGGAAGCAGACGAGCTCATGCTGTGGGACAGAATGGCGATGGTACCATTTGGTCTGGTAAATGGATTTTCTCATATGCAAAATCCTTATAAGAAATGGTTAAAGAAGACCAAGCCATCTTTCAGCAGTGGCTCATGCCGCCCTCACCCACCTTTGCCAAAGAAATATGATGATGATGCACGGTGCCAACAAGCACCGGTCCCACAAACCCAACAGGTATCCGAGGGTCCCTGTTATGTGATGTTCCTAGACGCGTCATCAGAAGATGAGTCTTCAAGCCAAGAGGTAACTAATCTTGAAAGCAAACCTGAAATGGCTCTAATCCCATTTCAACATCTCAAGGAGCAACTTGAGTCTCCACTAAAAGAAGAAGTTGGGTCTAGTGGGACATCAGAAGAGGACACCACCCCCTTGAAGGAGTCGGATCTGTACCCAGAAGCAGTCCGTGGGACCTTCATCCGTGAAGTAGAAGGTGAAAGGCAGTTAACTTTTGTGGATGCAGATGGCACTGAACGCCATTTGAAGGTGGGTAGCAGCCTACCAGAAGAGGAGTTGTCAACTTTGTACAACTTGTTGAAAGAGAATTTGGACGTGTTTGCGTGGTCCTACAAAGACCTAAAGGGGATTGATCCCACAATATGTCAGCATCATATTGATTTGGAGCCTGATGCCAAGCCAGTATGGCAACGACAGAGGCGAATGAACCTGAATTATTCCACATTGGTGAAAGCAGAGCTGCTGAAGCTTCTAGAAGTCGAGTTCATCCATCCAGTGGCAAATAGTGAATGGGTCTCACCCATCGTGGTTGTACCCAAGAAGAATGACAAGCTTCGTATATGTTTGGATTTCTGCAAGTTGAATTTCAAGACGAAGAAGGATCACTTTTCTATCCCTTTCACAGACTAACTGTTGGACACAGTGGCAGGACATGAGCTTTATTTCCTTTTGGATGGATTCAGTGGATATAACCAAGTGCAGATAGTAGAAGAAGACCAATCCAAAACAACCTTCACCATAGAATGGGGGACCTACGCTTACCGAGTGATGCCGTTTGGGCTCTGCAATGCCCCTGCTACTTTCCAGTGAGTCATGATGGCCACATTCCAAAATCATTTGCACGACTTTATTGAGGTATATTTGGATGACTTCTGTGTCTATAGATTGATCCGTGAACATTGGGGACATTTGGAACAATGCTTTGATCGATGCTGGGAGTATGGGATTTCCCTCAACCCCGACAAATGCATCTTTGGGGTCTCTTCTAGAGTTCTGTTGGGCCACATTGTCTCTGCACAAGGGATATTAATAGACCCTGCAAAGATTGAAAAGATTGCAGCTCTGACAGCACCCACCAACCTCAAACAGCTGAGGGGATTCCTAGGCCATGTGGGTTACTACAGAAGGTTCATAGCCCATTTTGCAGCAAAGGCAACCTCCCTGCACAAGAGGAAAGATGCAGAGTTTATTTGGACGGAAGAATGTGACATAGCCTTCAACACTCTGAACTAGTGTTTGATTGAGGCACCCATTCTGCAGGCTCCTGATTAGACGAAGGAGTTTCATGTGTACACTGATGCATCCATCGAAGGCTTAGGCGCAGTTCTATGTCAAAAGGGCCCCTCGAAATTAGATAAATCGATCTATTACGCAAACCGAAAAGTCACTGATAGGGAATGGAACTATACAGTGACAGAGCTGGAGTGCTTGGCAATGGTGTTTGCCCTAGAGAAGTTTCGCCACTACCTCCTATCTACCCACTTTAAATTTTATGTGGATCACGAGGCCCTGTTCTTCCTGATGAACAAAGCAGATGTGAAGGGAAGAATGATGAGATGGCTCCTTCTATTCCAGGAGTTCGACTTTGAGGTAATTATCAAACCTGGTCATTCCCATGTTCTGGCTGATCATCTGTTGCGTATCCCACAGATTGCAGACGAGGAGTAGGATGATCTAGACCTCCCTGATGCTTCCCTATTCATGGTAGAAACTGTAACCCCCTGGTATACAGACATCGCCAATCTGCTGGCAACCCAACAGTACCCTCCTGGTATTTCTAGTCGGGAAAGGAAGAAGCTTATGTTAGAATCAGCCCCCTACACCCTGTTAGGCGGTGCACTGTACAAGAAGGGCAAAGATGAAGTGCTCAGAAGATGTGTTGTAGGAGATGAGATTGGGATTGTTCTGAAGGCTTGCCATGACGAGCCATGTGGAGGCTACTTTTCAGGAGAAGCTACAGCCAGGAAAGCTCTGTTAGCAGGTTACTGGTGGCCGACCCTCCACAAGGATGCCTATGATTACTGTAAGCGATGTGATGCTTGTCAGAGAATGGGGAAACCCACCAAAACAAGTGCCATGCCATTGCAACCTATCCTTTCCTTGAAGCCTTTCGAGAAGTGGGGCATCAACTTTGTTGGCCCAATCGATCCTCCCACCAAACGGAAGCAAAATAGATACATCTTGGTATGTATGGATTATGTCACAAAGTGGTGTGAAGCTAAAGCCCTAAAGCGGGATGATGGTAACAATGTGGCCCTGTTCATGTACCAGAATATCATCACCCGTTTTGGTAGTCCCCTGGAGCTGGTAAGTGATAGAGGCACTCATTTCATTAATGAAGTCATGGAAGAGTTGACAGAGTTGTATAAGATCCGCCATCGCAAGTCCACTCCTTATTACCCTAGAGCCAACGGCCAAGTCGATGTCATGAATCACATCCTTTGCTTGATTCTGACAAGAATAATTGCCGCACATCGTCGTGATTGGGATGATCGACTTACAGAGGCCCTCTGGGCGTACAAAACCTCCCATAAAGAACCAACAGGATAGACACCCTTCCAGCTAGTGTATGGTACATAAGTTGTTTTCCCTGTTGAACTGGAATTGCCCTCTTTGCGAGTGGCTATCAAAGAGCGTTTAGGGGACGCTGCTTCACTACAATGCCGTCTCCTGCACTTGGAATGTTTGGATGAAACTCGCAGGATGGCTCTACAGTGCATGGAAGCTATGCAAGCTCGACGTAAGGCTTACCATGACAGCTTCATCAAGCACAAAGGAGTTCAAGGAAGGTGATTTGGTCCTAGCTTATGATTCAGCATTTGGCAAGTTTCCTGGCAAGCTTCAACAGTGGTGGATGGGCCCTTATAAGGTTCTTGCTATCAACCCTAATGGCTCTATCCAAGTGCAGACCGTTGATGCCTCTGATGATCCCTTCCTGATCAATGGATATCGCTTGAAGAAGTACTTCTCTCCTTAGGGATCTTGACAATTGTGGTCACCCGATCCTTTCCCCCGCTGGCGTGGCATTGTACCTCTTTTGATGCTACTTCTGATAGCCGTTCTTCAGCCACTCCTGATGAGGTGGACGCAACCCTCTGTCCCCTCAACCCCACCTTCCAGCCCTGATCTCTTAACCTCTATTTTCCACCAGCGACAGTGATGAGGTGGGTTCTGACAAATGGTATTTCCACCATTCCCTTGTATGTATATATATATATATATATATATATATATATATACATATCGGTCATAGGAGAAAAGGACTTCGGTCCCTGTCATGCCGATCTATTCTTTGAGAAAAGGTGGAGACACCCTCGGGAATAGGAGGAAATAAAACAACCAAACAAAAAAAAAAACAAAGAAAAAAAGAAAAGAAAAAAATTGTTATGGGAGAAAAGGAAGCAATTCCTTATCATAGTAGGCCTCGCTCCAAGAAAAGGTAGCAAACACCCTTGGGCGAGAAGCTGGTTGTGGAAAAGGTGGCAACACCCAGCAATCTAGAAAGTGGATTCATCAATTGACATCCTCAAGATCCAGTTCCGAAGCTTCCTCCCTTGGTACGCTGTGTCCTGTGCCTTTCTGCAGAGCATTTTACAGAGTCCTCTAGCAAACACCATGTTCCTATCTAACCCCACGTTCGATCTGATGGCTACCTCCCTGGGTATGCCTCTTCAACAACTGACGACACGATATTCATCGATAAAAAATTGAGTGATGCGAGCTTTCATCCTAACCGGATGGGGAAGTGAGTATGGTTGCCCTCTGTAACTATCAACAGAGAGTGAGACAGAGGGTGGGGCGAGAGACCAGTCTTTTCCCTTTAAATCAAATGAGAAGTGAGAAGTGTGAATGAAGTGTTGCACGCAGGGATGGGCCTCTCAACGCACAAAGCACGATTTGTTCTTGTGCACTGTACCATAAGGCTCCCTGGCCTTCCTTCTCGCACTGTATGCTGGCACAGGGTGGGATGCACAGTTGCACCATCAAATGCGCACAAGGCATACAACCTCTGCACAAGTGACTGTGAGGATCACATCAATGGGTTTCAGGACATGGTTGCCCTCCTGTAACTATCAGCAGAGCGTGAGACAGAGGGTGGGCTGAGTGTGATTGGTGTTTCCTCAATCACTCATTGAGAGGTGAGATTTGAGGGACGTTACGACACTTGGAGTCAGGTACGTTCTCGTTTCCCTATGCACCCATGGGGTGGGTCTCTACCATCATTACAAGACACGCCACCCTATTCTGTACACTGCACTGTAAGGCTCCCTTGCCTTTCTCCTTTGCACATATGCCAGACGGGTTGGACGCACTGAAACACCATCAACTGTGCACCCTGGCGTACTCCCTCTGCACCATTCCTTTGTTGCTTCCTAAATCCGGTGTGAGATATAGGTTTTCATCCTGATTTCCTTGAGTGATATTAGTCATAGAGTGAGTGACTACTCTTTCATTCCATATGAGTGATTGTGCGTTGAGTGCAACATTCCTCATCATCGACGAATTTCCTGCGATTCCTTCAACCAGCTACCTCCCTGGGTGCTGCCGCATGGTCCCTGCCACATTGGACATGTGCTGTGAAGATGCCTTGGTACCTCCTGCCGCCGCCTGAGACACAGCACGCGACATCGACAATCGATTTCAACTATCGACAACATGGGCCAAGTTTTTCTAACCCTACACCTTCTGTTTCTCAGTGACGGTCATGTTTTAAGTATGGGGACGTTAGCGGTTGGTCTGTTGAGAGGTCCTAGGTCCCTGTTGCTCGGTTAACCTTGTCCATTAAGGTCTTAAGTGTGGGGACGCGTCCCTGCGCGTCTACATTGTATATCCCTCTGCATATGCCTCAACCTGCTACTGCCCCTATGCTATGACTTGCTTTTATCCTGCTGGGGTCCCTTCCCCACCCACCCGTTCATTTTTCACCCACCCGCGGGGCTGTTCTCTTGCAGTTTTCCTTCATTCCCTGGTTTTGCTGTCCTGCTACGTGCATACACCCTACGTTCACCGAAATCCAGATCCAACGTTATAGCCCTGTTCATACTTTGAACTGAAAATTTTTCCTTTTTAGCAACCCCTGTTCCGACATCTGGTTCTAAAGTTATTAATTTTTGAAGTATTTTGCGTAAATTGGTCAGTTTTCCATGTGAACGCACTTTTCTTGCTTCAGAACAGTGATCTGACATCATAGCCCTGACAACCACTTTCTCCCTACCATTTTTTCTTTTTACTTCCTGTCCTTCCGATGTCCGGTTCATCCGTTATTAATTTTTGCGAGTTAGCAACACATTTTCGTGCGTATTTTTTACCCTTTTCCATGTGAACATGTACTATTTTCATCGAAATTCCATTTTGATGTGACGGACGTGTCCCGTTCACCTTCTCTTCCATCTTTCCTTCTTTTTCCACCTATTCCAACCTCTGGATTTTTAGTTATTAATTTTTCCGTGTGTTTTCAAGTGTATTTTTGGTGTTTTTCACATGTGAACCTCTCCTTCTTCCATCGTAACTGTGTTCTAACATGACAACCCTGTGCCACCCCTTCCTACGGACATTTTTCCTTTTTACTGCATGTCATTCCGGCAAGCGGTTCGTCCAATATTAATTTCCGATTCCATTTTCGGGTCTGTTTTTTGGGTTTTTCCCATGTGAACGCGTATTCTCTAAGTTGGAACCATGTTTTGACATGATAAGATTGTCGGGCACATGCTTCTGCACATTTTTCCTTCTCCAGCCCCTCGTTCGGAGGCACGGATCTTCCGATATTAACTTTCGTTTGTGTTTGTGAACCCGTTTTTTGTGTTTTTTGCACGTGAATGCTCTTTACCCCCCTCGGAACCCCCATTGCACGTTTCCTCTGTCTTCCCCCTGCCGTCCTACACATTTTTTGTTTTTATGACATTTTGTTTTAATTCCCGGATTGTGAGATATTAATTTTTCCTTGTTTATACGTGTTTCGCGCGTCTCGTCCCGCGCGTGAACATGCACGAATTTGATTTTACGCATCTCCACACGCCCCGGTCACGTCCGCGTGCCCCATACCAATGGCCCGACGCCAGTCTGATCCCATCACAGTAAATTTTTTTTACCCCGCCTTTAATTTCTTTATTTAATTTATTATTAAAAAAACAATTTATTATCTTTCTCTCTCCCCGGCACCCTCCCCTCTCCCCCCACCCCCCCTTTTCTCTCTCCCCGACCCCCAACCACCTCCCTCCCCATCTCTCCCCCCGCCTATGTCCCCTTCTTCCTCCCATCCCTTCCTCCCATTCCCTTCCCCTTCTCCTCCTCATCTCCTCCCTTCTCTTCCTCATCTCTCGCCTTCTCCTCCCTCCCTCCTCTCCCGCCGCCTCCTCGTGGACACCCCCCCGCCCCGGACGCTGCTCCGCCGAAGCCGTCCCCTCTAGCATTGCTCGCCCGCCCCGCCTAGCTGGTGTCGCCACCCGCTCCTGTGGAAGCTGCCCCCGCCCCTGGCTGTTGACGGACGCCCGCCATCCCTGGTCTCCCCGCCCTGCAACCGCTCGCCACCCCTTGCCACGCCATGCCTCCCCTGTCTGCCGCCCACCATCTGCTCCACGGGCGCCTCCCTCCCCCTCCTCCTTCATTCTAACCCCCCACTACCAAAGCCCCCCCCGGTCACACATTCCCACCCCCCACAAGCCCCAATTCCACCCAATTCACCTCCCACCCACCTCCCAACCGCCCCATAAACCCCCCTCGTAAGCCCATTTCCCACCTACCCACCGCAAAAGACCTCCAACCAACCAACGCCGACACGCATGTAGAAACCCGTCAAAACCCGCAGAAACCCTTCTCAACCCCCTGTCACGCACGAGGTGTGTGCGCGCGGAGTCGTATGTGCGGGAGTCCGTTAGCGGCCATTCACACGCGGGGACGCGTGGTTGCTTGTCCGTGTGGTGGTGGTGTGCACCAGCCAGCTGTTCACATGCAGCTGACACACAATCCATTCCCGGGCACATATTTTCAAATTTTTAATTTCCAAACCCGAAAAACCTTAAAAATACATTTAAAATTCAAAACTTCATTGAAAATCAATTAAAATCCAAAAAATTTACAGGAAGTTCTTAAAACATTCCCAATATTTCTACAATCAATTGAAATATTTTTCCAAATTGAAAATCTCATAAAAAATTTCAGAAAATTTTAAAAGTAAAAATTCTTTCGAAAATACATACAAAGTGAGCAAACATTCATTAAAATTGGTAAAATACCAATTTAACTGTAGAAAAATTCTTGAAAATTTCATAAACTTCTTTGCTTATTTTTGGAATATTTTCTAAGTTAAAAATGTTGTGCCAATTTATTTCATTATTATTTTATGGTAAAAATGCTTCCTTAAATGCCTAAATTCATGAAAAATCCTCTTTAATTTCGAACACAAGCTGAAAAATCTGGAAAAATCCAGATACCTTGGTTTTCTTTTTGGATTGTTGACCTACATTTTGGGGATTGAGAAGTGTGCATTCATTGCATACACATACACCCACTTCCAGGTATTTTTTATTTTTTCCACTACCCCAAAATTCACGCTTAATTTTTAACATGAATCCTAAACACCACCATGGCATGCGCGCTCGCGCCAAATACACATTTTTCTAATTAAAATCAACCCGCCGTTCACTTAGCACGTGCTACGTACGCTTTAGAGGCACCTTAATATTTTTAATAAAAATGAACCAGCCGTCACAAAAGAACGTGCTGGCAAAAAAGCGCTCCACATCACCTTAATTTTTAATAAATGAATTTTCATTTAGAGACCTCAGTTTGGGTATCGAAGTCCGAGATTCGGATTAATGCACCGCTTTAACTTAATAATTTGTAATTAAAATTTTAAGAAGGAACCGCCGTTTTCTTATTAAGGTTTATCACTTAATTAAAAATTCACCCATTTCTTAATAATTCATAAAATGAACCCTTCATTAAATTAATTCCCCCTCACTGCACTTATTTTCTCCCTTTTTAATGAACTCGCTTCGTGGGATGGGCGCGTACAAATCTATTAGTTGACACTGATGGGTGGTCAAGTTATGGTCCAGTCTTGATGTCCGTTTTTTTTTTTTGTAGTCTAATTTGTCCATATGTTAGGATTACGAGTATGGTGTGTAGTTTTTTCTTTATTGCCTGATACGGGGATTTGGGTGCTTGCATGTTGCATCGCATGAAGCTTCTAGTCGCATATGGTTGGTCGAGTCACGTTTTATCACCTTGGTTTTGATATCTTATCCTTGGTTTTCGTATGTTGTTTTGCAGGCATTCTCTTTGTTTGTCTGTGTTTGTGGTGTGTGTGTAACCATCTGAATGGCGCCCTCTCATACTCCTCCTCCGATCCAGTATGTTCCTTTGGCTTTACATGATTATTCTTTGTTACTGGATCCGGATGTTGTCGCTAAAGCGAGCTTGTCCAAGTTCGTGAGCCTTTCTTTCCCACTGGTTCCAGATGATCCTACTATTTGTGCGAGTTTTTAACCTCTTATAGTAAGAGGTCTGGTCCAGTTCGTAGCACTGCTGTTCTTCTGACACCGAAGAGTCTAGGCAAGGCTCTTGGTCTGTCGTATCGTGGGGAGTCTGTCCTTGCTGCTAGACAGTTGTTCGCCAATGACGATATTTTGAAGCTGTTGTAAAAGTAGACTCAAGATGTTCTTGATCCGAAGAAGGTCATTACCACGTTAGGAGTCGGTGTCTCCATGATTTCCAATCCCCTATGGAAACAGCTATGCCAATTCCTTCAGGACAGGTTCATGCTTGCAAAATCCCCATCTCATTATCTTTCCAAGGAGTTGTTTACAGCTTCATGAATGATTTTGAAAGGCATAACTATTGATTGGAGTACCTACCTCCTCTCCAAGATGGATCACCACTTTATTCAAGCTACTCGAGGAAATGTGACTAATGCTACATTTGGGTCCTTCCTCTATGTCTTCTTGCTACATGCTGCCCTTGCAAAGGAAGTTGCTTTCCAATTGATCCTCAAGAAGTTCCTCCTCTGCCTCATAATGAAGATGATGATGTGATAATTGAGGATGATGATTCTCCTCCCCTTGTCATTCAAAGAAAACGCCTCAAGAGGGTGGCTGAGTCAGTGCCTATTCCTCCTCCAGTTCCAGTGACAGTTCATGCCCAGTCTTGCAGCACCTTGCATGCATTCCTTCAAATGCTAAATCTTTTCAGAGTCCATAGATACGGGATGCTAGAACTTACTATTCCTTCTGTTCACCGCCTAGTAACAGGAGATGCTATTCCGTTCTTGTGCAAGGATATCTAGAGTTCTATTGAACTTTCGATGACTGCCTGTATCCAACAATTATATTCTTCATTTTATGATGAATTTCAGCAGTCTAAGGAGGAACTGAATAAGACCAATATTGAGTTAGCCTCTGCTCAAGACAAATTATCTGACCTTTGTACGCAAATGGAGTAGCAGAGTAAACTCATGGATACTCAGAAAGCTGAAATCTCTAAGTTGAAAGCTGAGTTGGCAGAAGCTAGGTCTCAAGTGATTGCTGTAACAGAGGAGAGGGATAAGTTACAGAAGGAGAGTCAAGAGATGAAGGAGGTGATAGCTACCCAAGCAGAGAAGTTTAAATCCACCACAGCTATCTTAGACCAGCGCAATGCTCAAATCCAGTAACTCAAAGATCAATTGGCTCAGTCTCGGTCTAATACACAAAGTCCTGTGCAACTAGTTTCTCTTTTATCCCCTGCAGACTTGGCAGCTCTTCAGAGACAGACTACATTATGTTCCTTATTTCAGGCCAAGGTGGAAAGATTGCAATCTCACATGGATTTGTTATGGTCTTCTTTTGAGCAGTATCAAGAATATGTTCCACCAGATCATTCCTTTTTTGTCCATTATCAACAAACAGAAGTTGGCCTTCTATATAAAACTTTCCACGATGGATTTACCTATTCCAGAGGATGGATGGAGTGGGGCCTAGTCATCTGATTTGCTGATAGAAGTAGTGAGGATGGTTTTTGAAGACTCTGTCACTTCAAATACGATGCTTCTGTCCTATATGTATTTGAGGGGTGATTTACTGATTCCAGATGATGAAGATCTGGCTTGGTATGTCGGAGATGTGGTATTGCAAGCTTCTTTGTATGTCCGAAATTTGGAGTTGAGGATTGATGAGATGTTCCAGGGATATTCTTCAAAGGTGGTTGAGTGTCCTAAGTTTTCATGGCACACTATGGTTGATGCTGTCATTTTGAATCATCGTCAGGTCAAAGCTTCAGCTCATGCCCAGAACATTGACCAACTGAGGGTGTATCTTTTAGCCTATCTCTCCAACCAACCGCCATTTGATACTTCTTTCTTTGAAGCCTATCATCGTAGATCAGCTTTAGGTCCATCCTTACCATGCCTAACTCATTATCAACAAATGGCTCATAGGTATGATGTTTATATTTTCCTTTTTCAATCTAAGCCAAAGGTCATTTTACCCCTTCTTTTCCAACCTCAAGGATCTCCTCAAATTCCTATATTTACCCATTGTTCTTTTATTGAAGATCAAGTTTTTCTACCTCCTAATCCTCATCCTTCCCCATCCCGGTGACATTCTATTAACTTTTCCTGCTTATCTTTTAACGCCTTTCTTAACCGAATCTTCTCAATTTTCAGCAAATCCATCTTTAATCCATTCTTCATTTTATGATTTCGCCTATCCATCGCTACATCCTCTTTCATTAGTCCCTCTTCCGTTTCCTAACACTTCTATTCCTAATCCTCCTCAGTTGGTTAGTGGGTATCAAGGTTTTGATCAGAAGATTCTTCGAAGAAGAGGCTGGAGTTCAAATGATTTCCTTACTGGACCTCAAATCAATTGGCCATTGATCCCAGGAGAATGGATAGGCTTATCAGAATTATCTACATTTTGCTCGGCAATATTCTCAGTCTGCAGATCCTTTTGTGTGCTTAACTACTCATTTTACTTGGTACCTGGCGTATATGCATAGGCATTCTCATAATGATTCAAAATCCATTCCAAAGTTGTGCATGAATGTCAATGTGAGCATTGATTCCCAGCAACTGGATGTCTTGTACTTTCATGCCCTCTGTTTGCCTAGCAGATACCTTGTCTTATTAGAAAGGATGTGCTGCCTTCAATTCTTTCAGAATCCTCTTAAGACATTTGTAGATGAATCCTTGTCCATGGATCGTTTTCGAAATCACCAAGCCTTCAAAAGGGATCATCTTCATTGATACCTTTGCAATGTATTGTGGATGATTTTTAATGATAAATCTCTCTTTTTGGAGGAGTCATTCAGATGGTTGTGTTGTGTGTAGTGTTTGTGTTGTGGGTTAATTTATGTGGTAAGATCGTGGTGGTTGCCTATTCGATTTGCTTTTGTGTGAGCTACATTTTTGGATAATTGTGGTGATGGTGTTGCTGGTTGGATAGTTGAAGATGCTGATGCAGAAGAAGAAACCTCTTATATCCTTTACAAGTTTGTTGTGATTTCCAGTTTGATAAGAAGTGTTAATGTATAAAGGGTTTTCCTTTCGTTGTATTCTTTATATCAGATATAGGTTATAAGTTGGGGTCGTGGTTGGATGGAATGTTTTTGAAGATTTATTGAAGATCAAAGTTGAGCTCTTGAATGAACTTGTATTCCCTTTTTCCTGGGTCGCGAGGACGCTTCCTTATTAAGTGTGGGGATATGTTGAGTGTTGAAATAACCTATTTTTTGGTTGTTTTTTGTTGTTTTTGAGAGCTGAACGGTTGATTTTATGAGATGATTGATTGGTTTGGAAGTGGTTTGAGAGTGTTTTGGATAGGTTGGAATGGTTTTATTAAGCTCATGATGTTTATTAATAGAGACGTGAAGTTCTATTGATGATCTGACATGTTCTGTTTGGTCCTAATAACTTTCTGTTGAGCTTCTGTTTTGTTCTGTTTTCTCTCTATATGGAAGGATGGAGTATCGATTGATAGGGTTTGAGATTGTTTGGAAGATTATTGAGTGATTTTTGATGGTTTGGAATGGTTTTGGTATGAGTTATGTGGTTCTGATGCTTTCTGTTGACCTTCTGTAACTCTCTGTTGAGCTTCTGTGAGCCTCTATAGACCTTCTGGATGCCTCTACATGTGTTTTGTTGGATGAGAGTGTAGCTTGGGAAAGTTTTCTAGCCTTTGAAAGAGGTGAATACAAGTGCAAAAGAGCTAAAAGAAGTCAAAGAAGTAGCTGCTGAAGACTCAAGTAAAGACTGAGTGAAGTGACAATGGTGAGCTATGAAGAGTCACTGTAGTGGCTCTGGTGCCTCTTCATATCAAACATACCTCTTGGGAGGTGCATCCACGACCTAATAAGGATTATTGAGGGTTATTATTGAGTGATTGTAGTGAGAATATGATGTACTATTGATGGAGAGAGAGAGTGTGTGTCAGACATAGTCAAATCTATCAAAACAGTGTAACTGTATATGAGAGATTGAGAGAGAGAACTATGAAGACATTGAAGATTAATAATATGTGATTGATTTCCATTCAAAGATGGTTTATTCCTTTGTGTTCTTTGTTCTATTAAATAATTCTATGAAGATGTTGGAGAATATGGTTGATTCTATCAAATCCGTGGGAGATATCTACTATGATGCTGCATGAAGATTTGTTGTTTTCTTTGTTTTGATGATCAGAAGAATGAAATAAAATCTTGTTGATGTTACAAGATAGATTTTCTTGCAAGAGAATTCCCTTTTTCTTGGTGTTCCTCTTGGGGCTCCAGAATGCGGACAATAGGAAGTCCACCACTAGATATGTTTTCACTTTCACAGGTGGTGCAGTGTCTTGGATCTCTTGATTGCAAAAATGCATCGCTTTGTCTACCACTGAGACTGAGTATGTTGCTACCACAGAGGCATGCAAGGAAGATATATGGCTTGCTCATCTAGTGGGAGAGTTGGGCATTACAGGAGATATTCCAACTTTGCATTGTGACTGTCAGAGTGCTATTCAGCTAGCGCGGAATCCTGTTTTTCATGCAAAGACAAAGCACATTGATGTGAAGTATCATTTTATTCGGGAGGTACTTAAGGACAAGCACATAGAGCTTGTGAAGGTTCCTACAGATGAAAACCCTACAGATCTTCTTACGAAGAGTCTACCTTCTGACAGGTTGCATATTGCAGAGATATGATGGGTATGGGATGAGGCCAATTTTTAGTCTTGATGTGGCCATGTATATCATCCTGTACATATCTCTCTTAAGGACATATTGTCTTTAAGTTGGAAGTTGTTGGGGTAAAGTCAATACTCAATAACATAATGTAACATATCTCTTTACTTTAATACATATGAGTGGTCAAGGGGGAGCCACTCACACACTGATGTGTGCTTATCCCCGTCAAGCAGGCCTCTCTCTATCTCTCTCTCATCTCTGTTGTACACACTCACGCATGCCTTCCGCCATAGCTAAAGCTCGTGGAGAAGCTTCCTACTCCCTCAACCCACTCACTATACGCTGATGGCTCTGCAACAATAGCAGTAACCCATATTATAGACAATTCAGTAAGTTAGGTAGTGGATATTAATCGAATCAGGCAACACACACACACACACACACACACACACACACACACACACACACACACACACACACACACACACACACACACACACACACACACACACACACACACACACACACACACACACACACACACACACACACACACACACACACACACACACACACACACACACACACACACACACACACACACACACACACACACACACACACACACATATATATGAATATATATATATATACATATACCAAAGTGGGAATAAATCTGTGTAAAAATTGCTTGTGTCTATTAAGCAGCTGAAAATCATGATGATGCTTCTTACGAAATTCTTGGCCTGGAGACTTCTTCTGCAGGTTGTTCCGCCCTAATTCTCGTCCTGCAATTGTTTAGGTGGTTGATTAGCAGGCAATTATAGCTAGATTAACGAATTATTTAGGTAATGCAGATCGACTCACCTGCTACTTGAGCTTCATGACCTGCAGTAGTACGTGATGCTACAGCACAAACTGCAACGATGAGTAGTACTAGTAGTAGTTTCGCCATCTTATTATTCTGCCAAGGCGCAGTTGTGCTATATATCAGTACAAGTACATGTCGATAAGGAGACGCCCTTCATATACATGAGCTTGTTTGAAATCGGTACGTACGTATGCTTACGTGTCACAGCTCAATGCCAAACGCACTAATACATATGCGGGACTCTACATAGTGTACAATCGTGAGTTCTAAACTAAATCTGGGTTGACCTGCACTTTACGTTATTTATTACTTAATGCTCATAGCATTTCTAAAATCTCATAAAACTAATTCACAAATATTTATTAGTTAATGCTTATAGCTAGAATCTCACAAAACTAATTCACAAATATATTTCCCTTTTCTTCTTCTTTGCTAAGCCCTAGCTTCCTTTGGCACATAACTCCACCACCAGGCCCACTAGCACATGCCACCTCATGTGGAGACTCATGAGAAGTTGGAATGGCATGTGAGCAAGCAATATAATCATACCAAGTGCATGTAATACTTGACATTACATATTGCTGCAACCATAGAAACATAAGCACTAGTGCTCGGTTCTATCTTTTACCTAATAACGCTTCTTCTTCATGTTTTGATCTTTCTTGCGATTAGCATCCACCCCACTAGCTTTGGGAGATCCCATGCTACTAATAGATTGACCAAGGATACCCACGTGACTAATGGTATCTCTGCTAGAAGGAAAGAATATGGAATACAGCAAAAAGGATGATCTATATTACTATGCATAATGAATACAATAAAAATATAATGAATGTCTTTGGCAAAAAGAAATGTCCAAACTTTGGAGCCTAGTATTGCTCAAGGCTACCCATCCACGTGCTCTATCTATAGTAAGAGAGAATCCCTACCTCCCAGAATGTGAGCCCGAATAAAATGTACCCTATTATCAAGTTCGATGATCACCTCATCATCCTAAGTAAGGCTCGAGCTCCAAAGTGTTCCAAATACCCACCATCAATAATTGGAACCATAGTATACATAGTGGGTTTAGGCCTTTAGCCTCTTCTAGGCACCCATCACCTAGGACCAACCCCTCTAGAGCAACAATTAGAGTAACCCTCTGCATAGGTTTGCTTGTTTGGAGTAGCAATCTCATTATCACCACATATGGAATCTGCACATCACAAAAAGTGAGCAACAAAGGAACAACAGTCATAAAACATCATACAACATGGCAATGAACTCAATCATCTATATACAGCATGAAAACAACAATCAAGCACCATGAAGGTCTCATACACTAAGCAATGCATGCCTTGGGGTCCTAGAATCTATCTTCCAGGCCAAGATACTCTTAACTAACCGGTCTCTCTAAATCTAACAAGTCTACCCTCAACCCTAAAGTCAATATCAAAAAGAAGAAAAATGATAGATTCTCATCCTTGGGATAGTATTGCAAGGACCATCAATCTTTGCATATATGGGTCTGCTCACATTGGTTAAGGGCCCTTTTATCGCTACTCTTGAATAGTACCCTCCAAGCCTATGGAAACACATCCATTCTAGCACAAAAATATATACATATACTCTATATGTTTCCCCCACATATATACATATGTATATGCCATCATACCCACATGCATTGGTATATACTAATATATACATATACTATACATATATACATACACTACTAGAGGATATTTATCTATCGATGCTAGATTTTGACGGTAAGCCCTGATATCAAAATAGGCATCGTAAAATAGCATGAAAATTACCGTGGAAATAAGAGTGGAAATAGGCATGGAAATTATCATTGAAATATGTGTGGAAATTACCGTCCAAAAAAACATAAAAAGGCATCAAAATTTCATTGTTCCACTTGCTCAAAAAGTTCAATATAATTCCATTCAAGCTCTTTAGCAACTCACAGAGTCAAAACTAGGAATTCTATAGGCAATATGGCATTCAGACTGAAAACCAAGTCATATGGTGTTGATCCAGTGATTGTTTTGTATGCGGGTTTATACACCCATAGAACATAGTGAAGCTTTTGATCTCAATCTATTCTTGACCCTTCCATAATTTTGGTAAGAGCCATACAGAGCATCTTATTAGTATGCTTCAGCTTCGCCATTAGCTTGAGGAGCGGACCTAACGATCATGAATTCTTTAAGAAGAAATTCAATGACTTCATTCACAAAATGTACCCCTTCATTGCTTATGATCTCGATTGACAAGCCATATCTGATAGAGATATGCTCATATAGGAATTTAGCAGAAGTTCGAGCATCATTTTTTTCTTGTGCTTTGGTTTCAACCCACTTCATGAGATAATCAATCGCCACAATTATGTATTGTGCATGTGTGTGGTGAGCAGGTGGCCCCACATCTCTTGACATATTCATTTGAATCTCTAAACAAAGTAGCCCTCACAACAATTACTTTTACCATGGTGTCATTGGAAAAGTGTCCTATATTTCCCGAATGTGCATGGCCAAGAACTTTGAAGTAATCTGCCTCATTTACACATAACCTTAAATTTCCATTGTTTCCCCTTTTGTAGAGTTGTTATCCTACGAGTACATAGTTTGAGGCTTCAACCTCTATGGCTTTTTTCTATGTCTAGGGAATTTTATGTCTTCTTTTAAATATTGCACAATGAAATCCCTCCATTTAGGTGTGGGTGAGATCGAGAATAAAGTGGCATATACAATAGGAATAAATCGTAGACAATTCTTGGACTTTTTAAGATATTATTTAGTGTGTGAGCATAGTGTTGGCCATCAAAGGACTTTCATTATCACTCTTTTAGCCATGCATTGACTGTCAATGTGTTGGTTACTCGTGCTTGTATGTGCATTGGCTAAAACTATTTTATACTCATCTAGACTAATGCATATTCTTAGGATGCCATTATGTGGCCAATTGTAGATTTATCTTGAGATAAGTGTGTAAGACTTACAATGTTCTATCATCTTGAACTTATCCCTAGTAGGTGGTGATGAATGAATTGGTTCTAGGGTAAGAATTTGAATGATAGGCTCAACCCATCTTGGAGTAGTCTCCACCATGAATAAATCTGAATCTAGTAAATCATCATCCACTCTAATGATTCCCTTGAAGTGATCCTAGAAAGGTGATATGCACGCTGATGCATCTTCCCTTATTTTATCGCTCCTGTAAAGTCAAATTCTAATAACATCACAAACCATCTCACTATTTTGCCCATGGCACATGGCTTGTTGATGAGATAGAGTAAGGCTTGATGGACGTCAACGAGGAAGAAAAATTTATTTGCAAGCAAATAATGTAAAAAATTCTCGATAGCATAAATCCTTATTAATCCTTCTATTTATATTATGGTGTAGTGTTTTTTAGCACTATTAAGTTCTCTAGTAGCATAGGACACATGAAAATCCATACTATTCTCACTCCGTTTATGAGCTTAATATACACCCTATAGGGAAAGTTCAAGCATCAATATATACGTGCAGAATTGTGTCCCAATCAGGAGCTTTAAGGATTGGTGCTAATATCAAAGCCTACTTGAGCTTCTCAAAAGCTTGTTGTTTTACGCTCCTTTTCTAACTAGGAGGACAATGGAAAATGCTCATTTTGATATAGCAATCTCTATGACACCAATACCAAAGTATCAATACCAAGAGGGACCATAGCGACGAGTGACAGTCGGAGGCCATGTTAGGTTATCAATCTAGGTGTATCTACCAGGCTATGCAAATCTAAACCACCAGTAATACTCACAAGGTGCTAAGGACGATGCACTAACTAGGGACACTCAAGTCAACACCTAATGCATGGACATGGTTCCTAACACTACTTGGACACTCACTAAACTGTTAGACTCACCTAATGCAAAGTAATCACAGTTTTAACATGCAATCAAAGCTATGAGCTCTTGCTCAGATTTGCTAAGATCGGAAGCTATGAACTATGATATCTACACATGGGTAGGTGCTGCATGGTCTAAGGAAGCTAACCCTATGATCCCATCCAAATCCGGCAGTGTTTCAGTACCCAAAACTACCCGTGACATAATTGCTTATCACACGTTTTTGTGTCAAATTAGTGATGACTAATGATAGATCCCTAATCTATATACTAATAGGATCCTACAAGTGAAATATGGTGGGAAAGAGTTTCCTATAAGCGGCTATGGCCTCTCATAGTTCTCGCATACGCACGACACATACGATGCATGCAGTCAACTGAAATCATGCATAGAGCACATCAACACGTAGACAACACATAGGAGTACAGACATGCAAAAGCATTACAAGAAATTCTTGAAAACCCATTTGTGCATAGCAACAAGCGATGGAAATATCTACGCATTCTCTTTGAAGAGCTTTCTTTATTCTTGTATAAAAAAAGTGTCTTTTACATGTCCACTAGATGGCTAATATGCCCAAACCAGTGACCAAACTCTATTGTCTGAAACCATCTCTCCTAAGCTCTTTATATACAATTTGGAAACCGACTCGGTCCCGATATATTTACAATAGATGATTCTTTACAAAATGTAGTCGGCAATGCTGATCCCGCAAAAATAGTAGTCCATCCAAAATTTGGCGAAACACTCCCCCCACCTAAACTTTGTCCGTCCTCGGACACGATACATCCAAGGTCTTCAAAAAGATGTTGGCGATGAGTAGTTAGCCGTGTCTTCATTGGCTTTAGCTGAAGGGTCCCCTTGACAGTGCATATCCTGTGGCTCTTCAGATTTGTTCTTGGCGTTGTTATTCTTCTTGCCCGCGTAGGACAGCCTGGTGAATTGGGTTGCCCGTTTTTGCATCTTTTTAGGCCACATATCTCAGCGTGGGTTCTTTACATAGGGCTCAAAAACTTGTAGTCCTGACTTAATGAATCCCGTCACGAACATCTCTTCTTCAAAAGTTTGCATATAGTAACTTGGAAAAAATTGGCACCTTGCATAGAAGCCCATGATTTGGTTCCTAGAGGGTCCCTTGTTTAGATCAAAAGTGAGGGATTATTTACCCTCTAGCATATGTTCCCACGGTCTATTATTAGGTAACTCTTTAATAAATGTCTCAGTACATAGAATAAGCAAGTGGGCTATTTTTACTAGCATTCTACATGTTAGATCTAGTACGCCCTTGTACATATTTATTGCGTGCTGTAAGGTAGATAAAAAATACTTACAAGAATAGAATCTATTTGCCTTGGGTAGAAGAGGGAAGTTCAAAAAATCTTGATGTTGCTTTATAATAAGCTCATACTGTGACCATGTGTACCATCTCTTCACGGGGCAGAAGGTTGGATCTATTCAGTAGGCCCTCTAAGCATTGGCATATTCCAACATGGCCACATTGTGCTTGATAATCCAAGACATCCGCCATAGCAGTTGGTTGGCTAGAGGCATGTCTCCATTGATCTCTTCATCTTTAATGGCTTGTATCCTCGAAGCTCTTCCAACCTGCACTTTGGCATGAGCTTTTTCATGTGCATCTCTTTCTCCAACTTTAGCAAGATGAGAGGCAAGGTAGTCTAGTTATGAGTGCTATAGAGATCATCCACATTTTTGAATTTGAGCTTCGCTATCTCTACAATCTTCAGCTCCGAGTGCAGATCTTTGATCTTTTGCATATCTACCTTCTGTATCAATCTGTCTTTTCAGTCTTTTGATGAGCTCCTTTGTATAGCTCCCTTGAGGCTCTGAGGTGGTTGTTCTTCTACCGATCCCAAGTTTGGAATGGACTCTTCATGATGCGTGGGCAGGGACGACATCCTCTCTTCCTCAGGTGAAGCCACATAGTCACACGTAACATATTCAGCGCCAGTGGAATGGCCGCCTGGATTGTTACTTTTGTTGGTTGTAGGGCTGCTTGTTCTCTCTATTCTTTAAGCATCTTCTGTTCCTTTTGAGAGCTAGCCACTATTTGTGCACCTTTGTCAGCTAACTACTTCCTGAGCTCTAGCATCTGTCTTTGAAGGTCCTCTTTTTCCCTCTGCATCTGCTTAATTTTGTTATCCTGAGTAGAAGCTACTGGAGGCATGATCGATAGACTCATTAGCTCTTGAAGTTGACTTTGTGTCATTTGGATGTTGCGAAGAGCTATTTGATGAGTCGCCTTCAAGTTTGTCAGCTCAATGCTCTCCGGTCTCCATTCTTCCTTCATCGTTTCGCATGCCCTTTTCCACCCAGCTGGCAACTTCTTCTATTTTTGCAAGGTGAGTGACTTGAAGCTCCTTCAACAACCTCTATTGCTCTTCATTTGCAGCTTTTACTTTTTCTACTTCTGTCCTCACTAGCACCGCATCGATCTCAGCAGTTGATTTTAACTTAGACTGTTGAGCATACGCTTCCTGCATGTTCTGTACTTGTTGATGAAGACCTTGGATCCAAGCCTGCATATTAAAATTGAAATCTTTGCCTGACAAGGCTTGGGCCATCATCAGTTGTTCTTTGGCCCCCACTGTAGGTCCTTTTTGCCTTGCTTCAACCACTGTCACCCTTGGAAGCATCATTAATCTTTCTAGGACAAGCTCTAGTACCGCTTCTATGGTGGTGGCCAACATCAACTGTCACTTCTTGTATCACCATTGTTGGATCTGTCGAGGCCTTACTCACTATCCTTGGCATGTGTACATCTTGAATCACCACTATTTCTTCACTGATAGATTGAGGGCTCTGAGGAGGAGTAGGATGCGGGTCTCTTTGCGAGGTAACCTCCTCGTTGACCTCGAAATCTGGTAGCTCAGCTGAAAGGGTCATGTGCTCTGGACGGATTTGATTGAGAGAGTCCATTGGCACTTCCAGGGGAGGAGTCACTGTGGGCTCCTGCCTCCTATCATTCCGATTCATCGTCCTCATTTCTTCCTCCCTATTTACCTGTTGTTGAGCTACTTGCCTCCCTAGCCCTTGTAGTTGGGTGAATTTATGATAACCATCCCGAGTCTGTTCCACTTCTTGTACTCTTCTCCTTTCTTTGGCTGAGAGGAGCTGATCACTCTCGCAATGCGTTCGACTTCCTCCTCTGTGTTGATTGTCTCTGTGGGCATGGCGGGCTTCTACGGGGTGTAGGTTCACATTGCCTACCCTTACGCTTCTACGGGGTGTAGGTTCCTCCTGGGGATGGTCCTGTTGCTCCTCTTCCTGAGCCTTTGATGTAGCTACTGGGGCTTCTCTTTGTATAGCTTGGCTGCAGTCTTGAATTTCAACATGGACCATCTCATCGGCAGTAATAACTGGCCTCAATTCATCCCTCATGCCTAAAGCCTCATAAGCAATTTTGGTAAGCACGGCTCCATTTCCAATATAATTTATCTTTTGATAGCTCTTCATGGAAGCTGCCTTCTTCAAGTCCTTGAGGATCTTGGTCCCCCAATTGCCTTTAGTGGCCCTACCATGCTTGAGTACATTTGTAAACACATATGCTAGATGAGCATCGAGATGAGTGTACTTTTATGGCTTATAAAAATGGAAGTGTTGTTGATGGATTTGTAGCGCAAGCTTAATCCTGTCATCCCTTAGCTCATCAGCATATACACTTCCACGCAGCTTGCTTGTTTTGAAGGTTGTCTACCTTTCTCTCTGATTCAGCTTCATGGAGCTGGTCTCATAATTTCCCTCTTGTAGCTTCAAAGCTCTGACTATTGTCTCAACGCGGTGAGGTTCACCATGACTTGCTCTCCATCTTTGCTGGTCAATGTGCAGTTGCCATCCTCTTTCAAGGTGCTGATCAACTCGTCCTCTTTTGGCATCCACTTCACAAGGCTTCATTTGAAAATATTCTTCAAAGCCTATCTGTTCATATAATCTTATGCACTTAGGGGAGATCTATAAGGGATGCATACTTTTAGTCGGCGGGCACATGACATGTCTTTCTACATTGTCCTCTCCCAAGAATCTTGCTTTCATCGCACATAAGTGTTGCTTGCTGCCAACACTTCTTAATCTACATAGCATTTCTATATAATCTCTTTGTGGTACAGGGTGAATGGCTTTGATGTGTTCTTTTTGGTGACCACTTCTTGCTTCCTCTTACAGTAGACTGTGGATCTGGAGGTAGGCTTGCTTGGAGTATCCATTCTGGAAACACAGCAATTTGCAATGTTTATTAGTATTCTTTTAAAAATCACATTGATGCAATGAAGAGTGCACTGAATTAGTGAATTAGTCAGTTAATGTCTAATGCAAAATTCCCAATCCAGCACTTCTCTTGATTGCTAAACATTATTTTGTCGAAAAATGCTTAAGGATACAAAAATCTCTAAATTGCTCATAACTTGATCTGTTGGAGTCCATTCTTGATAATTTTGACATGTATGGGACCCTAGAGGCCTAAGACTTACTGTATGGTATCAGAAAAGGCAAATGATGAGTGGTGACACATATGCGTATGTGTCAAAAGTACTCCTTTTGACAAATGAATGACACAAAGTTGTTGCCCTTGATGTCCTAGTGCTAACCATGCTTGCCCCCTGTTGAAATGATCAGTTTTGCCATGCCCCAAAGTTGAAATCTGGTGCTGACGGAGACATGGAGAAAATATGGCCTTTCCCTATGATTAGATGATCAATGCAAGATGTAAATGCATATTTGTGACCTTCTAGGTGTGTACTTCACTGCTATCACCTCAAAATTTTGCCCAATTCTACCCTCTTGACACATACGCATATGTGTCAAAAGTGTTGATTTTGAAGATTTGACTTCATGGGTGTGTTGCCTATGCCATGTGGATGCCTTCTATGCTAGCCCAATAAAAAATGAACACTTGGAAGACCCCCATGCACTGATTCTGGTGTTTGTAGTGTCTTTGAGCATATTCTGGCCTAATTTGACTTTTGAGGTGTCAGAACAAGGGGCTTTTTGGAAATTTCACTTCCCAAGGGTGCACCTATACTAGGGCAACCCTCCCATGTACTTGTGTGTCAAATGTGACCACTGATATGTGAATAGAACCATATCTAGTGTTTCAGAGTCGCTGACTGAATTTGGCCCTGATCTTCCCATCCATGAAGGTTTTGAGAAAGGGGAATACATATTCTGGATGTCCATGCCATTGGGAAGGAGGCTATGTCATCAGTTTCTCCATTCGAGTTGCTTTGACATATACACGTATGTGTCAAAAGTGGTCAGATGGTGCTTTGTCCTGCTTGAAGCCCACGCCCATTTCAAATTGGTTCATTTTTAAGCCCTTAAGGTTAGCTATGGTGTTTTTTGCAGTTTTCCTGTTTTTGGTCCTATTTTGTTAGTTTTGGGTGTCTAGGTCTGTGGTTAGTGTGTGTAGCATGTTCCCAAACGATATACAAACATGTGTACACAGTTTGTTTACATACATAATGTGTGTAGAGCCGCTAAACTCTCCTGATGTGTCTCTCTAGCTCCGTGCACTCTCTGTGTGCTCTCTGCTCACAGCAGCTTTGAAGTGTAGTGGGACTGAATGTGCTCTATATAGTATATATAAGCTCTGTACGATTGGCCTCAACGATTAGTAGAGTAGGTAAAGAGAACAGAAGCTCTGAAAAATCAGGCAGCTCTCTTTGTAAGCTCTCTCCTCAAAGACTAAGTACTTGACAATGAATAGTAGTTTTGCTAATATATGCTCGAGCTATTAGAAGACTTACCTCATGTCCCCAATTTTACCTCACCGATAGGTTAGTTGACATTCAATGCCCCTATTTTGGCTATATGCGTTCCCTCTGAATCCTGATCTACAGCTCTAGATCTGAAGGTCAAGCGATGTGCTTAAACTGCTTTCTGTAGCTTTGTCATGGAACTGTGTTCTATCAATTTGGTCGCGATCTGTGTGCGATCTCGCGTTGACTTGCTGTTTTTATTTTTGAGTTTTCTTTTAATTTTTATGGATTTTTAAAGATAAATAGTCAAACAAATAGCATAATTTCTAGTAATTAGCCTATTAGACATAAATTGAAACTTCCAAGCCTATAATTATGTTCAATAGATGCATGTTAGCATCGTAATTTTTCATAGCCATTCGAACCTGTTTGGGTCCTTTTTGCTCATAATTACGTGCTGTGTTTTGGGCATAATTTGGCTTGTTTTGAAAAGAAATAAAAGCAAATATTAATTATTTACAATAAAGCACAGTTATCATTACAATTTGAAAGTACATCAAAGCAAAAATCACAACAACTTGGCCACATGCCCGATGAACTAGCCTAATGCTCAAGACATTCTCTCTATATAACTCACGCACCCATCTCACAATTTACCTGTCTCGCACTCGTGCTCCCACCACCTAATCGAAGCACTATGTGTGACGACCCGCTTTAGGCTTAGGAGTGTGCAATGGTCGAAAAGATCTGTGCCTATGCAAGGCCATGTAGTGTGACCCTATTCATGCTTTTGAACAGATATGTAATTGGAAAGACATGCTGTGCGAGAAAGACAATCATGTGACAATGTGTTCCATGGGATTTCATTAACGAGGCTTTCTAACCTAGTTGTTGATCTATCGAAGACAAATTCACTGCTTTGCGACTTCTTATGGTTCTTGGAATTGTGGCTAGCTTTTCGTAGCCTTATTATGTTCTTACCAATTCCAACCATTTTTGCTGGGTAGGAGCACTGACGAGAACCCAAACAACTTGAGTTATAAGTCCAAAGCTCTAAAGCGCATGTGTTTGTTGGCTTTTGTAACCTCTTTTGTCAATTAATGTACATGTTTTGATGGTTCGAAGATTGCTTTATGCTTTGGTTGCCATACCATCTTGGATTTCTTACATTCTGGTTGTATCTCTGATGGCTTTGGCAATGAATCCTTTGGTTTGCGATCCTGTTGTACCTGTTTTGTATATCTTGGAGAATATACCTGCGTTTGATTACTCTCGTCTATTATCTTTTTGCACCAGACTTGTCCAGATTATCGTAGATGTTTGGATCGATTGCTCCTTGTTGTCAATTCGATCTGTTTTGTCTTGTTTGTTAAGGATGCTTTAAGTTGTTCTTTGGGCACCTATGCCATGCCTCCACAAGTGCGAAAGACCTTTGTTTTTGGCACCCATTGTCCTTCTTGTGCACTCTTCTTTGACTGAAGGCTCCTTCTTGAAGACCAACCTTTTCCACAAGCATTCGAGCACTTGTTTAGATTTTCCCATGGGTTGAGAAGCTTTGCTTTTGGGGATCCATCTGTATGTGGATCATGGTTGTCCTATTATCAACGACTTCTTTAACCATTGCTTGGTTACTTGGGTTTGCCACTTTGGGGAAGAACCTTTTTGAGCTTTGGTCCATTCGAAGGATCTTTCTTGTACCTTGCTGTTTTGTTTTCTGTGGTAGACTTTTCACCTGCGTTTGTTGGTGTAGGCGTGGACAGCTCTTCACCTTTTCGAACCCACCTCTGTGTGGTTTTTCTTTGACTCTTGTTGGTTCGTAGTGGTGCTGATGGAGATATTTGTGGTGCTTTTGCTTTAGGATTTTCCTGTATGCGAAGAGAGTCCACTTGGGAGTGTTCCTTTGTGTTAGCAATCTCTTTGACTACTACTACATAAGCTTCATCTGGCTCCCTTAGCGGTATCCACAACCTATTTGTCGGCACTCTGACAATGAATCAATCTTTTTCCCCAATTGGAGAAGCAGTTGTGTTTTTGTTGCCATATCCTTCCTAGTATAATTGGAACGTCCTGTATTCCAACTTGGGTGACAAAGAACTTAGCCCTGCAAATTAGTTCACTGACATACAACAATGAATCACATACTCCATGCACTTTGGTCATATGAACTATGAAAGCTTTAAACATCGCTTTAGTTTCTTTGAGGCTCACATTCATTAACTTCTGGAACAATTCGTAGGAGATGGTGTTTCCATCTACTCCAAAATCAATAAATGCATAAGTTTGTATTCTTTCAATGCCAATTTGTACAGGAATGAATGGTAGAGGTGTCTCATCATGTGATGTTTCAAGTTCGTCCTCCTCAACCATAGTAAACTTATTCTGCTTAGAGATTCCATTTGCTAATGGAATCACTCCTCTCAACTTGTTCTTTCTAGCTCGTTCTTTGGCCTCTTCTTGAGCCATATCTACCACAAGTTTCTTCTTCTCTTGTTGCCACTTAGCATTATGCAATCTGTCCAATTCCGCTTGTGTGAAACGGAGTGTAATATTTCTTAATACGACATCCATTGATCCAATTGGGCATTTCTTCTCTATCCAAGGTCGATAATTTAACTGCCCCACTTGAAGATAGTCTTGAGATCACATACAGACCTCGTCCTCTCTTAGTGACTTTGGCTTAAAATTGTTTAAGAGTATAAACCAGAACAAGATCGCCTAGTTTAAAATCTTTGTTGATGATGTGACTATCGTGGAACTTCTTCTACTGTCTTTTCAATGCATACATCCCTCCTACCACGACCAGTCTAGTTTCATCGAGTCTTTCAAGTCTCATAGACAGTTCGTGTCTAGTCCAATTCAACTCCTTGGCCACTCATAAAGTAGGAATTAGAAATTCCATGGGAAGTATTGCTTCGAGGCCGTACATAATGTTAAATGGTGTTGTTTTGATCATCGTTTTATAGGCTACTCTATATGCCCATATGGATGAATGTAGCTTCAACTCCCAATCACTCTTTGATCCACTTACAATCTTTGTCAATACAGCTCCAAGTATCTTGTTGGTGCTTTCAACTTGGCCATTGGCTTACGGGTGATAAAATGCCAAGCTTCTTGTGAATCACCATGAATTCACTTAGTAAATTTTCAATTACTTTGTTCAAGAAATGCGAACCTCGATCACTCATAATCTCAATTGGTAGACCGTATCTTGTGAACACATATTCATGCAAGAACTTTGCTGTGGCGTGGGCATCGTTCTTCTACGTAGCCTTAGCTTCTACCTACTTCACTACATAGTCTGTCGCAACAATGATGTACTGAGCATGTGTGCGAGATACTGGGGGGTCTATTGGTCCTACAAAATCAATGCCCCATTTGGCAAATGCTTGTGCTCCCATCATTGGTCTCAAAGGCATCTCATCTCTTCGTATTGGTGCGTTATATCTTTGACATTCGTCACATCGTTTCATGTATTCATTGGCATCATAGAAAACGGTTGGCCACCATAATTCAGAGTGCATTATTGCTTTAGCTGTCACATCTGTTGAGAAATTACCTCCCGAGATACTTGAATTAGCATAGTAAAGCACTCTCAAGTATTCATTTTATGTCACACATATTCTCAACATACCGTCTTTTCCTCTGAAATAGAGTTGGTTGGCAATGATACAGAAATCTTGAGCCTGTTTTTGTAGGCATCGTTGTCGTAACTTACTCATTTTCTTTGGGAAGACGTTAGTAGACAAGAATTCTACTAATGACTCTGCCCATTTCGGTGTGATAGTAGACATTTGAAAGAGAGTGACGCAATTCAATTCCACAGGGCTTGGCCCCATCTAGCATGAGCATTCTCTAACAAAGTTATACACATATCTTTTCATGGTAGGCCAGTAGTAGACACCCATTCAGTCTATTCTTTTGAAGGTTTATTCAGGAGCCACATGAATGTTTCCTATTGCTATGTGAGCTTGCTCCAGATACGAAACAACTTCCTCTCTTTCTATGCAAAGTCTAAGAACTTTATCTCTCCCTTGTTTGTACAATCTACCTACGATCATCGAAAAATGTCGTGTTTGCTGGATTAATGTGAGATTGATTTCTAATGAGATCGTGGGGCGTAAGGTACCAATAGTTAGCATTGGCACAAATGCTCTACTCCACTCCGAAATCATCTCTACATTAAACACCACCTATTTTTTGATGTGCTATTGCTAGAAGTTCCTTTGGGAAAGATTCATAAAATTTGAGAAGCTAGAGGATTAGTTCAATCTGAGAAGCCTTTATTGGGTTTAGGTTCTTGGTTAAAGTTCCTGTCAGGGTCCTAAGTGTTGTGCACATTAAAAAGATTTAGGTTTGAGGGTTGACGTAGATTAGGGTTTGGTGGACAATCTTTAGCACAATGTTTGGGATCAAGACAATTAAGGCACAAATCCTCTCTGAAGACCTTCTCTTTAAGGAAAATAGGTAGCTAACTTATCTCCCATTGAGGATATCAAGACATAGTTGAAGAAGAATTATCAGAATAGGGCGTATGTAGTAGAGTAAATCAACAAATTTTTGGATTGTGCTAAAGGAAATTGTGCATTAGGGGAACTTTGAGGTCATTTTTTTGCCCTGTAAGAAATACTAAAGAGAGAAAATCAAATGGAAATAAAGAAATAGAAAGTTATAATAACATTATATTTTTAGAGGGGTAAATCCTTGAATTTTTACTAGTGAGATCCTTGGTTTGTCAGCTTTTTGGCCATTTAATGCTCTCTCTAAATTCAAAACATCAAAGATCTTGTGTCACATCAAAACATTCCAAGATCTTTTTCCCTCCTCTCTCGAAATTCAAACTTTCCTCTCTCTCTCTCTCTCTCTCTCTCTCTCTTTCTCTCTTCTTCTTTGCTCCCCATGAGATTTTTAAAATTTCACCTATTCAGCCCATCTTCTTCTTTGTTCTCTCAAACCTGCAAACTTGCTATTAGTATGGTGGAAAGAGAAGAGAACTCTAGAAAAAGGGCCCTTTATCATCTTCACATTGAGCTAGAAAGAGAATATGAGCCTCTTCATAAAAGGAGTAAAGTTTATACTGTCCCAAGGTCTGCACTACATACCTTGTGATTGCAATAGAGTAAGAATTTAGATTAATGGGCAGATGGTGGCTTGTATCCCATAGATCCTATTAGAAAAACTAGCCCCCCATTTTTTAATAGTTCATCATTGATGCGGTTTGTTGGCGATGGTTATGGTGGGCTTCTTGGCTATACACAGAATCTTCTAGCCGAGAGATATATCTTAAGATTGGAAAGTCACTTGCTAAATTAATAGAAGGACTCATTGTGTCAACAACTTGTAGAGTGCAAGGAGAAGATTATGGGTCTTGAGAAAAGCTTGAATACAGTAAGGAGAAAACAAACAAAGCTTGGATATCAACAAAGGCAAAGAAGACTCAAGAATATAGAGAATCTAAAGCGTGGAGGTGGAGGTTGTGGCAAACAGATATAAGCAGTAAGGTAAGGACATTTCTCTCTTCATGGTTTAAATAGATTATTGTATTTAATTTTGGTGGTTCTTTTTAGGTCAATATTTTTGTTTCTAATGTAGTATTTATGTTGTTCTTTGTAGGTTATTACTCCAACCATATAAGGAATAGAAAGACGTGCTTAGAGCATCACAACACTATATGATGTCCTTCCTCCAATGCTAGTTGGGAATATAATGGAGGAGAAATGTTCAAGAAGGCAAAGAAGCAGTGTGTCTGAATACTTTCTTGAAAAGTTCTTGTTTGGAGCCAAGGGAAGTCCAAAGAACTGAAGGAGAAGAAGCTGAAAGCCTCTTTGTTGCCAAAGCCATCATCAATTAGATAGGTTTGTTAATCTATTAATAATAAGGTTATGGAGATGCTGGGGAAGCCCTTCCATATCACAGATACTTATGTTGGTAAGAAAAAAGACCTTAAATTTGATGAATTCAATAATATATTCTTTGATCTTCTTACTTTACAAAGAGCTATGATTAAATTTTATGACTTTTCCCATGAAGAGGCCAATGGGGTTGCAAAGTTTGTGATCAAGCTAAATGAGTCTGAGATTCTGAAGTCTAGAAAGCTTGAAAGGGTTTCAATAACTCTTATGAATAGAGCTCTTTTAATAGAAGGTGATTTATTCTTGAAAAAGGATCCAAAGCACTTTAGTGTTCAGACAAAGCAACATATTTTGGTGGCTTGGGGCTTTTGAGGTGGATTCTGAGGATTTCAACATACTGCATTGGGATTTCCATCACACAACTATACCAGAGGTTATCAAAGTCTAGCAAGTAGGAGAAGAATTGTATGTTGAGGGTTTTGGGAGATACAAGGTGGAGTGGCATATGGCAGGTGATTTAAAGACTTTGAAATGTATGTATAATGTGTCAAAGGGGGCAAATGTTTGTACTGTATGTCTGCAGCAGTAGCAGCTGGGGAATGTAAGTCTTCAAATAGGAGCAAAACCCATTGACATACATGTAAAGGACAATGGGCTCCAAGCAATTCTTGATATTCCTCTTACACATGTTCATATATGCACATTACATGCCCTTTGTAGGGTTATAGAAAAGCTAGTGCATCTCTATATAGGCTTTGCATGGAAGCTCCAACCATTATCTGCTAGACAAGCGGCCATTAAAAAAGTTGTGGGCACCCATGCCATGTCCTTGCAAGTGCGAAAGACCTTTGTTTTTGGCACTCATTGTCCTTCTTGTGCTCTTTTCTTCGATTGAAAGCCCTCCCTTGAAGAGGAGTGTTTCTTACAAGCGTTTAACGTTATTTCTGGGTGGAGAAGCTTTGCCTTTGGGGATCCACATATATGTAGATCCAGGTTGTGTGTTGATTAATGACTTTCTCATCCATTTCTTCGTTACTATGCTTTGGCTTTATGGATGAACCTTTTTGAGTCTTGATCCGTTCAGAGGCTCTTTCTTGTACCTTGCCCTTTTGTTCTATTTAGTAAATGCTATTCCTAGAAATCCCTCTATTGGTGGTGTGAAGGCAAGGAGATTTCTAGGATTCCATGGAGAAATAGGAAAGATTAGCTCAAGAACAGGTGGATCCAACATCAAGTGGAATCAGTGGAAATCACTACACAATGCAATAAAAGATCATGGTGATGATGGCCAGGCCCGTAATAGGAAGGCAGCAGTGTGGAAGGCATTAGACACAATATTTTTCTTCTGCGATAAGACATTTTGGTAAGAGGGGGACCTATCTGAGTATAAGAGGTAGCTCAATAAGTTCAAAAAATCCATGATAGAAGCATGGAGTGGTCAGCACTTTACACACTACATGAGATGTATTTTCCTACTTTACCTTTGATTACTTATAAAATGAATAATTTCAATTTTATTTTATGATTCAATCAAGTGACTCCATGCTTCTTCCGAATCTTACTCCCTGGTTTACAGCATATACTTTACAATCATACTCCCTGGTTTGTGAAAGAATATGGAAGTTTATCTATCTGGTCAACTCAAGGCATGGAGAAGTCCCATTATCAAGCAAGATCCAGATATTTCAGACACACAAGACATGGTGGTGGAAAAAACAAAGCAAACAATCTATTAGAAGTCTTCCAATGGTTTTACAGACAATACTGGCATAAAACAAAGTCAAAGGAGGCCAAAGTGTTATATGAGAGCTCAGATACAACAAGGACTATACAAATTTACTGAAAATAGACAGAGAGCATATAGGAGGTTAGATGCAAGAGAAAAGTTTTTACAATGGCTTGAAACTAAGCAAAGGAGGCAAAAGATGGACTTCAAGGCAGAGCTTGACTTGATGATGGATTTCCTTGCTCTTCTTTGGTGTTGTCTTTAATCTCCCACTCTATCGATCCTCTGCACTTCAAAAGCTCTTGTTTCCTATATCCCACTAGATTTTTCATATTCTCTTCACTACCTATATGTGCAAGGACATATGCACCTAGAGTAGCATAGTATGCTACCCTAGAGGCTACAACACCAGGCATATAGCCAAAGACCCTAATAGCTTCCTGCTTCTCTACAAGTATTATTTTTTCCACTCCCCTATGCAAGGGTTGAGATCCAACAACCCTGAGAGGGCTTGCAAAGCTAGAAATGGAACTCCTGGATTTGTGCTAAATTTGTTGTGGTAAATTATAACTGTATATGTATTTATGTCACCTATGTAGTGACCCAAGCTTTGATTTCTGCCTGTGCCATGGGCCTTGAACCTTTTGCTCTCCCCAAGAACTTATTTGGGTCTTCAATGTCAATCTACAAAAATAAAAATCTTAATTTAGATACTTTGTTTCAATCCTTCATGTGAAAAAATATCAAATACAAACTTATACCTATGGATTTTCATCATTTTCTATCAGCTCAGTTGAGTGAAGATTTATTGAGTTCTTTGGTTGAGTCTCTTGTGGCACTATTTCCTTAGCATTTTCAAATCCCATATCTTGAATATTTTTCTCCTTTGAATTTCTTGAAATTCCTCTTCTAATGGAAGGCCTTTGCTTTCATAAGGCACTCAAAGATCTGTGAAAGATTGCCCTACTGTAGCTTTATCCAATAAAATTATCACCCTGGGTATACAATGTAGAGATGGGATCTATTGAACTATCTATAAAGCCTCTATCATTTTGGCCCCACTTTGCAAGGATGGCTAAATAATAGTCTTCCCTCAAGTCATAAAGATGTTGTATGTCATTGAGCAGGACATAATCTTTGTTGTTGATTTTGTAGCTTGGAAATGTTGGAATAGCCTGCAAAGGGTTTTCCAAGTCAATATCATCATCATTGATATTTTGCTCAACCTTGGTTAAATTATGGGTCTTGAATTTTGCAATATCAAAAACCCTCCAAGTTCTCCTCCCTTCCTGTTCCTTTTGAAGCTCCTCAGCTGCATCATCAACCTCCTGTGCCTCAACATCAGCTGTCTCTACCTCTCCCTTTGCTTCAGATTTGGGAAGACTCTCTGATATCCATTGAAAGAATACAAGAAGTGCCATATCCTTTTCTAGAATCTCGTAATTACCATTGACGTGCCACTCACATTTCTCCAATATCCTCTTGAAATCATTTTCAAGGAGATTCCACTTGTGGGGACAGGAAGATGACTTAGAGATATAGCTTGCCTCAACAACATCGGAGAAGTGGACATAATTGTCAACCCTATGTGTTGAGAATCAACAATCACACTCAAACAGCCTCTTTGTATGGAGTCTCAGGGTCAAGAATATGCAGGCTAACTTATCCCATATGCACAATGGTGCCTACTGCAGTTTCCCACTTTCCTATAAAGCATTGTACTTGCTTCCTTTCTTAATGCAATGATAGTACTCTTTTCTTTTCAGTGAAGTGTCAATGTCATTGTCCACATACACAAGATTGTGTTTATGAGTCCAAGTCTCAATCTTGGAACCTAATTCACTTGGGTAACAAACAGTGTCCTTGTCTTCTCCATCATGAGTCCACACTTCTCATTTCATCCTCCATAGCTTCCGATTTTGCCATGCTCTAGATCCCGCATTTCTCACATGGTATCAGAGCCCAGTTGGGCATGGCATTGCTTGTCTAGCCTCTCTTGATTCCTTTCAACCTTAGTCTAGCTCAATGTCAGCTCATGACTTCATCTCCCAACTCTACTCTCACTGAAGCTTCCATGGCAGCCATAGCCAGCAGCACCCTGTCAGATTGAGCTGCTTATATCTCACTCCACAGGTCAAATCTCTTGAAGCTTCCTTCTGGAAAAGTATTCCCCAACTCACAAAGCTTCCCTGTATCACATCAATCCAGGACATTGGACCATCTGGAGCTCAGCATTGTGAAAATCCTCAATCTCTGCTCTGTGTCTGCCATAGCCAGACATGACTTACCTTACTTGGAGCTTCCATAACTCTTCAACTAGGCCATTTCAGCCCACGATTTCTTCTAGGGAGTTGTTCCTCTGCTCAAGGTGCTTTATCCTGGCACAAAAATTGACTGCATTACTGCACCCTGGCTCCAGCATTGCGGAAATCGCGGAATCCTGTCAGAACTGCGCCTGCTTCTGTTCGACGTGTCTGCGTGCTTCATGCAGGCCACAATCTTGACGATTATGATAGGGCTTTGGTAGCCCATGAAGTTAGCTTCCTAGGCATGTAAAAATTTTTGAAAATGATCAAGTGTAGCTCCTGCAAACTGAAAAAAACCAGGCCCCTGTCTCAGATACCCTAATTCCACCATAGCCAAAGCTTCAAAATTCTGACATTTTTCACTGTTTCTCTCACTGAAGTTATCAACAGTGATTTTAATCATTGAGCAATACTCTCTGAAGTTCATTAAAGTACTGTCACTCAGATCTGAAGGTATCAGCATCAAATCAAGAAGGGGAAGATCACTTGGATTTTAAAAGAGTAAAAGATTTTTGCAGATTTGGTATTCATTGACACTCAGTTAGTGTTTTTTAGCACTTGTGTCTCTCAACCAATTCTTCTGTTGCTCAAATCTAGTAAGTCTGAAGTTGAATTGCTACTGTTCCCGTAAGTCTAACATGGGCAAAGACTCTCCAAATGCTCGATTCAAAGGAGTCGGGTTCCACACTTGGCAAACCCGCATCAAGCTCATCCTGATGAAGAAGGGTCTCTGGGCCATCACAAATGGCAAAGAGAAGAAACCTCGGGACGCGGACCTTGCAACTACTTGGCAAAAGAATGATGACAGAGCACAGGCCATTATCAAACTGGAGCTAGACGACAGTTATATCCATCATGTGGATAACTGTGAGACCTCACAGGATACATGGAAAAGACTTTACACCCTGTTCGGTGCACAATCTAAACCATCAAAGTATGGTCTCCTAATTGAGTTCTTCAGGCTTGAAATGAAGTCCAGCACATCACTTGCCACACATCTTAATTACATGGAAGGACTCCTAACCCAACTTGCAGGAATCAACATTAAAATGGATGAAGATGTTTGCATCGGTGTTCTACTTAAGAGCTTGCCTCCTGAATATAATAATGTATCAACAACTTTAATCAACATGCCAAATCCTGAACTTGTTGATATCCAGGCATCACTGTTAGAAGAAGAAAAGAAGCTAAAAACTAAAGAACCAAGTATCTCTAGAGATGAGCATGCATTATATGTTGGCAACAGGTACAAAGGGAAGAAGGATCAGCTCTTCTGTGACTTCTACAAAAGGACCGGACACACCGAGAAGTTCTGCCACGCAAGAAAGAGATCCCAAAAGGCCTATCTAGTCGCAGTCAAAGAAGAAGAAGAAAATGGAGCAAAGGAAGAAGAAGATGAAGATGAAGACCACCAGGATCGGAAGGACAAGACTCATCACTCCTTGTACTCTCATAATTCTGATAGACTGTTTTAAAAGCCTTGTACTTCCTTGCCCTAATGCTTCCTGCCATAAGCTTTGTAAACTCCTTATGTAACTTGGCATTACAGTCCCTGTACACTTTGTGAGGCCCCTGTTACAGCCTCTGGATGTCCACCATGTTTATGGTACCCACACTTAGCTTTTTTGTGACAGCCTCTGGTGTTTTGCCATGTCTGTGGTATGCCCACACTTTGTAGGTGGTTCTCATTACAGCCTCTACACACTTTGTGCCTTTTCTAGTTGTGATTGAGGAGGGGTATTGAGAATCAGCAATCACACTCAAACAGCCTCTTTGTATGGAGTCTCAGGGTCAAGGATATGCAGGCTAACTTATCCCATATGCACAATGGTGCCTACTGCAGTTTCCTACTTTCCTATAAAGCATTGTACTTGCTTCCTTTCTTAATGCAATGATAGTACTCTTTTCTTTTCAGTGAAGTGTCAATGTCATTGTCCACATACACAAGATTGTGTTTATGAGTCCAAGTCTCAATCTTGGAACCTAATTCACTTGTGTAACAAACAGTGTCCTTGTCTTCTCCATCATGAGTCCACACTTCTCATTTCATCCTCCATAGCTTTCGGTTTTGCCATGCTCTAGATCCCGCATTTCTCACACTATGATCCCTTGTGAAGAGGAGAAATACCTCTAACAAATCCATGAACCTATTTGAAAGGGATTGAAGGAGAGAATTGAGGTCCATTGGTGTGTTGAACATCTGTTGACAATTTAGATACATTTCCAGTACTCATAAGGAATTCAAAAACTTTGACCTCTGGAGCATCTTCAACATCCTCAACCTCTAGATCTGCAAATGAGAGCTTACTCTTACTCATCCTTGTAAATCTTGAGGAAAGGTAGATATTATTGAGCTGCACGAAAATGGAAGGGAAGGTAAAAAGAGGTATATGAGGAATTCGAATAGCTCAACGATGGTAAAAAAATATGCTATAAGAGGTGTAATTGGAATACGTAAGGATTATGGGCATGAAATCTTGGAAAAGGTCTTAGTAGTTAACTATTGATGAGTTGCGCGAAAATAGAAGGGAAGCTCAAAAAAGCTATATGAAGAATTCACGCAGCTCAACAATGGTAAAAAAATATGCTTTAAGGGTTGTAATTGGAATACTGAAGGCTAATGGGCATGAAATCTTGGGTGTAATTGGAATACTGAAAGCTAATGGGCATGAAATCTTGGTAGTTAACTATTGATGGGCCGCGCAAAAATAGAAGGGAAGCTCAAAAAAGTTATTTGAAGAATTCCTGCAGCTCGTCAATAGAGATTCATATGCCTGAAAGGCCAGGAGGTGTATGTGTGTGAGTGTGGAGTGTTATTGTGGATGAAAATGGGCAAGATATGAATGATGCAGAATGTAAAGTGTCATCATAAAATCCTTTTCCTTTTTATAGGTGAGAAATGTGACCGTTGCCTCACACGTGTGTAGCACATTTCCCAAGGCGCCACATGTGTGAGGCAACGATCACATTTCTCACCTATAAAAAGGTGAGGAGAAGGGCAGTATTACTTTATATTCTTTCCATTCCAACCCATACCTTCCTATTTCGAATTCCATTTTCTTGCCTATACACATACATTGCACACACACCTATTGATGAGCTATGCGATTTTAGAAGGACACTCCCCCCACCTTCTCCATTGAATTCGCGCAGCTCATCAACATATCCTGATTCACACTTATTGCCAAGCAAGTCCAACTCACACCCTCTAAAAACCATACTATTTCTCATTGATGAGCTACGCGAATTAAGAAGGACAGTCCACCCTTGTTCACTATTGAATTCGCACAACTCATCAACTGTCTGTTTTTCACCCTCATTGCTTAGCAAGGCCCATATTCAACCTATTCCCCAGCCCACACCCACTAAATAACATATTTTTGCCCATTCACGAGCTACGCGAATTTAGAAGAAGGCTCGCCATTTTCTTTACACAAATTTAGCACTACTCATCAATGGAAAATTGTCTTCCCCAAGGCTAAGCTTTGCCACTTACATTGCTATTCTTTACCTCCTTTGCTTTTAGATATAGTCTTTCACATTGATAAGGTGTGCAAATTAGGAAGGGCACCTCTATCTCCTTGTGAACTGATTTTGCATAGCTCATCAACACTTCTTTGTTATGGCTAGAACCAAGCAAACTGCAAGGAAGGAAAAGGTTGACCCTAGAGGCATACCAGCCAAGATATACAAGGGTTAGAGCCAGGAAAAGAAGAAGCCACCCATGACAAAGCAAAAGTTCAAACAGTATGTCACCTCCCTTAGCGAGATAAGGAGGGCAGTGAAAGCATTGAACCTTGCAATACCAAGGCTACCTTTCCAAAGGCTATGTAGGCAGATTTGTGACCAGAGGAGTATTTCCATGAGATGGCAGAGATCAGCCCTTGATTGTCTCCAGGAGGCAGCTGAAGATTTCATCATTGAGTTTTTCCAGGACTCTTACATTTGTGTTGCCCATGCTCACAAAGTCACTCTCATGGATAAGGACATGGTTGTCCTTAGAGGATTGATGTATAGATTTAGTAAATTTCTTGAGCCCATACCATTCAGGGATGAAAAGACCTTCAACATATTGAATATACCTCCATGGAGGAAACCAAAGCCAGAGGATAAAAAATAAGGAGGTCAAGTACAAAGATGAGGAAGGGGGACATAAGAGGAAAACCTAAGCAAGATGCAATGAGGGGGATGGAAGAAGAGAGAAAGGCAATGGAGGAGAGTGAAGAGCAGCTAGCTTACCTGGAGCAGGAAATGAAGGTACTTTTCACCAAAGTTGATGCAGATGGATTCCTTGTAGTTGCCTTCCCTCCAGATGATATTGTGAAGAGAGAGGACTACATTGTCTTGGACCATGAGTGCCTCACACTACTTAGGGACATCAAGAGGGAGATAAATGACACCATTGTGCTAGCATCATTGAGGTAGGAGAAGTCTTATGCTAAATATTTTTATTCTTTTATTTCACAATATCAAAATCCCATCTTATTTGAATGTCTATGTTCTTGAAGGGTAATGATGCATAGTTTCCAGCTGGGAGTGCAACAAAAGGTGGAGGTTATTGATCCCTCCATATCAGTGTATCTTAGGAGGATGGAGACTGAGGTTGCTTCATTTAAGCACTGGGTGGCCAAAATTGATATGGAGACCCTTGAAGTGGTCTTACTGCCCTATAATGAAGGGTAAGTCCTTTTCACCAGAGCTTCTGTAATTACAAGACTGATATAGATTTTCCAGAAGCCATTGGAGTCTAACATTTACAACTAATAATGATTTACGGAAGCCATTGGAGTCTTATTATCATAGACATAGTTGACAAGAAATGTTTTTATCTCAATTCTATGAGAGGATCACATGGTATAGCAAAACTGTAAGCAATTTCATAAAACCTTCACTATGGTTACCTCAAATACTATATTAGGTCAACCACTCATTTCTAATACATTGATTGTTTTGTTTTGTATAGATGTGCAATGAGATTCATGTAGCTTCTGAAGAGTTGTCCACCAATGCCTCCAATCTTATCTACAGTTGAGTATCACCAAATCAAGGTACCTTGATCTCTTAGTTATGTTATACAATCATGGTTTTCTGCCTTTCTTAAGAGTAGTCTAATTTCTCCTTATTCATGTAGTGTCCAATCCAATCTGACTCCCACTCATGTGGATGGAGGGTTGTTATAAATGCTGAGAGGATGATTAAGTTCATTTATGACAATGAACAGAAGAATATAAAAGTGTTTTGTATAGATGTGCAATGAGATTCATGCAGCTTCTAGAGAGTTGTCCACCAATGCCTCCAATCTTATCTACAGTTGACCATCACCAAATCAAGGTACCTTGATCTCTTAGTTATGTTATACAATCATGGTTTTCTGCCTTTCTTAAGAGTAGTCTAATTTCTCCTTATTCATGCACTGTCCAATCCAATCTGACTCCCACTCATGTGGATGGAGGGAGGGTTGTTATAAATGCTGAGAGGATGATTAAGTTCATTTATGACAATGAACAGAAGAATATAAAAGTGAGTATTTCAATCCACCTCTTTTGTAATGCAAAAAAATTCTACACTTATTTTTACAACCCTCTTACTTTCTAACCCCCTTTCCTTGTTTTGGCTAGTTTTCCTTGGATTGTTACAATGATACACAAGTCTGGCTTGTAAGAGCCAGAATCATTGTAACGATGATTGTGAATAATTTTCCTCTACAGGAGCCAGAAGAAGAGAAAAAACCATCTAAGAAGAGAAAGAGCAAAAGAGAAGGGACGGCAGCGAGGATCTCCAAGAAGCAGGATGAGAAGGAGAAGGTCCCTACTCCTAAGAAGCCAAGGACTCCAAGGAAATCCAGAAAGGCTAGAGAGGAGAAAGTGGAAGAGCAGAAGGAGGAGAAGGAGGAGGAGCAGAAGGAGAAAGAAGAAGCAAAAAGAGAAAGAAGAGGAGAAGGAGAAGGAGAAAGAAGAGGAGGAGGAGAAAGAAGAGGTGAAAGAGAAAGAAGAGAAGAAGAAGGAGAAAGAAGAGAAGGAGGAGGAAAAAGAAGAGAAGAAGGAGGAGAAAGAAGAGAAGAAGGAAGAGAAAGAAGCGGAGAAGAAAGAAGAGAAGGAGGAGGACAAAGAAGAGGAGAGGGAAGAGAAGGAGGAGGACAAAGAAGAGGAGGAGGAGAAGAAACAACAACAAGAGGAGAAGAAAGAGGAGGAGAAGAAGGATAAGAAGGTGAAGCAAAAGAAGAAAGCAAGAAAGGCAAAAGAGAGAACACCACCAAGCACCCCTTCAAAGCCAATACCTGCCTCTACCAGGATGAGTCCAAGACACAAGAAATAGATTGACTCTTCTCATTAAAAAAATACTTTGTACATCCATTTTCCCTTTTGGGTTACATTTAGGTGGAAGTTTTTTGTATATCTCCAGCATTTTGTAAATCCTTGATAGTAATCTCTAGCAACCTTCTTAATCCGAGATATGTAATCTCCTACATAAAAGGCAAACAAAAGTTTGCACTTGTAAATATAATTCAAAGTAATTTGATATGTAAGTCTTTGAAGAAATCAATCTGATTATGTTTCCATGTTTCTTTTACCTAATTACTTAAACAACAGCATTTTGGATTTCTTTGCATCTTATATTCCTTTCACTCCTTTTAGAGACCTGCAAAGAGTGTAAAGTAAGAAGATATGCATGCTAGTATGAAATGTTAAGAACATTAATGTTAGTGTCAAAAAAACTTGCCTTTTTGTCATCCACTTTGAAAGCAAATGACTTTGGCGATTCAATTTCTTCATTTAGAAGATTCTGTCTCACTTGTTGCAATGTACACATGGCCCTTATCTTTAAAATAGTGATAACTTCATTGTTGAGTCACAAATCAAGATCAATGACTGGATTCACGCCAAAATCTTCCATGTCTTGGTCTAGAGGGATTAGGACACCACCCACATGGTTCCATCTACTATAATAAAAAGTCAAAATGAAGTTTTGTGTAGCAACCATATACTTGCAAGAAATTGACTCTTGATGCACCTTACATGTGATTCCACTAACTACTTTTGTGTCCCAGCCTTCATCAACAAACTGAAGAACATTTTTTGCTTGTAAGCTTCTCACTAAGAACAAAGTTTTACACCTTCTAGCTTGCATATTAGAGAAGAAGTCTACAAACACAAGGATAGGCATGAAGAGGACAATTTTGCTCTGTTTACTGGCAATATTAGGTTTCATACATCTCTGAAGTTCATTGAATAGCTTACATCTATAGCACTCACTTGTGCTAGAATTTGGTAAAGGCCACTCCTCACACCCAAAATTAGGAAGTGGAAGCTTGGTCAAAGAACCCCATGATCCTTGTGAGTTAGGAGAGACATAGAAATGGTCATAAAAGAACACACCATTCTTTGCAAGGGACCCTCTTGTTCTTCCTTTATAGAGTTCCTCTCCAACAGAGGCATGAAAAACATCAATAATATCAACAATACACTCCATTGGCTGCCATTCCTCTAAGTTGGAGGGATATAAATCTACAAAATCAAAAGCTAAATGCTATAAATCTATAAAATCATAAATCTAACTTCAGTTTTAACATGCAAAGAGAACTTATAGTTAGGCATGTGTAAAGGAAGATCCCAGGTATTTGGTTGAAGATGGTATGCATAAAAACATGTTGTACCAGCACCTCTTTGATTGTCTTCATGTTTGAGCCGTGTCTAAAATCCTTCACTCTTCCTTTCCAACACGTAATGAATGGATTGGTGGTTACCTGTTTCTTTCTCCTGTTTTGTTGCATAGTTATCCAACTACCCTTAGCTATGGTAATAGGAATCCATCTACCCTCCTGCATATCAAATGTATTATATGTGGATATATATTCAATGGAGGTACTAGGACGTTTAGATCTGGCATAGTTTTCTATAGCCAAAAAATGAAGAAGAAGAATGAGCAAGAGAAGGAGAAGGGGGAACAACAAAATTCAAAATGGCGAGAAAGAGGGGGGGGGGCTTTTGGCTCTAAAGAAAGTAGGTGGCCTCGTGAAGAGAGAAGGCTGATCTCGACATTTGTCATGATGGTTTGGGGGTGAAAAAGGAAGAGTTAGAGGAGAAAAAAGGTGAGCTTCTGACATGAAAAAGACCCTTTCACAAATTTGCCCCTAAATAAAATTAGCAAAAGAAATGCACTTCTTATTTTCAAAAAGAAAGATTCCATAGCGTAAGCTTTCCTCTCATTGGCTAAGAGCACTCTCTCTCTACATGCTAAAAGGCAAAAAAATGACCTCAAAGTTCCCCTAATGATTTGGAGGGATATTATCATCACTTCCTCATCTTATTGCAATATGCACCTCCAAGAATGACTTAAGAAGTCAAGGTGGCTAGATTCATTATAGCTTTGAACCCTCCATTGAATTCTCATTTGCAATCTCTTTGATTGGCTACTTTCATAGACGTATTGGATGGTGGGAAGCCAATGGAGTAAGAAGTGAATTTAACCAAGAAGTGCAAGGAGGAACCTCTACCAAATTGGGATGTTAAGTGGAATCATTCCAGCTTCAAATCTAATCCTCAATGGGAGATAAGTTAGCTACCTATTTTCCTTAAAGAGAAGGCCTTCAGAGAGAATTTGTGCCTTAATTGTCTTGATCCAAGACATTGTGCTAGAGATTGTCCTCCAAACCCTAATCTACGTCAACCCTCAAACCTAAATCCTTCAAATGTTCACAACTCTTGGGACCCTAACAAGAACTTTAACCAAGAACCTAACCCCAATAAAGGCTTCTCAGATCGAACTAATCCTCTAGCTTCTAGAATTTTATGAATCTTTCCCAAAGGAACTTCTAGTAATAGCACATAAAAAAATAGGTGGATTTAGAGGACCGCAAGGAGCATTCAAGGGTAATGAAAGTCAGAGTCTAATGTTGGATCTCAAATAGTGAGATATAATCCTAAAGCAAATCAAGGTGACAAATCTAAGGCTCAAGTGAATCAATTCATTACAAGAGAAGAAGGACATAGAGATCAAGCTAGCTTATGTCTATTTCAATATTGAGCACCAAGGAGCAAATCAATATTATAGGTGTTAAGAGGCCTCAGTTCCAAATTTCATAATTTTCCAACTCTTCTAAATAATTTCCCTAATAAATTTATTCTTAAAAACTCATTAAATTAGAAAATTCTCTATACTCTTAATTCACAAATTAAGGGGAAAATTATCCTAGGTTATACTAAGTGAGAGGAAGTGATTAACAAATCCTCTTAGCTTAATTAAGTGTTTACTTAATTTCCCCATAAATTCTATGTTATTTTTTCACTAATTTTAGAATTTTAAATTCCATAATTACACATCTATTTATCTTCTCCTAGTCCCCTACTCAATTTTCTAAAGTAACTCTTTAATTAGATTTCCCGAAATTTCATCATTATAACGACACTACCTTCTCAATTAAAAATGTAATTAAGCATTTTTTCAAAAAATAAATAAATAAATATATATAATCCATGTAAAGAGGAGTGAGTATTTATGTTTCTAGAGTAAAGAATCTCTAGTTTGAATAAATAAAAGAGAAAAATGACATATTCTACTAGCGAAAAATGATAAATTACGTTTTCCTACTAGCAAAAATGATTAAATAGAGGTTGCCAAACAAGATTTCTCTTCCATATGGGTTAGGCAATGATGTAGGTAGGGGGTCTTTATATAGCCTCTAGGGGGCCAGGTGATTGTGTAGGGCTTATTTTAGCCTCTAGAGGGCCAGGTGACTATGTAGGGCTCATTTTAGCAACAAGAGGCGCCTCTCTTCTTGTAGTTATTTGTTTGATTGGCTGAGAATGTGCTAAAAATGCGTTTTACCCCTCTTTTGAGGACTTGCTAAATTTCTTACATTCTCTCTTCTCCATTGGGTGCTCTTGGAGTGGAAAGTTTTCACATTTTTTCCTTTCGTGCTAGTTCCACTTACATTCTTTCTCCTTATCCACAATAGTTTGGAAGAGAAACTTGCATTTCTTACTCAAATTCAGGTATGTCAACCTTCCGGGAGAGAAAAACTCCAAGGAGGTAATTTCTGAGTAAGAAAATTCATACTATTAAATTTACATAGTTCTCTAGGAAACTCTAAGTTCACTAACTTTGAAAGGGACAAGATCCCTCAAGTACGCACAAACTTACACAAGATTGCACAAAGATCAAGCATAACAATTGAAATCTCCATGCATAGAGTGTAACATAGGGTAAAGATCAAATAAAAGCATCAACATAAGAATGGGTTCAATCTCCCCCTCCAAATGGCGGCACCCTTTCCATCTTGAATATTTATATATTAAAGGGTGCCCTTTGTGCCAAAACTAGGGTGCACGACAAGGGACTTCTTTATTTACAAGAAGGAGCTTTTATCCCAAAAGCAAGCTCCTATTTTTATTGTATGTCTTATTTGTTTATCTCAAGGCTATTTACAAGTGCACCCTCTTAGGGTATTTATTTACAAGTGACTATTAACCATAGTCATAATAAAAATCAGGGTAATCTCGGCCGCTAGTAAGCCATCCAAAATGTGTTCTCGCGATCCTGCCCTTCACTTCATTATCACTCTCTCCAACCTACAGTTATCCATCACACACAATTAGTATTTAATACACCAACAATAGACAGTAAATCGATCAATTCAATCCAGCTATCCATAAGAGTATAGCGCCCATTAACCATGGATGTTACACACTAGGAGGGTACGGACACCTCATAACATCCCTCCTACCCAGGATAGCAACTGTCCTCAGTTGCTTCACTCACAACTATCTAGTGTGTGATTATAAGAGTCCAGAAGTTCAGGATAAGTACGAAAAAATGTTTAGGGAAACCATTTAGCATCTTCTCTAGGATGGCTCTTAAAAGTCACAAGATAATGGTTATACATAGAACCAACACGTGTGGTGGTAGTCTCATGGTCTACTATAGCATCAGGGAGTAGTTGTTCCTCTTGATCCACCAATTGAGGAGCTTCATCATATACAGGATGAGATGGAACAGTACCCTTAAAAGGTTTCAAGAGACTAATATGAAAAGAATTATGTATCTTCCAATGATTAGGCAATTCAAGACGATATGCAACATCATTAATTTTGTGAATGACTTTGAAAGGTCCATAAAATCGTGGTGCTAGCTTCACAAAGGGGTTAGTGCCGACACTTTTGATACGACGCTTTTAAATGTGAAGCATCACATAATCTCCTGTCTTAAAAAGATAAGGCTTCCTGTGCTTATTAGCTTGACGAGTAAACAATTCTTGTGAGTGGGAAATGGCAGCACGAACATCAGCATAAATTTTATCAAAATCAATAGTTAAATTGTTAGTAGCAGCAGGAATAGTATTTGATAATCGTGTAACAAGTGTAGGGAGTGTATGACCATATATTATTTCAAAAGGTGCTTTTCTAGTAGTAGAATGAGTGGTGTTATTATATGCAAATTGCAAAATGTGTATGTAGTCATCCCACCTTTTTGGTTGTGTATGAACATAAGCTTTGAGCAAATCAATGATTGTGCGATTAGTGATCTCACTCTGACCATTGGATTGTGGATGGAATGTAGTAGAATAGTCTAAGGTAGTACCTAGATTAGAGAATAAAGTTTTCCAAAATGCACTACAAAACGTGGAATCTCTATCAGATACTATTACCTTAGGTGACCGATGGTGAGTGAACACATGCTTCAAAAATAAGTTAGCAGCTTGAGGTGTAGACAATTTCTTATTACAAGGAATGAAATAATCCTGTTTGCTAAAACGATCTATGATGGTCCAAATCATGTCATGCTTATGCATCGTTAGAGGAAACAATGTAACAAAAATATGTTCCCAAGGTCTCTCGGGAATAGGGAGTGGATGGAGTAACCCTAACTTCTTGCTTATGGTAGACTTAACCTTTTGACAAATCAAACATTCAGCAACAAAGGATTTGACATCTTGTTTCATAAGAGGCCAAAAGAAGTCACGAGATAGATTTTGAAATGTGGCTGCTACACCTCTATGGCCCGCATAAGGTGGATTATGCAATTTCTCTATGAGAGCGTTTTGAAATGGTTTAGAGATGCACAATTTCTTTTGAAAATAGAGAAATTTGTCTTGAATAGAGTAATCAACAATTGATTGTGCATTGGGTTGATTCATTTGAGTCCAAAAATGCTTAAAATCATCATAAAGTGCATAAGTGTCATGCATAGATTCAAATGAAATACCATGAATGACCGATAGTAGGTGATTAAGAGTTGGCTTTCTACTCAAAGCATCTGACCAAGATCGTATTGAAGAATTGGTTGAAAACTTTGAATAAATGCGGCCCACTTAATATGCCTATTTGAAATCAATGGCTGTGAGAATAAATGTTTTAAACTTTGATGAACAGTTTTTATAACAAAGTCAGTACCCATCAAATAATGCTTCCAAATTTTAAGTGCATGGACTACATCAGAGAATTCCTTATCATAAGTGCTATACTTAACCTGTGCTGGTCTAAATTTTGTGCTTTCATAAGCAAGTGGATGGTTATCCTGCATTAAAACAACACCCAAACCTTTTCCAATAGCATCAGTAACAACCACAAAGAAGGGATGATTAAAATCAGGTAATTGGAGTACTGGTGCATGTGTTAAAGCGTATTTAAGTGCTTGAAAAGACCGATCCTGCACTTTAGTCCATGTGTAAGGTGTATTCCTCTTTAGCAACAAGGTGAGATAGTGAGCTTTATATGAAAAATTGCGCACAAATTTCCTGTAGAAACTACATAAACCAAGAAAAGAAAGAAGTTCATGCAAGTTTTTGGGTCTTGGCCATGAATTGATAGCTTGTATCTTCTTTAGGTCAACCTTTATCCCTTCCTTAGATACTATGTGACCTAGGTATTCAATTTCTTGTTGGAAAAACATACTTTTCTCTGGGTTAAGATAAAGTTGATTTTCCTTGAGTAATTGGAACACTTTAGCAAGATGTTTCTTGTGTTCCTCTTCGGATTTACTAAAGACTAGTATATCATCAAAGAACACTATAACAAAGTCTTGGTGATCTATGAAGATCCTATTCATCATCCTTGTGAAGGTGGCCGGTGCATTTGTCAAGCCAAACGGCATGACAAGGAGTTCATAATGACCGGTTTGTGTACGAAACACAATCTTATAAATATCCTCACTAGTCATCCTCACTTGGTGATATCCCGATTTTAGATCCATCTTGCTAAAAGTGGTGGCCCCCTTAAGCTTGTCCAATAGATCATCTATACGTGGAATAGGAAACCTATTCTTGATAGTAATCTTATTCAATGCGCGGTAGTCTATACACATGCGGTATGTACCATTCTTCTTTTTGACAAGGAGAATGGGTGCCCCATATGGTGAACTACTTGGTCTTATGAGCCCTTGGTTGAGTAGCTCTTGAACTTGAGACTTAATCTCTTGTTGTTCAAGAGGATTTATGCGATAGGGAGCTCGACAAGGGGGTGCGCTACCATGAATGGTCTCTATGCTATGGTCCTCAGGTCGAGACATAGGTAAACTAGCGGTAAATCGTGCATAAAACACTCTTGAAATTGAGCAAGAAACTCTTTTTGTGCATCATTACAATGTGATTCTTGTGCAGCAGATATTTCATTAATGTACACAAGAAATGCTTTATCTCGTTTGCGAATGGCCCTTTTAGCTTGATTGTGAGATAGTAATGGTTGATCTTCACTTTCAAATGCAGTATGTAAACAAAATTGATGACCTTCATACATGAAAGTAAGAGAACAATTGCTATAATCAATCTTAGGATTTAATTCATGACGAAATGGCATTCCTAAGATGATATCTATCCCATGCAATGGAGCAACAAGAAAAGTACGCTCTTAAGAGTTCTCAATTGAAATCTTTAAGTTTTCCACTTGTTGAGTGCAATTGTACTTTTGGTTATTGAAAGCAGTCTTAACTTTGTATCCAGATGATGTAAGAGGTAGATTAAGAGATTTAGCAATGCAATTCGAAATAAAATCATGGCTACTTCCATCATCAAACAAAATACTCACTTCTTTTCCTTGCATGATGCCTTTGATTTTTAAAAGAGTGTAAGGTGAAATGGATGAGGGTTTAGGGTTACCTTCATTCGGTTGATCGTCATTACCCTCATAGTTTGGATCGTAATCATCATCGTAGTCATCGTTGTCTTCCAAATCCGCTTCTTCTTCTAGGATAGGCTCATCTTCGACCATGTTGACTTGAACTTTTTCTTCTTTCTTCATTGGGAATTTGTCTGCATAATGTCCTAGGCGATGATAATTGAAGCACTTTACCCTCTTCAAGCGGTCCTCGGCCCTTTGGTTGGAAGTGCTGTTGGTCTTCTTGAAGTTAGGATGAGCGCCTTGCCTGTTAAAACTGTTGTGGTTGCCTTGACTGTTATTGACGACCTTTGCTTTCTTGTCCTCCCAAGAGTGTGGTTGTACTTCCTCTCTTTTAAAGAAGGGATGCTTGAATTTATTATACCTGTCACTTATAAAAGACGAAGCAGGCCTCTTGCCTTGATTAAAATTTTGATGCTCTTGCTTCATGCGATTACCCCTAAGTTTCTTTTCACTATTTAGTGCTAAAGAGATTGCTTCAGCCAAGGAGTGTGGGTGAAACATCTCAATATCCCCTGAGACCTGCTGGCTAAGAGGTAGCTTTAGGCATTGCTATGCCGAATTGACCAATGGGGCCCTCTTAGACCTGGTCGTCTTAATCCATGATAAAGGGATTGTTGACATATTGGCTCACCCTGGGGTTGTTTCCGCTCTTGGGCTCACCCGTCACCTGAGGGACTGTTGCTCCTTCTTGAGCTCAGCCAAACCTGTGGGGATTGTTGGCTCTCTTGGCCTCACCCAAAACCTTGAGGTAATGTTGCTCATCTTGAGCTCACCCTGAAACCTGTAGGGACTATTGCCACTTTTGGGCTCACCCAGACATCAAGGGACTATTGGCTCTCTTGGCCTCACCCGTTCCTTCCTTCGGTGTTGCATGATGTCCACTCATCTTCGTCTTTGATGGCGGGTAGAGGAGTTTTACGTGTTTCCAATCCCATGTTATTGTCCCACTCACTTTTGGCATAGTGGTGGGTGGAGGAGTTTAATGTATATCCAATCCCACGACCTTGCCCTGTTTAAGGCGGATCCCACTGCTTGGGTCCAGGTTCATGGTTCTTTCTTCTTGAGGTCCTCCTTTCTGAGGAATGAAGGGGGTAGTCTCCGGCTCTCATCCTTTGTTTGAACCGTGTTGGTCCATCCCTTCTTTGGCTAGTGGTTGGCTTCCTGTCTCTTTCATGACACCACCCCCACAACAAGTCCCATTCCAAGTTGCGAGCTTCCTTATGATATGCCACGCGTCCCATAACAGGCACTTCCTCCATAGGTGGCTCCGTTTTGCTTTGTCATAGATACTTGCATTCTTGTACACTTTTCTGATCTTTGCCTTTGATAAGAGCGTTCCTCACACCTGACTTCCCGCGAGGCACCGAGGGGAGTATTGACCACATGCCCTCCCTCCAAGGCACTACAGTTCCGCTTTCGGCTCTTGCACGTTGGTCACAAGTCAGCTCTTGGCCTTGCTCGGGGAGTGCTTTTCCTAAGCCTCATGCTGGCAATTTGACCACCACCGCTGGCTGGTTGATTCCAAGCTCCTTGATCGATCAACCTTTGCTTTGCCTCCGCAGAGTTTGAGCAAACTCCCTTGTACCTTCATTGGATTCCATGAACCCTTGAGCTCATAATGCTTGCAAGAATAGAAGAGGTGAGATGCCCCTCATCCCCTTAGCTTGTGCCACAAAAGCTTGAAGCACTTTGCGTTCCCTTGGAAAATTTTTCCTCGGGATGTATCTACCATGCCTTTCAAACCAAGCCAGTTTTTGCTCATGAGGCGAGGTCTCGCTCATTGATCATTGAGACGAGCCCCGCAAAATCCTTGGCAACCCAGCTCCTCCTTAGGTGGCGCGGGCGCATCTCATCGCTAAGTGGCTCCTCCTTAGGTGGCTCACTTGCTTGAGTTTCCTTCGGTAGGTCGGCTCCTTCTTAGGTGGCTCGACGGCCTACAATGCATCACTCCGCACGTCACATGTGCAAGGGCCCGGTTCATTCGGGAGACTAGCCACTTGTTCGGTGTTGTCTCATGTAGAAGATGAGGTCCCTCGTTTTCACTTAAGAGCCTCGGTTGATGGCTTTCCTTCATGCCGCCCCTTGCTTGCACTTGAGAGGTCGGTGGGTCTTCATACCCTCCGGGACGCCCGTTTTCCATGTTGGGTCGCCCTCTTCGCTTCACATTGCTGATGTCGCTCGACTCCCAAAACAGCCCCTGAAGAGCCACACTTTTCATGTGAGAGCCCCCCGGCTCGGTTCGGGTCACATTCGGGCCGGGACTGGCTCACCTCAAGCCATCGTTGGGCTCACCGGCTACTTTGCCAAAATCTACCCCACCGGCTCACCGACAAGGTTTCGCCCTCAAAGTTGTCCCATTTTCAGCCCATAACATGTTGAGTTGCCCCCTAGCTCGACGGGTCAACTTTATAGAAACTCCATCGGTGCATGCCGGCCATGGTGGGCACACCCTCGCCATGCTCTTCACTGCGTTTCGAGCCCCCGCGCATCATGCTTGAGGGCTGAAAATTTCCAGCCATGTAAAATTTCAGCCCACCCCTCATCTTAGTGAGGCGGACCGGCTCGGACCACGGCCCTATTTCGGGCCACATACCGCTTTTCTTCATTTTTCCCCCCCTTCGGGAGGGACTTTCCACCATGAGGGATGTCAAGATTTTTGGGAGAGAAGGAAGGAGTCTCACTTGAAGCTTTCTTGCTTGCACAATGGGGGAATACACACAAGGGTGGAGGCTGAAAAACAGTTTTCCTCTTCTTAGTTGTGTAAGCCAAAAGAACTCTCATACAAAGAAATAGAAGAACCCTATATATGGGTCTTAAACCAAACTCAACTAACTAAGGTGGCATACTAACTGAGCCACGAACTAGAGTAGATAAGGATAGCTGTCATGTAGCTATTATTCATGGGCGGTGTACCAACCGCATCTGCAACTGACAAGTCGGTGACATAAATACACAACGGTCACCTTGGCGTATCATGAGTGGAGCTCGATATCTCAACACTCCCCCTCGAGCTCAATCCCAATTCCTGCACACCAAGAAGGTCTCTGAACTTGCGCAGCTTCTCTGCGCCCAATGCCTTCGTAAATATGTCAGCTACTTGATCCTCTGTGCTAACATAAACTAGATCAATAAGACCTAGTAAAACCCTCTCTCGCACATAGTGATAATGCACCTCAATGTGCTTTGTTCTAGCATGATAGACTGGGTTATTTGCCAAGTGTATACTACTCATCTTGTCACAATAAATGACAACTGGTCCATCTGTAGACTGATGCATATCATAAAGTAGCTTATGCAACCAAGCTACCTCACATGCAGCCATTGCTGCACCCCTGTACTCAGCCTCTGTGCTCGATAAGGCAACTGTAGGCTGTTTCTTGCTGCTCCAAGTGACTGCATCACTCCCAAAAGAGAACATATATCCACTGGTAGATCGTCTATCAGAAATACTACCAGCCCAATCAGCATCAGTGTATCCATGCAACTGTATTTGAACCCCAGTCTCATAAAATAGTCCATACTGCAATGTGGACTTCACATACCTGAGTATGCGTCTAGCTGCATCCAAATGTGGTTTCCTTGGAGCCTGCATAAACTGACTTACCAATCCAACAACATAGCTCAAATCTGGCCTGGTAATAGTCATATAAATCAAACTTCCTACTATGCGTCTGTACATAGTAGGGTCTTCTAGAAGCTCACCTGCATCTGTGCTCAGCTTCACATTCTGCTCCAAAGGAACTAAAATAGGCTTACAGCCTGTCATCCCATATTTGGACAGCATGTCCAATCCATACTGCCTCTGCAAGAGCTGTATCCCACTTGGTGATCTAATCACGTCAATGCCCAAGAAATAATGCAGCTCTCCCAAATCCTTCATCTCAAACTTCTGCTTCAATAGCATTTTCACATGAAGGATATCTTCATCACTGTCACCTGTCATAATCAAATCATCAACATAAATGACAAGTAGCATAATACCTTTCTCTGTTTTTTCTCACATAAAGTGAGAAATCTGCCTTGGAAATCTGAAAGCCAATATTGACAAGATACTGTCCTATCTTGTCAGACCATGCTCTAGGTGCTTGCTTCAAGCCATACAAGGCTTTCTTCAACCTGCAAACAAACTCAGGATGAACAGCATGCACATAACCTGGTGGCTACTCCATATATACCTCTTCTTGCAAATCACCATGCAAGAAGGCATTCTTTACATCCATCTGATGTAAAGACCACTCCTTTGATGCAGCCATAGCAATGACTGCTCTTACGGTTGTCATCCTTGCAACCGGACTGAATGTTTCTTCATAGTCAATGCCATATGTTTGTGCATACTCCTTGACTACTAATCTTGCCTTGTATCTGTTCACAGAACCATCTGCATTGTGCTTCACCTTATAAACCCACTTACAGCCAATTGCATTTTTACCTTTAGGCAAAGGTACCAATTCCCATGTAGCATTTGCTTCCAAGGCATCCATTTCTTCATCCATGGCTTTCTCCCATTTTTCTTTTCCCATGGCTTGCTCAAAAGAAGTGGGTTCTGGTTCCTGTATCATTTTGAGCATATATGCATAGTGAATGGCTGTAAATCCATCATATTTTAGCCTATCCACAGGATACCTAGCTCTCGTAGACCTGCGCAAAGTAGGTTCACTCCCAGGTGCTCTCAAAACATCCCTGGTCTTCCTTACTCCAGGTGTAACAATAGAAGGAATACCCAACTCATCATCAATGCTCTGTTCTGAGCCACTGGATTCACCATCCACATAAGAGTGACCTGCATTCACATCAAACATGGGCTGATCAACCTTCTCTTTTCCTTTTCGTGATACCTGCATACCACTATCTGCATTGCTTTGAGAAGATTCTCCTGATCTCAATCTGCCTGTCCATGGCAAAGAATGTGAACCACTGCTAGAGAAAACGCTCCAGGTCCACTAATATTTTGTGACTGCTGTTGTGAATTCTGTGCAGCATTACCATTTTGTGCATCTACATCATCAATCACATTTACTATTTTATACCAGCTACTCATCTCATCAAAAACAACATCTCTGCTCACTGTAAACTTACGAGTAGAAGGGTTATAGCATCTATACCCTTTTTGCTGCAGAGAGTAACCAATAAAGATGCACTTCTCAGCTTTTGGATCCAACTTGGATCTCAACTCATCTGGCACATGTACATAGGCAATGCAACAAAAAATTTTCAAATGAGAAATATCTGGTTTCCTACCAGTATACCTCTCCTCTGGAGTCATTCCATGTATTGCTGCAGTGGGAGTCCTGTTCATTATGTAGACTGCTGTAGCAACTGCTTCAGCCCAATAAAAATCAGGCAAGTATTTTTCATTGAGCATGGCACGAGATACCTCTCCAATATGTCTGTTTTTCCTTTCTGCAATTCCATTTTGTTGTGGGGTATGACTGCATGAATATTGTTGCTTTATGCCATGCTCCTGCAGGAACCTTGCAAACTCATTTGAGAGGTACTCTCCCCCTCCATCTGACCTTAGGCATTTTATCTGCAGGCCTGTTTCTTTTTCAACCATCGCTTTAAGAGTTTTGAAATGCCCAAAAACTTCACTTTTCTATTTCATAAAATACACCCAAACTTTTCTACTATAGTCATCAATAAAACTGACAAAATAATGACAACCTCCAAGAGATGCAGCTTTAGTTGTCCACACATCAGAGTGGATTAATTCCAATGGCTTCTTACTCTCTTGAACATGTCTAGGAAATGGTTTCCTTGCCTATTTTCCAAACTGACAGGCTTCACATACCTTATGCATTTCTGCAACCTTGAATTTTGGCAAACCTGCAACAATATTTTGGGCCTGCATTGATTTAAGTCGCTGTACATTAACATGACCAATGCGTTTGTGCTAGATATCAATATCTGCAACTACACCGGTCCCATGTGCAAACATTGCTGCACTCAATTCAGACATGTCTGCATCCAATGTAAACATTCTGCCCTTCTTCTTTCCTTTTGCTATCAAGCGACCTTTATTTTTCATATCCTCAACAAAGCATCCATGAGGATTAAATCTAACCTGCAAGCCCTGCTCAACCATTTGACCAACAGAAACCAGATTCTTGGTGATATTCGGGACATGAAATAAATCGGACAGGTATTTCTTTTTCCCATCCTGCATAGATAAAGGAATTTTTCCAATCTGCACAATAGGATGTGCAGTATCATCACCAGTCTCCACAAATCCTGGTTTTTCCATTTTTCTTGCATCCTCCATCCATTCTGCATGACCTGTCATGTGGTTTGATGCACCTGAGTCAACATACCATACATCATTACTTTCTTCTGCACTTATCACAGAATTGTTCATGTGCTGCACCATAAACAAGTGCTCATTTCTGTCATCACCCTGTCTACTAGAAGATGCATAATTCCCTTGTTGCCAGTTTTCCATTCATGATGTCATTTTACTTTTTATAGCAGTCTTTAGCCATATGACCCATTTTACCACAGTAGTAGCATTCAACATTACTGTTTGCATTTTGGCCTCTTTGCCATCCACCAAGACCTCTTTGGCTCCCCCTGCCTCTAGAGTTACCACGTCCTCCTCCATAGGACCGGTTTTCTTGAGTTTGCTGCATATTCTGATTTCTACCACGGCCTCCATATCGGCCTCCTCTACCTCTGCCTCTACCTCTTCCAGCATTTGAGTAGAAGAGAGCTTCTTTTAAAGTTCCTCCTGAAGAAGATGCACCACCATTTCTCTGCTCCTCAGAAATTAGAAGAGTAATCAACTCCTCAAAATCAGGAAATCTTTCACGGATGGTAATGGATGTTCGAAACTGTGCATAATCCTTTCCTAGACCATTCAAGGTCACAGAAACTAAATCATCATCTTCCACTAGCGACCCAATGGAGGCAAGTGCATCTGCAATCTTCTTCACCTTCATGTGGTAGTCATTGATGCTCATATTTTCTCTTTACACATTATGCAACTCTTGCTTGAGTTGCATTTTCCTGGCTTGCGTATTTGTGCTATACATTTTTGACAAAGTATCCCATGCCTCCTTTGGCATACTTGCATCTTGAATATGCACAATCATAGAGTCTGAAATGCTGATAGACAGCCAGTACATAACTTTCCTGGCTCTCTCATGCCATGCTTTAAATGTCTGCATTTGCTGTTGATTGGGAACATTAGGAAGAACTGGTTCTTCTTCATTTTCTGCAACAAATTCCCAATATCCTTTTCCCATAAGGAAATTCGTCATTCTAAACTTCCATGCTTGGAAGTTGTTCTTGTCAAGCTTTTCAGTGACAATCTGTGAAAGAGAATCAGATGCCATTACAGAACACTGCAAAAAATTCTGTCACTGCAAAAAACATAGCTTCACCCTCACAAGGGAAAATCTGCAAGACTGGCGAAAGTGGTATTTGACCACACAGTCACTTCCTAGTGACGATTTTGCATCAACAGGCAACAGGGATGATTCTGTAACTCCCAATGTCTCTGCACACAAGCATACAATGCAATTTCTATAGAAGATTTTCACCGACCTGTAGAACAATGGTTGCACAACATAAAACTGGGCCTTTTCCTGAGTGCGTGCAGATAACTTTCGCCTCCAAAACAGGCCCCGAAATGGCCTCAAATAAAAAAAACAAGGTCGCCAAGGGCCAAATCCCTTTCCCACAGCATATACTGCCCTCTTGCTTCACCGCGAAGGGCGTCTCAACCTGAGACAATGCACTCCTGCACTTTTCGACTGTGCTGCATGCAGAGACTTGCTCCCAAAACAGAAAATGAAAGCAACACTGCTCCTCTTACCAGAACACCACGAGCTTGGCTTGCTTCCTTGAGCTCCTTACCATGAACAAGGCTCTGATACCATGTCAAGATTGTGGGAGAGAAGGAAGGAGTCTCACTTGAAGCTTTCTTGCTTGCACAATGGGGGAATACACATAAGGGTGGAGGTTGAAAAACAGTTTTCCTCTTCTTAGTTGTGTAAGCCAAAATAACTCTCATACAAAGAAATAGAAGAACCCTATATATGGGTCTTAAACCAAACTCAACTAACTAAGGTGGCATACTAACTGAGCCATGAACTAGAGTAGATAAGGATAGCTGTCATGTAGCTATTATTCATGGGCGGTGTACCAACCACGTTTGCAACTGATAAGTCGGTGACATAAATACACAACGGTCACCCTGGCGTATCATGAGTGGAGCTCGATATCTCAACAAGGGACACTCTCTTTTTCACCTCAAATGCATCACATGCCAGCTCGACTCGGCTCCCCGGCCTCGACTCGGCTCAGCGGCCCACTCGGCTCACACCGTCTTGTGCGGCTTGAGGGAGCACCTACTCCCTTATAGTTGTGAAAATTTGGCGCGGGCTGGAAAACTACCCAAGCACCACTGGCCACCGGATAGAAATTCCACCGGCTGGAACGCGGCTCAAACTCCACCGGCTGGACCGCTGGGGCTAGACCGAGGATCAGACCACGGCTCGACTCCACTGGCTGGACCCCAGCGAACCGCATTGTTGTCGCGGCTGAAAACTGTTTTGCACATCGGCGCCGCTCCGTCTTCGTGGTTCCACCATGGCTCCCCGTCTCGGGTTGCCGTTTCCTTTCCAAGAGCTCAACACGGCTCTGATACCAAGTGTCACGGGCGTAGATTTGAGGTTTTTGCCCACATGTACTCGGGACCCTCTAACACCATGTGGTGACGCCGAGTTCGGATCAAACTCGCCTCACCTCTTTGCGTTCCATCCAAGAAGAGTGGCCTCCTTCGGGACGGCTCACTCGGGTCGGCCCGCCGACTCGCGGCCCGTGGCTCGACTTGCATCGGAAGATCTTGAATCACATAGCTCTTTACACATCCAAGGGACTCCCCATGTCCCTTTGAGCGGCCTCACTTGGGACGGCCCACTCTACCCTCACCACATGGAGGGGAGGCACTCCCGTTTCGGAGCGACTCAACCACTAGTCATACCGCAGGGCATAGCGTCCGCACCACACAACCCCGCACCGGGAGGTAGTAGTGCTCGAGTGCGTGCTGTGCTCGCTAGTGTGCCTAGGGTGAGTTTCTTGTGGGTCGGGACTATGCCTCATCGTTCGTTGTCCCCGGGGTCCCCGTCTTGAGTGAGGCCTTATAGGCAGAGTGTGCTTGGTTTCTGCTGCACTACTCTCGTGAGCTTCACAAAAGTGTAGTGTTGGCATTGGCAGAGGATCTTAGAGGTTGCTCGGAGATAAATCTACCTTGGCCAGAGACTACATATGATTTGTTTCCCAATTCAAATATCATATGGAATGTCCAAAAGGTATTCTTGGATGATAATAACCATTGAAATGGTAATTTGAAATTGGTTTTAGCTAAGGAAAAGTTAGGTCTTGTGCATTTTTTTCATGTGACACACCAAAGAAATGCGAGAGTTCCTCTTGATGTAATGCATTGTAGAATGAGTGTCTTGTTTGTGATCATACCAAGTAAAAGACTATGGTATTGTCATTCTTGCAAGTGATATGTGCAAGATTTGTAATTGAATGACATTATGTTTTATTCTTTAAAGTAGTGTGAGAATCTTTTTGAAGTTATACATGAGTATCTATAAAGTTTGAGAGATAATTATGGATCAGAATTTTGTTGGATATGTGTTACATTTATGATTATGGCCACTCTAAAGGAAACAACATTCCAAAGAACTCTCTTCTATAGCCATGTGGTCTTTAGGCCATAAGGATGTGATTGTATATCCCTTTGGCCATACAACTAGAAAAGAAATATCTATAGCTATAATAAGTATTTTTTGTTGAGTCAGCCATAGGGCCATGAATGAATATACACTTAAATAGATCTAATGCCCTTTGGTCACCATAAGACTAAAGGACTATGAATGATATCATATGGGACTCTTTTTAACTCAAACAAGTTGTGGATACTCTTGATTGTTTGGATAACATTCCTATACCTATAATTGTGTATTATGGGCCTAGAAAAGAGACTTTTATTACAATAAGAAATCTTTCGGGGTGAGCCCTATGGCCCTTTGGCTATAGGACTATGATTGAGTGTAATGGCCCTTTGGAGGCCCCATCAAAAGGGATAATAGGATATGCTTGAGTTTGATGGCCCTTTGGAGACCCCATCAATGAGAAAATCCAATGTTTGAGTGACCACTAGTAACCCCTGTGGCCCTTAGGCCATAGGGTTAAGATGTAGATATTCTTCACCAACAAGTTGTATATATCTTGAATCATTTGGGGGGGCTATATTTGAGTGGCCTTTTAATGGGACCCCATCAAGAGGTTACCCCTATGGCCACTTAGTCATAGGCCTTTGTAGGAGAAGAGGAAATTCATATGACCACCTAGACACATGAATGTATAAGAGACACCCTCAATGAGAAAACCCAATGTTTGAGTGACCAAACCTCTAGCAACCCCTGTGGCTCTTAGGCCATAGGGTTAAGATATAGGGATTCTTCACTAACAAGTTGTGTATATCTTAAATCATTTGGGGCTATATTTGAGTGGCCTTTAGATGGGACCCCATCAAGAGGATACCCCTATGTCCACCTTTTCATAGGTCCTTGTAGGAGAAGATGGAATCCATATGACCACATAGACATAGGAATGTATAAGAGATCTCATCAATGAGAAAACCCAATGTTTGAGTGACCACCACTAGCAACCCCTGTGGCCCTTAGGCCATAGGGTTAAGATATAGGGATTCTTCACTAACAAGTTGTATATATATTGGATCATTTGGGGCTATATTTGGGTGGCCTTTAATCCAGACATAGGAATGTATAGGAGACCCCATCAATGAGAAAATCCAATGATTGAGTGACCGCTAGTAACCCCTATGGCCCTTGAGGGTTAAGATATAGGGATTCTTCACTAACAAGTGGTATATATCTTGAAGTATTTAGGGCTATATTTGAGTGACATTCAAATGCAACCACATCAAGAGGATACCCCTATGGCCACCCAGTAGAAGAAGAGAAAACCCAATGTTTGAGTGACCATTAGCAACCCCTCTTAGGCCATAGGGTCAAGATATAGGGAGTCTTCACTAACAAGTTGCATATATCTTAAATCATTTATAGGAGAAGAGAAATCCATATGACCACAAAGACATAGGAATGTATAGGAGACCCACTAGCAACCCCCTATGGCCTAAGGGCCATAGGGTGAAGATATAGGAATTCTTGAATAATTTGTAGGAGGAGGAAACCCATATGACCACAGAGACATAGGAATGTATAGGAGACCCACTAGCAACCCCTATGGCCCTTAGGCTGTAGGGTCAAGATATAGGTATTCTTCACGTTAAAATGTGAAGGGAAAACCCAATGTTTGAGTGACCACTAGCAACCCCTATGGCCCTTAGGCTATAGGGTCAAGATATTCATCACTAACAAGTTGCATATATCTTGAATCATTTATAGGAGAAGAGAAAACCCTTATGCTATAGGGTTAAGCTATAGGGATTTTTCATTAACCAGTTGTATATATCTTGGATTATTTGGGGCTATATTTGAGTGGCCTTTAACCCAGACATAGGAATGTATAGGAGTCACCATCAATGAGAAAACCCATTGATTGTGTGACCACTAGCAACCCCTATGGCCATAGGGTTAAGATATAGGGATTATTCATTAACAAGTTGTATATATCTTGGATTATTTGGGGCTATATTTGAGTGGCCTTTAACCCAAACATAGGAATGTATAGGAGTGCCCATCAATGAGAAAACCCGATGATTGTGTGACCACTAACAACCCCTATGGCCCTTAGGCCATCAGGTTAAGATATAGGGATTCTTCATTAGCAAGTTATATATATCTTGAATCATTTGGGATTATATTTGAGTGGCATTCAAATGGAACCCCATCAAGAGGATACCCATATGGCCACCCAATAATAGCCCTTTGTAGGAGAAGTGGAAACCCATATGACCACCTAGACATAGGAATGTATAGGAGACCCCATCAATGAGAAAACCCAATGTTTGAGTGACCACTAGCAACCCCTGTGGCCCTTAGGCCATAGGGTTTAGATATAGGGATTCTTCACTAACAAGTTGTATATATCTTTGATCATTTGGGTCTATATTTGAGTGATCTTTAATCCAGACATAGGAATGTTTAATAAACCCCATCAATGAGAAAACCTAATGTTTGAGTGACCATGCCACTAGCAACCCCTATGGCCCTTAGGCCATAGGGTTATGATATAGGGATTCTTCACTAACAAGTTGTATATATCTTGAATCATTTGGGTCTATATTTGAGTGGCCTTTAGATGAGACTCCATCAAGATGATATCCCTACGGCCACCTTTTCATAGGCCCTTGTAGGAGCAGATGGAATCCATATGACCACCCAGACATAGGAATGTATAGGCAACCCCATCAATGAGAAAACCCAATGTTTGAGTGACTATTAGCAACCCCTATGGCCCTTAGGGTCAAGATATAGGGATTCTTCACTAGCAAGTTGTATATATCTTGAATCATTTGGGTCTGTATTTGAGTGGCCTTCAAATGGAACCTATATAACCACCCAAACATAGGAATGTAGAGGAGACCACATCAATGAGAAAACCCAATGTTTGCCACTAGCAACCCATATGGCCCTTGGGCCATAGGGTTAAGATATAGGGATTCTTTGCTAACAAGCTGTATATATCTTATACATATGGCCAAGCAGTCCCCTTTTAGGACCTATCATGGACCTAGAAAGCCCTATGGCCTAAGGGTCATAGGTCTCATGAAGAAACAATACCTTGGTAGAGATCTCCTTCAACCTCTCTTATTAATTTTGTCTATTTAATTCAAAATATTAGGTGACTACTATTGAGTTTGATTAGTCTTACCTCCTTACTCTACAGTTGTTCAACAAAGCAATGAGGTGAAGCAAATCGATGATAGTAGTGATATCAACTAGCAAATCAAAGATAGAAGTGATGTCAACCAGCAAATTGAAGATAATAGCGATATCAATCAGCAAAAGGATCTTTACAATCCTTTAGATAGTGTGTGTAATGATCAAGAGAGAGTTACATTTCCACCTAAGTTGCATTATACATTATACGACTATACGTGAATAATCGTATAATCACGTATTTGGTGTACCCTTAGAAATAAATGGTTGCATTATACGATGCCACATCACCTTTAGATGTTGACTCACTTTTTTACAAGTTGTATTCGATCGAATAAATATATTATTCGATCGAAATATATTCTCTATATATACAGGAAACTTTCGGGTTAAATTTTCCCGATTCTGTTTGTACTCTTCTAGGTTACACACAGGATGTGGTACACACACTAGAACTAAATTGGGTGCTAGATGTGGATACCTATCCTTTACATCAAGACATTAAATAGCATGCACACGCTAGTGCTAGTTTGGATGTTGGAGGTGGACACGCTATTTTGGATACTAGTGGGCTAAGGTGATAAAATAGGGTGCACACACCAACACTAATTTGGGTGTTAAATGTGGACACGCTATTTTGGGTATTAGTGGATTGTGGTGCTAAAATAGGGTGGACACACCAATACTACTTTGGGTGTTGGAGGTGGATACACTAATTTAGATATTAATTGTCCATGGTAATATTTGATTGTAGTGCATACACAGATGTATATTGTTAATTAATTTGCATATATATTTGCATCTCCCCTATTATTATTTTGGTTAATTCTACAAATTCTTGTAATTTGAAATGACTTGTGGTAATGAGTGGGAATATGTTGAACAATTAAAAGCTGGAAAGAACACTTCTCATGTATGATGCAAGTCATGTCAGCATGAGTTCCATGCTAGTGCAACTAGAACTAAAGAGCATCTACTAGGGATGGGTGTTAACGTGAATCATTGTCATAATCCACCTTCTAATGTACATGTAAAGCTTTCCAAATATATTCAGAAATTAAAGGCCTCTGGAAAGTGGGGGGGAGGTTACACTATTGAAATTACGTCTACTACAAGACATAATGATGCACCAAGCAATTTCGTGAATGTATTACAACATGTGGGTGGCTCCTCATCACAACACTCATAGTTGATGGACAAAGAACATAGATACAATGTGAGTGCAGGCTCTCAGGAACACAAATGCTCTAATAGCATGGACAAATCAAAGAAAGGAACTCTGTATAGTGCATTTGATAAGTCATCAATGCTAGTTACACTTGAAATGTACACAAACTTTCATTGCTTGTAGGATATCTTTGAATGTAATGAGAAATCCCTTATTTCAAGATGTTTTGGTGTCTCTTGCAAAGCCTGGGTGCAAAGCGTGGGTTTGTTTTGCCGGACTACAATAAGATGTGCACAGAGTACTTAGACAAAGTGAAAGGTGGACTTGAGCAAAGCTTGAAGTGTTATGTCCTTGATTATGTACCTGCCTATGGATGCACCATAGCTATTGATGGATGGATAGATTGCAAGAAGAGGCCTCTAATAAATATCATGTGTATATGTCCAAGGGGGTCAGTGTTTTTGGATGCAATAGATATATCTCTTAAAGAGAAAAACTCCATGTATATTTCAAAGATATATGAGAGGGCTATTGCACATGTTGGAGGACCTGTTAATGTCACATCTATAAAGACTGATAATGCCTCTAACTATAAAGGAGTAGGGATGATTATACAAGAGAAATACAAAGAGATTACATCGGTTCCTTGCGCTACACACTCAGTCAGTTTACTCCTCAAGGATATAGGGAAAATGAGTTTTATTAAACTTACTTTAGTAGAGGCACATCATGTGGTTAAGTGCATCAGGGAGCATCAATTTACATATGTACTCTTTCGCACAAGGTCGGAAAAATTATTATGCATATTTTGTGCTACATGCTTTGCTACTGCTTATCATGTCCTTGAACGTTTATTGGAAGTGGGAGATGCATTGAGGGAAACAATTGCAGATGGACGATAGGTTGGATGGGTCACTAAGCATTAGATGCATGCACTTACAGCAACGAAATGTGCAGCAACAATCAACTCAGATGCATTTTGGGTCAAGGTGGACAAAATTGTGAGTGTCACTAAGCCATTTGTAGAATTGCTAAGAGTTGTGGACAGTGACAAATTTGTACTTGGTAAAGTATACTGGCTCATGTCTGAAGCAATACGCAAGGTAAAAGCATTTGAGAAATTGAAGCCTGTAGAGCGTAAAGAGATAGCCAATTGCGTAGAAAGACGATGGGCAATGATGCACACTCTCCTACATGGTGCTGCATTCATGCTAGATCCTTCGTTTCAATTGCATGATCAAACAAAGAATGATCAAGTGACTCGAAATTTCCACTTTGTTGTGACAAGTGGTGTTTAGATGCCATTACATGCTTAAGTCCACTTGTTTGGTGGAATGAGTATGGTTCTAATGAAGCAGAGCTTCAACATGTGGCAAGAAGGGTATTATCATTGGCAACATCTTTAGGCAGTTGTGAGCGAAATTGGTCTGCATATGATTTCATTCATACTAAGAGGCGTAATCGTTTAAAAGCTTCAAGGGCAAGAGACCTAGTGTACTGCTTTTGTAATATGCGACTGCTTCATAGGTCGTCATCAATTGCAACTCGTATTACACATGCAGAAGGGAAGCCACATCCAAAACGAATGCACGAGGTTGTTTCTAAAGACCAAGGTTCAGAGTCTGAGAACGAATGGGAGGTTGATTCAACTAATTCCGATGTGGATGATATAGTCCCTGCTATTGACAGAGTGAAGACAACATAACATGCATTAAAGACTAAAAAAACATAGAAGGGGAAAAGAATAGCATAAACGATACATTAGATAAAATCTCAAAATTATATTCCATGTATCAAGTCTTGAAATTGAATACCAAGATATATACAAAAGTTGTCTATATATCAACAAGTCTTAATCCAAATTTACAAAATCACGAGTTTGTGTGAGCTTATAAACTGCAAAAGTGTCGCCAATTATAGGAGGTGGAGGACCATGTGCATCCTCATATCTCTTGCATACTCCTTTTAGTCGTTGATTCTCTAACTCCATTTCAACTATTCTCAACTCTAGCTCATGGATGCGAGTTACCATAGTGTCTACGGTGAGTCCTTGTGTCACTAAAGTCATGCCTTCGGCTGCAAAATTCATTAAGATGTCGTGGTCGTTGGTGGTGAGTACCACAGGCTTTGTCCGCTTCAATTCTATGCCCATCTCTCTTGCCCACTTTCGATCAACGGGATGACCCATGCCAACGCCAGCGTTCTTGGTTCTTTGCTGCCACATAACTTACCTTCCTAATATGTCCTAGCAATATACTTGTTGAACAAAGTATATTGCCACTTGTCCATTATTAGGTTCAGCCTGGTGGTTCTCCACAAATCTTTGATATAGTGTGCATGATAATCCTATGTGTTGAAGCTCTAATAGCTTCATTGGATATTTGCGCTTTGGGTCTCTTTGTTTGTTGTGATCTGTCGATCTAAATAAAACATTTCTGACAAATTCTATTGGGCAAAGAAACTTCACTCCATTGAGGTCAAGAGGAGGGCCAACCAAGTCCTTTCTTGGTTTGGCCCAAGTGACATGAAACAAAATGTGTGTATATGGTTTCACTATGAAGGGGATTGGAATTGATTGGAGTTTGAATTCTCTTGTATATGCATGTTTAGTCTTAGTGTCACTCTTATGAGGGAGATGTGTTCTCCATGCATCCTAACTTAGCACTTAGCTTTCTTTTTTCTATGATGATTATATCAAGGATTGTATCAAGCAAGGAAAGCTTCTCTTTGGCCCACACAAAGAACACAAACAAGATACCAAGGATTGAGCTGAAGAAGAAGCGGGTACAAAACACACATGCAAGCAAAGAAAGATCCTCTATGGCCTTTCTCGGAGAGAATCTCGATCCTTTTCGGTGATGAGGAGACTGAGAGGTGAGATTTCATATTGTTGCTAGGTGCTCGGGTAGTGTTTGAGAGTGGCATGAGAGTGTGAGTTTTTCCTCTCATCCTACTAAGCCCCTGTGATTGAATCTTGGTGCCTAGAACAATTCTCAAGTTGTGTATTTTTCGCGTCTCTTTATTGTTTTGGGTGTTGGTGACATGGTGAATGTTCAAGGACAATCTAGCTCTGGTCCTTGTTTTGTTTTTTCTTTGTTCGAGCTATAGTTGGCAATGACCATGTTTGGTTGTTGTTCATTCCAAGGCTCTCGAAAGGACTATTTATAGAGATGGTTCTCTTTCTCTCAGGCCTTCTCACAATGTCTCAAGGGCCGGTTCGCTATCCGTAAACCCTCTATATCACATGTGTTAAAGGTGTATTTTTAAAACTCCTTATCTATGAGTTTTTAATTATTAAAACACACTCTATTTCTATTCAATATGTAAATGCCCCCTTTAAAATGGAAGCCTTTTGTAAGTAAATAATATGCAAAAAAGGATTTTAAAAACCAGTGACCCCCCCATAGTGCTAGAGAAACTATATCATGAGAACAAACCCGATTTGGTACACGGATGATTGGTGTACTGTGTGTGTGTGTGCACGCATGTGGGTGTGTGTGCTTGCAAGTGTTCTAGCTCTCTCTCTCCTCCAATGTTTTCAATTAAGTAGCAACATGGTGAGATTTTTAAGAACATAACCATAAATAGCACATAGATAATGTTTTTGTAAGGATGGTGTGTTGTACTGTGTGGTTGTGCACGCATGTGGGTGTGTGTGCTTGCAAGTGTTCTAGCTCTCTCTCTCCTCCAATGTTTTCAATTAAGTAGCAACATGGTGAGATTTTTAAGAACATAACCATAAATAGCACATAGATAATGCTTTTGTAAGGATGGTGTGTTGTACTGTGTGTGTGTGCACACATGTGGGTGTGTGTGCTTGCAAGTGTTCTAGCTCTCTCTCTCCTCCAATGTTTTCAATTAAGTAGCAACATGGTGAGATTTTTAAGAACATAACCATAAATAGCACATAGATAATGCTTTTGTAAGGATGGTGTGTTGTACTGTGTGTGTGTGCACACATGTGGGTGTGTGTGCTTGCAAGTGTTCTAGCTCTCTCTCTCCTCCAATGTTTTCAATTAAGTAGCAACATGGTGAGATTTTTAAGAACATAAGAACATAACCATAAATAGCACATAGATAATGCTTTGGTAGAGATTGTGTGGCACATGTCTCTGCCAATACTATAAGGTCGTTGTGTGTGTGTGGGGGTCTCGCTCTCTCTCTCTTTCACACACACACCCCCTCTCTCTATAATGGATGCTTTCTTTTACACTACCTTTGGGTTTCCTTGGTGGGCATATTGTGAATAGTGTTCGAGTGATGAGTGCTTGTGTTGTAGCTTGTATTATTGCTATTGGTGGGGACATGGGAGAAGGGTGGTATGGTGTTCCATGCCAAGCTTTGTTTGATACGGCGCATACACCGCATCTTATGTCCACTCTCTCCATGGACCACGAATGCTATAATTATGAGCATAAAGGAAAAAGGGAATGATAAAGATAATGCCGCGAATATAGATAATGCGGACATAATAGGCAATTATCACCTGCTCGTTAGCGCCTATAAATAGGCAAGACGGCGATGAGATGATCAAGTGCAAAAGAAGAACTAATAGCACCTTCTGAAGATCAGGATCAGAAAAATGGCAGTAGAGCAGGTGAAGAAACATGGCTCCATTTTGTACGCCGACCAAGAGCTGGCGATGGGTGAGAGCTTGACCTCAAAAAATGGGCAGTATTCTCTGATCATGCAGGGTGATGGGAATTTTGTGGAGTACAAGTCGCAGCTAGAACTGCCGTCTGGCACAGCAACATAGTTAAGTGTGGCAAGCGGGCCTGCCTGCAAAGGGACGGCCGCTTACTGGTGCTCGGTGATTGCGGCATGGTGGAGTGGGCTAGCTCCGACAAGCCTCTCAAGGACGATAGCTACAAGCTAGTGCTGCAAAACGACGGCAACGCCGTCATCTATGACGGCGCTGACGTGTCCGTCTGGTCTAACTGCGTCAACAAGAAGTAGCTTACATACAAGCTACACTACTTATAGAAGAGGGGTGGTGTTTCTGCCTGTGTTGTAACTGGATTGGGCCCAGGTGTTATATAGCTAAATAAAAGAATGGCCACCTCTCATCGTCTGCAATCTCTCTCTCTCTCTCTCTCTCTCTCTCTCTCTCTCTCTCTCTCTCTCTCTCTCTCTCTCTCTTTCTCTCATCCCACGTTTGTTTCTACGTGTAATATTTCCGCACACTGCGTGCCGTAAATATTGACTTTCCACACGTCGTGTAAATCTCGTGCAAAGATTATCACTAGTGCCAGCAGCTAATCTATAGCCACACGCGGGAAATGGAGACACTCCACCTTACGAAAATAAGGTCGGGGATTCAAACCGGCATAGCCGCGGGAAAACTCCCTCTTGGGAGGAGGATAAGGGGATAAAGGTGGAATTATTGCAATTTTTTTATTATCTTCCCCAGCCGATGTGTGGCTGGGGGAAAGGGATGGGCTAGCATGAGGGAGGTGAGAGGGAGAGAGCCATGCAACTGACCACGTGGGGAGGTCCCCTCTCCCCCCCCGGGCTATAAGAACCCCCTCTTGAGGAGGAAGGGAAGAAAGGGACAATGGGGGAGGACAGAAGGCTGTCGTGAGGAAGTGCCAGATGGCTGTGAGGAAGGGTCGACGTGCTAGAGGAGGGGTCGTGCTGGAGGGAAGGAAGCGTGTGAGGAAGACAAGGCGGCAGAAGACTGCCGTGAAGGAAGTGGTGAAGGGGAGGTAGTCATGTTGCAGGAGACCGGACGTGAAGGAGGGAGGCCGGACATGAAGGAAGGGAGGGAGGCCGGACGTGGAGGGGAAGAGGGCGGCTGTGGGAAGGAGAGGGTCGCCGTCACCAGCCGCCACGCTGCCGCCCAGTCCGCCAGCTGCCAGCCACCCTAGCTGCCGCCCAGACCGCCTGACTGTTTCAGTTCCGCCGCCGCCCGCCTGGATCACGAACCCCCCCCCCCCCCGACATGGACACTGCTGGTAGAAGCTTCTTAGAAGCTTCTCTAGGAAGCTTCTAAGGGGGCTTCTATAAGCCCCCTTCCCGTGGGAGTTTCCTTATAAGCCCATTTTTACCCCGGGATTCAATCCCCCTTCCCATTGCATTTCCACACAGCCCATATTAGCCGGTGTAAGTTCCCCCCTTCTCGTGGATTCCCAACACAAGTCCCTTCCCACCGATCACCCATAAACCTTCTAGGCTCGGATTTAAAGCCCCGTCCCACTAGATCCTCCAAAAGTCTAATTTTTTCCCTCGGGTTTCGAAGAGGAAGCCTGTAAGGCCTTCCCACCAATCACCCACAAGGCTGGGCCTAGGATTTTTGGGAAGGAGAAGAAGAACTCTAAAGCCCCATTCTTGCAAGGCCCATTCGCAAGAGCCCTTTTCCGCGAACATCATCGACCTCATAAGAACCCTAAGGCCTTCCCAAGTCAAATTCCGCAAGTCGGAACTTTGGTAAAGGAAGCCATATCTCAAAGGAAATTGCGCATACAAGGGAGACGGACCAAGGTCATAAAAAACTGCAAGCCAAGGCAAAAAGTTGAAATCCACAAAGGCTAACTGGAGATCGAATTCGCGATGGCCTCTAGGAAGATCACAAGGTGCGATGCGGAAGGTTCACCCCGAGCATACGTGGACATTTCCCGGAGTCCACAAGTCCAGGTTTTATCTATTTGGATTCCACACAGAAGTATTGAATTAATCACGATAACTTCATGGATTAGGAGGCACTCATGCATGTCAAATGCAACTAGTCAAGTTAAATGCAATTGGAAAATGAATTGGCTATTTGAACATTTATTAGAAATAGCCTAAGATATGAAAAATTGATCATTGGTACGTTCAAAGGAATGGGTGAAAAGAGCATAAGGTGTCTATGTATTTGTAGGACCTTATCAGCAAGTTTCCTTTTTGTGTATTCAAAAGTGACGAGCCTAGGACAACTATTGCCTCATTTCAAGGTTGAAATTATTGAGGTACACCTTTTTTACTAGGCATGGAAAGATTAATGGCATGTCACCTTTTTAGATAAATCCTCCCTGTAATGATTCATGAGGGAAAGTTAACACCCATAAGACGTTATTCGAAAAGGAATAGAAGGCACGAAATTGATTTATGGACTTGCAAGAGGCATGATTATTTGAGGTAAGTCCTAGTAAGACCTAGGAAAGTTAGTGTCCGGATTATCAGGCATTTTTGCTTTGCCAAGGAAGGATAGGGTTATTGTGAACCATGTGATGCGTAGAAGCAGTGAATCGCATGTTTACACGTATTGGTGTAGTTGTAACTATTGTACTCCATTAGATCTAGTTTATTACCTTTGGGAAAGGTTTATCCTTGTCGCAAGACAAGTATATTGTGTTGTCTAAATCACCTAAACCACAGGGGTTCATATGGGCATGGTTCAGTCGATATGATAAGTATCCCAAGTGCTAACTAGGGTTTGGTGCGGCAAGAATTCGACCTAGTTTTACACTTGTTGCCAAGTTAAAACCGCAAACCCTAAGATCTTACACACATTCGAAATGTCGAGTCAATTGGGTGCTTATGCATAAAATGATCTAAGGTTTTATCCTAAGGATCATTCGTTCAAAATGATGGAACCCCGACGGAGTTGCCTATTTATAGGACCGTGGGCAAATATAATTAGGAATGGATTGGGTAAGAAGATACCCTAAACCCTGCTACTCGGCTGGAGGTAAATCCCATGACCGGAAAATGCTAAGAAAATGGGTAGAATGATCCCGTGAATTAGATGCAACGCATGTGTAAAAAGGTTGCAACATCGTATAGACTTGAGATTTGTCCACAAGAGAGTTTTGTCATCTCTCGAAATGAGGTTGGCAAGTTATTGAAAGAATTTAACTTACAAGAGGATGAGTAATCATCCTGTTACCCACTTTTCTTGGGGGATAATTGCCAAGGAAAAGGAAAGTTAGGCATTTGCGAATGACCCGACAATAAACTAAAGCGACATGGACGCTGGATCCCGCCACAACAAACCTAAAGTATTGGTAGGGTATGACCCTAACCCAAGAATGATAGGAATCTTGCCAAGTTGCAATTGATTCCGGATCGAATGCGGGTTGCATTCGGAGAAAAGGAGTCACTCCTTAACAGTTTGCCAGCTAAACGACCATTGGAAATTGATTGTGCTTGTAACAGTTTAGAAAGGATTGTTTGCATTGTTTGCTCAATGAACTAAAGGATGAAAATATATCTAAATACTTCAGGTTGAAGCCTGAAGGGAGAGGCAGCTTCAGTTACCCCCGACTGCCTGCCTAACCCTAACCAAGGGGGTTGTTAACCGCGCCGGGAACGTGGACCGAACCCGCCATGAGAGGTCTCTCCGTTGAGTTCTGCTTGGAGCAGGAGGACGCTTGGGTGCCAGGGGGGGCTCTGGCTGTAAATCCCTCACCTTCCGGGCCCTGCACAAGAGACTAACGTGACTCGGGATTGGATCTCGAGGCCCGCATACTAGTCTACGGGCGGAAACTTGGAATAGTGATCCCTGGTGGATTACTGGATAGCCTTCGGGCGGATTATGAATACGCCTACGGGCAGGGAACTCCTTGTATTTCAAAGATAAAAGGATAAAATGATAATAAAGGAGTTGTTTGACATTGTTTTCTTTATGTCCTGTGATAAGATTACGTGAAGGAACCGGTGCATAACAGGGTTAATCAAAGAAGCTGTTTGTATATGTCAAAATAATGTGGTAGGTAATTACATAACTAAAACAAACCGAGGAAAGTGCGGAGGATGGACCATGGGTCCATCCTATGGATGGGTGGTCCCGGTTAGCCGGGAACTTTTCTCAAAGTCTTCAACGAACAGAGGATGACCGTCATCACCGAAACAAGTAACGAGAACGATGACTTAGAATTAACCAGTACCCGATTCACGCTGTTTTAGGGGAACGGAATGGGACTATGCCTTATGGCAGAGAGGTCGAGCCTTGCATCCCTCTCGTTTCCCATTCTCCTTGAACCAAGTGCAGCGCGAATCCGCTTCGGTCCAGGCGCTTCTGCGTAAAGTAGTTCGCTCGGGTCTGACGCTAGTTGTTGATAGCTAATGACCAAACAGGGAAACCCAAATTCAGGTCGATCCTAAGTGGGAACGGCCAGGATACTTCCGCTACGTGGCAGACTCGGGAAGAACTAGATTGCTAAACCCGTAACATTCCATGGGAGTGCCGGGCGGAGCTTTCTAGACATCCTTCCCGATGGACTGCTAAGACGTGTCCGGAATGATTCTAGCGGACACGTTACACTACGAATCTAAACTCACCAGATTTACATGTCTAGACTTATGTAGTTACGGTATTTCTAGTATTCGCACGTCTAGGCTTATGTAGTTACGGCATTTCTAGTATTCGCATGTCTAGACTTATGTAGTTACGGCATTTCTAGTATTTGCACATCTATGCTTGAATATATCCACCATTTCTACTAGACTCATGCACTTACTATGCATCGTTTCCAGTTGAATTTATATGCTTAAATTCTTCATCGTGGGCTTCTCCCATTCTTCTCCCAAATAAAAATATGGTTGCACGTGCTTCTTAATAGATTACTATGCACTTGACCAGATAATGGTGATAAATAAGTACCAAATGCCAAGCATGGATGGGCTTTTAAAAAAAAAAATTCTAGCAACACTTATGATGTTGATGGATAAAGTTTTAGGTTCATATTTGGGAAAAAATATAGTAGTCATCCTTAATGATATAATGATTTATAATAAACAAAAAATAGAACACCTAGAGTACTTAATATGTGCTATATTCAATTTCCTCAAGAAGATCAAAGTATTTGGGAAGGAATCTAAATTTTGATTTTTCACTCAAAAGATCCATTACTTGAACCATATCATAACAACAAATGCTACGAAGATGAGTCTTCATAAGAGCGATGCCATTATGAGGTGGTGGTGAGAGTCTAAAATCTCAAGGGCCTCTATTGCCATGTAGTCTATTGTGTAGACACTATCCTAATCGTATTTGTTCCTAAGGAAATTACCTTTTCCAACCTAGTTGGTGCATGGAGGCTTCACTCACAATGGAGTATAGGTCTTGTGATTCAAGCTCTTGGAGTGGCCCCCCTTGATGCTTGGTTTGGAGAAGAAGAGCTTGAAGGAAGCTCCTTCTAATCCTATCACTTCCTTCTCACTGCACAAGTATGGTTCAAGCACATGGGCAAGAACACTTGCGGGCTCTCAATGCAATGCATAGCTAGCCCTAATGTAAACCCTACACTAGGCTCAAGCACACACATGTGCATTCAAGCTCAAGCAAATTGATATTTTAACTTACCAAAATATAAACCTTTTAAAAATTCTATAAAATGATTTTATTTCTTAAATTGTTTTCTCTCTCTAGGATCTCTTACAGGAAATTTTCGAGACCTCAAAACTCCCCTAATGCCCAATGGGACAGATGGTACGTTGGCTAAGCTAGAAGACAAATTTCCCTTTAGGCAATCGACGAAGAGATGAGTGATTCCGCACTCAGCACACCTTTGGTTAGCCTTGTCTTTGTTTTGCTGCTCCCTTTCAGGGCAGCGTGATGAGACATGACCTGGGTGACCAGAAGTCCAACAGGTGATTGGATCCTAAGTCTGCCCTCCTAGGCCTCTACCTTGTTCTCTTCCTAACGCCATCACCGGCACAGGGTGATAATCCATGAGGACAACGTTGCCCTCATCTCATGCTAGACGTAAGGGCATATGTAAGTTTCTTCCTCATTTGGTTATTCCACGTAGTGGACTGGGTGGATGGGTCACGTAAGGACAAGGTGCCCTGGGTATGCCAGTAGGGTTTATGTCCATCCTAGGAATAGCTGGCTTAATGTCGTTAGGCACAGGAAGGGCCAATGGGGCTCCCCTTCTGAAGAATGGCTGCGGCCTGTCCGCTAGGTAAGGCTGGCCATAGGGTTGCGAGTACGGAAGTCTTCTTGGTAATCTACAATGCGCGACGTCATGACCAAACCTATCGCAGTTAACACAAGGTCTTGACCTAGGGTCTTGACAATCGGCTGGCAAGTGGTTTCTGCCATAATACACGCGTTGGACGTGTGGGCGCGTTGGTCGCCTCAACATGGCTTGCAACTTGGCTAACTCCATCTTTACATCAGCCAAGTCTTGGTTTATCTCGGTGGCCTTCCTCTTATCTTGGGATGATGGGACTGATTGCTCACTAGAGGCTGACGCTCTCTCTGAGCTTCGCGAGTTGGTCTCTTCTAGGTTCGAGCTCCTAGAGCTTCGCTCTTTTAGCTGATCATCGACTTTGATGGCTTCCTCAAACACTCTAGCTAGCGCGTCTTGTTGCAAGCTCGAATTGCCTGCCAAAGCCTTATATAACTCGTCGTCTCGAATTCCGCTGATGAATACAGTCGAAACTACTCTTTTAGTTGATCGCTCGCCCATAGGGATTCTCTTGAAGAGACTCCTCATGTGGGTTACATAGTTGCGAATGTCCTCCTTCTCTTTCTGCTTGACGTTCATCAAGTGTACTAGCAAATAATTGGAGTATCCAGGCTCGGAAAATCTCTTAATGAAGAGACCCTTGAGGCCACTGAGGTTGGCTTGTTCTGCGACATCTAGTCTTGTATACCAAGTCCTTCCCTTGTCACCTAAGCAGAGCCCGAACGCTTGAGAGCGTTGAGTCAGGTCGTTGAGGCCGTTGGCTTCGTAGACTTGCTCGAATTGCTCTACAAAGCTGTATGGATCGTCGTGGGGTTGGTATTTGTCGATTTGCTTGGCAACAATAGGGATTTTAGACTGGCTCCTTGAGCCTTGGTTCGCTCCTAATCCTATGAGCAGCGATGTCGCTAGTGCCGCGACACTTTGCTCTGTTTTCGTGTTATCTAGCAATCGGTTCATGAGAAGCTCGCTCAACGTCAAGTCTCCTTCTAGGGCTCTCTCGTGATCTATTCAGTTTCTACTTGCTAAGTTTAGCACTCGTTGTATCTCACGTAACTCCGTGCTTTGCCTTTGGCTCCTAGCCTACTGGTCCCTATTGTATTCGACTATGCTTTGTAAAGCCTTGTAGGCTAGTTTTCTCTCTTCCTCTAGGTCTGCGATGATAGCGTCTGCTGTCCTGCAGTGGTGCTCGTACCGGGTGTGTGCATCGTAGCTACTGACCAGCTTGCTGAATAGCCTCCGGGAAGACATTCAAGTTGAGTTCCTCCTTAGACCTATGGTCTAAGCCTCCTTCTGCCATAGTCATGTTGTCGTGCTCCACCAAGCTGTCGATCAGGTTGAGTAGATTTGTCAAATCCACGTCATTGATGCCACCTGCTTGGTCCTACTTCACTTGTTGATGGTTTGTCTACATCTTGGGTCCTCTCCTACTGGTAGGTTCCTTGAGTAGTTTATCTGAGTGAGTTCCTTCAGTTATTGAATACAATCCTCACTTTATGGTCACTCTGTGTGTGTGTCACTTCTCGTGCACTTGTGATGAATGAGGCTTTCAATTTCCTTAAGTACATTCAAGTGCAGAAATTCAAGGTGAGTGCATCAACCAATCTTGAAGCGTCTTATGCACTCTCGCTTTGTTTCGGGCTTGATAGGCTTGTTGGTCAATTTTTTGGCCGCCTTGATAGGGTTCAGGGTTTTTCTAATATGTTGCCTTGTTTGTTTTTTGTCCAATCATTTTTAACTGCTCAGTGCTTTGAGTCTAAGTCTCTAGGTCTCGCTACTGGCTACTTCAAGCTGCTAAGTGGCTGCTCCCTACGATTTCATCTATTTCGTGTGTCAGAATCAAGTTCTGAGCATAAGGACTTTCGACAGTTTACGCTACTGAGCTCTAGTCGCGGGTCAGGTCAAATTTCTAAGAATTTGATAAAAATTTACACTTGGCCGAGCTGGTCCGAATTGCAGGGTCCGAGTGGGTCACTCGGATGGGCCGAGGTACATGGGTCGAGGGCCGAATTCATGACTCGGACAAGGTAGACTCGGATGGGCCGAGGCGCAAACTCGGACAAAGTCACTCGGACAAGTTGGCTCGGACGGGCAGAGGCACTTGGGTCGAGGGCCGAATATGATATGTGGCCGAGGGCCGAATCCTATGGCTTGGACAGTTTGGCTCGGACGACGGGCCAAGGGCCCAATTAGTCGATGGTTCAAATGGTCGACTCAAACACGCCGAGTAGGTCTGGGCCGAGGGCCGATTAGGGTTTCGGGCCGAGTGGGCCGAGCGAAAGAGGGCCGAGGGCTGATTCTAGGACTCGACCCAGAAGCGACCACTCGGACGGGCCGAACGCGGCGTAATGACGACAGCGAGAGGTGGATTTTGCTCGATTCTTGAGATTTAATCAATCATAGCAAGCATAAACCTCCAAATCCTGTCTAGGGGGATAGGGGAAGGGATTCATATACCTGAATAGAGCGGTAGGCTCATCGATGGTGCGATCTTATCGAATTGTGCGATGGCTCTCTCTCTCTCTCTCTCTCTCTCTCTCTCTCTCTCTCTCTCTCTCTCTCTCTCTCTTGCTGAAATGGTCACAAATGAGCTCTCCCTTGGCCTCTTGGCTCTTATACCCCTTCGTGGGTATGGTGTTGATGCCCCCAATCACTCACTTGCCGATCTTTGGCATCACAAGTGAGTTTTCTATCATTTTTTGCACGATTTTTGCCCTGTTTTGCAATAGTAAACCCTACCCTTCTCTAGTGCAATTTCCTAATCCTAACCTACACTAAATGCAACAATAATCCAAAGAGAAAAACTGAAATAATTTCTCCATGTTTCCCAATCATCAAACAAACAAAATATCCCAAAATATTGACTTGTTTTGAAGATCAAATACACCCAAACTTCCTACCTATCTCAAGCTCTGTTTCGGGGATGAATCCCTTACTTCGATGCTCGATATAAGGCGTGCAAGTGCTCAAGCTTAAATCCGTTGGTCCCAACAATGAAACCAAAATGTAGTGGGAGCTCACACTCAATCGCCAAGACCCATGGTCCGCTTATTACTTCAAGCGTTTCAAGCGAGCTCTAATGGCTATCTCTCACCTAGCCGACACGCCATTGATCCTATGAGTGTAGTGAGCTTACCTTGATGCCGATACGAGTTGCCTCCTCTCTCACACACCCGGTAGCTCCACGATCCTAAATGCGAGCTCAAGCATCCTCAAGCCTCCTCCATCTCCAAGCTCCATCCCCCATAGCCGCGCGCGTAGGAAAAGAGAAGAGAAGAGAAGAGGAGATGGTGAAGAGCTTCACCCTCTTGATCCCTCACTCTCACACACTCACTCCCTCACACTCTCACACTCCCTCTCTCAAGAGCACACACAAGCAAGAAGATGAGTAGAAGAGAGCTCTTGTTAGCCACACACCAAAGAATGAGCTTCCATTCATTTTTTGAACTTTATATAAAAGCCCTAAAATCCCATGGGCAGCCATCCCTTTTTTACATGACCGGTCATTGTGGCAAGGTCCTTTTTCCATTTCCCTCTTCTAGCATTATGCCTCTAGCCTACACCAGTCTAATATTTCACAATTGGCACAGAAGGGAGCCTGGCGCTCTTTTACAAGAGTTTTCCAAGTTTTTTGAGGCGCCTTTCATTTAAAATTACGCTTTTTGCCCCGGCTTAGCTTTGGAGGTCGCCTACGTGTCTTTGCTCTTTTTTCGTGTTTTTTTCTACTTTTTCTGCCATCTCAACTTGGGGTTAACAAGGCTTGAAACTGAAGTGCTTGAGATTAGATAGAGGGAGAGAGTACATCTCTAATGAGTTTAGTGGCTTCTTGAGGGCTCCTGGGATGAAAATGCAATTTACTTGCAAGTATATCCCATAGCAAAATGGGGTTGTAGAAAGAAAAAATAGGCATATTGCAGAAGTTGCACGGGCATTAATTGCTAAAAAGAATATGCCAAAATATTTTTGGTCTGAAGCTATCCATACTGCTGCCTATATTATGAACAGAACCCCCATAGCTGTAGCTCATGGGATGACTCTTGAAGAATGCTTTACTGGCAAGAAGCTTGACGTATCACACTTGAAGATATTTGGATGTGTTGCATATGTTCATGTGCCAGATGAGCTACGGAAGAAGCTTTATCCAAAGGCTGAAAAATGTATGTTTATTGGATACTCTTCAGAGTAGAAAGGGTATCATTGTTATAACCCTCTCACTAGTGAGTTCAGAGTGAGCAGGGATGTTATTTTTTATGAGATGAATAGTTGGTATGCACTTGCTAGTGATGTATTAGATGATGATAATGATCATGATAGCTATGTGCAGAAAGAAAAGAAAGAATCACAGAGTCTTAGTGGACTAGAAACATCATCTGGTACTATAACTATGGTGAGCCCTTGATCTGGGAGATTGAGTAGCCCCACATATTTAGGTGTATCTATAAGTGTTGCAGGAAAAGACAAAGGAAAGAAGAAAGTGTTTGATGGTAATGATGTATCTACTAGTCATTTGGGATTTGATGGAGATTCTAGTGGTTCAAAGAATTTGGATGATGAGCTTGGTATTCCTTTAGTCGGGACACCAGGTGTACAGTGAGCTTATAGTAATGTAAAGGCTCCATTGAGTGATCTAGTGGTATGCAGGTCTAGCAGGGTTAGATACCCTATTAAAATATTTGCCTTTCAAGGTTATGCAGCTCACCATTATGCTTATATGGTGAAACTAGTTGAGGATGTAGAGCCCACTTGTTTTGAGGATACTGTTGATCTTGCTCATTGGGATGTAAGACGAATGAGGAGATGGCTACATTAGAAGCCAATAAGACTTGGGATTTGGTACCCTTGCCTAAGGATAAGAAAGCTATTGGCTATAAGTGGGTTTACAAAATCAAGCATAAAGCAGATGGTTCAGTTGACAGGTATAAGGCTAGGCTGGTTGCAAAAGGTTATGCTCAAACATATGCCATTGATTATGAAGAGACATTTAGTCCAGTTGCTAGGATGGAAACAGTCAGGTGTGTGATTGCCTTGATAGTAGCCAAAGGTTAGAGTTTGTAGCAAATGGATGTTAAGAATTTAGAGCAGCTAGTAGGTTATGAGGATTTAGAGCATCCAACATATGTGTGCAGGTTAAAGAAGGCGCTCTATGGCCTGAAGCAAGCACCTAGAGCATGGTATGACAAGATTGGAGAGTATCTAATCAATATTGGATTTTGTATATCTGATGCTGATCAGTCACTTTATGTGAGAAAGGGAGATGTATGTTTGGTCATCATAGTCATCTATGTGGATGACTTGATTATTACAAGTGACAATAACAATGGGATTGCTCAAGTTAAGGACTTCTTAAAGAAGAAGTTTGCGATGAAGGATTTGGGTGATCTGAGATACTTTCTTGGTATTGAGGTTATCAGATGTGATGCTGGTATATGGTTATCACAAAGGCACTATGGCTTGGATATGTTATCCAAGTATGGTATGATAGCATGTAAGTCTCTTTCAGTACCATTGAACATAATATTAGTGAGTTTGGGAATCTCCTAATTCCCATTTTTTGAATACTAAAAAGGTGGTACCGAGATAGCATGCCCATACATTTTTCAAAACTATATGATATGACCTATCATTGGAAAGCACTTGAAAAATGGAATCTATTGAGCTATAGAATGCTCGATTTGGAGTTATATTGTTCAAGTTAGGACAAATCCAAATATTTGACTATGTGTCCCAAACTTATGGAAAATTCCCATATTCCCTAATATGGTGTTATTAGAACAAAATGTAAAGTTGAGTGCCGACGTTGGGGATGCGATAGATGACCCTACTATGTTTAGGAGGATGGTAGGGAGTTTGATTTACATGACTATCGAAAGGCTAGACTTGAGCTATGTTGTTAGCCTTGTTAGTCAGTTTATGCAGATGCCTAGAAAGCCTCATTTGGATGTAGTTAGATGTATATTGAGATATGTGAAGTCCACTTTACATTATCGACTTTTTTATAAGACAGGTAAGGATATACAAGTCTTTGGATACATAGATACAGATTGGGATGGTAGCATGTCAGACAAAAGATCTACTAGTTGATTCATGTTTTCCCTTGGTAGTGCAGTAGTTACATGGAGCAGCAAAAAGCAACCTATAGTTGCTTTATCGAGTATGGAGGCTGAGTATAGAGGTATTGTTATGGCAGCATGTGAGGTGGTATGGCTACAAAATTTATTAGGTGATTTGGATGTGCAGGGAGATGGTCTAGTTGTTATTCATTGTGACAACATGAGCAGCATATAGTTAGTATAGTGTTCCATGGTAGGACGGACAAAACACATTAAGGTGCACTACCACTTTGTGAGAGAGAAGATACTTGCAAAAGAGATTGACTTGGTATATGTCATCACACAGGATCAGATAACTAACAGTTTCATAAAGGCATTGGGTGTAGAGAAGCTTAGAAAGTTCTAAAGCTTACTTAGAGTTGTAGAGATAGAGTTGAGCTTGAGGGGGAGTGTTGAGATGGCAAGCTGAGCACGTGCGGACATTGATGATGGACCGCCTGGCTAGATGGGTCTGCATGTCTACACTTAGCACGTTAGTGGTCATTATGATACTTACATGGCCACTGACTTATCCCTTATTATATTTAGCTTGTTACACCTACCTACAGTTGGCAAAGATATAGCACCAGTCAATTAGTGTAGTCTGTTATGCACTATTTGACTTAGTAGGCCACTTTCCTTTATGTTATATCTTATCTATACTTTGTGTACATTGTATAGTGTGTGAAAGAAGAAGAAGAAATCAGCAAGAGAACGTTTTGGCCTCCATCTCTCTTCTTGTGTTCTTGAGTGAGCTTTGTCTCGTGTATACAGTGGGTATTTGATGCAACAGCTCAAGCAAGTCCCTCCACCACACGATTCTTGACATAGCGTGACATTAAACCTTGCGGTCTTCATAGATGGGTTATCCCAAGCCTACAGGACTGCATGGATGAATACCCTTACTCCTACTCGTATGTCTACAATCCCCTTTTTTGTGGCATCCCTGAATGCTATGATAGATAGGACTACATGTATTTTCATGGCTTCCCAGAAAGCATTCATGTGTAAGGACTTAAGTACTGAGTTTAGGGTCAAGCTAGGTATCTAGGTGACTCTATCATGTTTAGGCAAGTCAATCACTCCAGGCTCATTTGACCTTTCTACCCACCACTTTAGCACTTTCCATAAGGTTGGATTCTGTCTAAGTAGTTCTCTCAAAGGAAGAGTCACAGGGGCTAATATCAACGTTGTGAACAAGTTTCCAAGTATCTACTTTTTGTTAAGCTCTACACTTTTTTGCCAATGATATTGGGTAGTTTGCCTACCTATGACATCTAGGCTCTATCTATACAATGCTACGCGGGGTGTAAATGCATCTCTTAATATTAACTGAGTAGGTGAGATTGGTGTGCTCATGCTAGAGAGCTCATTGATTTTATCTTTGATAATGGGTTCCGTATCCTTCAGGTGCACTTGGGCTTCTCTCACATTAGGGCCAAAAACGCTTCAAAAAAGACACTTATTACAAAATGATTAAGTTGCTAATTAGTTGAGATTTTGGAAGAATGAAAACACCAAATTTGGTTCCTTAGATATGATAAATGAGAGAATATTAAATTCATTAAAGAGCTCAACCATTAATTCTCCCTCATCTTTAATTTATATCAGGGTTACCTTTTTGGTCGTTTTTTATCTTGAAACTTGGGAGAATTTGTATTTTCGAGAAAGGTCCACCTATATCGCGGTTTGTTTACTCCTGCATCTTCTTTTCACACTCTCTTTCTCAATTCTCTTTCGCCATTCTCTTCTTTGTGCTCACTTTCTTCTCACTATGACCGTTGATATGCTAAAATATTTAGCAATACCTCTGCAAGTAATACAGATGCGAGCACATGCAAGTACAAACTTACCATCCAATTAGATTAAATTTATTCATCTTGGAGAATATACATTGTCAAGTACTAACATATGAGATGGAGGCCAATAGATTGCGAACTCAAGGAAAGAAACATATAGATTTGTGGGTGGATGGAAATGTTTATCCCAAGGATCCTTCAATAGGTAAACCTCCTAATTTTTTTAATATTCATGACTATATGAGATATGTTGGGGAAGGTATAATGGGATGCTTGGCTATTGTAAAAGGTTATACTCTACATCTTACACATACATGGCTTAGATGAATGAAATAAGAAAAGCATTATTTATTGCACAGACAAGCATTTTTGAGCTTACAAATAAGATTGACATTTTGGAAAATGCTAATAAGTCATTACAAGACAAGCTAGCACACTTAAAGAAAACTCCAATAGGATTTAGAGAGAGAAAGAGACCATTAAAAAATATAAATAGCTTGTTTGAGAGAGTAAATAAAAGAAGATTGAATCTTGCAAAGAAATATGTCTCTAACATGTCAGATATTAATATTAGAGTGAGTGAGAAAATCAGTTTTTTAAAAGAGACCATGAACAAGAATGATATTTTGAGGATTTTTAGGTCACCTTAGAATTTGGATTTGAGAGGCCAAACTTTCAAAGAATTGGTCAAGGACTTATAGGACACAATAAAACCAAATGAAATTGTAGAGACATGTGATATTGTGGGCAGCATTAGTTGAAAAGGTTATTAGACTATCTCAAGATTATGGTTTAAAAATCTAAAATGTAATAGAATAACTGCATTTAGATTACCTCGAGCCCTAATAGTATTGTTTGCAAGGATTGCCATGAATCGTAAGGTTCCACAAGTTTTCGAGAAATACATTAATATTGAAGCATCTATGTTATATGAAAAGACAAAAAGAAAATCTATTTTTGAATATAATGTATTTAATAATATATGGGTTGATCTAAGAAGAGTGTAGATTGCAATGGTTCACATGGATAGACTCACATTAGAGGAATGTCATGGTGTTTTGAAGTTTGCCTTGAAGCTAGATGAAGCATAGATTCAAAAAGGACAAAAGATGGAAAGAGTCATCATTTGCATCATGAACAAGGTATTGGAATATAACAATGGTGGGGGTCAAGCATCAATGCATAAGTTCCAGTCTGAGATGGAGATTTGGTGGGTTGGTGTAGCTCAGGTACCAATTGAGAATCATCAAACACTGAAATGGTTGTTTACTCATATAGGTATTACAAATATTATTAAGTCTCAAAGTGAAGGAGAAGTATTGGTTGTTGATGGGGTCGGTAATTTTAATGTGGAATGGCTCATGAGCGTTGACATGAAAACTATCAAATGTATGCTTGGAATATGTAATGGGACGAATGCAAAATATCATTGTATTTATTGCATGGAAAGTGTTGGGTCTAAATATTGGAGCAACTTGCGCCTTGTAAGAAGAGCCCCAACTAGAGACTCTATAGATCTAAGTAAAATAAAAAACAAGGAAGATATATGGAATCCAATTCTTTCAAATTCTCTTACAAATGTTCATATACGTACTTTGCATGCAAAGATTAGAATTATTGATAAACTACTCAGGTTGCATCTTGACTATGCATACTCAATTAATCCTTTGTCTTTAACGAATGAATGTATTGACAAATGTGAGGCATTACTCTCCAAAATGGGTTTTCATGGAGGTTAAGTTCACTTAAGAAAAGATTCAAAAATTTTAAGGAAAACAAGATATGTCTTGGCTGATGTCTCAATGGGAGGTTCAAAAGCTAGATGTTTTTTAGGAAACCATATAGGAAAACATGTGAGCATTACTTGGGAGGCGCATTGGAGAGAGCTATGTGGGATAACAACAAACATTACAAGCACACTATGACTTGCATTTCTAAGGATGGAGGTTTGGAGACACCTCAATGTCTTCCTAAAGCTCCTCAAGCAACAAATGAAAACCTACATGTATCCAGAAGAGTTCAAATGTTCGATGACAAATCTTGTTCAAGCAATAAATGAGTCATGGGGAGAAAAAGATATCGCATTTTATTTGGTAAGAGAGAATATTTAATTCAAGATTTTTTGGATAAAATTTCCATTGGCATAAAATGATTGTTACTCTTATGAATTTGCAGCATATCCTTCATATCCATGGACCTTAGTTTGTGGAGGAGCAAGGCCCCCTAGCAACTTATAGTAGCCAAGGCATGGAAAAATCACACTATCAAGCACGTACAAGTTTTTTTTGAAGCACAAGACATGGAGGACGAGTTACAAAAAGTAGTGCTCTTGAGGAGCTATTCAATTGGTTTTTTTGACGACAGCTTCAAAGAATGAATGCTTCACTCGAGAATTCATAGTATTTTTTAAGAAAGAAAAGTAGAAAGCTAGCTCTCACAAGCCTTTACATCATCCTCCTTCTCCAGGATATTTCCTTTATAATGCAAAAATTTTCTTCTCTTGTAGCCAACTATTGATTTTATATTAGTTCAATTTGCTACCAATGCATAAGATGAGAGGGCTAGAAAGTATCATGCTCTAGAAGCAAAGAAACCATGACCATAACCAAAAATCCTAATTGCCGTAGTCTTCTCCAAAAACATCACCTTGTGTGCATTGTACTGTAACCTAGAGAAACCAAGTAGCCTTATAAGTGCCTTGATACATAGTATAGGCCATGTTGCTTCCTCTGAGAAGATGCTATGAAATACCAAGAAAACATACAGATCAATCCTTGCTAAGTAATGGCCAAGTGCAACATCTTTCAGTGAACTAATACCAACTCTTGTCCCTTTACCCCGTCCCAAGAAGTTATCAAAATCTTGAATCTCCAACTTTAAAAAAAGATAAATGTCAAATGAATGTTGAAATTAAACATATTAATGTATATCTTACAGAATTCGAGATAATAGTACTAATTGATTTTCATAATTCTCTAGCTTAGTTGGATTCCATATGTTAATTGATGATTGTGCCTCATTGGTATCTTTCAATTCTTTAACATATTGTGACTCTTCTCTTCCAAAATTGGGAATTCCAAGTCAGTCTTAAAGGCCGTGGAACTCCTCTTTAGTAATCCCATACTCTTTCTCAGCATTCTTTGCCTTACAAAAACAAAGAGAAACGGCATCCCTTGCTTCAATAAACTTGTCGTCCGTAATTTTAGTGTCAAGTTTAAGTAACTCTTCTTTCAATTTATTTTCGACATCAACAATGCCATTTGCAGAATCAGAAGCCTCTACAATGATTGCTAAAAAATAATCCTCCCTAAGGTTGAAGAGCCTTTGGATGTCTGCTAGTAGTATGTAATCTTTGTCCTTGGTTGATAGGGAAAGTTGAAAGTGAAGCAATAATATAAAAATAAGAGTCACATACAAGATCTGCATTTGCATGGTTTTCTTCAATAATGGTCTCAGCTTTGAATTGGGCAACATCTAGTTTGCCAACAACATATGCTTCTTGCTGAGGGTCCAAACATTCCTTTGCATCCTTATCATTTGCTACCTTGTCCAAAAGGCAGAAGCTAGAACATTTTGGACCCTCTAATTGTTATTCATCAAATTTAATAGGATATTTAATAAGAGTATACACAATGAATGCAGCTGTTTCTTTTGACATTAGCCTGCATTTCCTAGAATGAGTAGAACAAAACAAATATGAGGTAAAAAACCTGTCAAGAGAATGAGATGTACACTTTCTTGAAAACAATGCCTTCTTTAAAGGTGAGCTTCCAATAGGTACGTGAAAATATTCCTTTGCATCCTTTTCAACTACCGAAAATGCAAGACTTCCAAACTTTGAAAACTCCTCCAAGAAAAACTTCTTGCATGAGTTCAATACATGGTCAATATCCCAATCAGGGTTGAAAATATCCTTTGCAGTTCTGTAATAAGATAACTCCATGCCATTCTGAAGAAGAAAGTCTAGGAGCCTTTCTGATGGAGAAACCTCTGTGATCTTAGACAATCTAGAAACCCTCAATGGTGACTTGCCTTTGACTAGAGACTTCTTAGGAATTCCCACACTTACTACTAAACAAGGGAGGAAACTGTGGAAATTTCATGGGAGAAGGCAATACAACTAGAAGCCCTTGTCGACCCTAATGACAATCTTCTTCTTTTCTTATTAGGGGTGACCTACTCTTGGGAGCCTGCAACATCCTTAGGTTTAGACATGAGTAAAAGCACGATATGATGTGAAAGATTGCATCCAACCTCACAAACAATGCCTCCTCACTTCATATCAAGGGGTGCACGAAATGACGCAAATTGACATATGAAAACTAAAAGTGGACCTCAACTCTAGCTAGGCTTGATAATTTACCCAAAAAATCATAAATGTATAATTACTTATTTATAGAGATCCACAAATATTTTCCACGTGGAAAGCCACATAGACAACCACATGGATGGCCCACGCAAACCCTAGCCAATAAAACAATGCCACGTGTCACTTATCTTGCAGGTATAAAAGATCGATGCCACCTTACGTGGCTCACTTTTCAAATCCACGAGCACGAATACACATCAACGTCAAGTTCAACAATTGTCGCATTGTCCTGTATTGGTCATCCGCAAATATGATGCAAGTAGGTGATTTTTGAACCTACGCTTCACTGCATTCGCGTCGTATCGATCATCCGAAAATACGGCACGAGTAGGTTAATTTTGAATCTCAGTCTCACTTCTTTCATGCCATATCATCCATTTGCAAATATGGCACAAGTAGGTTAATTTGGAACATCTGCTTCACTCCTTTTATGCCATATTGATCATCTGCAAATACAGCGTGAGTATATTAATATTGAACCTACACTTCACTCCTTTTGCACCGTATCGGTCATCTACAAATACAATGAGAGTAGCTTGATTTTGAACTTGCACTTCACTCATTTTGGGTTCTATCAGTCATATGCAAATATGACATGAGTAGCTTGATTTTGAACCTGCACTTCACTCCTTTCGCATCGTATTGATCATTTGCAAATACGGCATAAAAAGCATTATTTGAACTTGTGTTTTACTCCTTTTGCACCATATTTGTTGTTTTTGTTTGGGGTTTAAGGTTTCTTATTTATGGTTTCAAAATGTTCTAACTTGTCTCATTTTCCAGCAGGTAATGGCTAAGACAATGCAGACTGCAAGGAAGGTGTATATAGACAGCAAAGATAGTGAGGAAGAGACAAGGCCATTAGTGGTTCCTCAATCTTGCCCTCTTGAGATCCCTCCTATCCCTAGTTATCCTCAGTCTCCTGGCATGCAATCTAAGCAATCTAGTGTAGAGACAATGCCTTTCCCTGCCCATAGTAAGCTTCATCATGTACAGTCGTCCCCTACAACAGCCAAGTTTCCAACCTCCCTTAGAGCCCCTATTCAACAAACATAGCAACTTGGGCCCTCTTATACCCATGGAGAAGACGACCCTTCCAAGTCCAAGAGAAAGAGAAAGTCTAGATTTTATTATGTTTAGAAATGTTTTAGTGAGATAAGGAAGGCACACAAAGCTACACAACATGTGATTCCAAAGACATAATTTATTAGAGTTGTCAAAGATATTTCTTATAGATTATCAAGGGTGTCCACTAAAGTTGGCATTAAAAAAAAAGGCATCTTGTAGCCATTCTTTGCCTTTAGGAGACTGCTGAAGACTTTGTTATTGATTTTATGAATGATGCTTACATTGCTGCTGCCCATGCTCATAGAGTGACTTTGATGAACAAAGACTTTAGTATGGTCAATAGAATTAGGTATAGGTTTGGCAAGGTACTGAGGCCCTTGCCCACTATTAATAAAACAACATTTGAGATCCTTAACGTTCCTCCAAAATTGTCTAGGAGAGAAAAACGACTAGTGATAGAGGAGGTGACACATTTATACCCTACAAAGACTGCCCCCCAACAAGTTTTTGTCCAACAAGAATGACCACAAGAGATTATAGAGTCAGAGGATGAAGTTTGCAAGAGGAAAATTGATGTCCTTAGTCTTGTCAATCTGAAGAGAATGGGGGAGGTATACGGGCAAGGTATACGGGAAAGTGGTTCTGAATATCTCTTACACTTCTTTAGAAGAAGACTATCTTAGTATTTCCCCTGAGAACAAATCCATGCTTGTTAAGAAAGATATTCAATTGTCAGATTCTATAGTCTTTTGTTGCATAAGGTAAGGACTTTTAACTCAATTTTTTTAAAAATGGAACGATAGTGTTATTCATTGCAATCGACATTCCTTTGTTTTTGCTATTGGTTTTAGGGTGTTCATTGCTTTTCTCAGCTAAGAAATCTCTAAAACTATATTTATTGTTGATCCACTATTATCAATGGAATTTGTTTCAAGATCTTTTTCAAACATAGAATTATTTTTCAAAATGTTTGATCCAATCACAAATTAATGTTGAAAAGTATGCAATTTTGCAAAGGGCTTAATGTATACTTCTTTATAGTAAGCATTTTTTACAAACATTTTACCTTGCAAAGGATGTTGGAGCTTAATATATATTGATATTCTCACTAGAGAAATTATCATTATGAACTCTCTTAGTGGTATCCACGGTCAAGCAAAAATGTGCATTGAATACAATAATCCTCACTTTTTGGTTTATTATTTATTTCATTTGATTGTCTTTTTTTAGTAACATGTTTCCATTTACAGTGCTGGTAGGTTGGTGGTTATCTTTTTTGACACTACATATGAGGATATTGCTGATCCTCAAAAACCATATAGCTTTCTCTTACAAGAAGTGCCCTTGCAAAATGATGCGCATTCTTGTGGATGGAGAGTGATTTCAAATGTTTTTAGGACAATAGATTCAAAGATTCTCAATATAGATGGTTTTAATGTAAGTATCTTTCACATTCTTTTTTGAGCAATATGTCTTTCAGTTTTCACAACAACTGCTGCATTATCATCAAATTTTATAATCATTCCATTTCTTTGTTTTAACTCCCTACAAGTATGAACTATCATTACCTTAACAACTTCTAACTTTTTAAGATACATGTTGGGTACAGTTTTCAACTTATTACTATTTTCCTTGCAGTGCCAAGATTACCCCGATTCATACACATGGTGGATAAGAGAGAGAGAGATGTATTGAGTTAATTTTGGACAGGGCAATCACGCTAGTAAACCTTGACTCTCCTTCACTTAAATCCTTAACTAAGAGTAAAAGTAAGGCAAAAGGTAAGTCATCTGGAAAGACAAGTAAGGTAAGCTCCAAAAAGACAGAAATGCCAACACTTTCTTATCCATCTCCTCATTAACCCCCTGAAGAGAAGAGGTCCCCTATCCAAGTCAAATTCTTCAACCAACCAAAGAAAAAAGCCATTATAAGGAGATTAGATATCTTTTCAGAAAGTGATGAAGAAGTTACAAAGCTAAAAGAAGACAAATAGATGCAAATGAAGCAAGATTCTTGCATATTTACACTTTACTTTTGTAACTCTTCATTCAATGAAAAGCTTTTTGTCAAATGTAAATGTCATCAATGTTTTCATATTTATGGCTCGAAAATTACAATTGTGGGAGACAAGCAACTCATAGAAGAGAAAGAGCATTAAGCTCTTTTCTGAACTATTTTACCATTTACTTTGAACTTATATTCTAGGGATGTATAGTCTAGCATCTCCAAGGTATCCCTTACATCTTTAAGATTCAAATTGGAAGTGATATTTATCTCCTTTTCTATAACTTGCACCTTAAGTTTGAAGGGTGTGTAATCTGTATCAGAATCCAAGGGAATCCAGATGCCTAATTTAAGTTTGTATCTCCTATAATCAAAGCCCAAAGCAAGAGTTTGTTGTGCTATATTATAACACAGATACAAGGATTGGGGGCATACAATACACCTCATGGTGTCACCCTTATGGTCAACCTCTCTAGATTTCCAAATCTTTCCTATAATATTATCTAGTTCTGCTTCTGTAAAATTTCTACTTAGCCAAGATACTTTTGTTCTTTGTAAGTTTGCTATTTTGAAGCAGGCCACAAAGATATGTGAGGGGATAAACCATGACAAGCGTATTCTTCTTGAGATCCTTCCAGTTGTCATGGACTTTTGAATATCTTGACATATTTTGAATTTAAAATATGCATCGTTGCCTTATCAGGAACCTCCCAAATTAGAAATGAGAGACTTGGCAATGGCAAATCCTCGATATGTCCATATGTACCCTCTTTAGACGGAACCACATATTGTGCATAATATACACAAATTCTTCTCTCACTAAAAGAACCAATGGTCTCATCAGCATATATAATATCTGCAAACACATTATGAATCGCATTGAAAGATCCACTCAAACTCTCCATAGGTTGCCATTTAGTACTTGTTGATAGAAATATATCTACAACCAAGAATTCGATATTCATACTTGCTTGAATGAAAAAAAATATCACATATGTTATCAACTTAAGACTTACAATGTATCTATTGGTAAACATGTTCGTTAGGAGACAAGTGTATATCCTTGACCATGTAAACATGTTGTACTTTGACTAACCACCCTTCATGTGTAATTTTTAAAGCAATGATATGCCCTTTCCAGTGATGTTTTATATCCTCTCTTTTTCTTCTTTTGACCTTGTGAAAGCCTTTGCAAGAGGGCAACATGGTCACCCAATCATTTATGCAAAAGGTTTTGAGCTCCCAATTTCCATCTACTCCTTGGCTATAGACAGTGCATGAGTTTATTAAACGAGAAGGGTGCAAAGAAAGAAGCTCGCTTAGAAAGACGGATGAACAAAGAAGAATACTAAAAAGACTAATGAAAATATATTGGGGGCACCAAAAGCTCCCGACTTTCAAAAAATTCATTTTTAACTTCACAATATCTTAATCATAACCTATTTTTTTAGACTTTATAAGAAAATAAGAACTTCGGGACTACCAAAACATATCAAACTTTGGAGATTTTGGCTAAAAGAGAGGAGGGAATAACGAAGTGGACTCTACTATCTCCAAAAAGAAGGAGATAAGAATACCATATTGTTGCACACGTGACAAACTATCTTTGACCCTTTCCTTAATCTCGTGACTAACAAGATTGTATTTTTTGAAGTATTTTTGGCCCTAATGACCCACTTCTTAACCTTATCAACCACTTCTAATTAGTGCCTTAGATCATGATATTCTCCAATCTTGGCACTTTCTTTTTCTATTTTCTTAGGAGTAGATGTCTTTGCTTCTGTATTTGTGACTTTCTTCCCCTTTGGTAATATGGTGGCACCATCTTTCTTAAGCATAATCTTCCTCTCATCCCTCTTCCTTTTTCCTCTATGGTTTTTCTTCCTTATTGAGGTTGTGTCGAGGTTGATAGGTTTGAGTAATGAAATACTAACTTGCTTTGCCTATGCTCGGGCCATGAAATTCAACAAAATTGTCGTGGCTTCGCCCAACAAGTGTCTCAACTCCAAACAACCCCAATGCTATGGATAGCATGATAGCACCAAACTAGTGGAAGGTTTTCACCTAGGTAACTTGGCATACAAGTGTGTGATCCCGCACATAGGGCATCTTAGGTCAGCCTTATCTTGATTGGCTTTCTTCCTTTTGGATCATTGAGATGAGATGTGCCCTAGGTGACCATAAGTCTTGTATGCGATGGGTTCTTGGTTCTATCCTCCTAGACCTCTACTCTTCCCCTACCCAATGCCATCACTCACACTAGTTTGAAATCCATCAAGATGGGATTATCCTCTTATGATACGAGACATAAGGGTTCACATATGCTTTGTCCTCATTTGGCTCCTCTACTTAATGTATTAGAACATCGCTTGATGGATGGATCATGATGGGTCTAGATATCTTTATGGAGTTGATATCCATCCTAAGGACAGCTGGCTTTGAAGCATTCGGTGTTGGGAGAGCTAGTGGAGCTCCCCTTCTAAAATGTGGTGGTCTATTCCCTAGGTAGTAAGGTTGACTGTATGGCTATGAGTATGGCAATCACCTCGGTAATTAGGAATACATTGCATCATGGCCAAACCTACGGCGATTGGCATAGGGTCTGGATCTAGGATCCATGCACTTGGGCATAAGGTGGTTTCCTCTATAATGCATGCATTGCATGTGAGGTTGTGCACTCCTTCTCAACATGTCTTCAAGCCTAGCTAACTCTAGTTTCACGTCTGCCAATTCTTGGCTCTGGTCGACACTCTTTCCCTTGTCTTGGGTGCTCTAGCTAGATCTCTCACTAATGGTCATAACTCTTTCTCAGGTTCTAGAGGTAGTGTTGTCTCGGTTTTTGGGTCTTGAGCTTCTCTCCTTGAGTAGGTCATCCACTCGTATGGCTTCTTCAAAGACCCTAGCTAGAACTTCCCATCATAACTTTGAGTTTCTTGTAAATCTCTTTACTTCGGATTTCACTTATATGAACATGGTGGAGACCACTCGTTTGCTAGGTCACTCTACAAGGCTTGAATTATCTTAAAGAGACTCCACACATTGGTGATGTAATCTCAGATATCCTCCTTGTGCTTTTGACTAACATTCATCACCTTGACAATGAGGTCGTCAGAGTATCCCGCCTCAGATAATCTCTTAATGCAGAGACTCTTGAGGTTATTAAAGTTATTGTGTTTGGCATTGTCTAGACTAGTGTACCACATTTGTCTATTGTCTCCTAGACAATGTCCAAAAGCTTGTGCACATTGAGCAAGGTTCATGAGGTTGTTCGCCTTGCATACTTGCTCGAATTGCTCCACAAAGCTATACAAGTCATTATTGAGCTGATACTTGTTGTTAAGTTACTTAGCAATCATAGGTATCTTGGTTTTGCTCTTAGAATTTGGGGTGATTACCAGTTCTACTAGCAAGGAAGTTGCCAGGGCTACTCCACTCTACTCTACAACTATGTTGTTTCACTCATTGTAAGATTAGCCTCTAGTGCTCTCTCTCTCTCTCTCTCTCTCTCTCTCTCTCTCTCTCTCTCTCTCTCTCTCTCTCTCTCTCTCAATGTTTGGTCCTGTCCTATTTCAATTGCGAGCACTAAGACGTATTGGACTTCACGCATATCTATGTCTTGCCTCAGCTTTTGAGCTTGCAGCTCATGGTTGTAGACAACTATGTCCAATAACGCTTTCCTTGCCAACTTCTACTTTTCCTTGAGATTGGCTATGATGTCCTTGGTTGGTCTACCATGATGCTCCATTTTGGTTTATAGGTCATACTAGGTTATCATTTGCTAGATATCAACTGGGAATTCTCCCAAGTCAAGGTCGTCATTTTCAAGGTTGGTGCTGGCTCCTAGCATATTGTGGATTTCTTGAGAAACTAGGGTGTCAATCAAATTAATCAAGTCAAGTAGAGTTACCTTCCTAATCGTGCATGTTGCTATTGATCCCTAAATGGCTTGATGATTCAAGTCTCTTAATATTCAGTGATTGATGTCCTCGGCCACTATTCGATGTCTGGGGGTCTCCTACTAGTGGGTTCATTCAAATTGTCTTATCTTACATGAATTCCTTGTTATTTTAAAAAACCCTCAATTTTTAACGCACTTGGATTTTAGTGGTATACTTCTCAATGTGCGCTCTGTGAAATCAAGCTTTCAGCTTTTTTGGTGCACGTAAAATGTTTAATTGATGGAGTGTGCAAATTCAATGAAAATAAAATAGTGCAGCACACACTTTTTCCGATTCTTTTGTGTGGGTGATGACCACTCTAGCTTGTTTGTTCTGGTCTCTATATCATTCTAGACACGTGGTCTAAGAGGTAGCACGTTCGGTTGGCTAGCTTGAGTCTCTATTGGCATACACAATTGAGGGTTAGTGATCGCAGTCATTTTTTGGACCATTAAGTCATGATTCTTGAGTCTGCTAGCCCTATGAGCCATTCTATGCATTTGGAGGCCTATGGGGGTGTCGTCTAGCTTGGGCTTTAGGCTCTTCTTACCTTGGGTGGGTCGAATTTGCCAAAGTCTAGACTCCATATAGTTTGTTAAAGTTACAATGTCCGAGTGTCTAACTCGGACCCTCCGAGTCGAAGCGGTTTGAGTGAATGGGTGTTCAGTCATCCAAGACTGAATGTTTATGCATTCGAGAGTGGACTATTTTTAGAGTCAAAATTTATCCATCCAAGGGGCTGAGGTTGATGCCAAGAGGCATATTCCACGGTGGATTCCGTGCCATGGTGGATTCCGTGAGGTTTTACGGTGGATTCCGTAAACTTTGATGACCGGGGCTCATACACAAAGTGGATTCTTTGTGCGAGAAGTTGATGGCGATGCCTGTCCTTTTCGGGCGTTTCATTAATTTAGTGTGTACATGGGTGATTCCATAGCGGGTGATTCCGCAAAATACATATTAAACTAATAAACGTTTATGAGTTTAGAGTGCGCACTCGTAATAAATTAAGGTTAGGATTTATTTCTAACTAGTTGATTTATTTATGTAGCTAAAGACTGCTAGGTATTCACTTTTGTCAGTTTAATTGTATTATTTTACTAACGATTGTGAATGCTTCAGTTGATGTGTAGAGATAGCAGTAGTGGTGGAGAAAAGCATTGGAGTTTAGCGAGTATTCGACCTATGGATTATATTTTGATAGGTGCCACGCCTATATTTTGTCATGTCTATTGAGGCATTGATTATTTATTATTATTTTGTATGCGCCTATGCGCACGAATATGTTATTTCTATTTGGACATTGTGTTGGGCATGCCAGACTCTTTAGGCACCATCCATTAGCTTTATTTCTATTTTTGTAAAAGCAAACTCAAAAGCTAAAAGCTTGTCATATTTTTGTAAATTGGGCTATTATTGAGCATGAAGATGGAAATATACATAAAAGTACATGCTTTGTGAAGCGCTCACACAAGGCATGGGGGGAGATTGAACCCAATTGGTCTCTTACTCTTGTCGTTCATGCTTTTTACATTGTAATTTGTGCAAAAAGGTAGAGTTCATTGTTCTTGGGGACCTTTCGGGATTCACTACATGAGCATACAGCGACCGATCTGTGCACCACTGGTATCAGAGCGGAGCTGAGATCAAGAGCTTCCAATCGCTACCCATCTCGTGCGAAGGCGGAGCTCCTGGAACGATCGGGCTCTACGGTCAATCTCGTCGCGAACCGTCGATACATGCAAACTTCTGGCGATCAAGAACTCCTGTTTTTGTCATTTGATCGCGAAGGACCAGGCAATACAGGCGGAGGACCACTCATTCATCTCTATCAACAAGTCGTGGATATACAGTGAGAAACTCCATCTCTCCTCTCTTCCAAAGTTTAATCTTCAAGCTTATAAGCTTTAGAAGAAGCTTAATAGTCTAAAAAACAAAAAATCGTCAACGAAGTATAAGAGGGGCTACCGAATTTCTCGCCGCCTGGGAAAAAACGCCCCCCCCCCCCCACGAAATCAGACGATTAAGCTTTTTAAAGCTTAATCCATTAAGCTAAATTACTCAAGCAACACAAGTCATCTCCTGCAAGTCAACAAACTCCAGGTCCCGCGCTTCAAAGATTGTTCTGCAAGTCAACCGTGATCAAGTCCTGCAAGTTCACTAAGTCGGCTAAGTTTTGCAAGTCTGCAACTCTGCAAGTCACATAAGTCTGCAACTCTGCAAGTCAGACTAGTCAATTGGAGTCAGAACTGACTTGTGCTCAAAACTCCTAGAAGGGTTGTCCCACCCCGGGGGTATGATGCCAGGAGGCATATTCCACGGTGGATTCCGTGCCACGGTGGATTCTGTGAGGTTTTACGGTGGATTCCGTAAACTTTGATGACCGGGGCTCATACACAAAGTGGATTCTTTGTGCGAGAAGTTGATGGGGACGCCTGTCCTTTTCGGGCGTTTCATTAATTTAGTGTGTACATGGGTGATTCCATAGTGGGTGATTCCGCAAAATACATATTAAATTAATAAACGTTTATGAGTTTAGAGTGCGCACTTGTAATAAATTAAGGTTAGGATTTATTTCTAACCAGTTGATTTATTTATGTAGCTGAAGACTGCTAGGTATTGACTTTTGTCGGTTTAATTGTATTATTTTACTAACGATTGTGAATGCTTCAGTTAATGTGTAGAGATAGCAGCAGTGGCGGAGGAAAGCATTGGAGTCTAGTGAGTATTCGACCTATGGATTATATTTTGATAGGCGCCACGCCTATATTTTGTCATGTCTATTGAGGCATTGATTATTTATTATTATTTTGTATGCGCCTATGCGCACGGATATGTTATTTCTATTTGGACATTGTGTTGGGCGTGCCAGACTCTTTGGGCACCGTCCATTAGCTTTATTTTTATTTTTGTAAAAGCAAACTCAAAAGCTAAAAGCTTGTCATATTTTTGTAAATTGGGCTATTATTGAGCATGAAGATGGAAATATACATAAAAATACATGCTTTGTGAAGTGCTCACACAAGGCATGGGGGGAGATTGAACCCAATTGGTCTCTTGCTCTTGTGGTTCATGCTTTTTACATTGTAATTTATGCAAAAAGGTAGAGTTCATTGTTCTTGGGGACCTTCCAGGATTCACTATGTGAGCATACAGCGATTGATCTGCGCACCAGAGGTTAGCCATTCGAGGCTGATATTAGCCACCCAAGGCCGAATGTCATTGTTTGAGTCTAAGTCTAGGACTCGGACTTGTATGGTTCATTTGAGTGGACTAAGGACTCGGATTGTTTGAGCTGTAGCGGGACTTGGATAACTGTAAATCCATCTGAGCAAGCACTGCGTCGAAGGTTCCATAATGATAAAAATCGTGACGAATCTCACAAGAGCCTTGGTCAATCTCTCAACTATGATCCTGGAAGCAATTATCCAACATGAATACATACTCAAAGCTTCCTTGAGGCTCGGAGGCATGACAATGAAGATTGCCACACAAGTAGGAAATGGATTCCAACCCTGTAGCTCTCTCTCTCTCTCAATCTCTCTCTCTTAACTCACAAATGCCAAATGAGCTCTCCCCCTGCCCTCTTGGCTTCTTAAACCCCTCTTTGCTTAGTCTTTTACAACCCCCTTCTCTCTCTTTCCCATCTTAATGCCTTGAAGCTCTATTTTCCCTCTTTTTTTCATGTTTTGGGCTTGTATTAGAGCAAAAATCCTACTGCGTATTTCTCATTTTTCATTGTTTTTTCCTTACCTAAATGCATTCAAATCACAAGTAGCCACTTGCACTAATCCAACCTACTTACCTAAATCCAAAAAACCAAAAAACTTACTTGCAAAGGGGATCGAACACCTCTTCAAATCCCTTGCTTCCTACCTATCTCAAGGGAAAATCCTACTTCAATACTTGATCGGAGTGCACAAGCACTTGAAGCTTGAATCCATTGGTCCCGGAAATGGAACAAAAATGTCGGAGCTTACCCTCAATTTCCAAGATCCACTAACCACTTATTGTTTCGAGTATTTCAAGCCAAGTGCAATGGCTACCTCTCACATAGCCGTGCACAATCTCACACCTACAATTTAGTGAGCTTACCTTCAAGCTCGCGATTGAGTTGCCTCCTCCCTTAAGCATTCCGGTAGCTCCACAATCCAAGGTGCAAGCTTGATCCTCAAGCTCCAAGCTCCATGCTCCATTATCGAATAGGACAAGAGAAGAGGAAAAGAAGAGAGGAGAAGATGAAGAGCTTCTCCACCATGGTCTCTCACTCTCACACTCACTTCCTCACTCCCTCACACTCCCTCTCTCATGCACAAGCACAAGCAAGCAAGAACAAGAAGGAAAAGAAGAAGAGGAGAGCTAGTTTTTGCTACACATAAGAATGTGCTTTTTCATTCACTTTTTGCCTTTTGTACAAGCCCTAATCCCCTTTGGACACCCATCCCTTTTTTTACGTGATTGGTCATTTTAGCCTAGATCCTCTTTTTCTATTTCCTTCCTATATACATTGTACCTTTGCCCATGCCCGTCTACATTTACAAATTGCACAAGACTCTTACAAAAATTTAGGGTGTACCTTTGCATTTAAAATGTGCCTTAATTCTTTTGCACTTGCATTGAACTTTTAAGGTTATGCTTGCACTTTTGGCCTTTTCTCCTCTGATTTCTTTAGTCAAGCCATCTTTTTTTGCTTTGCCCTATTTTTTACATTTTCTTTTTGCTTTCTTTGCACTGGGGCTAAAATATACCTTGAGCACACAATTTAATCAATGAATATATTTTGTTTCTAACCTACTGAGTGGATGCATGTATGCATAATCTTCTACATTAGAGGGTGTGATAAAAAAGTTACACATAGAGAGTAGTCAATTAAAAGGGGATACCAAAATCACCTCATATATGTATACAAGGGGCCACTTTAGAGGTGCTTAAACACACACGATAGGGGTATCCTTTGAAGATTTTATTTTCCCTTGGGCACATGGCATGCGGTCGGGAGGAGGGGGGGGAGGAGGGAGGGAGGGGGGTTGGGTATGACATCTACCCTACAAGTGTGCTATGAAGTCTACCTACAAGTGTGATTTCAAACGCTTTTATGTTTTGTTGAACATTTTATGTGCTTACCATGGTCTTTGAATTTGCACTTGGTTCTTTTCCACATGTATGAATGAGGATGATAATATAATTGATGTGTTCACTAGTCATGGGAATCTAAGTGCCCACAATGTGCCAAAGAAAATAGATGGGCTTGTATTACTTAGAATAATGGCAGTGTTATCTTCAACATATTTAATACATTACACTCCTAAGCTTGGGCCATGAATGAATTTGCAATATTATTATTTTTAAAACTAGGAAATTTCAAGTTAAAGCATGTGTCAGTATATTATTCAATGAAATTTTAGGTACAGTGCAAATTAGCACATATGTTTTAACTTTTGAATTAACGTGTGATTTATTCTTGTGGCCACAAGAATGGTTATTGCTAAAAGAAAATGGTGTCAACCCTTGGAGTATCTTCTTACTCTTTAATATGTAATGTGAGCACTAAGCATATTTAATTTGCACATCTTATTTGGTCCATACAAGGGTTCATCTAAAGATACTTGTAAGATAAAAAAGGCAAAGCATGAAACCTCTAACTTTCTCATGGTGGCAAGCTCATAGCCTTGTAAACAAGCCTTTTATGAATGATTGAGTTTGATGTGCTGATGATGGTGCATAGGTGGCATCGAGATGTACCATTGCAAAGGGAAGTAGCTCATGTTTGGACTCAATTTGGATCATTGTTTTTCCTTCAATTGTTAGCTTGAACTCTAGTACAAGGTTGTGTAAATGGTTTTAGAATAGGCTTTTGAGTATGGAGTAGACAAAGCCCATTACTTTTAAAAATTAAGCCACAATCTCAATGATTTTATCTTGATGGCTCAAAAGATGTATCCATTACACATTTGTTCTACCAACAACAAAAGTAAATAGTTGTATAATACTAATCAAATACTTGAACTAATGCATAGATACTATTGTTATAGTTTCTCAAAATTACAGTGCTTATTTATGTTTTTTGTTCTTAATTTAAATTAACTTGTGGTATTGTCACACCATTCTATGATAAGTTTGCACAAAATGGAACCTTAAATGCTTAGATACTTAGAAATAGATATGATCAATGAACTTTTTTCTTAGGTTGACATGGACAAGATAATATACCCCATTGTTGGATCACTACAACTACTTTTAAGTTTCATAGATAGAATGATGTTGAGAATCTTGTTGAGCATGTCTCTAAAAATTTCTCACTATCATACTTGTTTAATTTGTATAAACATGATCTATGGCATGATACATATGGGGAGCAATACTATATGTCCAAAAAGGAAAATGTATGATTGAATAGGGTGGCAAATTGGAATTCCCCTAAAATAATGCTACACTTTGTAATTGAATCTTGTAGGTGATTGCTATAGTTCTATGATTGGACCCACAATTGTCCATCCACAAAACTTAGGGATGCAAAGGCAGCTGCTTGTGTAGCAGTTAATTGGTAAGACCATGCAACCCTATTCTTCGTGTTGGCCCCAGGTCCAGAGCATTGATATTCTCCATAGAAGGCTGTCCTATATCATGAAAAAACTAATTAAGATTAGTTTATTGAACTAGTAGCACAAGCACAAATGGCATAAAGAGGGCATAAATATAGTTCCAACCCAATATTATGACTAGTGTGATAAGTATTCAAGCACTTGCATGAAATGTCAATAACAAACCTCAGCTTTGCACTTGGATGGTGATCATGAAAGCTAACAGTAGCAAAAATATTTTATATTGGGTTTGGCCTTAACTTTCTTGTCATAGGACAAATGTTAGATTTTGCAATTTTGACCTTTTGAAGTGGGCAACACCTAGGAAGGTTCGATAATATTCTTGTAGCACAAAATAAAGCAATTTCTGTAGGGTTTCTTACATACTACATTGTTGCGATTTCTTTTTCCATGTATGTAGGTGAGGTGTGAAAATTGAGTTTCAACCCACATATGTAGGTCACAGAATTTTAATAATTGACATTCTAAATTCTTGAACACTTGGGGATAGAACTAGGTGACTTTATGATTTTGACATGAAATCTAGTCATAATCTCATTTCAATCGATTTGGAAAACTAAATGTTTAAGTACTACATAGATTCTCATATTATGTTGATGTGTGAGTGTGTGTGTATGAACATGCATGTGTATGTGTCTCTACATACATATGAATGCATGTGCTAATAGGATAGTTATCAAGAAGATTCATTTATGTGGGGGTATGTGTGTTGTGGGTAGGGAAGTTTTTTTTACACACATAGGCACGCACACGTGTGTGTGTGTGTGTGTTTGTGCTTGTGTGTGTCTGCATACAAATTTGTATGTGTGTGTGTGTACACATGTGCATGGGTGCATATGCCTACATGTGTGTATGTGTATATGTGCACACTGGGACTCACTTTTGATTGCTTGAATCTCTGAAATCATTCCATCCAGCAGGCATGATGATGTTGTCAATGTAAGAGTAGAGAAAGACCACTCGAGAATAAGGCCCCCATGCCCTTCCAAGGTAGATCATGCCGGACCCTGTAATCTTGCAATTCACAAATGAGAAGCCAGTGTTTTCTCCTGGCTTTTGTCGGTTTTGTGCTGTCACGGAGCCTGAACTGGTAGCTATGGAATGCAACTCACAACCTTGTAAATTTTAAAGCAATACATGTTTAATCTGAGGATATTGTAGAATCCAAGTGTCATACTTTACCCATGAATGCACCATTTATTCAAAGTTATTCAAGGATTAATCCATGAGAATGTCGTGGGTTTATATGCTAATTACCCATGATGGTAGCCTTATGACATTGGGACGTTGTAAAGAGTATTCTAATCAATTGATGCTTGAATGGAGGTATTCTTAAAGCCTAGTGTTGGCTTTGATCCAATAGGTCATGCTTATTAGCACTAGAGATTACCTCATAGTAAGATAGACCATCTTTGAATATGAAGTCAATGGATCCTTGAATGAAGCAACCTTGGAAATAGTGTTTGCCAGCATGGTCATACAAAGTGTCTTGTGCTCCGTAGAAGCCACAATTGTAGAACGACGCGTTGTCTCCCAATATACGCAAGGCAACTGCTTGTTTGCCTATCGCCCATAGAGTGGGAGCAAGAGCAGAGTTCTGTGGTGCAACTCAAAAATCAGGATGCATGTGTTAGCGAGCAAGCATGCTGCCGCAAGCATGATTATCCATAGGATATCTTCCATGCAACATTTTTTTGTTAAGATGCATCTTACCCTGAAAGAAATATCACGTGCAATAAAATTGTCGGCGTTGATGGCCACGCTAGAACTTTTGAATGTGCTCCCGCTGCTCTAGGCAGTGTCACCCCAAGTAATAGTCGTGACGTCTCTGCCGGAACCAATGAACGTGATATACGGTTTCGTACTTGGGATGACCACCTTCTCCCTGCAAGATCATCAGGAACAGAAACCCCACCGGAGGCGGACATCATCAGCTAATTGGTTCATGACCCTGTAATGTAATAGTGCTAGTTTCATTTGAACAGCTTGTGAAACAGTGATGAGATGAAGAAAGAATATGGTAGTGAGGGCTAATCGGATTAAAACCGGAAGAACGCTTGTGATAAGAAGTACCCCTAGCTTATACTAACACAAGGGACTTTTAATCAATCCCTATATAGGAAATCTTGTGAAATGTAGGAAATGTTGCAATTTTTCCTGTGTGTGTATGCATGTATTCCCTATATAAAACTAGGGAATGAGATTCCCCACATCTAATAGTAGGGAATTAAAGGTCAATATAGACTATTTCCTACCTTCTTTTAAAATTTCCTATATAAGAGTATACATGAACGTAATTCCCTACTTCTCCTTGTAGGGAAACATAGGTCACTACGAAGATTTCCTATGTTCTCTCAAAATTCCCTATATAAAAGAATTATATAAGAATGACACTTCCTAATTGTAATAGTAGGGAACTTTAAGTACATAGAGAATTTTCTACCTTCTCTCAAAATTCAATGTATAGGAAATTATAAGAAATTCAAGCTTTAATCTAGCTCGTAAACACAATATAAAAATTAATAAAATTGAAAGTAACCATATGGAGGTGAACCTAGATTTTCTACCCCCCCCCCCACACACACACACATGAACATGTTGCATGCACCTGTTTGCATGTATGCGTGCACACATACACACATGAACATGTGTGCACATGCATACACATGCACATAGATACACACACATGCAAGCCTCTTCACTTTTAGTCAAAAGGCCATATCTAAATATAGTTGTGGGCTTGTTTATCGTAGCACTAAATGTTGGAAATGACCACCATGTTGCAAAAAAAAGGAGGCCTCAAACCAAGTAGTTACATACTTATTTTGTGCAATATTACTCTCTTTTCTCTAACTTTTTTGGATGACGTAACCATTTAATGCACATGTTTTAATATTTCTTGTAGACATAGGATATTGTATAATGGCACACATGGCAATGTTTGGATTAAAAGCCTTATAGGTTTTCATGCACTCCTTGCACGAATTGGTCTACAGATCATGGTTAATTTAAGAACAATAGTAAAATACTCACCCTTGCAAGCTTGGACATGCCAATGTAAACATAATCTTGGTTTAGCACCCTATGAGCCTTGGATGAGAAACCATCAAGATTTTGAATAGTTATAGTGTATCCACTAATGACTAGATGGTTGAAATGATCCAATTTTTTTTAGATATCCTATTACTCTTGTTAGGAGAAAATGTTTGTATTTGTATAACTTCTTTAAATGAGCAAGATGACACTTGCCTTTGAGTGCCATAGTGATAACATGTGTCCAAGAGTCTTAATCTTCCTTTAGTAGTTCTTAAAATAGCAGGACACATATGTTGTATACTCTAGATAATTCAAAGACCTTGGGATCTCCTAGTAAGGCCCCTTATGGACCAACTTTTAGAGGTCCCTAGAGAGGAGGAGTTACACTCTTAAGTAATTGTTATAGAAAAATTCTCCAAATGAATTTAAGGGTAGCATTATAAGCTTGGGTGGGGCCCTAGTCATAGACAAGAACTCCACTTTTACTTCTTTATCACAACTCATTCTAGAGTGACGATGTTAGAAAACATCCATTTTGAGCTATGTCCATGTAATTCGTAAGGGACCTAACCATACAAATTAAGACAAAAGTGTTTGCCATTTGGATCAATACTCTAGAATAACTAAGGGTCATTTCATATTCATTCAGGGACAAATGTGTGCAACAAAGCTGTTAATTGAGGTTGCAATTATTCAATGGGAGATAGAACTATCATAGTGTTGCTAAATTTGACAAGCAGGAGGTGAGTGGATAGTTTTCTATAGTACACAAAAAGGAGTGGCTAGCCATTACCACCGATCAAATGCATGATGCAAGCATCCAAACAAATTTGAAATTAGGAGCACCCAAATCATGTTTGATCCGCCTTTCATTTCTTTCGGTTTATGCATTCTAAGGTGTTTGTTCATTTGGGCATTTATGAAACCTTCCTATGCCAACAGTGTTCCTCAAGGTGATGAGGTCCACAAGTCAGCTTTGGCTCTTTACATCCATAACCTAGTATGTCTAGCCATCAGAGTGCCATTCCAAGTCTATTCATAACCTAGTACATCTATCCAAGATTAGACAAAACACTATTCCAAGTCTATTCATAAATCACACTTTTTGTCTTGTGGGGGACTAAAATCTTTAAATCCAACATACAATGATCAAAAGTAGTACAATCCCAATATGGTGATGAGAATACATCTCATGCAATATAGTTATCAAAGATACCACAGATAAAATTGAATTACACCAATCAAAATACATCATAGAGAGAGAAAATGGATGTGTGTGAAATAGGAATAGAGTTTGATTCTGGTTATGGCATGTGAGCTTTTGTACGACTTGTGCCTATGTGGTTTCTGAAGCGTGCCTCAATTGCTTCAATATTATAGCGTTAGGAGATGAAAATGGATCCCATCGGGTTTCATGTGCTAATGAAGCCATGAAAGGTATTGGTGGTTATTGAAGGTAGATTATGTGCTCTCGGATCCAATTTAATTTTCTAGGAAGAAAGGACATGAGAAGTGGGCAATTTTGTTAGTATAGCTACTCTTGATTTGCATATAATATATTCAACAATCAATTTTTTGCATGTTTTTACTGATATAGATAGCTGAGGCGTATATTTCTTATTTGAACCTTCAGCAATTTGTCAACCTCTTGCCATTTGTATGGATAAATTAAAATTCAAATAAAGGTCTACTAGGATGGCTTTGAAAATGGAGACTAACTCAAACATGAAGGAAACAAATATCGATGGAATGTTGTAGCATGGGAGTTTTTAAGTGTTGAGAGGTCAAAAGAAGGACTTGGATTAATGAAACCAAAAGAGGGAACATATTCCTTGGTGTTTCAAATTCTTAAGAGGTTGGGTGCACAACAACTATGGGCTATCATTGTTTCCTTGGTGTTTCAACTACTTAAGAGGTTCAATGCACAACAACTATGCATTTGTAATGTGGGAATATAAGAAGAGGGATGCTCTTTTGAGGCACATAATGTGGAGGTTCAAAACTTTTTCAAGAAATGAGGTACCTAGCTCTTGAGATTGGCATGAGGGGTGACAATGCAAGTATGGACAACTTAAAATTCAAATATGTAGGTCAGCGAGGATGGCTTTTAATATGGAGACTAACTCGAACATGAAGGAAACAAATATTGATAGCATGTTGTAGCATGGGAGTTTTTAATAGTTGAGAGGTCAAAAGGACTTGGATTAATGAAAACAAAAGAGGGAACATATTTCTTGGTGTTTCAACTACTTAACAGGTTGGATGCACAACAACTATGGGCTATCATTATAAAGAATTGGGTGGCAACCTACCATACTTTAGTAGATTTGTGGTGGATAGGCCCAACATCTTGGGATATCCTAATAGCTAAAGCTATTATAGTCAAGATTATTGCCACTACAAGATATAGACCTTATAGCGACGTTTAAAGCGACGAAAATACAAACAACAAAATTTGCCCCCGTCGTCGCAAAAAGCATCGTTATTGACGACGCCATAGAATCGTCGCTATATGCGTCACTATGTGCGTCGCTATATGCGTCGCTATACTATATGCATCGCACATAGCGACGGTTACAGAGAATTTGCGACGCTGATAGCGACGGCAATAGCGACGCGTGCAGTGATTTTGCGACGCAAAATAGCGACGGTAACAGAGAAAAAAAAAATTTGTGGTAGGGCAGCAAGCTGCCCTGCCACATATAGCACAGTGTGCTGTATGAGAGCCATACAAAATAGTTTCTGCACTGCTTCACACAAAGCGTTTGCAAACAAAAAGAATGTATACTGAAATCATTAAACTGATGGATGAAATAAATACATGATATCGCATAAAATACGATTGGTACAATCATAAAACAATATCACTAATACATAGAAAATGTCTACATAGATCGGGCGACTAAAAACTAAAGGTATGTGAGCTCTAAGGATCCAAGGGCGAGCTACAAATCCTCGTCCCCCGAAAGCTCGTCCCGCCGCAAAGGAGCATCAAACGGATTCTGCAGAAAAAGAAACAACATATCAATCCACCATACAATAATGCATTCAAATATCTCATGGTAACTACGGACAAGAAAGATGAGTGACTTACTGGGCCGCCGCGTCTATACAATCGGTCGATCAATGATCTGAGACCGTGCTTCTCCGCATATCGAGTCTCAAGGCCTTGCGGATCGCGATTTGTAATGGAGTGCTGCAAAGAAAACAAAATGCTAACTGTTAGAAACATGATTGTCAGTACAAAGAATATCTCAAAAAAACAAATAAGCAAAACAAAAGAGAATCTTACAAAGTCCTCCAAATATGTCCTGTGGCCGCCACTCCCAAGATGATGTACCGATCCGGCCTCGATTTGTGCCCTCGCCGCCTCCCGCTGCTGACTCCAACATCCTGGCGAATTTGTAGCCTCCTCCCTCAGTCGGTGCCAGTCGTCTGCATCTAACCACTCGGGCTTTGGAGCCCCACTCTTGATTGCCTTGCGTGCATCGGATCATCTATATGACATGTATGCACGCATGCAATCCATCATCCAGCCCGTAGAGAATCTATCCACTGCGGCTGGCACCGGGAACTCCTCGTGCAAGGATGCTACTATGTACTCCTTGCTCCCCTCCGGTATGTTCCTCCAATGATCCAGGACGTTGTGCCGAAAAACTTGTTGGCACAACTCCCTCATGCGAGCCATCACCCTCCTCCCCTCATCATTCATGATGATGGCTCCTGACCTGCCATCCACTAAGTATCCATAATCCCTAGGAGTGTGCCGTGTATGGGCCCTTTCCCATCTCCATCCACGCTCCTGGGCATATCCAGGAGATCCCTGAACATCCGGTGTACCGACGGGGGTACCCTCTCCCGGAGTGCCACACAAAGGGGTGCCGCCAGAGGGTGTGCCACCAAAAGGAGTGCCACCAGAGGGGGTGCCACCAAAAGGAGTGCCACCAAAAGGCGTGACATCTGCCGACGGCTGCGCAAAAGCCGGAGTAACTGGAGTGGACGTCCCCACAGGTGTGACAAATCCTGGCGGTGACCGAGCTCCAGCTGAACGATGAGACGGAGACACTGCGTCCGTGTCTCCACAGCAGCACCTCCCTGATCCTCCTGCAGTCGCAGTCCCTCCCTCTGGCCCAAGTCGCGAGCGTCGAGATCGTCTACTCGAAACTGAAGCATCTGATCGCCCCGAAGCTGATCTAGCAGAGCGTCCTGACGAAGAACGAGACAGCTCCTGATCTGCTATCTCTCTGAATCTCACGAGCTGATCTGGAGACATACGTGCCATCATCTCCTGAAACTCCTCATCGCTCATCCCTCGACTCATCCTGAAAATGTCGATACCTGCATAGATAAAAAAATAATGTTAGAATAATCAATTTAAACTATACAAAGCACATTAATAAAATCATTTTTGAAAAATCCCTCTTAAAATGCATATCTTATTTACCTTTATGGAAGATCTAAACAACGAATTGAGTAATACAATTCTCCAAGAATGAAGTTGAAGGTATAACATACCACCATCGAGGTTGTCGGGGATTTGGATAGAAGATTACCTGTTCACAAACACTTACAAACCGTCTTCAAACCATTGTGACATAAACCATGTCGTATTACAATTAGCAAGCAAATGCCTAGTTGCACCTGTTCACAATGGGCCGGCAACACAAAGGTGTCGCGTAAATCCATCCATTTTTTTTCGGAATCTATTTCGAGAAATCCAGATGGACCTCGTCGAACTGTTGCGCCAGCTCCTCCAAGTACCACTTTGAACCACTGCACGTCGAATATTATCATGGAGAAGCTACGGTAATCCACCGTAATAATACTTTGCAAATTCCCAAAATACTCCATCTCATCCACAACCGTGTTCGGATCCGTTGCTCGTCGCCGGCTCTCTTGCTCAAACCTTGCCATGACACCACAGTCCATTGTGGAGCGCATTTTGTCAATACGCTCCACCCGAAAATGCCGTCCGCGCGACCACGCTGCACTATATATTTTGTACTGCACATTGAAACACTCAAGTTAGATGTAGCAAGCAAATTTAGATACGACACATTCTAAACCCCTCATTACCTTTGGACTACATCCCCTCGAGAACTCCCACTCCTCCATTGAGACCTCTCTCCCTTCGCTGGATGCTGCGGTCAAGGCTCCATGCAACCATCGTGTTGACATAAACCGCGGCATCTCCTCCATGCCTTCGGGATATCGAATCGGTCGGTGACGCGTACTGCGTCAGAATTCGGCTCGTGCTTCCTCTCGATCTTGCCTTGCAATCTGGTACTTGGCGAGCCACGTCTCCACGGAGGCATGGTGCAACATACAAAAGCCATTCACCTTCTCTTCCATTGAGGCATCCATTCTTTTTTCTACCCCATTTCCAACCACCACATCTCCAGTCAGCCTGTCATCGTCCTTCAGCGTCCATAGCATTTCATTGTCTGGTTCCACCGTTGGTAGCCATTGTGAGATATGCACTAACGCCTCTGACACCAACCAACCTTCCGCCATGCTACCTTTCGGACGAGCTCGTTGTCGCACAAAGCCTTTCAGGGTTTTCATGAAGCGCTCCAGGAAGAACATCCATCGCGTATGGACAGGTCCAGCAATCTCCACTTCATCCACAAGATGCACAAGAAGGTGAACTTGTATCGTGAGCATGCTAGTGGGCAGGTATTTCTCAAAGAGACAGGCCGTCTCGACTGCTCCCCGCCTTGCGGATTCAATAGAGGACGTCTTAATCTCTTTCTGTGAGATCCATTGCACCAAAGTCGACAGCTTGTAAATGGCCCTGCGAATTTCTGGAGTTAGGCATCCCGCGATCGCGATCGGTAGGACAAACTACCAAAAATGAGAAAGCATTAAGAATAATGGTCACTTTTCAAATTTCAAAATGTCCACGCTAATTAAAATCCATTCTGTTCACAAACCTGACATATCTTATGCCAATCATGGGATTTTAGCCCAGAAATCTGGTCATCTTTAGAAAATGCGGACCTGAGAGAACGCATCATACCCGTCGGAGTGCGGATAGACTTGATTACTTGCTTCACAATGCGCTCTTCTTTGGTAGACAAAACCCAGGGAGCGCGAGGAAGCTGCACTCCCCCTTCAGCACTCGACTGCGGCCAAAGCGCCTCCATCTTACCTACCTCCTTTAAATCCATTCGTGCCCCTATAGTGTCTCTCTTTCCTGTGATGTGGTCCCATAGCAAGCTGCCCACATTTTTGAAAATATGCATGGGATCCAACAAGTGGTTGACCTGTAAGTGGGTCCAATATGCCAACTCGTAGAAAACTGAGAACCGCCACATTCCATTTGGATGTGAATCCGGGTTTACCATTTTCAGCTCATACCAGCTTGCAGCGTTCATACGTGCTGGAGGTCGTCCAAGAAAACCTTCCCTGAGTTCATGATCCTCCGGCAAGAAAGCGGCGTGTCCTTGGTATACCATCTTCTTCATGGTTCGTGACCTTCGGGAGTCTAATTGTGGTCCACACAATGGACATGCATGATAACCTGAGGTAACGAGACCTGCAAGGCGATCCACGACCTAGTGAATACTTGATTGAATGAAATAAAATATAGATATTACCGGCGAGAACAAAGGTCTGCTCACCTGAGCACTCTCCCAATCCCGGAAAGTCATGCATCGTCCACATGAGAATGGCTCGAATGTTGGCTGACCGCCGACCATCGCGCCTGCTCATATCTTGCACCGTGACCCCCTCCTCCCACAAAATCTTAAGCTCATTGACTAATGGACGAAGATACACGTCCATATTTTTTACTTTGTAGCGGCCCGGGACGAGCAAGCTAAGGATGAGATGTCCTTTCTTCGTAGAAAGCCATGGAGGAATGTTGTAGTTGACAAGCACTATAGGCCACACACTGTAAGAAGTCGAGCGCAGACCGAATGGGTTCACACCATCCATGGCGAGACCGAGCCGAAGATTCCTTGGCTCTCGCGCAAAGCCTGGGAAGGTAGAGTCAATGTGGCTCCATGCGCGCGAATCTACTGATATTCGTTGAACTCCATCCGTGGACCTATTCTGCACATGCCACGTTGTCAAGCTTGCCATGGCAGACGTGCGAAACATGTGGTTTATGCGGGGGATGAGCGGAAAGTGTCTGAGGACTTTTCGAGGGATGGTTTGCCCTTGCAAGTCCTGTCGATACCTGTGAGCACCACACTTTGGGCATGTCTCCATACTCTCGTATTCATCTCGAAACAATATGCAGTCGTTGATACATGCATGGATGTTATTGTAGTCCATGCCAAGCTTCCGTAAAACATGTCGCGCATCATCACGAGACTCAGGCATGGTGTTTGCAGGTGGCAATATATGATATTTCAATAACTTGAAAAAATCATAAAACACCTTGAAAAATCTATCCACGTTTGCAATAATAATGTTTAAAAAAAAAAACAATGAAGTCTGTGTGCAAGGTACCTGAATAACTCAGTCACACTCGTATCGCTCCAACCGTATTTTGCTTGCACACTTAAGAGTGCAAGCAATGTCTTCAACCGAGATACTCGGCACCCATCATATAATGGTATGGATGCTTCCTCTTTGAGCGGGTCAGATGTCTCAACATCCATGGGAATCAATGCATCGATCATTGCCTCCATCTCAGGCTCCAAGATTGTAGGCAAGTCGGGAAGGTTGTCTGTCTCCTCTGGCATTGACGGTATAGATGGGCCTTGCGAGTGGTCGATTGGCTCCTGCAATCCATCCATCGCACGTCCACGAACTCTTCTAATTGGCCGCAAAGGGTGCACTCCCCCTTGGGTCGAGACATCACCCCCCTGGATACAAAATTTACCAACAAGACCCAATCTTATTGTGTATGGTTTTCAATTAGCTTGAGAGTACAATGCATGAAAAATGCTAACTTCAAATTACCGTACCGTTTGCTGAAAGTCTGCAATCGCCTGATCAATGATCTCAGATTGAAACTCGCCAAATCGTCGTACGTGTTCTATAGACAATCGGCGTTTTCGTCTAATTGCCAACTTGCATTGAGAGCAAGGACATGGGACACGCTGATTAAGATACGACTCGCGGTCTTGAACAATAGGACCTTCTTCGTTTGCCATCTTATCTACATTACAGCAAACAAGGCTTAAATGGATAGCTTTATGGAGATGTACGTCAAGTTGCAAGTTGACCATAAACCTTGCATTGTATATAGTAGTCGAGAGATTATCCAATGTTATATCTCGGCCTTGTATCATGCTCAACGATTTGTTTATCCCGGTAGATAATTTTTTGTTATATCTCGGCTTTGAGTATAAGTAATCCATTTTAAAATTAATGCGCGCCATCTATGAAATTTTATAACTATAGTAATAAAATTTATTTCAATCAATTCTACTCATAGTCATAAGACCTGAGAGAAATTATCCTATACTCAATTTAAGGGTTTCTTTTTCTATAACAATAATTTTGGGTTCATTTTGATGAAGTACGCGGCCGTATGCAAAGCACATTGCATACCATTATCAATACGTATATTATCTTAAATTTTCTTCCCTTCCCTCTCCCTCTCTTTCTCTCCCTCTCCCTCTCCCTCTCTTTCTCTCTTCTCTCCCTCTCCCTCTCCCTCTCCCTCTCCCTCTCTTTCTCTCTTCTCTCCCTCTCCCTCTCCCTCTCCCTCTCCCTCTCCCTCTCTCATTTCCCTCTCCCTCTCTTTCTCTCACCCTCTCTTCCTCTCCCTCTCCCTCTCCCTCTCCCTCTCTTCTCTTTCTCTCCCTCTCCCTCTCCCTCTCCCTCTCCCTCTCCCTCTCTCATTTCCCTCTCCCTCTCTTTCTCTCTTCCTCTCTTTCTCTCACCCTCACCCTCTCCCTCTCCCTCTCATTCTCTTTCTCTCCCTCTCTCATTTCCTCCCTCCCCCTCCCTCTCCCTCTCCCTCCCTCTTTCTCCCTCTCCCTCTCTCTTTCTCTTCCTCACCCTCTCCCTCTCCCTCTCGTTCTCTTTCTCTCCCGCTCTCATTTCGTCCCTCCCCCTCCCTCTCCCTCTCCCTCCCTCTTTCTCCCTCTCCCTCTCCCTCTCCCTCTCTCTCCCTCATTTCCTTCCCCTCCCCCTCCCTCTCCCTCTTCCTCTCCCTCTCCCTCTCTTTCTCTTTTTTTCCCTCTCCCTCTCTATCTCTCTTTCTCTCTCATTTCCTAAACAAGCAAAAAATATTCTCTTTCTCTTCCTCTCCCTCTCTTCCTCTCTTTCTCTCACCCTCACCCTCTCCCTCTCCCTCTCGTTCTCTTTCTCTCCCGCTCTCATTTCCTCCCTCCCCCTCCCTCTCCCTCTCCCTCCCTCTTTCTCCCTCTCCCTCTCCCTCTCCCTCTCTCTCCCTCATTTCCTTCCCCTCCCCCTCCCTCTCCCTCTTCCTCTTCCTCTCCCTCTCTTTCTCTTTTTTTCCCTCTCCCTCTCTATCTCTCTTTCTCTCTCATTTCCTAAACAAGCAAAAAATATTCTCTTTCTCTCCCTCTCCCTCTCTTCCTCTCTTTCTCTCACCCTCACCCTCACCCTCTCCCTCTCGTTCTCTTTCTCTCCCTCTCTCATTTCCTCCCTCCCCCTCTCTCTCCCTCTCCCTCCCTCTTTCTCCCTCTCCCTCTCCCTCTCCCTCTCTCTCCCTCATTTCCTTCCCCTCCCCCTCCCTCTCCCTCTTCCTCTCCCTCTCCCTCTCTTTCTCTTTTTTTCCCTCTCCCTCTCTATCTCTCTTTCTCTCTCATTTCCTAAACAAGCAAAAAATAAAGTGATTTAAACATCCTCCAAGCAAAAGGGAGAGGGAGAGATACAATGCACTCTCCCTCTCTTTCTCTTTCTATCCCTCTCTCATTTCCTTTCCCTTCCTCTCCCTCTCACTCTCTTTCTCTCTCATTTCCTCTCCTAAACAAGTAAAAAATAAGGTGATTCAAACATTAAACAAGCAAAAGGGAGAGGGAGGGAGAGAGAGAATGCATTCTCCCTCCTTCTCCCTCTCTTTCTCTTTCTCTCCCTCTCCTATTTCCTCCCCCTCCCTCTCCCTCTTCCTCTATTTATCTTTCTCTTTCTTTCCCTCTCCCTCTCCCTCTCTCTTACTCTCTCGTTTCCTCTCCTAAACAAGCAAAGAAGAAAGTAATTTAAACATTAAACAAGCAAAAGGGAGAGAGAGAGAATGCACTCTCCCTCTCTTTCTCTCCCTCTCCCTCTCCCTCTCTTTCTCTCACTCTCTCTCCCTCTCCCTGTCCTTCTCTTTCATTTCCTCTCCTAAACAAACAAAAGAGAACGATTTAAACCTTCAACAAGTAAAAGAAAGAGAGAGGGAGACTCACCAATGAGATATGGCGAGCGTGGGCGGCTTCTCTTTGCAACGAGTGCTCCTCCTCTCCTTCACGAACAACGACGGTGGCGGCGGCGGCGGCGGCGGCGGTAAGTCTCTTCCTCCTCTTCTCCCACAAAGCCTTGGCTCTCTCCCTCGCTCTCTCCCTCGCTCTCGCTCTCGCTCTCAAAAGGCGAAGAAAACAAAATGAAAACGGCGCTCTGGTTTCGGCCGCGCTTTTTTTCCCTGCGGCGTCGCTATATGCGTCGCTATTTGCGTCGTAAATACGACGCAAATAGCGACGCATATAGCGACGCCGATATTTGCGACGCAAATAGCGACGCATATAGCGACGCCGATATCCGCCGTTGTTAATCGGCGTCGCTATTGCCCCATTCCCTTGTAGTGTGCCTTAGCAATGGCCCAACAATTGGGAAAGAAATCAAAATACAAAGAATTCTGAATGTTGAGGAGTCTCTTGAGTTACAATGGAATCAAGATAATTGCCTTAGAAATTTCCCAACAATTACTCACACTTGAGTTGTGGTGTGCCAATTGGAAGATGTAAGGTTGTGTTAGATGTTGGTGAAAGTTGCAAAATAATTCCAACAAAAATCGAAAAACCTGATCCTTGAGAGAAAAACCTCTTTATAGGATTTTCATATCATGAATGGTTTTAATTTCATCATACTATTTTCCCGAGTTGATGGCTTTCTAGATGTGAGATGTGACATGATTCAAACTTGCATCACATTCATTGATCATCGCATGAAAGATAAAATATATCATTATGTTTGTCCCTCAAGATTGTAATTAGTCCCCCTTGACTTGCTGGACCTCAAATCCTTGTAAGAACCCTATAATAGAGGTCTAGAGGGCATCTAGGCAAAGACTCACTCACCCGGGAGCTTGAACCTACACCACCATGATTGCTCTCAATCACCTCCATAAGGTTTGAAGATAGAAATTGATTCCATTTGGTTTATAAAGTGTTGCGGTAGTAATTTCATACAAAAAGCAAGTAGGGTTGTAGCCATCGAAACTAGGGCCGGTCTGAATGATTAATTCGCAAGTAGAAGAGGGTTGTTCTGGGGAAAATAGGTTGGTGCCAATGCATCTAAAGTCACATGGCAAGCTATGGATCTTCACAAAAGAGAAAACCACTATTCAAGAGGAATCCTGGATTGAGGGTGCTTTTGATTGGAAAGAAAATTTAAACCAAAATAGGCTACCTTATATTACTAGTTTGGGCACTACTAATGGAAGAATTGCACTTTCTTGAGATGTTATGGCTTCTATTGCACAAATAACTTATTTGGCACTTAGGTAAGTAGCCTCGTCATCATCGTTTCACCCAACACATATGACATCTCCATAATACACAATAGGGAAAGTCATATGTATTAGTTTTAAATTTATTATTAGTACAATTGAGTTCATCCACAAGTTTTAGAGGATCTAGTGGAGTTCTATATAGTGCAAAGAGGAGGCTAAAAACATTGAAAAGTATCCAAAGTTAATTTTATTTTCAAAATGCCTCCTCTTTTGCAACCACTCATCTGTTTCTACTTTAATGATGACATCTAGCAATGAACTTTGTCTTCTAAGTATAAGTCAACTTTATAATGTACATACCAATCTCCTCTATAAAAACTTCTGTGTTGTCTTTCTCAAAGCTCCTCAAATCTAAGAGAGGACTTGAGATCGTTACTTTGTTACAAAAAACACTAAGCATATGTTCACCAAAATTAATGACATGATTCATGAGATTGTGAGGAGCCACTTGCATTTTATAGTTGGAATTTCATGACATTGATGATGATGACTCTGATTACAAGCTACTTGCCTATTTTTAGAATCTCCAAAGGGTGAAGACTCTTCTTTTTAGCATGTGCAATGTAAAAGAAGAAACATCAAAATCCAATATAGAATTACATTGTGTAAGCATGTAGGTATCAAACATTGATCCATTATATAAATGTAATCTTTTACCAAGAAACACCAAAATCTAATTTTCATTATTGGTGAGCTTGATGAGAGTAATATTACTTTTATATTTGATCCAAGGGGACAGCTACACAAATGTTTGCGAACTGGGGGGAAGGACTAAATACGTCACGTGCTTTTGCATGGCTAAGAGATTAGCGGCTATGAGATTATGGTGGATTTTATTTCAACCCGACAAAGACATATTCCAATGTCAAATGGACTTGGTGGCATAACTGCATATGTACATATGCAAGATGATGCATCCTTTATTAAGGTCTAATAATAGAATGAAAAAGGGGGAGACATTATGTATTTCATTAAATTATTAAGGGGTTTAATGTGCTTTTAGTATGCATGCGTAGGGTTGGTAGCAACGTTCATTTTGCCGCCATTTTGAGGGAGACCTGTTATAACTCAACCAATATTGAGAGAGAGAGAGAGAGAGAGAGAGAGAGGTTTCTTGGACCAACATTTTGCTCTGTATCACAGCAGGAGTAGAAGTTGGAGGAAAATGCACTAGCGATTGCATAGCCGGGTTAGCGAGATCGAAGACCGAGAGGGAAAACTTGGACTTGTTGTCGGCTAGAGCCACAGACTGTCATGGACGGCATACTCGGCCACAATATTCGGCGTCATGGATCAGTGCGGCAATATCAGCCAGGGAAACATATAACGAGTTATTAGTTGAGAACCATGGGTCCCGTCGAATCTGATCATGGATGGTTATGCGCTTCCGAGGGTCCACAGTAAGCAGCTTGTTGTCGATAAGCGTCCTGGCTTGTGGAGAGACCCAGGAGGGGAAGGAGGACTGGGCAGTACAGATCATTTGATCAAAAAGTTGATCGAGTTCCAACGACAACATCGACTTTGGAGGGACCTATCCAGACAGTTAATTAGTATGTTGTTCGTGGGTGGATGGGTATTGGGTCCATTATAATCAACACGGAATGGTGCTGCAGCTTCATCTACGGTACGTCTCGGCGCATGATCTTCAATATGGCATTTACATTGGTCAATTATAACCCTGCCGTTAAGGCTCTGCCGTTAAGGCTCTGCAGCCTTAACGTATTGGGTCCATTATAACCCTGCCGTTAAGGCTCTGTGGTTATAATTTTTGTATTGATGAGCAATATGGCGTCGTCCTCCAGCTAATCCTTTGTTATTCTGGCCAGATTTAGCATGAGCTTTGAAAGTTTGGACTAGTGATGACGATGATGTCACTGACCTTCTTGGCAATATTTTTGATGATGGCACTGATGCAGATGAGACGGTTGGGTGCTCATCCACAACAAAAGGCTTGAATTCCCTTCGATAGGCTAGTAGGGTGAACAAGATGCGGCCAGCAGGGGGCCCCTCTGATCCACCCAGTCGCACAGCTTTCCGTCGGCGCAGGGCGCACCTTCCCAGTCACTGAGTTAAGGTTAGTTCTTTCTCTTTCTTAATAAGAAGCCACCCGCATGTGTCTATACTCATTACTTCTTTCTCTTTCTTATTCTCAATACTAGTCAATAGTCGTTACAACTTTTTGTTTGAGCATCTTCTTTCTATTTGTCTTAGTCAATGAGTAAATATTAATGTGAGTGAAACTTAGTTAATTGATCTAAGGTTTAGCTTTCGTGCATTTATGAAACCTTGTTCTTAAAGTACTCTCACTCACTCCCTCTTCAAAGACATGCACATATATATGCATGGATCCACATATTCTATACGTGTTACCTTGGTGTTACAGAAGTTGATTAATCACATGTAGAGTGCAATGCCATGTTAAACAAGTGTAGTGGGCTCCTAAGATTATTAAGCATATAGATGTAAGTGTAAACTCAATGTAAACATTGACCAATGTTCTTAACTTGTGTTGCTAGGCCTGAAAGGACCCATGAACATCTAATTTAATCTAAAGATATATTGACCTCTCATGCATGGCTATCTTTTCATCTCTCTCTCTCTCTCTCTCTCTCTCTCTCTCTCTCTCTCTCTCTCTCTCTCTCTCTCTCTCTCTCCCCCTTCACCTGACCCCCCTCCCTCCCCTCCCTTAATTCATACTAGAATGAATACTTGTAAATAAGTCTTGCGATATGTTTTGATTTGTAGTAGGTTGCTAGGAGTACTTTCATGGTCATGGTCATCATCTACAAGTAAAGCACAACTATACCAAACATACCAATTAAATATAGGAAACAACTATAACCTAGATAGGGGTCAATATCATTTTCACTAAGAATATTGTGTAAATTTCACTTGGATTTATAAACCTAATTGTAGTTTCTAAGCTCTTAAATGTATGAAACTTTTGGTGGGATGCTTTGCAAGGAAATTATTGTCCTTTTTCCTGATCAAGCTAGTACAAGCACGAGGTCTCTTTCACACATGCATGTATATTTTCTCTATCTTCATGTGCCTCTTTCTCTATTTATGTATTTCCTATCTATCTACCTAGCTATCTTAAGTACTGTGGCACAAGGCACATCTCACTTACAAGTCATTTAGTGTTGGGTGAGGGATCTATCATATCATGAAGCTCCTAATAGCATAAGAGTTATTGTGAACCAATAAAACATGATGTCACATATATAAAGTTATGCTTGAGATTGCCTTGAGTAACTAGATTTACTCTTTCTAGGGTTGTAAAAAATCCTAGTATCATTGTTAGTGTGGTTCTTTCCACAAGTTCTTTTTCAATAGGGGTCTTTACATTTGGCTTTTGGTGGTTTCCTTCATTGTAGACTTGAGATTTTAGTAGCTTCTTGTATATCCATCTTGTTAGAGACCTAATTTTATGCATCCTTCACCAATCCACTTTGTGTCTTGCTTGATTTTATGTAAATCTTTCATGGGATACTCTTCTTTTGTTCATATGGTGTCTACTCCTGGGTTACTAACTCTTCACATTCCTTACTTATCTATATCGTAGGTCAAGTTTTCCTCATCAAGTTTTCTATTTGGTGGAGTTTCCTAAAAAATTCCACTTTTCTTGCATCTAATAATATGAGATACACTCTCTTTGAGATGTATCAACCTACTTGTATGTTTAGTATAGTTGTGCTTTACACGATGGTCATGGTCTTCATGGTTAGTTATTACATAAAATAATGTTGACTTGTCCTCAAATTCAATGCTTGTCAGCATTTTACATTTCCTAGTGCTAAGTAAAATTGGCCCCCATATGGACTGATCTTTGTGTATCTGACCATATCTCTAGTTTTCCTAGTCTAGTCCAATATGAATATGTCATTTCATAAGTGTGGATAAGGAAGATTGTAAAACCACACACAGAAGGGATAACTGTTGTGACAGACTACTAAGTAGCTTCATATATGAATTAGTTTGTACACTTATGTGCTTTAAGTTCATACACTTATTGAGAAGTATTTATCTTTTCTAAAGTATAAATCAACTTTTCTATATGTTTTAGCATATCAATCTTCCACCTTTGATATGTAACTTTAATATATAGATTGATTATTTTTTATTTATGTCTATGTTTCAGGAAGCCATAATGAATAATTTAAGGAGATGTCAATGCAATTATAAGTGTAGGCATTCAACCCTTGGTTATCAGAATGTTACTAGACAAACTTACTATGCACACAGTCGCAACGATATGAATGGGATAATACATTCATCAGTTCTAGCTCATCAAGAAGGTCAAAATGCCTCTACCAATGATATTCCTATGAGTGAAGATAACCCTCCTATGGATCAACCATCATCTCACTCTTTGCCTAGACGCAAGCGTTTGTGGTGTACATGCAGAACATATTGTGGAGGTGGACGTATGGTTCCTCACTCAACATATGCAAGACACATGAAAATTGAGGAAAGATTTAAGAGTCTCACTACTAATCTTGGTTTACGTGACTCTCAAGGACTACCACAAGATGACATTCTACTAGAGCATAATGACATGGGAGATGAGGTCCATAATGACCCATCAGATGAGATTGACAATTTAGACGAAAGGGAGGATAATGAGGTGGAACCACAACATGAAGCGTTCGATATGGATGATGTTGAACCATCTTTATTTGACAAAATCGTTCAAAGAATAATTCAATTGCAAGCACTTTGGGATGAGCATAAAGCTTCAATTGAGTTTCAAGATAAAATGCTTAAAATTCTTTTTGGTGATATGGTCAGTTCTAATCCCCCCCAAGCACATATGGACAATATATATATGCCAAGCTTGGCCAAACTACTAGTGCAAATGCCTAACACATGGGATGGAGACTTGAATGGTATAAATATTCCTACTTGTTGGGAGAAACTTGGTATCATGTTCACATGGCTAGGTATGGTTAACTCCCAACATTACAGGGTATGCCAAGGAAGTGAGAGCTCTATTCATGCACCATTGCTTTATTAGCCAAGCAAGGAGGATAACTACATTAGAGACACAATTGAATGCTTGTGTAACACCAGAAAAGGAGGAAGGAAGAAGTTAAAGCGTGATTGTTCACAATGTTGTGAAAAGTGTTCCAAGTGTTCTCTACCGAGAAAATATATGCTCTCTTTTGACTATGTCTCCATTAGAGAACAATTGCGTCTACTAACTGGAAGTAGAACTCTATGCCATGAATTGTTGGAAATGTGGAGAAATAAAAACAAATGGTTAATACAGGAGAATACACTTTGTGATTCTACAATAAATGAGTTTTGGGATGGTACAAAATGCAAAAGTGTAAATGATTTTTGGAATCCTGAATCGTACTTTGAGCTTCCATTGATATGTAATAACATGCATTGCAAACAAGTCTATACAGCTTGGCCTTCTACCCAAAGGTCGCCATTGCTTGATCATTCATGGGATGATATTGAGAGTGCCTACAAGTTTATCTACAAATCATGTCGAACTCATATACATGGATACAAAAGGATTTGTAAGGTACACTTTATTATCATGCTCATCTTTTTAATTAATATAAATGAAATTTGATACAGGTTACTAAAATATGGTGTGTTTTGTGATAAATAGGGTGATCCACGCAATTTTGCCTTGTTATTACATTGGGATGGATTCCAAGCCTCAAAGACAACCCATAAGAATTGTGGAGTTGTTGAAATCAAAATTCTCAATGTTGGAAAGAGCTCCTTTATTGGAGTTATACCGGTTTTATTTATTCCATTTAGTTGCAAAAAAGTTGTTGGAAGCTCTAGTAAACTCTTTCACATATTCATGCAGCCATTAATAGATGAATTAGAAAGTCTATTTGTTGATGGATTTGAAGTAGACTTCAATTATCCAGTCACACAGATTGTTGAGCATGAAAATTCTCTTAGTCGAAGATTCATTGCACGTGCTATGCTAATGATGGTAACTGGAGACCATCTAGCTCAGTGCAAGATTGGATCTTTCAAAGATGGTGGTCAATCGTTTTGTCGTAGAGACAAAGCAATAGCCACTTTGGAGGGTGAGGGCTCACGATGTTACTTTTATGATCAAAATAGATTCCAATTGAGATATAGACCAATTAAAAGATCAACTAATGAAATGCTTAGTTCTTTGACTATGGCAGAGCAAGCCCTCACCCAAGCAGAAAGAGAAGAGATTTTGAAAGATGCGGGACTTTCTGGTAGATCATGCTTGTGGAGACTATATGAACTCTATGGCTTTGATTTATCCCTGGACCTTGTATATGATTGGATGCATATTTTGGCTCTAAATTTGTTCTCAAAATATATATGTGCTCTAGTAAGGACTGTGGATAACAGGATGAAAGTAAAAATTGATGAGACAACACATCGTGTCACTAAAGTAACACCATACTCTATTCGTTATGGTCGTTGGCCAAGATATCCTAGTAAGTATTGTGAGAGCTACAAGGCTGAGGAAAATCAAAAGTGGATTCAATGGTGTTTGCCTTATGTACTATGTGAGATTGAAGGTATTTCGAAGGTATTCTATGACCTAGGATTGATTTTGATAGACATTGCTCATGCTTTTTACAACTACACTCGCGACAATGGTTGGTCTAGAGAAAATATAGACACTTTGAGAGAATTGCTTGGTTCATGGAGAGTAAGCTCTGAGGAGCTCTTAGGATCAAACTCAGCTCCTTTGGAACATGTTGCAGGTATAAATATTTTTTATTTTCTTAGTTTTTTCATTTATATAGCAATTATATTTCACTTTAATCGTATATATTTTCTTGCCTTACTAAAAGTAGGTTTTGGAGAAATCTTGGATGACATTATTCGACATGGTAGTTATGATGCTTTCTGGTGTTATATTTATGAGCGTATGGTCTCAGTATATGTCAATATCAAAACAAATAACAAAGATAATGAGATTTCTTATGCAAACTACCAAAGACGAAGATTATTTACATGGATATTTATGCAAATTACAAAAGACCAACGTGACAGACTTATGCCGTATCAAAGGATGACAAGAGAACTCCACAAAGCTTTACTACCACCTGATGGATACTTAGTGGATTCTAATAGGTACGATGAATGTCCACAATGGCATGCATCAGGTCTCATGCATGTATCATGTGTGGAGAAAGCAAAAGAAATATGGAGTTTTTTAGAAAAGGCTAATGATTGTGCATGCAAAAGAGTAGCTCTAACAAAGGGAATAACCATAGGAGCAAAGAAGTTAAGACGCAGAGATGCAACTAATGAAGAAAAGAGATATGTTCATCATAGCTTCAACATAGAGGTGGAAACAGTGATAGAATATAAAAAGGTTTTTCTAAAGGGAGAAGTTTATAAAGTGGGAGATAAAGTGGTGGTAAGATGCGATGAAGACTCTAGAGTGGACATAGATGTTGGCCATTGGAAAGCATGCATATCATCATTTTTTTCGTTTGAATGCAATGGTGAAGTGAAACTATTTTTTGGAGCTTATTACTACAGACAATGTATTGTGGTTGAAAGTGGCCATGAAAGTCTAGTTGTGGATACCACTACAGGTATGAGTGTCTTGCAAAATGGTTTTGTTCCATTTTCATGGGATTGTATTAGACCAATACAATCATTGTTACACAAATTTATTCCACTTCAACATGGAAACAATATCATCGCATATGAGACAAGATTTGAGACCAAGGTCACGTTTGATTAAGATAGGTTGCATCGATTGCATTCCTCCTTGGCTAGAGGAAAATGATGTTGTCTATATGAAGTCTCATCTAGATGCTTTATGTGAGCCAAATGAGCTCAAATATGCGGTTATAAGAGCAGTACACTATGAAATGAAGCAAGTAAAAGTGGGATGGCTAACTAATGTACACTTGCAAGAAAATATTTGGAATGTGAGAATAGAGGATGACTGGCCAAAGACCAAGCCACTTTTACCCAGGTCAACAAGCCAAATCCTAAGAGTTTTTGCACTAACAGGTGATTGGTACTACTAACAATGCTATTTTGATTTAGTCTTCCATTAATTGTATGACATTTTATTTGCAGTAGTCCAACTTCAAGTATTCTACACTTCAGTAAATTGTATTAGGCACTAGATTGCTAAACCTAAGATAACTACGGTTTCCCTCCATCTTTCAGGAGCAGCTTCTCATAAATTTCTCCTGCCAACTAGTGGCGGTTTATCCAGGAAGTTTTGATATTTGACTTTAGGAAGTTTGTTTCATGTAACAAATCCCTTTGAATCTCTTTAAATATCTCCATTTAAGTTTTAATTCATTTTGCGAATATAACATCCTTTCCTTCTTTTCTATTATTAAACATCAACCAGAATAAAACAAGTTCTTCCATACTCTCACATGTCCACATTCATAATTTATTTTAAATTCCCATAGCACCCTTTAATTTATCAATGAGTCCTAGTAGCCCTCCACTCCGTGTATTTAAGAAATTGGTTGTAAAATGAATAACATGTAAAAATTTAATATAGATGCTGAGGCTTTTTCCCCCATGCCATCCGATCATCAAATTGTTTGATTTTATTTGTTTTAATTTAAACTAAATTTTATAACTGCAACCTAACATTATTAATTATTAAAAAGTGTTGTCAAACTTTTTATTTGTAACTTCCCATGCTTCCTAAATGTTCACACCGCGTATAATCTCTCCTTTCAAAACCAAAACACCATATCTTTATACGAGCATTTCTTAAGTAAAATATTATTAAATTATTATTTCTTTTCTTTAACCCTTACAACAAAAATGCACTAATAAATCAAAGATTATCTTTCCAATCTTTCACTAGGAATCTATAATTTATATCAGTAAAAAACACATTTTTTTAAAAAAGAAAACTATGCTTTTTCTCTAAATATAACTCTTTTTGAATTTTTAAATATAGCAAACTAGCTTTAAAAATTCTGATAAAAATTCAGTAAGTTATCTGACTTATAAGCTTTATAGAAAAAAAAATATCAGGACTTATAAATTTTCAATCAGACATTTTATGAAAATTTATTTATGACAATTTTAAGTCATTTTTTAGCGTTTTCGATTATTTTTTTATTTTTAATAAATAAAAACAAATTCAGATAAATACAAACAACCATGTAGCATGAGAAAAGAGGTTTAAAGACATATTTTAAAAATATTAAACTAAAGAAATTATCATGCCATATCATTTACTTTAGATAAACGAATTAAGACACTTACGTGTAAAACCGCGGGTCGTCGTCACATCCTTGGAGACCGTGTCCTTTATAGTCCAACAAGGAATTTGATCTACCAAATCTTCACGGAGCCTCTTTCTCTGTAATTCCTTCTTGTCTCACTCACACCCTCTTGAGTCAGGTTTAAAAGAAGATTTCTATGATCTACATGTGATGATTAACTAATGGGAAGGCCATCGGAATGCTCGGGTTGATGTCATCTTACTCCAAGATGATGGCCCCTTTATACAAGGGGAGATATCCATGGATTCTTGCATAGATGTGACCCAGCAGGGATCCATTTGTACTGCAGGTCAATTTCGAAGCATGGCATTGATGAAAGGATGATTGTATGAGACCAATGATACGACGTCGATCTTCTCTGTCTCTCCTAGAGATTCACATGCCCTCTTATCTCTCTCCTTGGGTCTATGATTCGTAGTTCCTCATCCTCTTCTTGGCGCTTCGATTAGGCAGAGGAAAAAATGGGATTCTTGGCTGAAATACTGATTGCTCAGAACAATCTGGGTGGCATTATACTGATAAGAGATGACCACATTCAAGATCGGATGATGAAGGCGATGGTTATGGCGAGAAACAGAAGGTAGGTGGCGGTGCACGGGAGTCCAGACTACAACAGCACGGCGTGGCAACAGTTGACAGAAAATGGCGATGGCACCCTTCGTTCTCTCTTTCTCTCTGTCTCTCTGTCTGTCTCTCTCTCTCTCTCGTGCCAAAGGCAAAGCAAGTTGTCATTAGTTGCAACAGAGAATACGGCGAACTCTGAGTTCGCCTTGCGCACACTGAATCAGAGTCATTCATTCAGTCAGTGAGTTAGTCGATCAAGCACGGCTCTCTCCAAAATGGCACATCCCCCTACCTTCGTATCGCTTGCCTCCACCAACAGGCCATGCTTCCGTTTTCCCATCTCTCTCTCATGCAGATGATGGCACCTCTTCCCTCCTCACGGTAGTTCGCATCCCCCCTTTCCCACGCATAACTACCACACCCATATGAATAGTCCAATGCATTTAACTCTTCAAGTAAAATGAGATCTCCTTTGTGCATTTTAACTTGCAAAAGGTTGTGGTACATGATAGTTGTGGTTGTGCAATTGCTTTCCACGCCATTTGGTAATCCCTCATGCATGGCTTACAAATACAATGGCCTGAGTTTGAAGCTTTGGAAGAAATTTATTGACTTGATCCCCTTTGCCATGGGATGTAAACTCATGTTGCCTAAAGAACCAAATGGCCTCTGCAAATCAATGTTTGAATCCTATGACCTTGCTGCCCAGTGTACTTCATGTGCAACTGCAGCTACGTCTCTGGATATATCCATTCCAAAAAGGCCCTTTGTAAATACTAAGTGGCTTGGTCGATATTGCTAGCTAGTGCTACTACTATGCTTCATACAGTTGGCACACTTTGAGTTTTAGTGAGTTCTCTCTAGTTCTTCTAGGTTCTCTTGCCGTTATTCATACCTTGCAAGCTAAGGGGATGGTCAGACAACTTATGAGTGGGAATCCACAATGATGGATCATCTTTCTGTAATGCTATTGTACCTTTAGTGCCATCTCAAGTTTCTATTGAGGACTTTAACACAATTCTCCTTTGTTGTAACCTAGGCTCATTAAGCTCAAAGAGAACTGCATAATCTTCCATGAATGACATGATTTCTAGTGGCTCTAAGGATGTGGATTGCATAAACTCAAAGGATTCCATTTTGCAAAGTCCTACAGTCTCTAATTCTAGGTCTCCAAAGCCTATGCCTCGCAAATGAGATATAAGAGTTTCCTGTGATTGTAGATAGGCCAAAAGATTAAATTTTGTACCTACATTCCCTGGCTAGACTGCAAGGACACGGCTTCCAAAAACAACAACAACGAACACCGCATCTGCATTAAATTCATGTAAAAATTTAGTAATAAGGTGTCAATTGTATACAGTTTTGCCAAAAAATTGGTGCAATAAATGGCATATATTTAGGTGTTGTCATTCTCCCCCACTTAATTGTGAAGCGTCCTCGCGAGCACAGCTACATCACGAACATTCAGCATCACGAACACTGCTACCATGAGCACTGCTACGCAACTTTGAAAGAAAAAGTATACTCTCCTCCACTTAATTGCGAAGCGTCCTCGCGAGCACAGCTACATGACCTGCAAAACCGCACATGGACAACTAGTAGACACTAAAAAGATAGGAAAAATACTTGTTGGTGTCCTATTAGAACACAAACCATACAAACATTCCAAGTAAATTGTATAAAAACTTATTCAAACTAACATTCCCCCTTACTCACTCTCCCCACTGAAATGCATAACAGAGCTTCATCCATTGCATAGAATATACCAACTAGGAAGCTGTCTAGAGCCGCTAAACAACAATAATCCCTCTAGGCAATAAATTGCCACACTACTATCCTACTAAAAATATTGCTTCTGAAATAGCATCACTGATAAGGTCGTTACTTAACAAAGAACCCAAACAAGGCAAACTAATACTACAACACTAAATAGGACTCCTAGGGTTTAGCTGCTAACCCTCCACATTCTACTAGAACAACCAGCCAATGGTTCGTAACTGCTAATTGTCCAAGGCTTTTCTTTTAAGTTTATGTTTTAATGGCTTTTTTTTAAAAAAAAATGTCAAAAGAGTATATACATTGATTCTCTTTCCCAAAAGGTCCCACCCCAAAGAGATACAAGGCATCGGACGCAGGGCACCTGTCAGGGAAATCCCTACAGCCTACCAGGACCTCAGAGGCGATGGTTATCTTCTTTTGGTTGTTTTTTTTTCAAACCGTGCAGTCTCAGGGTGTTTTTTTCTTGTTTGTTTTTCTTCTTTCTTTCTTTTTTTAAAAGAATAAATATATAGACTCTTCCGAACTTTTAGTAGTCGGATTGGATTTTAAGTAATTTTTTTATTTTAAAGGATCAGCTAGAAAGCTAAGAATACATTACTTAATTGAACGGTCAAACATTTCAGCTCAACAACTTTGCTCGAGGAATCTAATCTAACGCATAATACTAGTCACTCTGCCTAGGCAAATGATAACCAAAGAATACTCACCAGCTCAGCATCTTTCTTCCACGCTACTCCTAGTCAAAATTTTGTGGAGAGAACCTTGTTATTCAACTATCCCACATATCGCTAGAAAAGCGACCAAAAGATAGGGGAAAACTCTATAGGATTCCTAATCGGACACCCATACAATGAAATTCACTATGTTATGCACACACGTCACCCCCTTTTTAATCACTCCCTAATGCTAAGTCCCATCCCTTGTGAGTGGACTTCATATAGAGAGAATTGTATATATATATCATTCATATTTGTTTAAAATATTTATTTATAATTCCTATGTAATTTACTTAAGTGTTTTTTTTTTCTTTTTTCCTTCTTCGACATCTCTAATTTCATTCCATCAATTTTTTTATTCATGTATTTTTTCCAAAATGAATATGAAATAAAAAGTTTAGATATGAAACAACCTTGTATGTTCGTGGATATTGCAACTCCAAGAATCAACAGAAACATACAACAGTGTGTAACGCAAAATCATAGTCAAATCTGCACATGAAACATACACTAGCCAGTATAATGTTAAAGGGTTAGATAAATAATAAAACTTTTCCCTGTACAAAAGAATTGTCAAATACTCATGTCACAATCGCGATCAACTAGACTATCGTAACGCTTCCACTGCTTGGTTGTTTAAGAAGCAGTATATTGCTCCACTTGATAACCATTCTTGCATATAGAACTGTCCATCTTACTAACTTAAATATCCCAAACTCCAGCACTGAAAGGAATACCCTGACCGTGCGTGCAACTAACTACCTAACTACGTGAAAAAAAAATAAAACGAAAGTGCATGAAAACTTACAGGATATCAATAACTCAAAGCATTGTATATATATATATATATATATATTTAACGATATATATTTTTTTGTTTGTTTTTCAAAATGTAGAATAAAAGAAAAACATAAAAGACTAAGAAAACAAAATATCTAGACTAAAATCTTCAAAGTCTCTGAGATCTTCTAGTGAAAACAATAATCCTAATCTGAAATCATCAACTCCATCCAAGTCAAACCTATTAACTAAACTATCATCTATAGGATGCTCAAGAATAGCCTCTAGCGTAGACATATCAGAAGTCACAGATCCGCTATCAAGTGCATTGCTAAGAACCTCCATCACATCATGGAGCGAAGCCGAAGCTGCATCATCATAGTAGGGCATAGGGGCCACTAGTAAAGCATCTAAGGAATGCCCCTCGGTCGCATCCATATACCAAAAAATATAATCCCAACATGGGCAGGGAACACTAGTCTGCAAATCATGGTAAGATGGAGTAAGGCGGTAGACAGTGGAACGATATCTCGCAAATTCTGCCTGCTCTCTACCTACCCGAAACTGACCAGCGCCGCGCTCAGGAGAAAAAACACTATTATAATCATGACGCTGGTAGGTATAACCAATCATTTCCTGCATGGCAGTGGTACCATAGCGTCGAAAATATGTGTGACACTGCCAACACAAGAGCTGAGCACGCACAAATAAATGCCGCTGACAGGACCTACAACCAAAAGGTGGATGATACTGTAAACAAAAAATAATCACAAAAGAAGAACCACAACAGGCCTCCCCTCTCGGTGCATATAAAAACCTGTCATGCGTCTGAAAATGCGGAATATCGTAAGGTCCAGCATGAACAGGATTAGCACTATCAGCATCAATACGAGGGTAAAGCGCATCCATCCACAAAAAGGCCATACCTGCATCCCATTTAAAAACCCCCAAAGAAAGAAAAGACATCCAAGGGTGGATTAGTCAAAATATTACTTTAACTACTAACCTAACTATACCTAGCTAGCCTAAGTCACAAAATGTTTAAGGCGCAAGCCATTGACCCTAAATATCTCATTTTCAGCATTAATATCCTGCACATCAAGAGAACCATTATCATAAACATTAATCACCTTAAAAGGTCCCAACCAACGAATTTTAAGCTTCCCAGGAAATTTATAATAACGACTATCATAAAGTAAAACTAAATCGCCTTCTTTAAACTCCCGTACTTTAATATTCTGGTCATGCCATGCTTTACGACGTTTTTGCATTGCTTCTAGACTTTGTAGAGCTAATAATCTTTCCTCATCCAACTTTACCAATTGTAAAATCCGTTGTTTCAAAGATTCAACCTCACCTAGTCGTAATGATAGAGCTACTTGTAAAGTAGGCAACTCTTGCTCAATAGGGAATATAGCATTAGTACCATAAACTAAATTGAAGGGTGTATTTTGCACTGTCACCTTATAAGTAGTTCTATAGGCCCATAACGCTTCATATAAACGTTCATCCCAATCTCGCCTGTGGGAAGCAACCGTTTTAGTTAAAATCCCACAGATAATGCGATTGGTTACTTCAACCTGACCGTTAGCTCTGGGATAATAAGGTGTTGATTTGCGATGTTTAATTTTATAGATTTCCATTAACTCGCTGATAAGACCATTCAAGAAATGGGAACCTCGGTCACTTACTAATTCTAGTGGGCAACCAAAACGTGTAATAATATCCTCATACATAAACTTAGCCACATCAATGGCTTTATCCGTTTTAAGCGCTTTCGCTTCCACCCACTTTGTAATATAGTCAGTACAGACTAAGATATAACGATTCGATCGATATCTAGTAGGCAGATCAATTGGGCCTACAAAATCAATTCCCCATTTCTCAAAAGGTGCTAATGCTAATATAGGTGTCAAAGGCATAGCAAAACTCTTAGAAGGACGACCAGTCCTTTGACATACATCGCATTTGCGACAATAATAATAAGCATCTTTAAATAGGGTAGGCCACCAATAACCAGCTAATAGAACTTTTCTTGCAGTCAATTCACCGGCAAAATGGCCACCACACGGCTCATCATGCAATGCCTTAAGAACCACTGGTACTTCATCTTCCCTTACACAGCGTCGATAGATACCTTCGCGTGGAAATTTTTTATAAAGGTAACCCCCTAATAATCCGTAGGAGCGTGATTGCATTAATATCTGACGTTTCATGCGCTTATCAGCACCAGGTGGATATCGAGCAGTACTAAGAAAATTTGCAATATCAGCATACCATGGAACTTGTGTCTCCACAGTAAAAAGTGATGCATCCGGCAAATCATCTTCCACACCTTCCTCCTTGTCTGATGTTAATAATCGTGATAGATGATCTGCTAGCACATGAGCTCTACCAGGACGAGTAACTATTTGAAAATCAAACTCTTGAAATAACAACATCCAACGAATCACACGTCCTGAAAGTTCTGCTTTATTAAGCAAGTACTTTAACGCCTCATGATCAACATATATGGTAAACTTATTCCCTAATAAATAATGACGAAATTTCTCCACCGCAAATACCATTGATAGGCATTCTTTCTCAGTGGTGGTATAATTCCTTTCTGCATCACTTAAATTTCGACTCGCATAATAAATTGGATGATCCACCTTATTATCATCTGCTTGGCACAAAACAGCTCCTACAGCATACATAGATGCATCAGCATGAATATGGAATTCTTTTGTCCAATCTGGGGGTGCTAATATTGGTCCTTCAATTAACTTACGTTTAAGAAATTCAAATGCTTTCTGGCAAACATTATCCCAAATAAAAGGAGTATCCTTTCGTAGTAGATTTGTCAAAGGTGATGCCACCTTTGCAAAATCGGAAATAAATCTCCGATAATAATTTAGATGTCCTAAAAATCCACGCAATTGCTTAAGATTTGTTGGAGGTGGAAGTGCAGAAATCTTAATAATTTTAGCTGGATCCATGGCAATATCTTCTTTAGAAACGATATGCCCCAATAAGGTTCCTTTTGGTACTCCAAAAACACATTTATCAGGATTCAAGGATATACCTACTTCATCACTACGTTCAAATACTTGCGTTAGTAGCTCAGGCATTTCTTTTGCCGTACCATAGACACAAAAGTCATCTAAGAAAACTTCCATCCATTGACGTAGAAAATCTTGATAAGCTGAAATCATAACTCTCTGGAATGTTGCGAGTGCATTGCACAAACCAAAAGGCATTACTCTATAAGCAAATGTACCCCATTCAGTAGTAAATGTAGTTTTGGATTGATCTTTAGGATGAATTAGTACTTGGTTGTAACCGCTAAATCCATCCATGAAAGAATACAGCTCATGACCAGCAACCTTATCAAGTACCTGATCAGTAAATGGCAAAGGAAAATGATCTTTACGTGTTTTGCTATTCAGCTTTCTATAATCGACACAAATGCGAATCTTCTTACTATTCTTCTTGGGTACTACCACAATAGGAGATACCCATTCACTGTATGCAACAGGATAAATGAATCCAGCATCTAAAAGCTTAGTAATTTCAGCTTTCACTAACTCTGCATACACAGGGTTTGTTCGTTGTTGACGTTGACATACAGGTTTTGTGCCTGGTTCTAGATCAATAAAATGCTGACATAATTCAGCTTTAATACCCTTAAGGTCCCTATATGACCAAGCAAAAGCGTCAACATGCACTCGTAAGACTTCTTCGAATCTTTCACGATGTGGCGATTCCAATTGGTCTCCTAAATTTAAATATTTTCCTTCTGCCATTTTAAGCTTAACTACTTCAACTTCAGTCTCTTCAATAAATAGAGAGTCTATTCTTCGTGGCTTAATTGTGGGCACATCTTCGGATATCTGCATCAATACATTTTCAAGCAGGTTATTCTTAGTACTTGATTCCAGTGCTTCTTCTCCCACATTCACAGAATTTACTAAGGGTAAAGCCCTATAAGGAATAATAGCCAGGTTATCTTGCGTAGCACCATCAACTTCTACTCCATAAACATTTACTAACTCAGGAAAGGATTTTTCAGTATATCCTTTCCCATATTTATCTAAACCGCCATTATTGACATTTACATTTTTATGAGATTTCATGGTAAATGAGGTTCTTACAAAGTCAATTACGCTAGGTATCTGCTCTGAACTACATGGATATTGAGCATGTAACCTACAGCGATATCGACGTAAAATTTTGTTATTCTTTTCTAGACATTCCTGATCATCTAAACTCCAAAACCTTTGATTATCTTTAAGCTTGAGAATTAATGAATGTAGATTCTCATCCTCCTCGCCCTGAATTCGACAGCCCAAATAATGTATAACTTGTTTCAGTTCCACAAAATTCCTAGGTGCTGCAGGTTCAAACCATCTAAGTTGTGGCTCTTGCCCATCCCCATAAATAGTAAAATCCATTACTCTTTCTTTTGGATGAGGCAACACCACCGCTTGCATATTGTGCAATTTAACCTTAGTAGGTTCAGATTGGACTCGTTGATAACCAATTATCGATCCCCTAGAACAGCGATAAATCTTCTGTGCAATTCCGGTCGAACGCCTAAAAGAATGACACAACCAGGGAACATTTGTAGGGTTTTTCTCTTGAGTCTCTGGCTCAAAAGTATTCTTAGATTTATTTTTTTCCAAAAACCTATCAGTATCTTCATGTTCTTCCCAATAATTTGTATCCATAGATAACGCTTGGTCCATCTGTAACTCACCCCTACTGGATTTAGATTTCTCTTCTTCTAAATAAAATTCTAAAAGCGAGATTTCATCTAGATATCGCCTTTCTCTAAATTGAAACTCTGCCTTTTCCTTTTGCAACTCAGTAATCTTCTTCATTACTTCATTTACAGCAGTCAACGCTGCCTCACGCTCTACTTCCAATGCCTCGTTCAATTCTCTAATAATCCTAGCATAATTACCATGATGTTCACGAGAAGTCTGTGAAAACCTGTTAAAAGCCGAAGCTGAATCATCCTCATCCTCACGAGATAGTGGTCTTTGCAAGGGTTTGCACCTATGCCTACTTCTCCTTTTTCTTTCTTTCCTTTCTAGCTGGTAGTAATAAATCCTTTTAGCTCTATCTGGCAGTTGTCCAAATCCAAAGGGTAAAGCATTTTCCCCATAAGGAAGAGCTTCTAAAATCCTACTCTCAAGCATACTATTATGATTATTAGTAACATCATCTTCTCCCATACTTTCTGAAGAGGTTATTGAAATGTCAGCCACATCAGATATCATTAGCTCAGGCATTTCTTCCTCCCCTAATTCATCCAAAGAAACCGCTTCCGACCTGTTGTAAGCAGAAAATACATCTTCTTGATTATTTCCTTCTTGATCCGTAGATATTTGAAAACATGTTTCAAGCGAATCATCAAGATATTCTGCTTCCTCTGCTGAAAGCATTAAGAAGTCGAGGGTTGTATCTTCGGATGTGGATAACCACTGAGTAATATCCCCATCCGAATCATTGTCAGATGAAAACGCTACAGCATACTCACCAATACCCATCTGTTCTACCTTGTGAGGCTGATGTACTATATTGACCTCTACTTTTTCTGCTGTTGCTGCATGTGGTGTTTTAAATAACCAGGCATAAGGCCCTTCATGATCAGTCCCCTCCATACCCGAATCATAAAACTCACTGTTGGATTTCTCATCCATTTCACTAACTGCTTCATCTCCTGAATCTTTCAAAAATCCTTTTGAAATAACTTGTATTTTAACCCTATCATTTCGAGGACCAATCACAATTGAACCTTTATACTAGTCTTGAATGCATCTTGCTTGGTATAACCAAGGTCTTCCCAGTAGCACAGAATATGATGAAATATTTGTTTGCGAACGAACGATCAAATAGTTCACATGAAATTCTAATCCAGCTACTACAGATTTCACATTCCGCAGTAACCCCAAAGGAGTTACTTTCCTTTGATCAGCCACCCGTAAAACAATATGAGTAGGTTCTAGAGCTTTCAACCCTAATTCTTGCATTGCCTGTTCTGTCATCAAAATAACTACTGAGCCACCATCTAACTGCACTTCATGTAGCAAGTGGCCATTAATAGTAGTATCGATAACTGGAGCTCCTGGGTCCACAAATAAATCTACTATTTTTACATCCTTAGTTGTTTTTCCTTTGGAAGAAATTTCACTAACTTTAGAAGTGTTTATCTCAATCCTCTTCCTTCGACGCCGAACTAATTTATGGTAAAGTTGTTTCCGACAAACGGGCGCTATTTCTAGCAATTGCCGAAGGTTAATAGTCAATGATATCTCTTCTAATGCAGCCCAAAGATCATAGGTCTTATTTACGGATTCTGCATAATCTTTACTCCTTTCCTTAGGAGGAACCAATCTTTCGGGAAAAGGAGCTACTCCCACTTGAATCTTAGGATTTACTAAGGGCACAGGTAATAATGGATGGTGAGAGGAATGCTGCGGAGAATCCGATTTAGGTAGTTCTATATTAGGATCTATGTCCTTAGACTTATCCTTCACTACTCCGTTTAATTGTGGACTCTCTTCCTCTAAACCTTGCTCCTTCTGTTGTTGCTTTTGTGCCCTCGTAATGACACCAATCATCAGGTCAGCTCTAAAAGTCACCTTGCGAGGTATACATTTTGACTTAACTCCAATATCTTTCCTTATTGTTTCTACTTCAACTAAATTTGCAGCAGACGTTGAAGGTTCGTTAGAGGTTTGTTTCCCTTTGTCAGACATTTTATTATCCTCTCGCTTAGGACAATTCTCTTCATAGTGTCCTTCACCACTGCACCTCCTGCAAAGAGGAGTATAGTCTTGATTTTTACGCGCATTTGGACAATATGTGGCTATGTGACCTTCTTGTTGGCATCAATAACAAATTACTGGTCCCCTAGGTCTTTGTTGACCACCTTGTCCCATTGGATTACGAAAATTTCCATTATTTCTTCTAAAAGGAGAATTTCTCCCTCGATTGCCATCACTGTTGTAATTGTTTCGAGGCACTGGGGATCTACCCTGGGTGGGCAATCCTCGTGGCCTAAAAGGTTGATTGGGTGGTCCAATCTCATAAGTCCTATTATTACGATCCATGTAATTGTAATTCGTTTGCATTGAACGAGCTTGTTGTTGCTCTTGACCTAATTTATGCCAACAATTTGTATCTAAATGACCAGTCTTGTGGCAAAAAGAGCAAAACAGTGGATGATCGGGCATTAACCTTGAAGGCGTCGGACACTCTGTAGCCACATGGCCGTAACCATGACACTTACCACACCAGATATGGTTTAAAGTAGAATTTCCCGACGATTGTTGAGCACTAGATCCTTGTGTCGTTATCGAATAAATTTCCTTCAAAGGCGCTTGTACTGCAGTCATAATTTGCTCCTTTAATTTTCCTAGAGATTTCGCAATAATATCTGCTACTTTTGCTTCATCCAGAGGAGATTGAGATTGCGGCATAGAAGGCATTCCTGTCTGCATCATATAGGCTGGAATTGAAGTGTACGGATTTAGAGGTACACTCGACATGTTTGAGCTTGCGGTTACCGAGGGATTTAAAGGAACGGTCACATAAGACACGTTCTTAGGTACCCCACCTGAAGTGCTTGGATATTCTGTCCGAGATTCTTTCAATAGATCTCTCCGTCGTTGTTGACTAAGCTGCACTTCTTCCCACCATCTAGCATGTGTTTTAGCATCTGCCAACGTAGCTGGTCGTTGTAAACTAACATGCTGATGAACTTCAGGATTAAGTCCATCAATAAACTTACGTTTTTGCGTGGGATCGTCAGGAGCAGGATTCATCTTACGAATGATTGTATCCATGCGCTCAATATAATGTTCAACACTTTCAGTTGCTCCTTGGGATAGATAATCCAGTTGAAGAGCCAATCTATCTTGAAAACCTTGTCGTCTAAATTTTTCTAGAAAAGCTCTTGATAAGGCATCATAGATTCCTTTATGTTGAGCATCTAAATTCCCATACCATTTCGCTACTTCATCTTTTAATGTTGCAGGGAAGATATGAAGCTTTTGGTCGTCATCTATTATCTCATTGGCGACGCAAGTCACCTCAAATCTTTGCGAATGGGCATCGGGATCTTCGTCCCATAGCCCCCCGAATTGCGTGAAATCAGCTAATCTGACTGGGTTGCGAGCCATTGTTTCTCTAAATAGTAGCCCTAACCCTAAATCGTTGATAGTATCAAACCACGGAGGTTCCTGAGGCTTCTTAAATAATTGACGCAATCCGAAATTTGACTCTAAATCCCAGTCAAAGAGCAGTTCAATACTCCCGACTGTAGCATTAGCTTCACTCTCCCTATTTTCACTATTTTGCCTACCTCTTTCCCCAGTGACACTGCTAGTACTAGAGACAACTTGATCCCATTGATATGAAGCTGCTTCACTTTCTTTCGATGGTGTTCTATCAGTTGATAAGCTAGGCTGAAGAGGTTCTACCGTTGAGTTAGACACAGCGTCTACTCCCAAATTCAGCAATGCGTTGACCCTCTCTAGCCTTTCTAATAGCCAAGCCTCTTGTCGCACTGCTCGTTCTCTAACTTGCTGATCCCTAGCTTCGTTTTGCTGCTTCCGTCTCTCTTCTGAATTCATCCACGAGTACTAAACTAGCTTTTACCGTCATACTCCAAAATTACGCTCGTTTTATTGGAAGCTATAAAATTAGGTTGTCGCTTATATGCGCACTTAGAAGGTTCAAAATAGTCGGCAACTCTGGGTCTATCTCCCCAAAAGATAACTTTTCTTCTTGCTCGGGGATTAAGCCTAGAATTTCAGCAACCTCTCTAATGTCTTTCGTGTCGAAAGCAATTTTTAAACCTCTAGATACACGTATCCAAGGCAACACATCATCCCACACTACTCTTCTAAACGTCCGATAAGCTGTGCAGTGATACCAATCAAAGTGGTAAGATACACTAATTGTATTTATCTCTACCGCGTCTATTAACCCAAAGTGTGTCGCTAGTAGAACTATGGTTTGCGCACAGTCATTATAACCCCAGCTCCAAGAAGATAATTGTTCAACGTCCACAGTTAATTGTGGCCCAAAATATGTGCCTCCCTCTACTAACTCTGTATCCCTCGCCCTATCTAGCACTTTTCTTTGGCACTCTTGGGGCAAATTAGGAAAATAGTCCCTTAGAAAAGAGACTGCGTATTCACTCATAAGTAACACCTAGGGTTTGAATACCCTAGGAAAATTGATCACCCGCTAGAGTGCACTTGGCCCCCGGCAGACGCACCAAAAAATGACTGGCCAAAGACCAAGCCACTTTTATCCAGGTCAACAAGCCAATTCCTAAGAGTTGTTGCACTAACAGGTGATTGGTACTACTAACAATGCTAATTTGATTTAGTCTTCCATTAATTGTATGACATTTTATTTGCAGTAGTCCAACTTCAAGTATTCTACACTTCAGTAAATTGTATTAGGCACTAGATTGCTAAACCTAAGATAACTACGGTTTCCCTCCATCTTTTAGGATCAGCTTCTCATAAATTTCTCCTGCCAACTAGTGGCGGTTTATCCAGGAAGTTTTGATATTTGACTTTAAGAAGTTTGTTTCATGTAACAGATCCCTTTGAATCTCTTTAAATATCTCCATTTAAGTTTTAATTCATTTTGCGAATATAACATCCTTTCCTTCTTTTCTATTATTAAACATCAACCAGAATAAAACAAGTTCTTCCATACTCTCACATGTCCACATTCATAATTTATTTTAAATTCCCATAGCACCCTTTAATTTATCAATGAGTCCTAGTAGCCCTCCACTCCGTGTATTTAAGAAATTGGTTGTAAAATGAATAACATGTAAAAATTTAATATAGATGCTGAGGCTTTTTCCCTCATGCCATCCGATCATCAAATTGTTTGATTTTATTTGTTTTAATTTAAACTAAATTTTATAACTGCAACCTAACATTATTAATTATTAAAAAGTGTTGTCAAACTTTTTATTTGTAACTTCCCATGCTTCCTAAATGTTCACACCGCGTATAATCTCTCCTTTCAAAACCAAAACACCATATCTTTATACGAGCATTTCTTAAGTAAAATATTATTAAATTATTATTTCTTTTCTTTAACCCTTACAACAAAAATGCACTAATAAATCAAAGATTATCTTTCCAATCTTTCACTAGGAATCTATAATTTATATCAGTAAATAACACATTTTAAAAAAAAAGAAAACTATGCTTTTTCTCTAAATATAACTCTTTTTGAAATTTTAAATATAGCAAACTAGCTTTAAAAATTCTGATAAAAATTCAGTAAGTTATCTGACTTATAAGCTTTATAGAAAAAAAAATATCAGGACTTATAAATTTTCAATCAGACATTTTATGAAAATTTATTTATGACAATTTTAAGTCATTTTTTAGTGTTTTTTATTATTTTTTTATTTTTAATAAATAAAAACAAATTTAGATAAATGCAAAAAACCATGTAGCATGAGAAAAGAGGTTTAAAGACATATTTTAAAAATATTAAACTAAAGAAATTATCATGCCATATCATTTACTTTAAATAAACTAATTAAGACACTTATGTGTAAAACCGCGAGTCATCGTCACATCCTTGGAGACCGTGTCCTTTATAGTCCAACAAGGAATTTGATCTACCAAATCTTCACGGAGCCTCTTTCTTTGTAATTCCTTCTTGTCTCACTCACACCCTCTTGAGTCAGGTTTAAAAGAAGATTTCTATGATCTACATGTGATGATTAACTAATGGGAAGGCCATCGGAATGCTCGGGTTGATGTCATCTTACTCCAAGATGATGGCCCCTTTATACAAGGGGAGATATCCATGGATTCTTGCATAGATGTGACCCAGCAGGAATCCATTTGTACTGCAGGTCAATTTCGAAGCATGGCATTGATGAAAGGATGATTGTATGAGACCAATGATATGACGTCGATCTTCTCTGTCTCTCCTAGAGATTCACATGCCCTCTTATCTCTCTCCTTGGGTCTATGATTCGTAGTTCCTCATCCTCTTCTTGGCGCTTTGATTAGGCGGAGGAAAAAATGGGATTCTTGGCTGAAATACTGATTGCTCAGAACAATCTGGGTGGCATTATACTGATAAGAGATGACCACATTCAAGATCGGATGATGAAGGCGATGGTTATGGCGAGAAACAGAAGGTAGGTGGCGGTGCACGGGAGTCCAGACTACAACAGCACGGCGTGGCAACAGTTGACAGAAAATGGCGATGGCACCCTTCGTTCTCTCTCTCTCTCTCTCTCTCTGTCTGTCTGTCTCTCTCTCTCGTGCCAAAGGCAAAGCAAGTTGTCATTAGTTGCAACAGAGAATACGGCGAACTCTGAGTTCGCCTTGCGCACACTGAATCAGAGTCATTCATTCAGTCAGTGAGTTAGTCGATCAAGCACAGCTCTCTCCAAAATGGCACATCCCCCTACCTTCGTATCGCTTGCCTCCACCAACAGGCCATGCTTCCGTTTTCCCATCTCTCTCTCATGCAGATGATGGCACCTCTTCCCTCCTCACGGTAGTTCGCATCCCCCCTTTCCCACGCATAACTACCACACCCATATGAATAGTCCAATGCATTTAACTCTTCAAGTAAAATGAGATCTCCTTTGTGCATTTTAACTTGCAAAAGGTTGTGGTACATGATAGTTGTGGTTGTGCAATTGCTTTCCACGCCATTTGGTAATCCCTCATGCATGGCTTACAAATACAATGGCCTGAGTTTGAAGCTTTGGAAGAAATTTATTGACTTGATCCCCTTTGCCATGGGATGTAAACTCATGTTGCCTAAAGAACCAAATGGCCTCTGCAAATCAATGTTTGAATCCTATGACCTTGCTGCCCAGTGTACTTCATGTGCAACTGCAGCTACGTCTCTGGATATATCCATTCCAAAAAGGCCCTTTGTAAATACTAAGTGGCTTGGTCGATATTGCTAGCTAGTGCTACTACTATGCTTCATACAGTTGGCACACTTTGAGTTTTAGTGAGTTTTCTCTAGTTCTTCTAGGTTCTCTTGCCGTTATTCATACCTTGCAAGCTAAGGGGATGGTCAGACATCTTATGAGTGGAAATCCACAATGATGGATCATCTTTCTGTAATGCTATTGTACCGTTAGTGCCATCTCAAGTTTCTATTGAGGACTTTAACACAATTCTCCTTTGTTGTAACCTAGGCTCATTAAGCTCAAAGAGAACTGCATAATCTTCCATGAATGACATGATTTCTAGTGGCTCTAAGGATGTGGATTGCATAAACTCAAAGGATTCCATTTTGCAAAGTCCTACAGTCTCTAATTCTAGGTCTCCAAAGCCTATGCCTCGCAAATGAGATATAAGAGTTTCCTGTGATTGTAGATAGGCCAAAAGATTAAATTTTGTACCTACATTCCCTGGTCAGACTGCAAGGACACGGCTTCCAAAAACAACAACAACGAACACCGCATCTGCATTAAATTCATGTAAAAATTTAGTAATAAGGTGTAAATTGTATACAGTTTTGCCAAAAAATTGGTGCAATAAATGGCATATATTTAGGTGTTGTCAGAGGATCAAGATTGGAAGGATTGGTGGCTATGTGTATCCACGAAAAAGCAATGGCAAGTACTCAAAACAAAAGCAATTGCAATTGACAACAAAAGAAAGATTGTACCTACTATGTGGCGTTCACATGAGCATGAGGCAACAATGTTATGACGGTATGTTTATTGAAGTCTTTTGTTTTGTATTGCTTAATGTAATTTACATTTTCAAACATTATGACAGTATGTTTATTGAAGTCTTTTGTTTTGTATTGCTTAATGTGATATATATTTTCAAACATACATTGCAAAAACTTTCTTATTGTTACCATGTGGTGCGCAGATCGGACGCAGGTAGCTCACGTAGTGAATTCCCAAAGGTCCCCAAGAACAAAGCACTCTACTTTTTAGCACAAAAACCAATGTAAAAACAAGCACGACATGAGACAAGAGACAAATTGGGTTGAATCTCCCCCATGCCTTGTGTGAGCGCTTCACAAAGCATGTATTTAATATATATTTCCAATCTTTTTGCTCAAAAATAGCCCAATTACAAAAATATGACAAGCTTTTAGCTTTTGAGTTTGCTTTCTACCAAAAATAGGAAAATAAAGCTAATGGACGGTGCCCAAAGAGTCTGGCACGCCCAATCTCAATGTCCAAATAAAAATAACATATCCAGGCGCATAAGCGCATACAAAATAATAATAAATAGTCGATGTCTCTATAGACATAATCAAAATATAGGCGTGGCGCCTATCAAAATATAATCGAAAGGTCAAAAACCCGCTAGACTCCAATGCTTTCCTCCGCCACTGCTGCTATCTCTACACATCAACTGAAGCATTCACAATCATTAGTAAAATAACACAATTAAACCGACAAAAGTGAATACCTAGCAGTCTTCAGCTTCATAAATAAATCAACTGGTTAGAAATAAATCCTAACCTTAATTTATTACGAGTGCGCACTCTAAACTCATAAACGTTTATTAATTTAATATGCATTTTGCGGAATCACCCGCTATGGAATCACCCATGTACACACTAAATTAATGAAACGCCCGAAAAGGATAGGCGTCCCCATCAACTTCTCGCACAAAGAATCCTCTTTGTGTATGAGCCCCGGTCATCTAAGTTTACGGAGTCCACCGTAAAACCTCACGGCATCCACCGTGGAATATGCCTCCTGGCATCATACCCCCGGGGTGGGATAGCAATTGACCTCAATTGCTATTAGCTCAATGTGGAGCTAACAGAGTGGGGAAAGCATTTAGGTCTCTAGCGTGCATCCATTGTGCTTCTTCTACAGGATGATTCTTAAATTTCACGAGATATCTAGAGTACCTTCGGCCAGTTCTAGTGGTCATGTAATCAGTGTCTATAATGGCTTCTAGTTCAAGGATTTCAGTCTCTTCTTCTAATAAAGGTGGGTTTTCATAGACAGGGTGGATAGGTAATTGTCCTCTAAATGGTCTCAATAAACTAATATGAAATGTATTATGAATTTTCCAATGTGATGGCAGTTCTAACTTGAATGCATTGTCATTAATTTTATGAATGATTCTAAATGGTCCGTAGAATCTAGGGGCTAATTTGACAACTGGATGTCTATCTACACTTTGCAGTCTACGCTTTTCTATTCTAAGCCAAACATAATCATCAACTTTGAAATTCATGGCTTGTCTTTTCTTGTTGGCTTGTTTGGTATATGATTGTTGGGCTTTAGCAATCATATCCTTTACCTCATCAAAAATAGTGTTATGCATAACAGCAATATCATCGGCACTTTGTATTCTATTAGACAAAGATGCAACAGGTGTAGATAATCTATGTCCATAAATAACTTCAAAAGGTGCTTTCTTTGTAGATGTGTGAGGTGTATTATTATATGCAAATTGTAATAAATGTAAATGAGTATCCCATGTCTGAGGTTTAGAGATAGTGTATGCACGTAAAAGATCTAAAATAGTGCTATTTGTGGCTTCTGTTTGTCCATTTGTTTCTGGATGAAATGCAGATGAGAAATCAATCTTTGTGCCTAGATTTGAAAACAGTGTAATCCAGAAATTATTACAAAATCTAGAATCTCTATCTGAAATAATCACTTTCGGCAATCCATGGTTAGTAAAAACAGTTTTCAAAAATAATTGTGCTGCTTGTGATGTTGTTAAAGTTTTCTTACATGCAATGAAATATGCTTGCTTACTAAATCTATCTACAATTGTCCAAATCATGTCATGATTAGATTTAGTATTTGGTAATCCAGTAATGAAATCCATAGATATATGTTCCCAAGGTTTAGATGGAATAGATAAAGGCATTAATAACCCATACTGTTTACCATGATGTCTCTTTATTCTTTGACAAATCAGACATTCAGAAACAAAATTAGACACATCTGCATCCATATGCGGCCAATAAAAATCTTCAGTTAACATGCGTAATGTAGAAATGATACCTCTATGACCTTGATATGGGGGACAATGAATTTCATTTAAAACAAAAGATCGGAATGGAATAGTAACACATAGTCTCTTTTCAAAGAACATGAATCCATCATTATATGACAATGAATCAACAGGAATGAAATTATTTTGAACTAATTTTTGCCAATCAGAATGAAAAGTAATATCCTGGTGATATGTGTCTTTCATAGCAATCAAAGAATCAAAAGATATGATAGAAATGTTATGAATTGCAGGTCTTCTACTTAATGCATCGGCAACTACATTTTCTTTTCCAGGTTGGTATTGAATGATAGGATGGAAACTTTGAATGAATGAAGCCCATTTGATATGGCGGTCAGAAATTTGGGGTTGGCTAAGTAGATGTCTAATGCTTTGCTGGTCAGTCTTTATCATGAATTCTGAACCCATTAAATAATGCTTCCATTGTTTCAATGCTTGAACAACTGCTAAGAGTTCCTTGTCATAGGTGGAATATTTAAGCTCAGAGGGTTTCAGCTTAGAACTAGAATATGCTATTGGATGGTTATCTTGCATTAACACGGCTCCTATTCCTGATCCGCTAGCATCAGTCACAACTAAAAAGAATGGTCTGTTAAAGTCAGGCAATTGTAGGACAGGGGCATTGGTCAATGCACGTTTAAGTAAATCAAAGGATTTCTGCTGGTTTTCAGTCCATTGATAAACAATGCCTTTCTTAAGAAGTTTGGTCAGTGGTAAAGCAAGTAATGAGAAATTACGTACAAACTTCCTATAGAAACTAGCAAGACCAAGGAATGAGCGTAATTCATGTACATTTTTAGGAATAGACCAATGCAATATTGCATCAATTTTCTTAGGATCAACTTTTATTCCTTCTTCTGATACAATATGACCTAGATATTCTATTTCTGTCTTAAAGAATTCACTCTTGTCAGGATTTGCAAACAATTGATTTTCTTTCAGTAATTGAAAAACTAATGATAAATGCTCATAATGCTCTTTTTCACTTTGACTGAACACTAAAATATCATCAAAGAAAACAATCACACAATACTGATATTTTAGAAAAATACGGTTCATCATTCTACTGAAAGTGGCAGGTGCATTAGTTAATCCGAATGGCATAACTAAGAATTCGTAATGGCCAAACTGTGTCCTGAATGCAGTCTTAAATATGTCAGATCTATCTAACCTCACCTGATGATATCCAGATTTAAGGTCAATTTTACTAAATATAGAATATCCTTGCAGTTTGTCCATAAGGTCATCAACTCTAGGTATAGGATACCTATTCTTTACAGTGATCTTGTTTAATGCTCGGTAGTCAATACACATCCGATAAGTATTATTCTTTTTCTTGACTAAGAGCACAGGTGCACCGAATGGAGAACTGCTAGGTCGAATTAAACCTCTATTTAGTAATTCTTCTACTTGAGTCTGGATTTCTTTTTGCTCTATTTGATTGTGCCTATATGGGGCTTTGCAAGGTGGTTGTGTGCCAGGTATTAGGTCAATCTTATGGTCTTCTGGTCGTGATGGAGGTAAACCTGGTGGTAGGTCTTCTGCAAAACAATCCTTAAAATATGCAAGAAATTCCTTATGCCTAGGGTGCATATGAGTTTCTTTTGCGTGCAATTCATTCACCCAAATGAGATATGATTTAGTATTCTTGCGTAGTGCACGTTTTGCTTGAGTATGCGAAAGCAGTGGAAACATATGAGATGCATGCATACCAAATAATGTAATAGATTTTCCTTGAAAATTTATATTCATTGTGTGTGTGGAATAATCTATATTGGGATTATGTTGGTGTCTCCATGGCATTCCTAGAATAATGTCACTAGATTGTAATGGGACAACTAAGAAGTTTCTTCTTTCAATATATGGACCAATTTGAATTTCTAAATCTTGAACTTCTTGTGTGCCATTGTACCTAGTACCTAAAAATGCAGCTTTTATGCGATAGTGCGTAGGTACAGTATGCAATTTCAATTCCTTTACCAATTTTGCTGAAATAAAGTCATGCGTACTACCGTCATCATGCAATATAATTCTTTCTTTTCCATGCACCATACATTTCATAGTCAACAATGAATGTAAAGTAGGCATACCTGGTAAAGTGTCGGAAGTAGTAGTAGGATCATCTTCTTCTTCAGTGAAATCCGGCATATCCTCATGCTCGTCTTCGTCCATAGCTCCAAGGTAGTTGATATGTGCTGATGGCTTCTTTGAATGACAATTTGCTGCGAGATGGCCTGGCTGGTGACACTTATAGCATACGATAGGCTTGGCTTTGGTCACATTATTTGCAATGGCTGGGAGTCTGGGTATATTTGGATTTGCTTGTTGGATAGGCTTAGGATTTGGATTGACAGTGGATGGTAATGCAGGTGGTTTAGGCCAATTCTTGCGGAAAGATGGTGATGAAAAACGACCTGGATTAAACCTTCTGAAATTTGAATTGAATTGTTTAGATCCATAATTACCGTTTGCTTGGAATGGCTGTGGTCGTCGATCTCTTCCACGTAACTTATCTTCAGTGTCGTGAGCTAAGGAGATGGCGTCTTCAAGGGTAGCAGGCTTGAACATATTCACCTCAGCGTAGTAATGTCCAAGAAGTCCAGACATGTACTTCCGCTTATGTGTCGTCTCTGGTACGTCTTCAAGCATGCGTAGCTGTAGGAGTGCATTCCAAAAACGCTCTGTATACTGTGGAATAGGCTCACGATCGCGTTGTTGAAGTAAATCCCATTGCTTGATAGCCTTCTCATGAAATTGCGGTGGAAGGAAATTTTGCATGAACTTCTTCTTGAAATCTTCCCATGTAGCAGGACATTCTATACTCTTGCGGACTACAGTCCACCAAAGTGATGCTCTATCTATCAGATGATTAGTAACACACTTGATTTTATCTTTCTCAGGATAAGTTTCCTCATGGAAATAGTCATCAAACTGGCTAATGAATGATAAAACAGTCTTTCCTTCTCTTATGCCATTGAAAGTGCGAAACTTGAAACTTCGTTTACTTATCTTGGATTTCTTGCGAATGGTTTGTGCTTCAAGAGTGGCATCAATGGTACGGCGAATCAGATCTTCAGCTTGAGGTTCTTCTTTATCAGTGGACGCTCCTTGTAGCTTTGTCAATTGCGCTTGCAAGGCTTGCCTAGCTCTTCGCTCTTCGTCCAATTGCAACATGATAAGATCCAGCTTTTGCTCCATGGTAGCCTCGGGTAGGTCGTCTTCAGCCATAGGATCATCCATAAGTGGGGTAGTCATCCTGTAAAACTCAACAAACCTTTCTCACTCAAAATCAGTTAGCGGGATGAGCGTAGCTCAAATTTGGGGTTACAAGGCTATGTATTTTGGGTATTTTCTTCTTCAATTTTCAGAAATTCTGAAATATTTCTGTCTCCGTTTGCTGAAAGTACTTCAACGAACTTGTAGATAGGTAAAACAGCTTGCTGCGAACAACTTTCCAGTTCTGAGTTTTTGCAAACAAACAAGTCTTCTAGGAGTTTCGAGCGTTAGTCAGTTCTGATTTAGTCTGACTTGCAGAGTTGCAGACTTAACAGACTTGCAGGGTTGTTGACTTGCTGAACTTAGCTGATTTGCAGGACTTGCAGTACTTGATTAGTGTTGACTTGCGAAACTTGTCTTCTGGAGTGCGTGACCCGGAGTTTGCAGACTTATTGGCCTTCACTGACTTGCAGAGTATAGTAGGATTTAAGCTTAATTAGTTAAGCTTAAAGCTTAATAAGCTTAAGTAAGAAGCTACAGTCCGCCGTTTTTTTTCGTGAAGAGGGGGGGGGCCGTTTTTTTTTTCCGCGTGATTTTCGGACCTCCCAGGATGCATCGATTTGTTGATTTGAAGCTAATCAAGCTTCTCTAATACCCTTAAGCTTTATGATTAAGCTTTTGATTAATAGGATTAAGAGTTTTTCTCACAGTTTCATCACGACTTGTTCATGGAGTTGAGGGAGTGGTCCTCCGCCGACAGAGAGTGGTCCTTCGCGATCTGAGAGTGGAAACAGGGGTTCTTGATCGCCAGAAGTCTGCCTGTATCGACGGTTTGCGACGAGATTGACTGTAGAGGCCGTTTGTTCTTGGAGCTCCGCCTTCGCCCGAGATTAGTAGCGATTGGAAGCCCTTGATCTCTGCTCCGCTCTGATACCACTGGTGCGCAGATCGGACGCAGGTAGCTCACGTAGTGAATTCCCAAAGGTCCCCAAGAACAAAGCACTCTACTTTTTAGCACAAAAACCAATGTAAAAACAAGCACGACATGAGACAAGAGACAAATTGGGTTGAATCTCCCCCATGCCTTGTGTGAGCGCTTCACAAAGCATGTATTTAATATATATTTCCAATCTTTTTGCTCAAAAATAGCCCAATTACAAAAATATGACAAGCTTTTAGCTTTTGAGTTTGCTTTCTACCAAAAATAGGAAAATAAAGCTAATGGACGGTGCCCAAAGAGTCTGGCACGCCCAATCTCAATGTCCAAATAAAAATAACATATCCAGGCGCATAAGCGCATACAAAATAATAATAAATAGTCGATGTCTCTATAGACATAATCAAAATATAGGCGTGGCGCCTATCAAAATATAGTCGAAAGGTCGAAAGCCCGCTAGACTCCAATGCTTTCCTCCGCCACTGCTGCTATCTCTACACATCAACTGAAGCATTCACAATCGTTAGTAAAATAACACAATTAAACCGACAAAAGTGAATACCTAGCAGTCTTCAGCTTCATAAATAAATCAACTGGTTAGAAATAAATCCTAACCTTAATTTATTACGAGTGCGCACTCTAAACTCATAAACGTTTATTAATTTAATATGCATTTTGCGGAATCACCCGCTATGGAATCACCCATGTACACACTAAATTAATGAAACGCCCGAAAAGGATAGGCGTCCCCATCAACTTCTCGCACAAAGAATCCTCTTTGTGTATGAGCCCCGGTCATCTAAGTTTACGGAATCCACCGTAAAACCTCACGGAATCCACCGTGGAATATGCCTCCTGGCATCACCATGCCTATGTAGGTTTGCCATGTCGACTTCTAATCTAGAGATGATGGCTCTTTTGAAAAAAATGATGAGTGAGGATCCCAAACTGCTTGGGCTTGTGGATTGAGTTGTGGAAGAAGTGAAAGGTAACTAATTCTAATAACTAAATTTATACCTAATTTTATTACTATTTTATGTGTTCCAATCCAAGTGCTAAGGAATTAAGTGATTTAGTTTGATATAGTACTTCTTTTTAAAAAATATAAGTCTCTTATGTTTCTAAACTTTGGTTTATTATGTGTACATAAAGGTAACAAAATTACAAATGCAGGTACAAGAGATAATGGAACAATGAAAGCTAAGGAGGTCATTGGCCCTAATGTCTCTTCAAATCACGATACAGGTATATGTCTTTATTTCTACTAAACTTTGAAAATTTAAATTTGTACATATATTGCATCTTGCTTTATTAGGTGATTCATTTTGAGATTAACAAGCTTTAATTAGTCTCTTTGCCAAATATAAAATGTTCATAGTTATTCATATCTTTAAACTTTGAGTAATTGTGTGTATATATATAAACATAGATGAAAGAACAACAAAAGGTGGGAAAAGAGGTAATGTAAGAAAGGGAGATAAGGAGGTTACTTGCGATAATGTTTCTTCAAGTCAAGATGCAGGTACCAACTTTAAGGATCAAAAACTTGTACAAATTTGGTGACCCAAATAGTAACACAATATCTAATTACTTTCTTTTGTGTTATTGAAAATTTTCATAACCTTGTATTATCGTGAGCTTTGGTTAACTCTATGTATATATAGGTAAACAAGTTACTAAAGATGACACAAGAGACAATGTAAGAAAGGAAGACATTGAGATTGCTTGCCTTAACACTTCTTCAAGCCAAGAATCAGGTATTATCATCTTTCTTATGTTGATAATGAGTCATTTTTTGAAATGGTTATACTAACTAATGATATTTGATCACTTGAGTATCAATAGGAGTGATACTCATACCATCATATGATGATATCTATCGGCCACCCATGTTGAAATTTAGAGAAGAGGGTAGACTTTATGGAAAAAAGCTCTTGGCTGAATACTTTAAAAGTCAACACACTATCATGCTCGAAAATTATCATCGAGTACGTAGGTGGTTTGAATCCTTAAATCCAGATGATCTACGCTATAAAAATGCGGATAAAAATTATATCATGAAAATTATATCAGAGAATCACCATGAGATTTTACCATTGAAGTTTACTGGATGTGAGTACATATGGAGAGAGAATGACATATATGACTGGTGGAAGGGTACAAAGCAAGATGAAAGAAAGTATTTGAAGAAAAAAGATTTTTTAAAGAAGGTAAGTTGATTGTTACTTTTTTTAATTGGCTTTCCTAATATTTGAGGTGTAGATTCTTAGTTATTGAACTATTAATCTTATGACATATAGAGAGAATTATCCACATCTCTTGGAGTGGATGATATAGATAAGCTTCAAAATGTATCAAATGACATAACATCATCAATGGTAAGATGATATGATTTATAAGTTTGATATCATAAGTGTAGGGTTGGCTCTTTTTCTCCCATACTCATTTAGGGGTGTCTATTGATGGCAAAGTGAACCATATGTTGCTACTATTGATTCTAATCAACTTGATGTATACATTCCTAGCATGGATGATATTGCGAATGAACAAGGTTTGAAAAAGGTATCTTATAATCTTATATGTTTATCATTTTTGTACTCGATTCCATATATTTTGGAGACATTTGATGTATACACATGATCTTATTTTGTTGATGTAGCCTCTTGAAAAAAGTAGCTCCTTTGAAGGACAACAATACAAGCAAACAGATTTATCCTTGCAGGTAATGCTTTTGAGCTCATATCTAATAACTTTCTTTGAGAATGTCTCTTATACAGATACTTATACATTAACTTTCATTTTTCATAGATGAATATGTTCGTGGAGGAAGAAAAGAGCTTTGAAGAATTTCAATGTTATACATCCGATGAGGTTCTTTGCTTTATATTAAATTTAAGATTAATCATATGATTCATGTTCTTAACAGTATCTTATCCTTTACATGCTTAAAATGTAGGATGTTGAAAATGAAGACGAGACACTTGATATGGAAAATTGTGCCAGCTTTTCAAAGTTATTGTCACATGGTTTAGACAAAATAATGTACTCAACTAAACGACAAGAAACTCTAGAACAAAGTATCCATAGTTCAAGCAATGATAAGGTATGTAACTTTTTTTTCTATATAAATGTTTTTAATGTGATTACTAATTTTAGTTTTGAATGTAGGCTAATCCAGATGATGACATTAATGAAACATCTCGAAAAAATCAAAGAAAGAGGAAGGTATTTGATATATGTTTGTGAGAGAACAATAGCGTCATAGTTTAGTGAATAACTAAAGATATGATTTATTATATAACTATTTATTTTACGTGTTGACTAGCCAAGTGAAAATATGAAGGATATTTTGCAACAAAGGAACATGAAACGAGATACCAGTATCAACGAAAAAGAACCAAAGGTGCTAGATGTAAATGTTTATATTTTTATTTATGTCATACATGAAAAGCATAATCTAATCTTTTTATTTTATTTGAATTAGAAATTTAAAGATCTCCCAAACCAAGGCATTGAGATTAACATTTCAAATGATACTCAAAGGGTAACTTTATTGTTAATTTATATTTTAATTAGATATATATAATTGTAGTCATGTAGTTGAATTTGTAGCTTTGAGATTAACATTTCAAATGATGCTTAAAGGGTAGCTTTATAGTTTATATATATATATATATATATAATAGTCATGTAGTTAAATTTATAGCTTTTCATATCATAATTCGTGTCATTTAATTATTTATACATAGTATAATAAGTTACTTATTCTCTTTTTGTTATTCAATGCAGGTTAATATGACAAAAGAGAACATGGAAACCATACTTTTGAAGTATCTTGGTGTGCTTACAATTAATGATATGTACTTTTCTTTAAAGAGTACATACATGAATCTCAAAAAGATTGAAGCTAGCTTTCGAGTCTTGATTAAGGATACAAAGAAACCAACAAGTGACGATATGATTAAGGAGATTGTTTATTGGCTACTAGGAAATGGCAAAGTTGTATTAAACAAAAATAGCAATGTGCTTAGTCTAGATGATGTGGAAGTTTTAGCATAACTTCTACTTTGAGTTAAGAATTTATTGCTTTTCAACATATTGGAGATTTGAGGAATTACTCAAACATTTATTACTTTGGAACATATTGGAGATTTAAGGGATAAAACATTCAAAACACATGTTGCTTAATTAGTTTTTAGTTCTATGCTCCTTTAAAAGTATTTTCATTTTTCATTTGGTTGCTAGAAGTAGATGTTGATGTCTTAATTTGTTTAATCTATTTTGATCATTAGATGTATGTTATTGATCCTTACTTAGAAATGATGACATTCTCTATATAAATTTCTAGTTAAAAATTTATTGTGTAATTTCTTGTTTGACATTAGCATGTCTAAGAGTAAGGGCAAAGTAGATAAATTGATAAGGAAAAAAGAGAATTCCATGGATTCCCTAGTTGAAAGTACATATAAGTAGGGAATGTAAAAAATAGAAAAAATGAGAGATTTCCTAGTGAGAGTATCTAGGGAATCACATGGAATATTTCTTATATAGGAATTATTCCCTACATAGAAAATTCTATATTTTCCTATGTATGAAATATTTCCTATGTAGAAAATATTTCCTACATAGAAAAGGTCTTATGTGATTCCCTACTTATTCTCACTAGGAAATATCTCATTTTCCCTAGTTTTTACTTTCCCCACTTATATGTATTTTCAACTAGGGAATTCCATGGGGAATTCTTTTTTTTTCCTATATGGGGATCGATTGAAAGTTCCTTGTGTAAATCGATAGCCTTGGGATTAAAACAGTAAAGCACTATGACACCAAGAGTGCCAAGGTACTGCAGGTTATCCGGCTAATGATCGCGGAGCACAAATTACTTATAATTGGGCTAATATAGAGTCTCCAAACTTCGTAGCCCCCATATGCGTGTGGCTCAACGTCCCTGGGGATAATGAAAATCTAATCTTTTTATCATGGCGAGCTGGGTGATGGCCCATACGAATCCAGGCTGCTGGTGAAAATGCGAAGCGACAACCTAATGGTAGTGAATAATATTGCCAGAAGGATTAAGGGGAGCGTTAAGAGTTGGGGCTCTCACGTGTAGGTGCCCGCTGCGATGCGGATGGTGACACGCTGGCTGTTGTGATTGGGCAGTGCGTCCACGGCAGCCTGGACGGTGCCGTACTGGCCGCTCTTGCCCACCGTCAGAACTGCTCCTCCTGCCGACGATGACGTGGCATCCTGAATCTTATCGACCGACGTAGTAGAAGAAGAAGTGGTAGTAGTGCTGGCGCTGCGGTGCTTGAAGGCCACGTAACCAACCCAGGCGGTGAACTCGGCTTGGCGCTCGCCAAATGTCAAGTTTTGATTGGCGAGCGGGTGGGCTGCAAGTAAGCTGCGCCTGCTCCCACTTATACCGCGGACCAGTGGAGAACAGTACGCGCCGAGCGCCAAAATGATGAGGACGGAGACCATCATACTGTGCACGAGATTACGCATAATATTAGAATTTAGAAATATGAGTGAGAAACTCGAGAGAGTGTGCGTAGTGCGTAGTATACGTACAACAATATGAGAGAGAGAGAGAGAGAGTGGGTGCGTGTGTCTGTGACACTGTGTAGTGGGCTTAATCTCAGTACTTGCAGATGCGGCACTTGTCATATCCATGCCCTTTTATAGTACACACGACACACTTCTGACTCGAGCAATCATCAGCCCGTATAATTTGACCAGAGCTGAGAGGAATAAGATCTCGCACAGTTCCTTTTCAAACTTGGGCTCTCGACTCTCGAGGCTCCCTACACCAATGACCATCCTACTAGATAGCCAGCCTCTTGAATGCACTCAACTCATGACGTCATAACAAATTATGGATAGCTTCAACAGACTTGGAGTCGTAGGTTTGAATCTCCAATGCCAGCCCGAAATGCCGACTGGGGGGACGGCTCATGCTCCCAGTCAGTCATGCAACGAGTTGTGGGGGAGGCTGGAGCCCACAATCAACTCGATCCCTTGAGTTTCTCGCCTCACCCACAACTCATGAGACAAGATTTCTAGCGCAGCAAGGGGCTCAAGTAAATCGATTGAAAAAGGTGCTCAAACCTTTGAGTTCTCTTAGAGCTTGTTCGTGTCTAGGGCGAACAGGGGTAGCGAGACCCCATTCCCCCCACTATTCCTCGATCGCGACCATCAAGAACAGGAGTAGTGGGGTTTTCTTCATACCCCTCAATTGGCCTTAGTACATACACCGTTGACAAGAAGTAGCACGATCTCACCGCAAAGAGGGTTAATGCAAGTGATTCGTCCATGGAGGTGCTCAAACCTTTGAGTTCTCTTAGGGCTTGTAATTCGTGTCTAGGGTGAACAGGGGTAGCGAGATCCCATTCCCCCCACTATTCCTTGATTGCGCCCATAAAGAACAAGGGTAGTGGGGTTTTCTTCATACCCCTCAATTGGCCCTAGTACATACACGGTTGACAAGAAGTAGCACGATCTCGCTGCAAAGAGGGTTAATGCAGGTGATTCATCCATGGAGGGTCTGTGGGGCTCAATATCCAATCAATCGTGACGACACTTTGACTTTGAACCTCAATCAATTGTGACAACGACACTTTGACACCATATTGATGGGGTTGATTTTGTCATTGTTGTTAAAACCCTTGTGTTCAGGGAGCAGGTGTGACCACAAAGAAATGTTGTTTGCAAAAACACTTCCTCATACCCCCCCCTCCCCCCCTTGTTGGCCCTGGTGTGATGAGGCTCTCGTTACCTCCGTTCTGAGGACTCCACAATTTTCCTCGCATCTTTGCTTCGAAAAGAAAAGGAGGGCAAGCGTGCAATTTTACGTTCGTCCGACTCCAAACACACATATGTCCAAGAAGACATCCAAATAGTGGAAAATGGGCTCTTTCCATCAAAATGTGAAGCACTTACTGGTTTGATGATTTTTCTCCATCATGCACTAGTTGCTCGTTTTTGGTGCTAGGTACGGATGGGCTTATCTTAGGGCTTCATGTGTCCACTTGTTCGGGACCCTCTGATATCAGTCATGAGATGAGGCTCCTCTCGGATGATGTGGTAGTGGTGATATACGGAATTTGCAGTTGATCAAAAGTTACTCTCATAGAGTAGGGTCATGCGTATACAAATGGTTTATGCATGGCTTCAAATTTTAGTATGTTTGAGCTCTCTTGATTAGCGTAATACCAATGCGAATGTGGTGCCTATTTGTAGGGACTTGTCTATTTGAGCTGTCATAATTATTATTACATAAATAATAATAATGGATCAATTATGTAAAGAACAATAATCTTGTTTGTCCATTCACGTATTGTAAATGATGGATTGATTTTCATGCGTAAGGTGAAGCTTGATGGATTCTCAAGAGAGCACTCACATGGAGGAGTTTCATCAATTTGTGTTTCAAATGAGCCAATATGCAATTTGCAATAATGCAATATGCAATATGCATCAATTCGTTGCCTCCTTTGTATCTGGTCTGTTAGATATAATCAAAGTCTTAAAAAGGAATGATGGTTTCATCTATAGATGAATTTGGAATTTTTTTTTAAAAAATGTTTTTAAGTCTACCTATACATCTCTCTTCAATTGTCTCATAAAGTTTCATCAAATCTTTTGATAGGTGAATGGACGACGAAAGTCTTTTGATAACGTGTGTCATCAATGTTGTAGTTGCTGTTATGGCAATGTTTCAGCTATTGTTAAGGGATTTGGATGACGCAGATGATAACAGTATGCAATTGCATACTTTGATGGAGTGCATGGCTCGAGGTTACGTTGCACGTTGAGCTAGGATAGGTCAGCGAAAGCACAATCGATGGTCATGCTAGGCCTATCCAAGACTATAAACTTTTATGGAGCAGGGGCTTCTAGGGAGTTATTCGAACTAAATGTTTAAAAGTAGGGTACGAGTTAGCAGGAGTAGATTTGATATATCTCGTCGCGAAGTTAGCACCACAAATGCGATGCAAGAACACGAGCTATAGAAGAGCAATATATGTCGAGAAGTGGGCCTATATGGCTCTGCAATGCCTAGCGAGCAGCTCGAATTTGGGACTTATAGCTGATTTTTATTGAGTCTCAACTTCATTTACATAGTTGGCTGTTGTGGACTTTTGCAATGCATTGGCTGCATCTGGATTGCATGGTATGCACATAAAGTGGCCAACATCACAACAAATGCAAAAAATACATATGCATTTCAGGCCCTTTGAGGTATACCGTATGTTGTTGCTATAGTGGATGGTACTCATATACCCATCATTTCCCCAAGAGAAAACCATGAAGATTATTTTAATAGAAAAAGCTTCCACTCAATTATTCTACAAATAAGAGTGGCAGCCAATTGTGTTGTTTGGGACTATGATGTTGACTGGGTAGGTTCTATGTATGATTGGAATGTTTTTCAACGTTCTGACCTCGAGCAAGTTACTCATAAATATATGTGTGCATCACGTGGATTCAAAATAAGGTGTTTTTAAAATACTATTTTTATACATTTTTTATATATAGAAGGGTCTTATATAAAGAGATTATTTACAAATTGAATAGAAAATGGTTATGTTTTATTCAAGAGAAATTCACAGATAAGGATATTTATAAATAGGCCTTGAATGCACATGATGTAGATAAGGATATACATATAGTAACTTCCCCGAGGTTCAAACCTAGGAAAAGGATGCACAAACAAAGCTCCAGGACAATACCGTCTACTAGGCGATTGTGCTTATCTTGCATGCTTTTGGATGCTTCCTCCTTTCAAGGGTAATAAGGATGGGCTATCTCTGGAACGTTATTTTTTGGAATTACATACAATCAAGTACTCGTATGCCAGTTGAAAGGGCATTTGACATCCTTAAAGTGTGATTTCCTATATTGTTGAAGAGATGTAACATGCTTTTATAAAATGGTGGCAGCATGCCTTGTTCTACATAATATATGCATTGTGCACGAAGATAGTTTTGATGATACATGGATATGTGAAGCGACAGCGGAACTTGTGAGAAAAAGTAATGCACCTCGTCAAGAGATGGACCAACAAAATAGTTTGAGGAATGGATTAGCAGAGGTTGCCACGCTAACTAACACAGGTACCACGCAAGCAATATGAAGAGCTTGAGCAGCAGAGCCAACACAGGAGACGAGGCATCCGCCGGGGGAGGGGGGGGCATCTCGAAGAGACAACATTGCTCGAGCCATGTTTTTTAGAGAGGGAGAATGCAAATGTGAGAACAGTCTTTGGTGATTCTGACTGTGTGGAGGAGATTGACGACGACGAAGACAACGGTAAGTAAACATCTGTAGTATCTGCAGCGTAGGTGGAAAGAGGGGTGGTGTGCTAAAACTTTTTCCCTCTTTCTACCTTTCCACAGAGAGCTCGGTAGAGCCATGCCTCAACAACATGGTGAAGGGGTTCAACTCCCCTGCTCTCTTTTTCATTACTAATTTTATTAGTCAGTTTTAAAAAAAAGTTTTATAATGCTTCTAGTTTTACTAGTCACTTTTTAAAAAGTTTTATTAGTCGTTTTCAAGTATTTAATCAAGTATTCTAATAATAATAATTATGAGAATGATGATCAACATCCGTAGCGTCCCTTCATTCACATGCGATTTGGGAAGTGTCTGGTGTGTAGGTGTTGGCCAGTGCGTAAACGATTGTGGACGGAAGATGGACAGACACTTGTTGACAATGAAAAACGTCTGCTGCGCAGCATGTAGGTAGGTCGGACCGCTGCCCAAGTCAACTTTTCCTGTGCCCACCAAACAACTGGGTGCAGAGATTGGGCGGGCAATGGAGGTGTGTGACCAGCTTTAGTGGGCCAACTCTATATTGGGAGCTTGCAAGAGGTTTCTACAAGTCAATTTTGGCATTTTTGTTTGTATCGGAAGTTCTAAGGAGCGAGACCGCCATATTCAAAATGGTATTATTTTAATGCATAGTCGCACTCATCAATGACGATCGTTGGTTGGACTTCCGGCCTTGGCTCCAATTGTATGTAATGGTATTATTTTAATGCATAGTCGCACTCATCAATGACGATCGTCGGTTGGACTTCCGGCCTTGGCTCCAATTGTATGTAATGGATGGGCACGCGTTAATTTATTAATTCCGATGGCCTACGGACATCAGTCAAACGGCTTTCCATACTGGAGAGTGTTTCTCGCGCGCGTGTGATCAGAGAGACAAGTTACAACGTCGATAGTCAGTCAACGTTTATTATAATGTGCTGCTGTGGATAAGGATCATGGCGCCTTGGCCGCTTTGAACCGAGCTAGCCTAAAACTTGAAAGGTCAGCAGCTAATTGCACTTTCATTAGCAGTGACGCGCTCTTTCCTTGAAAATGGAGAGGAAGAGGCCAAAAAACACTAAAAAGCGCCAGCGCCCCCTTCGGAGGCAACCTCAGTTAAGACGTTCTCTCGATGATGTGGTTCATCCTGAATTACAACTTGTGTGTACAGAATTCAACCTGAATTGCGACTTGCGAGTGTCATCTTGTGGGAGAAATTCCAATCCTGCATGAGAGCCGTAGTGAAGGAATGCCGTGTGACACTTTGAGTACGGTTGTACACGCGAGTGATGCTGGTGGAATTAGCGTGACGTGAGAGAGGTTTGAATGTTTTCGTGCTCTTGTAACGATGTTAATGTGAAACGCATCTTTAGGGTTCGGATACTGCAGCCCCGCGAATGTCTAAGAGATTGAGGCTCTCGAGCAGGGAAATGACGAATCAATCATCCTACGCATTCGTCCAATATTTCAGAAAGTCCACGTCCCTTCCCCGTTCATGTTTTTCAGATTTTCGGAGGAGGGTACTCCTGACCTTGCAGGGCTAAGATTCGCCGAGTGGCTAGCTTTCCTTGACAGAAATCTAAATCAGGATTTGCAAGCTCCTTAGACTTCCAAACTTTTGTTTGGAAGAGGATCCACCACACTTTGAAAAGCCTTAGAAAACATACGTGAAAGGATTCACCGCATAGCCCATACATAACATATTTTTCGGTACAGTCCAAAGGGTACACGTACTACCTTTCTATGTTTCATTTGGAGCACTTGCACATCAGGGACAAATGCTAGATGAATTTGGCCCGTTCTTCTTCTCCACCATGTGCCCTCGCTCCTATTTATAATCAAGAGGGTGTAGTGAAGCAAGAGTAGAAGTCAGTGCACACAAGCAACATTTATCCTTGATGTGCAACTGCTTCAAATGAGCTTGCTCTAGGCGATTCAAGTGAGATGGAAGACTAATCACAATGTGTTGTAAAGGGTTGCAATGTTTTCCCAATTCTCATATGCATTGATGGTTGTACCTTTTTTAAAACATTAATGTGATTGGTGGGTAGCTTTAACCACAATGCACAATGATTTGCAATGTATCTTGTATATGGGGTCTATTCTATTCTATCATAACATTTGTATCTGGTTACATGAGGATTTAAGTATTTATTTACCAAGGTTGGAAGTTGCAATTGTTCTCTCTAGTAAACTTTTTTAGATGGGTGTGTCAAAAAGATACCACACAAAAGTTTTCACTGTTAAACCATGTTGACACTACTTACAATATAAAATTGTCATGTTGTGTGCATTAGCCCTTGCTCCTACTCCAATACGTCCCCTGCTCTTGTTCTAGTTCCTATTTAGGGGTGGGCGGACATAGTGGAGTAGGAGCAAGAGTCAGTTCGTTGAAAGTGCAACTACTTCTGGATGAGTTTGCACCTTTGGACAATTCACATGACCTTGAAAACTGATCCTAGTGTGTTCGAAAGGGTCACAATGTTTTCACAATTGTCATGTGCATTGATGGTTGTATCTTTTTGAATAGGCCCATTAGCAGACAGCTCTAATAGCCATGTGCAATGATCCGCAATGTGTTTTATACTTGGGGGGTCTTATTGAAGATGGCAAATAGTGCTCCTATTCTATTCTTGTCTTCTGATTGTCATTATCTATTCATGGCACTACTCACATCGATGCTATGATCCAAGGATGGTTGGCATGCCACATATACCAAGCACTCATTGTATGCATTAAAGTTCCCCTTTGGACACATACAATAAAGTCCTTCTAGACACATACAGTGCAATGCAATTTTGTGCATGCTTTTCCTAGCCCTCCACACCTTGCAAAAATATCCAACGTATAATCTAGCTCCATTGGTGAATGTTGCTAGTAGCCATCTGTAAGACAATGTAATATTTAAGTACCCACTATGGGCCAATGCACTTATATAAATAATATGGAATACTTGTAAGGAAACACACTTACTTTCAATAATATGGAGCTCATTTTGCTCCATTTGATCTTGGTTTTGCATCCACCTCTTTAAAGGTCCTTTTTCATGATGAGCACCTTTTGTGCATTGGGAGCCTCAACTACATCAATTGACCTCGTTGTGTCTTGAGGCACAATGTGTTGACCTATCTTTGATTTAAATTATTTATTAGAGAAGCAATATGTTTGCTAATGCATGACTACAACACCTCTATTCAATACGGTAAATAACTCACTTTCCCAAAGATCAATCTCTTTCTTGGATGTATAATTCAATCGGTACTTCAACCATCATGCGCACTCTTGATACACCGATGGTATAAGCCCCCATTCTATCACCATCTTATAAAACATACAATTGTTATTATGAAGATCAAGCCACTCAACCAAGAGAGGAGGGAGGGCCACAATACTTCCATTTATCAAGAGGCCTCTCAATTATCTACAATATCAAACAACTATTTGAATTGAATGAACATGCACCAAATATTTAAAGATTTTACTCTAGAACTTTCAAAAAAATGGATTTATATGTACACTAAAGCTTTGCTAGATTATGTCAACTTTGTCATATTCTCTGAGTCGGCAACATTCTTTACGTCCACAAGAAAATGTGAGAATGTCTTAGTGCATGGAGGTGCCTTTGTATTTTAGAAAATGCCTCAAACCCATCTAACAAAACAATGCCATCCATGTGTAATGATCCGATAAGTAATAAGGACTCCCCAAGAAGCTGGTATCAATACACCTATATATACACTTGGAATTCCTTAGGGTTTGCCATATGTGACATTGAAGGATCTTTTGCCTTCATGACTACCCATGAAAATAGAATTTCTTTTTTCCTATTTGGAAAGGAAAATCATGAGTTAAAAATGTGGATATTATTCGCATCATGACTTATTAAAACATTCACATTATTCACAAATGGTTAGCTTTCCGATGACATGTTTGCACTACAAATTGCATAAAGTTTATCATTTATGATTGCTATCATATTTTTTTCTTTCCATTTCACCTCATAAAGCACTATGAAAAAGTTCTCTCCATGAGTTGAGTTGTTAATGGGAAGATACTTATAACCTCTATCCCTCATTAGGGCCAAAAACGCTTCAAAAATGGCACTTGTAAGAAAGTGATTAAGTTGCTAATTAGTTGAGGTTTAGGAAGAATAAAACCTCTAAATTTGGTTGTCTAGATGTGATTAATGAGAGAATATTTGGTTCATTGAAGAGGTCGGCCATTAATTGCCCTCATCTTTTAATCCAGGTCAGGGGTCACCTTTTCGGCCGTTTATTGTCTTGGAACTCAAGAGATTTTGTATTTTTGAGATTTTCGTACAAACTTCGCATTTGTTTGCTCCCGCGTTTTCTTTCTACACACTATTCTCTTTTAACATTCCTTTTGTTGCACTTACTTCCTATCACTATGAGATTCTTGCTCGGTTCATTTGCTAGAATGTCTAGCAATACTACTTCAAATAACACAGGCACAAGCACACGTAAATACAAGCTATCTATTCAGCTAGATCCGACTTACACATCTTGGAGAAGTATACATTATCGAGTATTGATAGATGAGATTGAAGCCAACAGGTTGCGAACACAAGGAATGAAGCATATAGATTTGTGGGTGGATGGAAATATCTATCCCAGGGATCCTTCTACAGGTAAACCACCTCCTTTTTTGAATGTCCATGACTATATATGATATGTTGGAGAAGGTTACAATGGAATGCTTGGCTACTGTATGAGGTTATACTCTACATCTTACACATATATAGCTCAAATGCACGAAATGAAAAAAGCACTAGAAACTATACAAACAAATATTTTGGAGTTGACAAGTCAGATTGATATTTTAAAAAATGTTAACAAGTCATTGCAGGATAAGCTAACACGCTTGAGAGAAACTCTAGTAGGATTTAGAGAGAGGAAGAGACCATTAAAAAATATAACCAGCTTGTGTGAGAGAGCAAAGAAAAGGAGACTAAATCTTACAAAGAAATATGTCGCTTACATACTAGGCATAAATATCCGAGAGAACGAGGAAAGAATCAAACTTTTGAAGGAAACCATGAATAAGAAAGATATTTTGAGGATTCTTAAGTCACCAGAAAATGTGGATTTGAGAGGTCCAACTCTCAGAGAGTTAGTGAAGGATTTAAAAGACATAGTGAAAGCAAATGAAATCGTAGAGACATGTGATACTGTGGGTATAAGTCGAAAACGTTATCGTGCTATCTCTAGATTATGGTTTAAAAATCTTAAACGCAATAGGGTAACTATATTTGGATTGCCTCGAGCCCTTGCAGTTTCGACTGCAAGAATTTCCATGAATCGCAAGATTCCACATGTTTTTGGAGATTACATTCACATCGAAAGGTCTATGTCCTATGAAAAACAAAAAAAACAGGCAATTTTTTATTACAATGAGTTTAACAATATATGGGTTGATCTAAAAAAAGTGCAAATTGCAATGGTTCACATGTATAAAATCACAGTAGAAGAAAGTTATGGTGTTCTAAAGTTTGCCTTGAAGTTGGATGAAGCACAGATTCAAAAGGGACAGAAGATGGAAAGAATTAGCATTTGCCTCATGAACATGGCATTGGACCATGGCAATGGTGAGGGCCAAGCTCCATTGAATAAGATCCAATCCGAGATGGAGATTTGGTGGATTGGTGCAGCCCAAGTACCAATTTAAAATCATCAAATGTTGAAATGGTTGTTCAACCATACAGGTATTCCAAATATCATTAAGTCTCAAAGTGAAGCCGAAATGTTGGTAGTTGATGGGGTTGGTAAATTTAATGTGGAATGGCATATGAGTGTTGATTTGAAAACTATCAAATGTATGCTTGGAATATGTAATGGTGCAAATGCAAAATATCCTTGCATTTATTGCATGGAAAGTATTGGATCCAAAGATTGGAGTAGTTTGCAACCAGTAAGAAGAGCCCCAAATAGAGACTCTATAGATTTGAGTAAATTTAAAAACATAGAAGACATCTGGGATCCCATTCTTTCCATCTCTCTTAAGAATGTTCATATTTTTACTTTGCATGCAGAGATTAGAATAATCGATAAGCTTCTCAGGTTGCATCTTGACTACGCATATTCCATTAAGCCATTATCTTTATCAGATGAGTGTATTGATAAATGCGAGGCATTGCTATCGAAAATGGGATTTCATGGGGGCCAAGTTCACTTGAGAAAGGATCCAATACTTTCAGGAAAAACAAGAGATATCTTGGCCGATGTCTCTATGGGAGGCTCAAAAGCTAGACGATTCTTAGGAAACCATTCAGGAAGGCAGGTAAATGTGGCTTGGGAGAGTGTTGGAGAGAGCTATGTGAGATCACAACAAATGCTGCAAGCACGCTGAGGCTTGCGTTTCTTAGAATGGAGATCTGGATACACCTTGATGTTTTTCTGAAACTCCTCACGCAACATAAGACAACATATACATATGCGGAAGAGTTCAAAAGATCAATCACAAAGCTTGTTCAGGCGATAAAAGAGGCATGGGGAGAAAAAGATATCACTTTTTATCTGGTAAAGTAATAATTATTTAATATGGGATTATTTTGATAGGTTTTTCAATTGGTATAAAATTAGTGTTACTTTGTATTGCAGCATATTCTTCATATTCATGGAACTTTCTTTGTGGAGGAGCATGGCCCCTTAGCAACTTATAGTAACCAAGGCATGGAAAAATCCCACTATCAAGCACACACAAGTTATTTTCGAAGCACAAGGCATGGGGAAGGAGTTACAAAAAGCAATGCTTTGGAGGAGCTATTCAACTGGTTTTTTCGACGACAACTTCAAAGAATGCAGATAAAAGACGGCAATGACACATGAGCAATCACACTTTTATATATAAGAAAGAATATATACAAAGCTAGTTTTCCAAAACTCTCACATTCTCTTCCCCCTCAGGAATCTTTCCTCTATAACGTAGAAATTTTTTTCTCTTGTAGCCAGCTATAGATTTTACATCACTTCGGTTTGCAGCTAAGGCGTAGGATGAAAATGCCAAAAAGTATCCTGCTCTAGAAGCAGAGTAACCTGGACCGTAGCCAAAAATCCTAATTGCTGTAGTATTTTCCAATAATATTACTTTGTGGGCATTATATTGTAATCCTGAGAAACCTAGAAGCCTTGTAAGAGCTTTAATACAAAGTATGGGCCATGCTGCATCCTCTAAGAAGCTACTATGAAGTACAAAAAAGGAATCAGGGTCAATCCTAGCCAAGTAGTGGCCGAGTGCAATGTCTTTGAATGTGTTACTAGCAGCTCTCGATCCTTTGCCACACCCCAAGAAGTAATCTGTATCAGCAATCTCCAACTGCAAATAAAACCCATACTGAATGAGCATGAAATGTAAACCTACCAATGTGTAAAAGCAAATTCAAAATTATCTTACCACTTGATTTTCATCGTACTCCAATTTAAATGGATTCCATAAGTTAATTGATGATGCTGTCTCATTGGTGTTAGTCAATTCTTTAACATATTCAAACTCCTCTCTTCCAAAATTGGAAATCCCGAGTTTTCTTTGAATGCGATTGAAGTCCTCATCAGTAATACTCAACTCTTTCTCAGCTTCTTTGGCCTTTTCAAAATAAAGAGAGAGGGCCTCACCAGCATCAATAAACTTATCGTCTAGAGTTTCTTTATCAAGTTTGAGAATCTCTTCCTTTGATTCATTTTCTATGTCAATTATCCCATTTGTAGCATCAGAAGCCTCTGCAATAATTGCTAGACAATAATCTTCCCTGAGATTAAAAAGTTTTTGAATATCTGACAGTAAAATGTACTCCTTGTCCTTGAAAGGTATAGATGGTAGAGAAGGAACAATATGGTGAGAACTCTCATCAGGTTGAGGATTTGTATCTCCTTGGCTCTCCTCAATGATAGTCTCAGCTTTGAAGTGAGCAATATCCAAATTCTCAGCAATAGAAGCCTCAAAATATGTATCTACAACCTCCTCTGTTTCCTTTTCATCTACCAGATCATCTAACATGCAAAAGCTGGCAGACTTTGCTCCTTCCAACTGTTGCTCCTCAGCTTTCACAGGGTATTTGACAAGGGTGAAAACAATAAAAGCAGCAGATTTTCTCATCATCTTGCAGTTTTTGGAATGAGTGGAGCAAAATATGTCTCTTGAATAAAACCTCTCCAGAGAGTGGGCACCACACTTTTTAGTAAATACTGACTTTTCATTTCCTGTTGACCCAATGGGAACATGGACATATTCAATTGTGCCAACTTCAATAGAAGGACCTGCAAGATTTTCAAACTCCAAAAAGTCCTCCAAAATATATTTTTCACAAGATTTCAGAACTTTGTCAAGGTCCAATTAGGATTAAACACATTTTTCACAACTCCATAGAATGAGAGATCCATTCCATTCTGAAGGATAAAATCAAGTAGCCTCTCTGATGGAGTGATATCAGTGAGCTCTGATACTCCTTGACCTCTCATTACCGACGTTCACTTCCTTGGAGATGTACTTGGCATTCTCACACTGGTGGCAGACGATGGAGAAGAAAAAGAATGCACAGGCTCATCACATGTTGATGCCCTTGAGCCTTTTGAAAGCCTTCTCCTTTTACCAGTTCCTGGAGGAACCTTGGATCCTAGGAATTCTATGGGTTCAGACATGTTCACAGCTTCTGCCGATACGGCGCGATAAGAGAGAAATGATTCAGATGGATATGCCCCCTCGCGCTGTATCGGTGATTCCAGCAAGAAGCGAGAGAGCCACAACGGTGGTCACACGACCTTAGGCACTATGAGCTTGGGAGGAAAGCTGAAAGAAGACTTTGCAGAACCTCCAAAACAATGCGAAGAGAGGAAAGCAAAGAAGGCAAATAGTCGCTCTCGCGCCGTATTAGGATAAGAGACAGAGGTCCCGAAAAAACCGAAAAAAGTCGTACGGATTAGGGACACACCCTTATGTAGGTGTGGAATTATGCCACCTGGCACTATCCATTTTTCTTCGACACGTGGCAGTAGCCGTTGGCCAACACGTGGCGATAACCACGTGGCAAACACATGGACCGGTCGTTGGTTGACATGTAGCATACGGACCATATATGCAGACATGTGGCACAATTAGCGTCGGACACATGTCCGACACGCGTCATGATTGACGTGGATATATAAGGGGTTATTTTTCCTACGTGTACACTTTTCATTTCTCGAGCTCTCCCGCCTTGCTTGTCGATACGGTGCGATACAAGTCTTGCGTCTTCTCCGTTTCTAATCTCTCGCGTTGTATCGGTGGTCTTTTGGCTGAGTCCTTGCTTCGCTGGTCAAAACGAGGTGTGCCAATACGGAGCGAATACGATCGTTCCAGGCTTTCGTAACCTCCCCCTCGCGTCATATCAGCCAATACGGAGCGAGGGCGTCCATAAGCTGTCTTCGTTTCCTCCATATCGCGCCGTATCAGCATTGTGGTCTCCCCCTTGTGTCATTGCCAATACGGAGCAAGTTTCGTAACCTCCCCCTTGTGTCATTGCCAATACGGAGTGAGGGCGTCCACACGTTGTCTTCGTTTCCTCCATATCGCACCGTATCAGCATTGTCGTCTCCAATACAGAGCGAGGGAGTGGTTCCTCCGTCTACGCATTCCTCCTATCGCGCCATTTCGGCATCTTTCCTCTTGTAATCTCCAATACGGAGTGAGGGCGCTGTTCCATTCTCATCGTTTTGTTCATATCGCGCCGTATCAGAATTGCTAATTTGGTCCCTTTTCGCGCCAATTAGCCTGTTGGGTTTATAGTTTTTTGCTATTTCAGTTATTTGTTTTTGCTTTTGTGGATGGCAAGGACAAAGCAAACTGCAAGAAGAGTGTATCTGGATGGGAAGGACAGTGGGGGTAGAAGAAAGTTAAAATTTGATGAATCTGAGGAGGAGCCCTCTTCCAAGTTTCCTGAAGCTGGGCCATCACAGGCCCCAGAGCATTTTACCACAGAAATCTCCCCTACACCAGGTGTTGGCCTAACATCTTCCATGAATGTTTCTTCTCCTAAAGTTGAGGAAGCAAAGGGTGAGGCTTGCCCTGTGAAAGATTCATCCCCCACAATTGCACCTGAGCCTACATTTGTTGAAGCCACTAAACCTCCCAAGCCACAAAAGAGAAAGAGGAAGTCTAGGTTCTTTTATATGCAGAGATGTTTCAGTGAGATCAGGAAAGCCCAGAGAGCTACACAGCATGCCATTCCAAAAGCTGCTTTTATAAGGGTCGTTAAAGAGATCTCTGATAGATTGTCTCAAGTGGCAGCTATCTCTGGTCTAAATAAGAAGTGGCAACTCTCAGCCATTCTTGCCCTACAAGAGGCTGCAGAAGATTTTGTTATTGATTTCATGAACGATGCTTACATTGCTGCCGCCCATGCTCATGAAATCACCCTTATGAATAAAGATTTCAGTATCATCAGCAGAGTCAGGTATAGGTTTGACAAAGTGCTGAGGCCCTTGCCTTCCAACGATCAAAAAGCCCTTGAAATCCTTGACATTCCCCCAAAATTGTCCAAGAAAGAGAAAAAGCTAAATGTTGAGGATGTTACTCACCTTTACTCTACAAGGGGTGCCACCCAGCAAGAGTCTTTCTTGAGTGAAAAAAATCAGGAGATGTTTGGAATTGAAGACGATGTTTACAAGAGGAAAGCCGCATCACTTGCTCCCGTCAACAGCGAGAGGATGTGCAAAGTGTATGGGCAGATTCTTGTTAATGTTTCTGTGGAACCTGAGGAGGAATATCTTAGTATATCTCCCGAGGACAAGCCCATGTTGGAAAAAAGGGATGTCCAACTATCTGACTCCGTGGTTTTTTGTTGCATAAGGTAAGGCTTTTTTTTTTTTGCGTAAGTTAAGTCTTATAGGTTCAAGTATATTTTGGATGAAATTTGTATTGAATAGCTTTTTCTATTGACTGCAGGGCATTGGTCTCCTCTCTCACTCTCGATATCCGAAGAACCATATATATTGTTGATCCACTTCTCTCTGTGGAACTATTTGCAAAATCTAGTTCTAATATTTCACCGTTTTTTCATAGCTTCGATAGTGTGACAAATTACCACATCTTTTTCCCTTATGTAGAAAGGTATTTTTCTTTTTCTGTAGAGGAAATTTTATATTCATTTGCTTGCACCCTTCTACTCACCTCTTTTATGAATTTGTAGAGGGCATTGGAGTCTCATCTACATTAATTGTCTTTCAAGAGAAATTATCTTTATGAATTCTCTCAGCGGTGTTCATGGTCAAGCACGAATGTATGTTGAAAGAAAATTACTTACTTTGATTTTATTTATAAAAAATATTTTGAACTTACAAAGCTTCCTTTTGCAGTGTTGGTAGACTCGTTTCTACATTTTTGGATACAACATACGAGGATCTTACTGATCCTCAAAGGCCTTATACTTTTCTTCTACAAGAAGTTCCATTGCAAAGCGATGCGCATTCTTGTGGATGGAGAGTTATCTCAAACATTTGCAGAGCAGTGGACTCAAAGTTGTTACAAATAGAAGGAGTGAATGTAAGTTAATTTCATTTGATGTTTGTGTAATCATTATCATGATTTCTTTTCACTAACTTATAACATTTATTCTTACAGTGTAGAGACTATCCTGAATCATATGTTTGGTGGATAAGGGAGAGATGCATTGAGCTGATTCTGGACAAGGCAATCACACCATATGATCCTGACTCCCCTCTTCCTCCCAAAACTTCAATGGCCAAGGGCACAAGCAAGGGAAAGGGCAAGGGAAAGGGTAAGGACAATGGCAATGGTAAAGGCAGGGCAAGGGCAAAGGCAATGGGACCACTGCTGTAGAGTCTAAGAAAAAAGGAATGCCAATGCTCTCTCCTCTGAAATTTGATCCATCCCCTCTTGAGCCCCAAGAAAAGAGACTACCTGTAAAGGTGAATTTTTTTCAACAATCAAAGAAAGGCCCTGTGAGAAAAAATATCTTAGAAGAAATCGATAAAGAATCAAAATAGCAAACATAAGCATACACGAGCCTTATTATTTTGGCTTTGTATATTTATATGAAATTTTTGTACCTCATTGTGTAATGAAAATTTTCACTTATAAATTGAATGTAATGTATATTTTATTTATACACATTTGAAAGGCAACTTGCTTTATGATAGCTTATGAGTTCCCATTAAAAAATATCTTAAGGACAGTCTATTAAGATAAATTCCTGCCAAGTTTTCATTCTCAAGGCTCAAAACTCACAATTGTGGGAGACAAACAACTCGTAGAAAAGAAAGAGCGCTCGGCTCTTTTACCAATTGTTACACCATTCACTTTGAACTTATATCTAGGGGATGTATTGTCTAGCAATTCCAAGGTATCCCTTACATCTTTCAGACTCGAATTGGAAGTAACATTCACCTTCTTTACTTCTTCATGCGGCAAAACGTGCACCGCAAGTTTATATGGTGTGTAATCTGTATCGGAATCCAAGGGAACCCAAATACCCAATCTTAGTTTGTATCTCCTATAATCAAAGCCCAAAGCAAGAGTTTGGCGAGGGATACTGTAAGCCAAAGCCAAGGATTGAGGGCATGCACTGCACATCAAGATATCACCCTTATGGTTGCACTCTCTAGATTTCCAATGCGTCCCTATAGTGTTGTCCAAATCCTCTTCCGAAAAGTTTCTACTTAGCCAGGATACCTTCGTTCTTTGTAAATTTACTGTTTTGAAGCAAGCCATGAAGATATGGAGGGGTACAAACCATGATAAACGTATTCTTCTTGAGATCCTTCCAGCTATCATGGACTTTTTAATATCCTGAGATATTTTGAATTTGAAACTCTGCACCGTTACCTTTTCAGGAATCTCCCAGTTTAGAGATGAAAGATTTGGCAATGGCAAATCTTCGATATTCCCATACCTATCCGCTTTAGAGGGAACCACATACTGTGCATAATATATAAAAACCTTGCATCCACTAAAAAAAGACACAGTTTGATTGGCATAAATAATGTCTGCCAATACCTTATGAATGGCATGGAAAGTCCCACTTAGGCTTTCCACAGGTTGCCATTCAATACTTGTTGACGGAAAGATATTATCTACAATGACGAACCGTTTGTTAGAACTTGTATAAATGGAAAAGAATTATATACGTTATTCAACTTATAACTTACAATGTGTTTGTTGGGGAACACGTTCGTTTGGAGGCAAGCGCATATCCTTGGCCATGTAAACATGTTGCACCTTGACAAACCAGCCTTCGGGCATAATTTTGAAGGCAATGATACGCCCCTTCCAGTGATGTTTTATATCATCTCGTTTTCTTCTTTTCACCTTGTGAGAGCCCTTGCAAGATGGCAGCATGTTAACCCAATCATTTACAACAAAGGTTTTGGGCTCAAAATTTCCATCTACTCCCTGGCTATAGACTGTGCAAGAGTGTATTAAACAAGAAGGGCACCTGGAGGAAGCCATGAAAAGAATGAAAGCACAGAGAAAGAAGCTCAAAGAGGGGTGAATGAACTAAAAAGTAGTGCCAAGAACCCAAACGAGTATGTATTGGGCGCCAAAAACAATATTGAAAGATCTCCCGACTTTCAAAAAACTCATTATTAATTTCATCACATCTCTGTCACGTATTTTGTCAGATTTGTAAGTAAATAACATCTTTGGGACTCCAAAACATGTCAGAATTTAGGGGTTTTGGCTAAAAAAGAAGAGAGAATCATGAAATGGACTCCACTATCTCTAAAAAAGAGGAGACAAGAATACCATATTCTTGCACATGTGGCAAACTCTCTTTGGCCCTTTCTTTAATCCCGTGATTAACAAAAGTGCATTTTTTGAAGTGTTTTTGGCCCTAATATAAGGTTACCTATCCTTCACTTTTTCTATGAATTATTTTCTTTTTATTTCAAATGTGACATGTGGCAAATTCAACTGTCAAGGAGAGGGTTGAGAGGTGAGAAAAACAAGAGTAGAAGAGAGAGGAAAGAGGAGAGAGAAAGAGTGATAAGGGGAGACAAAGACTAGAAAGATAGAAAAGAAGAAGAGAAGCCTTGAAAGCTATGAACAAGGAGGCAAGATGAGCGATAGCAATTGTATTATGATCCAAGATTGCAAAAATTACATGTCTCACACTTGTTATACCTATCTCAGCGTGACAAGGTATTATTAATAACTCTCTCTCACTAACACATGTATTCCCCTACTTCTTACGATCAATCCCTACCCAAAGGTTTTTTCCCACAAAAACAAAGTTAAAATGGCAAAGAGGGATAGATGAACTGAGAGTACTACTCTAATTTCAGCTATACAGAAGATGTGATGGGAATGAAATAGTGAAGAGTTAGTTACTGAGATGAAGACATTAAGGAAAGTCTCTACCATATACATAATCTGGATATCTTCAAAAGAATTGTAGCATTCAAATCTTCAAGAAATAATCTCTATAAAGAGTAGACAACTTGGTGTATAAAAGAGGACATGTAGAAGAAAATTGCCTTAATTTCTAAGATAAGTATCCAAATAGAGCGTGCCATATATCAAAACGTAGCTACTAAAGAGTACTTTGACCCTATGTACGTGGCTGAATTTTGAAAATTAGGTAGAGTAAAATATGTTCTAAAATAAACTACTGTCCAGACTCTATTTAGAGTGCAACTAGCTCCCATATGACTGTCTCCAATATTAGTGGAAGAGGGAAGTTGCAATCGATATGCCAAGTCTCCAATATGCTTTAAGATACTTTAGGGCCCATAGGACTTGTGAGCAAGTTTGTTGCTAGAGCCATCCTTTAGAGTAGAATATCGAGACTTGGGTACTTTCAAGAAAACTAACTCTCCCTCCTAGAACTCCAAAAGTCACCTCTTCTCATTAGCATGTATCTTCATGTGATCTTGAGCTCTTCTAAGATTCATCTTACATTGTTGATGAAGGGCCTGCATTCCTTCCAATTCCTCCTTTCCATGAGGGTTAATCTTATCACTGAAAATAACTCTGGGTAAGGGTACCTTATAGCCATACATAGCCTCAAAGGGTGAAACTCCAATGCTAGTATGTGTGGAGTTATTATAGGCAAACTCAACCAAATATAACCATGAATCATGTGCATACTATACATCATGACATAAATGGTGAAGATAAGTTCCCAACCACATATTAACCCTTTCTGTCTAAACATCAGTCTGCAAATGACTGGCTTTAATTTCTATGGAGCTGAATATAACTTTCTAGAAGAAGTTACTCATGAACTTGGTAACTCTATCATACATAATTACATGCGGTAAACCATGTAATCTAAAGATCTGCTCCATAAACTGACTAGCCGCTTGTGAAGCAATAAACTGAGTCTTAGGAGGAATGAAATGGGCTACCTTAGTGAGTTTGTCCACTACCACATATATACTATTTCAATCATTTTTGGTAATAGGTAGACTAGTAATGGAATCCATTGTAATGTGTGTTTATTTGCTATTTTGGAATAGGCAATGGCTATAACAGACCACTTGGCTTACAAGTACTATTCTTATTCTACTGATAAGGCATACATTTTATAACATAATGCTTAATATCTTTCTACAATAATTTTCAATAAAAAATCTTGGTTGCTAATTTTATCATAGGTTTTGAATACTCCAAAGTGTCTAGCTATGGGTGAAGAATGTAACTCCTCAATAATTTTTAGCCTGAAAGAAGAAGTAGAGGGAATAACAATCTTGCCATTCAATCAAATGACACCATTTTGAAATTGATAATGGGAGTTTTCCTCCATAAGATCTGGATGTAATTTCTGAAGTATATAGATAAGCTCATTATCCAAAAGATAGGCTTCATGTAATTCATCAATCCAGTCATCACCATGTAACTCAATCATAGCTGAAATCCAACATGCCTACATTCTAGAGAGAGAATCAACTGCCACATTGTCTTTGCCCCTTGCATGAGTGATATCGAAATCATAGTTTTGCAAGAGGTGGCTACCCACCTGCACTGCTTAAGGGTAATATTTAATTGAGTAAGGAAGTACTTTAGGATCATGTGATCACTTTGAACTCTAAACCAGTTGCCATACAAGCTTACAGCTTTCAAAGGCAATAATTCCATGCTCCTATAGAAAAATAACCCCTATGGCATGGCCATTTTCATCATAGTGTATGGTAAACTCTCTAGAGAATCCTGAGTATATTAGAATAAGAGTAGAAGTAAGTAATTTCTTTAACTAGTTGAAGCTACTATCTGCAAGTGCATCCCAAAATAAAGCTTCGTTATTCAACTTGTCAGTCAAAGGAGCTGCTACTACAACTACATAATGCATAATAGTGAAGAGGTACTATACATGTGATTGGATGAAAGATTTAATTCAACAAGAGGATTGTTGGGAATAAAGGTGCCTCCGCTTAGCCACCCATGTATAACTACACTAAGAGTACCCATCACAGTCACTTATTCTTTATTCTTTTAGTGACAATTCGAATAAAGAAAGGCCCGGCCACACATTATGGTTGTTGGAGTTTCCACTTTTGAGTCTCTCTCTCTCTTGGCTCTTGCTCTCCATCTGCCATGCTCTCACCGCCAAGCTTCTTCCTCTTAGGTTCCACTTCCCTTTCAACTAGTATCAAAGAAAAAGGCATTGGAGCTTGCCCGGCATTCTCTTTAGCCCGAATTTGAAGAGCTTCAACTCGAGCTTCAATGGCAGCAATGGCATCTTCATTTGCAGGTATGTTTTGATCTCCTCCTCCCCAAGCTTTCGGACCTTCATCAGCTTCTTCCCGGACTGCATTGGAGCCCCCTCGACATTGAAAAGTGCCCCGAGGGCTGTTGAAGAACCCCCATCCCCCAGGAATAGCCAATGCAATTTTTGCCCCATTTCTAGGGGGCTGGGTTGACCTGCTCCCGGCATTTCTTTACTCCTCCTCAGCTTCTTAACACTCTTGGCAACCTTCCCGAGCATTGCTTTACTCCCTGGAATTAGTGCTTGACTCTCGGTGATCGATTCAAGTGCTTCCCCCTTCAGCCCTTTGCTATATACAAAGTCCCAAGACTATCAAAACAGGGCAGCACTTGACATTTATTGTTTGATGCTTCTTAGCATTGCTCGTTTGATGCCTATTGATGCTCGGTGATGCCCAGATGTTATGGGATTCTATATCTATGATTTGGGACTGATTTGGATCATATTTGAGTACTATTTGAGCTTTATTTAATAGTAAATTGCTTGCTGTAATACAATGGGCTGAAGCTCATTTGCTTGGTGTATGCATTGGTTCATAGATACGAGGTGCTTACTAGAGGTTTGAATGATCATCCCGATGTATTTGGAGGTTGTCACATGCTTCTTCTTAATTTGGGAATGCTTTTGAGCTTGGATTAGGCTCCGACTTGGTTGTCATCATTGGCATTTGGCTTCAATTGGCATGCTTTGGACGGGTCTATGCCTATTGTCACTGCTTGACATTTAGGTTTCTTGCATTTACACTTTGGTCAAATATGGATGCCACTTGGTTTGCCCATGCTTGACAGTTATTTGGAGCTTCATCTTCCGATATATTTTAGCATTTTGGAAGTATGGGCATTACATTTGGTTGTTAGTTACATGCTCTTTGAATGCTTTTAGGCTTATGCTTTACGGGTCTGAGATAGCTTGGGATTTATGCTCCGGATGTACCCTACTAGGATTTGGCATGTCTGATGCTATGTATTTGATGTATTAGAGCATTGCTTGCTCTCTTTGCATCTAACTTCACTTCCAGTAGGGGCCTCTTGGTATATTCGGATGTACATAGAGTCTTATTTACAGATGAGCTTGAGCTTGTGGGACAATTACATGCATTTGCTCTCTTGAGAGCTTTATGTCTGCAGTTTGTCTGTAGTGGGCTGATTTCATATGCCTATTAGGGAAGGCACCTATCTCTATCACAGGTTTGTCATTTTTGTACGTATCTTGAATGGCTATGTATTGAGCTTCTTGCTCTATCGATTGTGCTTGTGCTTAGTCTCTTCTCTTATCATGAGACCCATTACATGCATAACTTTTAGACCTATGAGATGCCTCTTGCCTAACAGGTGATTGGTTTGACAGTTCTTTGTACCTTCTTGACCTTGGAAACTCATTATTGGATGTATCTTGCTACCTGGGAGTTGCAGCGACATATGTATCAATGATTGCTTCATTTTGGGACACTTTTACATACTGCTGTCATTTATTACAGCAAGCTAAAATTTGCATATTTTGAGCACTTCTATGAGGGTAATGCTTACTATTTGATGTTATCTTGGTTATATTTGGTGGACAGGTGCTTCTCTTGGTGAAATCCACCCTTTCAACCAATTTTAGCAATGGTTTTAGTGCATTTTTTGCTAATTACAGCAACCTGTAATTTTTCTTTTTTGCTTTGATTAGGGACAGTATGGCTAGTCATCTGAAAGATACAGCTCTGTTTAACATTGCCAAGTTGGATGGTACCAACTATGGGTATTGGAAGTCTCAAATATGGCAGGTTTTGGTGCAAAAGTTACAGATTAAACCCTTGTATTTCAAGGGTGTTAAACCTGAAGATATGGATGATGATGTTTGGATGGAAGTTGATGAGCTATGCAAGTCTACCATTATTTTGTCACTTTCAAAAGAGGTCCATTATAATGTTGTTGAATATGAGAATCAGAGTGCATGGGATCTATGGAAGAAGATTCAGGAGCTTTATGCACATCAGAGTCCTGCGTCACAGATGTATTGGCTAAAGCAGTTAATGGACCTTTGCATGAAGGAGGGGACCTCCCTTTCATCTCATTTCAATCAGTTTCATGCTATCATGAAGAGTCTGTTGTCAAAGGGTATTGAGTTCAAAGACAACTTCCACCCATTGTTTCTGCTTGGTACCTTGCCTGAATCATGGGATGTCTTTCGTATTGCCATATGCACAACCAAGCTTGATGGGCTAAAAACCAAAGATGTTGAGAGTGCTTTATTGACTGAGGAAATCAACATGAGAAACAATGATGCTTCCGGCTCTTCACATGCAATGACCGTTAGAGGTGGCAGACATGGTAGGCATGATAATGATCATAAGGGTAGGGACTCTCAGAAAGTCCAGTTCCAAGTCACGTGGTCACAACAAGTCCCGTGGATGGAAGTCTGATCTCACCTGTCATTATTGTGGGAAAGTAGTGTTGAGATATTGAGCTCCACTCATGATATGCCAGGGTGATCGTTGTGCATTTATGTCACTGACTTGTTAGTTGTAGATGCAGTTGGTACAACGCCCATGAATAATAGCTAGATGACAGCTATCCTTATCTACTCTGGTTCGTGGCTCAGTTAGTATGCCACATTAGTTAGTTGAGTTTGGTTTGAGACCCATATATAGGGTTCTTCTATTTCTATGTACTTGAGTTATTTTTGGCTTACACAACTAAGAAGAGGAAAACTGTTTTTAGCCTCCACCTATGTGTGTATTCCCCCATTGTGCAAGCAAGAAAGCTACAAGTGAGACTCCTTCCTTCTCTCCCATAATCTTGACAAGTAGGACATATTAGACCGCAGTTCCATAAAATTGTGATGATAAGCGCAAGGAAAATGGAAAAGAAAAAGTGCAGGAAAAGTCTTCTGAGTGCAGTATTGTATCTGCAAATTCCAGTGTGAAGATAAAAGAGGTTAATATCATGCATGCCACTGATTCAGATGATGATTACATACTTGTAGCTTCTTCATGCAATGCCTTATAGGCTTGTGAGATACATTCTATGTATACACAGTGCTGGCTCTTGGATTCGGGTGCGTCCTTTCATGTGATACCCTGTCGAGATTGGTTTCATGCCTATCATACCATGTCTCGTTCTGTGCATCTTCGTGATGGCAGGTCTCTTAATATTGTGGGAATTGGAGATGTTAGACTATAGTTTTCTTCAGGCAGTTCCTTTGTTTTGCACGATGTACGCCATGTACCTGCGTTGACTCGCAACCTTATATCAACTAGACAGCTTGATGATGCAGGGCATTTTGTGTCTTTTGGAGACTCTGCATGGAAGATTACTCGTGGCAGGCTTGTACTTCCAAGAGGTGCCAAGTCAGGCAGCCTCTATCCCTTACTTGTATCTAGAGATACATTGGATCTTGTTTTGTCTGTGGGTTCTATTCTCCATGTATCCCTTTGGCATACTCGTTTGGGGCATATGTCTCTTAGAGGAATGAAAATGCTCCGTGATTTGCAGTATCTTCTGCCTTTTGACTGTTTGCATTTTGATTCTTGTGATCATTGTTTGTATGGCAAGCAAACTAGAACTACACATAAAAAGTCTGGTAAGAAATGCATGGGCGAGTCCTTGGCTCTTGTGCACTCAAATGTATGTGGGACTATGCCCTGTCATCAATCACTTGGTGGGGCAAAGTACTTTGTTACTTTCATAGATGATTACTCACGTAAGGTTTGGGCTTATTCCATAAAGAGAAAATCCGATGTCTTAGACACATTTCAACATTGGCTTGCATTGGCAAAGAACCACTCTAGGAAAAGGCTCAAATGCCTAAGATCAGATAATGGGGGTGAGTATGTATCACGTGCTTATGAGCAGTTTTGTGATGAGCGGGGTATTAAGCGTCAATTGACCATCCCTTACACCCCTCCCCAGAATGGTATGGTTGAACGCATGAATAGGACCATTCATGAAAGGGTCCGTAGCATGCTTAGCTAGGCTAGCTTACCATGGCACTTTTGGGATGAGGTAGTTACTACTGCAGTGCATCTCATTAACAGATCGCCTAGCAGTGGCATTGACTTTTAGGTTGTAGCAGAGGTATGGGTAGGCAAGCCCCCCTCTTATAATCATTTGTGTGTCTTTGGATGTGAGGCATTCTTCCATGTGCCCAAGGGCAAATCTAGTAAGCTCGATCCTAAAAGTTTCAAATGCATTTTCATTGGCTATGGAGATGTAGGAGAGATGGGTTACCGTCTATGGGATCCGCAGGCACAGAAAGTGATCCATAGCCATGATATCATCTTTCATGAGGACAAAATGCATATGGAGCTTGAGAAAGTGGTTGAGGTATGCAGAGTTATCTTTTAAGAGGAGCCACGTGCTCCCATTCAGCCTGCTCCATGGCCAGCTAGACAACGTGTGGCATCACCTGATGCTCATGGCCCAAATGCTAGACATGCTGATGTTAGATAGGATGTCGGTCAGGGAACACAGCCTAGGTTGAGGTGTTCTACTAGAGATAGACAACCTCTTCACTATTTTGCGCCCTCTATGGATTATGTACTGGTTACAGATGCAGGAGATCCCCTCACTTATGATGAGGCTATGCACAGTGGTGATTGTCACTCTTGGGAGAGGGCTATGTAGTCTGAGCTTGACTCATTGCATAAGAATCAGAATTGGGATTTGGTTTCCTTGCCTCAGGGTAAGAAGGCTTTGCCATGCAAGTGGGTGTACAAGCTAAAAAGTACCCTTGGACACCCCAAGCCGGCATATAAGGCTCAATTGATTGCTAAGGGTTTTAAGCAGGACCATGGTGTTGACTTTGATGAAGTCTTTTCTCCTGTGGCCAAGATGACCACCCTATGCTTACTCTTGGCCTTGGTTGCAAAGCTTGACCTGGACTTGTACCAGATGGATGTCAAGATGGATTTTTTACATAGGGACTTACATGATGAGATTTGCATAGAGTAGCCTAAGGGCTTTGTAGACCCTAGCACGGAACACCTAGTGTGCAAGCTAAAGAAGAGTCTATATGGCTTGAAGCAGGCACCTAGGGAATGGTACCATATGTTTGATGCATTCATGCAGTCATAGGGCTACAGCCACAGTGCTATGGATCCGTGCTTGTACAGAAGAAAGCCTGTGACGGTTCTTTACTGATTTTGGTACTCTCTGTGGATGGCGTGCTTTTAGTAGGGATAGCTCATGAGGAGCTAGATGCTCTTAAGGCTCAACTCAAGAAGAGCTTTGAGATGAAAGATCTGGGACAGGCCTCTCATATACTTAGTATGTGCATTACGCGTGATCAATCTCAAGGACTACTCTATCTATCATAGAGGGATGTAATATTTCCGCAACTGTGTACCGTAAATATTGACGTCCCGCACACGACGTAAACCTTGTGCAAAGGATTATCTCTTGCATTGAAATTATTGGCAGTGTAATGTGTGACCCGCACGCGTGAAATGGGATCCTCCGCATTGGTAAATCAAAACCGGGAGTTCAAAACCGCAAGTTTCACAAAAACACCCTCTTGGGAGGGGCATTTTGAGTAATTCAAGGCAAATTTTTTTATTTTTTCCCCTTTTTCTCCAGCCGATGCATGGTTGGAGAAGGGGGAGTGTGGGGAGGATGGGGATATGGCAGACGTGGCCTGCATGGGGGGGGGAAACCCATGCAAGGGGGCCCCGTGGTGGATGCCCCTTCCCCACCCCCCAATGCCTATAAAAACCCCCCACAAGGCTGTGTGAGAATAGGGAGGACGGCCCGTGAGGAGAGAGTGAGGTCGCCGTGGAGAGGAGGCCGCCGACGCCGCCGAGCTGCAGTCCGCCCTGTCCGCCAGCCGCCATAGCTGCCGCCTCAGTCCCGCTAGGCCATCTCCGCCGTCGTCACACTGGAATTCGACTCCTTTTCCCCCCCTCGACGTCACAGCTGAAGCTCAGAAGCTTCTTGAAGCTTCTAAGGGGGGGGCCTCCTTAAGCCCCCTTCCCACCACATTCCCCAAAAGACCCATTCATACCCCTCCCCGGAACTTGAAGAGGAGAGGGTGGAAGCCGTAAAGTCCCCCACAAGACCCATCGAAAAGGCTTTCGCAAAAAGATTTTTAAAGCCGCAAGCCATCCAAGAATAAATTCCGTGCCAAAAGAACTCATAAAGCCCTCTTCCGCAAGCACCATTTATCCAAACCCCGTAAAGGGATCTCCTACGTACAAGGGAAGAAGGCAAAGGTCGGGAGGTTGCATGCCAAGGCAAGTCTATTCGTAGGCCGCAAAAGCTAACCAGAAGCCGAGACCACGCCTACGATGGCCCCAAAAAGGACACAAGATGCGACTGCGGGAGGTTCATCGCCGAGTATACAAGTGGATATCTCCCCGACCCCTCAAGTCCAGGTTCTTTCGAGTTATTTTCGCATAAAGAAATGATTAGGCGTGCTTAGTTCATAAAGGGGATTGCATTTTTACGCGTAACTTTAATGCATGTGGAAATTGGAAAAAAATACATTTGATAAGTATCTTTGAAACATTAGGCAAGATTGGAAATTTGTCATGAATTTGAACGAGTTATCCACCTTAGAAGACTAGTTGCATGTAGTTTTGGTACATTATCAATGTAATGAGTCTAAACTTAGGGCAAAGAAATGGAATTTATAAGTGCATTCTCTTCCGTCCTAGACATGGTAGGAATAAGCGTGTGCCGCATGTTAGGCAACATCCTCCTCGTAATGATTTCATGAGGCAAGGTTAACACCAAGAGATATTATCCGAAAAGAAATAATAGAGTACGGAAATGATGGACTTGCAAATAGCATGTAAAATGGAATGAGTTAACACTAGCTTTAGTTTGGTATAAACTTCGTTAAACTACATTGTAGCTAGGAGAATGTTGGGTATTGCATAGTCAACATGCGAAAACGTCATTCATCAGAAACCGCATTTAGGAAAGGTTGCAGGGTTCGTCAAAGCATAAGATTCGAAAGTAGACAACAAGGTTGTAGGTATGATTATTGATGTAAGACCTAGTAGGTCCTAGGAAAAGTTAGTATCCAGATTATCGTGCACCAAAGAAAGATAAAGTTATCGTGGACCAAGTGATGCGTAAAAGCAATAAATCGCATGTTTACGCGTGTTGGTGGAGTTATAACTATTGTTCTCCGTTAGATTTAGTTTATTACCTTTAGAAGGTTCATCCTCGTCGCAAGACAAGTATAACTGAATTGACTAAGTAACCTAAACCACAAGGGACTCATATGGGCATGGCTCAGTCGATATGATAGGTATCCCAAGTGTTAACTAGGGGTTAGTGCAATAAGAGTTCGACCTAGTTTTACACTGGTTGCCAAGTCTAAACCCGCAAACCTAAGAATCTTACACACGAAATGTCGAATCAATTGGATGTTCATGCATGAAATGATCTAAGGTTTTATCCCAAGGATCATTCGTTTAAAATGATGAAACTCCGACGGAGTTGCCTATTTTTAGGATCATGGGCCAACATAATTAGGAATGGTTTGGAGGATACCCTAAAACCCTGCCACTCGGCTGGAGGTAAATTCCGTGACCGGAAAACGCTAAGCAATTGGGTGGAATGATCCCATGGAATGATGCAACGCATGTGCAAAAAGGTTGCAACATCGTATAGACTTGAGATTTGTCCACAAGAGAGTTTTATCATCTCTCGAAATGAGGTTGGCAAGTTATTGAAAGAATTTAACTTATAAGAGGATGGGTAATCATCCTGTTACTCACTTTTCTTGGGGGATAACTGCCAAGGAAAAGGAAAGGTTAGGTGTTTGCCTTGAAGCAAATGACCAGACAATAAACTAAAGCGACATGGTCACTGGATCCTGCCACAACAAAACCTAAAGTAAGAATGATAGGAATCTTGCTAAGTTGCAATTGATTCCGGATCGAATGCGGGTTGCATTCGGAGAAAAGGAGTCACTCCTTAACAGTTTGCCAGCTAAACGACCACTAGAATTTGATTGTGCTTGTAACAGTTTAAAAAGCATTGTTTGCATTGTTTGCTCAATGAACTAAAGGATGAAAATATATCTAAATACTTCACGTTGAAGCCTGAAGGGAGAGGCAGCTTCAGTTACCCCCGACTGCCTGCCTGACCCTAACCAAGGGGGTTGTTAGCCGCACCGGGAACGTGGACCGAACCCGCCGCAAGAGGTCTCTCCGTTGAGTTCTACTTGGAGCAGGAGGACGCTTGGGTGCCAGAGGGGGCTCTGGCCGTAAATCCCTCGCCTTCCGGGCCCTGCACAAGAGGCTAACGTGACTCGGGATTGGATCTCGAGGCCCGCATACTAGTCTACGGGCGGAAACTTGGATTACTGATCCCTGGTGGATTACTGGATAGCCTTCGGGCGGATTATGAATACGCCTACAGGCGGGAACTCCTTGTATTTCAAAGATAAAAGGATAAAATGATAATAAAGAAGTTGTTTGGCATTGTTTTCTTTATGTCCTGTGATAAGATTACGTGAAGGAACCAGTGCATAAGGGGTTTAATTCAAAGAAGCTGTTTGTATATGTCAAACTAATGTGGTAGGTAATTACATAACTAAAACCAACCGAGGAAAGTGCGGAGGATGGACCATGGGTCCGTCCTACGGATGGGTGGTCCTGGTTAGCCGGGAACTTTTCTCAAAGTCTTCGACGAACAGAAGGATGATCAACATCACCGAAACAAGTAATGAGAACGATGACTTGGAATGACCGATTACCCGATTCACGCTGTTTTAGGGGAACGGAATGGGACTATGCCTTTTGGCAGAGAGGTCGAGCCTTGCATCCCTCTCGTTTCCCATTCTCCTTGAACCAAGTGCAGCATGAATCCGCTTCAGACCAGGCGTTTCTGCGTAAAGTAGTTCGATCAGGTCTGACGCTAGTCGCTGTTAGTAAATGACCAAACAATTCCGGTCGATCCTAAGTGGGAACGGCCAGGACACTTCCGTTACGTGGCAGACGCGGAAAGTCCTAGATTGCAAAACCCGCAACATTCCATGGGAGTGCCGGGTGGAGTTTTCTAGACAACCTTTCCGATGGGCTGCTAAGACATGTTCTAGAGGATTCTAGTGGACACGTTACAGTTGGTATCAGAGCCGACTTACAATGGAATTGTTTTCATAAAGATTTCATTGAAAAATGAAGTAAAGAATTTGTTCCTGTCCAAACATTTTCTCAGCTTCAATACTGTCTTGCAGAATTACGAGGCGTGGAACAAGTTTTTGGTATTCCGGATTATGTTCATGACTGCAATGCATTCTCCGCATTATAGGCAGAGAATTGAAATGATGAACATCTTGGAGCAAATTTATAATCCATCACCGCTATATATAGAGCAAAGATGGACTGGGTCTTCAGGAATCTATTACATAGCTGCCCACCGGTTCGCTTATCTACAGACCAACCTGAAGAGGATCAAGTGGTTGGAAGATTTGAAAGTCGTGAAGCTGTTCATTTTCATGGAAGCTCACGTGAATTCGACTTTGCATATTCGAGGTCGTAGAGTTGAATTAAACTCATATGTATATGAGGAAGTAACCCATGTAATTCCAGCTGATAGAATTAAGGTATTGGGCCGCCATGGGAAGTATGGATTCCAGCGGAAAGGATATCCTGAACTTCCGATGAATTATCGATTCTTAAAGATTCATGACCCAAAACCCTACTATTACACAGTTCCTGTAGACAAATCCAATACAATGTTGTTCTCCCCAAACTAAATGTAATGATTGGATTATCATCACTCGAGATGTTGTATGAGGCTACGCCATATAAATATAAATAAGGATTTCTTTTACCACTATCTGATTGTGCATCAAGGTTGTTGCAAAAAGTTAAGATGCTTCATGAGTTACGAATTAGCTGAACTAAAGATAAGCTAATGTCAATTATCATATAATAATGTTAAGAAAACTTTTACGCCAGGCACAACCCCAGGTACAGGTTCCAAATTCGCCCCCTACATCAAGTACTACTGTGATCCAGCAGAAGAAGTTCCTCAAACAAATAAAGCCACCCGAGTTTGACGGGAGAGGCAGATTCGTCCAATCGGACGCTGAGATTTGGATTGAATCTATGGAGGACTACTTCGAAGCCACTGGTACTGCACCAACCAATCAGGCCATGCTCGCCAAATTAAAACTCACCGGTGAAGCCAGACTATGGTGGAAACAATGGTGCAGGGATCAAGGGATTTCAGAGGGGTCCGTTACCTGGGAGAAGTTAAAGCAAGCCGTGCAAGGGAGATATTTGCCACCCGCATATCGTACTCAAAAAATGAATGAGTTCTATGAGCTAAAACAGTTAGGACTCACTCTTGACGCATACTACTCTAAGTTTGTCTCACTGTTAAAGTATGCGCCACAAATGGACACGACACAGCAGGTGTCCAAATTTTGCGCAGGCTTAAATCCACCTATAAATACCCGTCTCGAATCTATGCGTCCCTCAGATCTTCAGGATGCACTCATTCGAGCGGCACCTATAATTCAGGAAGTACAAGCTAAACCAAGGAGTATTAAGAATTGGTCTTATAGCGACCCAAGCAGAGGAGCATTCAGACCCCAGGTTAAGAGAGTTCAAGGCCACAATCAGGGACAAAGAAAGAAAGCAAGGACAAATAACGTCAACAACTTTGTTCCTACTCATGGTAATGGCCGAAACATCCGATGTTTCCACTGCAATGAACTTGGTCACTTCAAAAAGCAATGCCCCAAGCTCAGCGAGGGACACCGTCAAGGTATTGGCCGCGGTCAAGGAGCCGCCGCCCGTGGAAGGGGAAGAGCTGCCTGCATTACCAATAGGCAAAGATGTGAAGCAGAGGAAGAGGAAGATCCGACTATGGAAGCGGATTTCGAAAGAGCGACGGTCCATGCCGCTCTACACAAGAAGGGGCCGAATCGCCAGTTCTCGGTAATTCAAACACCGTCGGACTATCAAGGTAAAGGTTTCAAAACCTTGATTGATTGTGGCAGTACACATTCCTTTATCTCACCAGCATGTGCTAAGAGATTAGGAATAGCCACAGTAGAAGCACCTACCCTACTTGTGGAATTGGCAAACGGTCGTGAGGTAACTTGTGCTAGGCAAACTGCTAAGGAGGAGTTCTATCTGGGAGGAAAGAAAACCTCAGTCAAATTCAGAGTCATGAACCTAGGTATCCATGAGTGCCTACTCGGGATGGATTGGCTTAAGCCTAATGACGCTCACATCCACTGTGGAAAGGGTCAAGTTTCCTTTCGAAACTCTGACAGAGAGTTTGTTACGACTCAAGGTGAGGCAGGAGTGCCGAGAATCCAGCTAGCCAAGGTATCGCGGATCATAAAAGGGGTTAGGAAAGGATTACCTGTTTACTTGATCAAACTCAACAAGTTAGATCAAAAGCAAGAGTCTCATGAGGGACCCTCTTGGCTAAAAGAATATGCTGACGTATTCCCTGAGGAATTAACTGAACTTCCACCCCCAAGAGAAGTTGATCATGAGATAAGGCTAATACCTGGAGCTGCGCCAATTGCAAAGAGACCTTATAGAATGTCTATTCCAGAAGCTATTGAGTTGAAGGAACAACTCAAGCAACTGTTAGATCAGGGCTACATCCGGCCTAGCAACTCACCATAGGGAGCTCCAGTTCTATTCCAGAAGAAGAAAGATGGGACACTTCGACTATGTATTGATTACCGTGGGCTGAATCAATCAACAGTCAAGAACAAGTATCCTATTCGTAGAATAGATGAGCTTCTCGATCGCCTTCAAGGTGCAAAGATCTTCTCCAAAATTGATCTCAGGTCAGGCTACTATCAAATCAGGATCAAGGATGAGGACATTCCAAAAACGGCCTTCAATACAAGATATGGGCACTTTGAATTCTTGGTTATGTCATTCGGCCTTACAAATGCACCTGCCACCTTCAATAGATTAATGCAGGATATTTTTAGACCATATCTTGATGACTTCGTGCTTGTCTTCTTCGACGACATTTTAGTCTATTCTAAACAGGAAGAAGATCATGAACCTCAACTACGGATTGTTTTGGAGACAATGAGGTCTCATAAGCTGTATGCAAAAATGAAGAAGTGTGCATTCTTCATACGTCAGATTGAATATCTAGGATTCATAGTATCATCAGAAGGGATATCAGTAGATCCAGCCAAAGTCAGAGATGTGCTTGAATGGCCAATACCATTATCCGTCAAAGAGATACGCAGTTTTCTTGGCTTGACAGGATGGTATAGGGTCTTTATCAAAAACTATGCTTTGATTGCAGCACCTCTTACCGACTTACTAAAGAAGCAGACTTCCATTACATGGTCAACTCCCGAGCAAAATAGCTTCAACCAATTGAAGCAATGTTTGGTATCAGCACCTATTCTAAAACTTCCTGACCTTAATAAGGAGTTTGAGGTAGTAACTGATGCCAGCATTCTTGCCTTGGGGTGTGTTCTTATGCAGGAAGGTCATCCAGTAGCATATTCTTCAAGGAAATTGAAGAGTCACGAAAAGAATTATGCCACTCATGATCTGGAGTTATTAGCTGTCATCCATGCTCTAAAGCTTTGGAGACACTATCTGTTGGGAAATAAGTTCACTCTAGTAACAGATCATAAGAGTCTCAAATGGATTTTTACCCAGAACGAGCTCAACATGAGGCAACGTCGATGGATTGAAGTATTGGAGGAATATGATTTCGAAATCAAGTATCGACCAGGGAAAGAGAATATAGTTGCCGATGCACTCAGTCGCAAGGCATTCCTAAATTCCCTAATCTTGCAGAATCCATCAACTGCCAGATCTCTGGCTACAAAGGTATCCATGCCAAGCAACCCTATACTCGAACTAGCTAGAGAGGAAGCATGCCATGACTTAGCCTACCAAGCAATGATAAAAGAAATATCTACCAAGGATCAGAATCCGAAGTTACAGGCCAAGTATCATGAATTTTCTGTTGACAATGGACTTATTTACTATAGAACAAGGCTATGTATACCAGCAAGCCAGTCACTTAAGCAGAAGATATTGTGGGAAGCTCATGATTCCCCTTTCGCAGGACATCCTGGCTATGCAAAAACTCTTAATGCAGTTAGGAAAAGCTACCATTGGGAGAGGCTCAAAGGTGACGTCCTCAAATATGTCACTGAATGTTTGTCTTGCCAACGTATCAAGGCTGAACATGTCATGATGCCAGGAAAATTACAACCACTTGACATTCCCCAAATGAAATGGGAATTCATCAGTATGGATTTTGTGGTGGGCTTACCCCAAGTCCAAGGAGGGTACAACTCCATTATGGTTGTAGTTGACATGCTTACTAAGGTTGCACACCTGATTCCAGTAAAGACAAACTATAAAGCCTCCGACATTGCTAGAGTGTTTATCAAAGAAATATTCAAGCTACATGGGCTACCTAGAAGGATCGTTAGCGATCGAGATTCTCTTTTCACTTCACACTTCTGGAGAGCTATCTTTGAAGCTATTGGAACTCAGCTCTGTTTTAGCACTGCCTACCATCCCCAAACAGAAGGACAAACAGAGCGAGTAAATCAAATCATTGAGGATATGCTTAGGGCTTACTGCTGTCGAGAGCCAAAGAGATGGATTCAGTACTTGCCGTTAGTAGAATTTGCCTACAATGCTTCTTACCAGCAGAGCATTCAAATGACGCCTTTTCAGGCATTGTATGGTCATGATTGTCGAAGTCCCCTAAATTTTTCTGATCCTACCCTAAGGGTGGAAGCTTCAAGACAAATGTTGGAGGACATGGATGACCAAATAAGGTCAATAAGACAAGACATACAAGCAGCCAAAGATAGACAAAAAGCATATGCGGATTTGAAGCGCCAAGAGAGGATCTTCGGAGAAGGAGACATGGTCTTCATTCGTGTATGGCCGAAAAAGAGTTCTTTATCTCTAGGTAAATGCAAGAAGCTAAGTCCAAGGTATTGTGGACCATATAAAATCCTCAAATGCCTAGGACCCAATGCTTATAAATTGCAACTTCCTGATAACCTAAAGGTTCACAATGTATTCCATATTAGTCTCTTAAAAAAGTATGTACCCAACCCAAATCATGTACTTGATGACCAACAAGTTGTAATGCCTAGTCAAGGAGTCCTTGAACTAAGACCGGAAAAGATTTTAGATGTCAGGGAGAGACAGTTGAGATCTAGGACCTTGAGAGAATGCCTCGTCCAGTGGAAAGATTATCCCGAAGAGGATGCTACCTGGATGGATGAAAGCTCTTTCCGTCTTCAATATCCCCAGTTTTTCTCGAGATGAGGACATCTCGATTCTTCTAAGGGGGAGAGAATGTAATATTTCCGCAACTGCGTACCGTAAATATTGACGTCCCGCACACAACGTAAACCTTGTGCAAAGGATTATCTCTTGCATTGAAATTATTGGCAGTGTAATGTGTGACCCGCACGCGTGAAATGGGATCCTCTGCATTGGTAAATCAAAACCGGGAGTTCAAAACCGCAAGTTTCACAAAAACACCCTCTTGGAAGGGACATTTTGAGTAATTCAAGGCAAATTTTTTTATTTTTTCCCCTTTTTCTCCAGCCGATGCATGGCTGGAGAAGGGGGAGTGTGGGGAGGATGGGGATATGGCAGACGTGGCCTGCATGGGGGGGGGGAACCCATGCAAGGGGGCCCCGTGGTGGATGCCCCTTCCCCACCCCCCAATGCCTATAAAAACCCCCCCCAAGGCTGTGTGAGAATAGGGAGGACGGCCCGTGAGGAGAGAGTGAGGTCGCCGTGGAGAGGAGGTCGCCGACGCCGCCGAGCTGCAGTCCGCCCTGTCCGCCAGCCACCATAGCTGCCGCCTCAGTCCCGCCAGGCCATCTCCGCCGCCGTCACGCTGGAATTCGACTCCTTTTCCCCCCCTCGACGTCACAGCTGAAGCTCAGAAGCTTCTTGAAGCTTCTTTAGAAGCTTCTAAGGGGGGGGCCTCCTTAAGCCCCCTTCCCACCACATTCCCCAAAAGACCCATTCATACCCCTCCCCGGAACTTGAAGAGGAGAGGGTGGAAGCCGTAAAGTCCCCCACAAGACCCATCGAAAAGGCTTTCGCAAAAAGATTTTTAAAGCCGCAAGCCATCCAAGAATAAATTCCGTGCCAAAAGAACTCATAAAGCCCTCTTCCGCAAGCACCATTTATCCAAACCCCGTAAAGGGATCTCCTACGTACAAGGGAAGAAGGCAAAGGTCGGGAGGTTGCATGCCAAGGCAAGTCTATTCGTAGGCCGCAAAAGCTAACCAGAAGCCGAGACCACGCCTGCGATGGCCCCAAAAAGGACACAAGATGCGACTGCGGGAGGTTCATCGCCGAGTATACAAGTGGATATCTCCCCGACCCCTCAAGTCCAGGTTCTTTCGAGTTATTTTCGCATAAAGAAATGATTAGGCGTGCTTAGTTCATAAAGGGGATTGCATTTTTACGCGTAACTTTAATGCATGTGGAAATTGGAAAAAAATACATTTGATAAGTATCTTTGAAACATTAGGCAAGATTGGAAATTTGTCATGAATTTGAACGAGTTATCCACCTTAGAAGACTAGTTGCATGTAGTTTTGGTACATTATCAATGTAATGAGTCTAAACTTAGGGCAAAGAAATGGAATTTATAAGTGCATTCTCTTCCGTCCTAGACATGGTAGGAATAAGCGTGTGCCGCATGTTAGGCAACATCCTCCTCGTAATGATTTCATGAGGCAAGGTTAACACCAAGAGATATTATCCGAAAAGAAATAATAGAGTACGGAAATGATGGACTTGCAAATAGCATGTAAAATGGAATGAGTTAACACTAGCTTTAGTTTGGTATAAACTTCGTTAAACTACATTGTAGCTAGGAGAATGTTGGGTATTGCATAGTCAACATGCGAAAACGTCATTCATCAGAAACCGCATTTAGGAAAGGTTGCAGGGTTCGTCAAAGCATAAGATTCGAAAGTAGACAACAAGGTTGTAGGTATGATTATTGATGTAAGACCTAGTAGGTCCTAGGAAAAGTTAGTATCCAGATTATCGTGCACCAAAGAAAGATAAAGTTATCGTGGACCAAGTGATGCGTAAAAGCAATAAATCGCATGTTTACGCGTGTTGGTGGAGTTATAACTATTGTTCTCCGTTAGATTTAGTTTATTACCTTTAGAAGGTTCATCCTCGTCGCAAGACAAGTATAACTGAATTGACTAAGTAACCTAAACCACAAGGGACTCATATGGGCATGGCTCAGTCGATATGATAGGTATCCCAAGTGTTAACTAGGGGTTAGTGCAATAAGATTTCGACCTAGTTTTACACTAGTTGCCAAGTCTAAACCCGCAAACCTAAGAATCTTACACATGAAATGTCGAATCAATTGGATGTTCATGCATGAAATGATCTAAGGTTTTATCCCAAGGATCATTCGTTTAAAATGATGAAACTCCGACGGAGTTGCCTATTTTTAGGATCATGGGCCAACATAATTAGGAATGGTTTGGAGGATACCCTAAAACCCTGCCACTCGGCTGGAGGTAAATTCCGTGACCGGAAAACGCTAAGCAATTGGGTGGAATGATCCCATGGAATGATGCAACGTATGTGCAAAAAGGTTGCAACATCGTATAGACTTGAGATTTGTCCACAAGAGAGTTTTATCATCTCTCGAAATGAGATTGGCAAGTTATTGAAAGAATTTAACTTATAAGAGGATGGGTAATCATCCTGTTACTCACTTTTCTTGGGGGATAACTGCCAAGGAAAAGGAAAGGTTAGGTGTTTGCCTTGAAGCAAATGACCAGACAATAAACTAAAGCGACATGGTCGCTGGATCCTGCCACAACAAAACCTAAAGTAAGAATGATAGGAATCTTGCTAAGTTGCAATTGATTCCGGATCGAATGCGGGTTGCATTCGGAGAAAAGGAGTCACTCCTTAACAGTTTGCCAGCTAAACGACCACTAGAATTTGATTAAGCTTGTAACAGTTTAAAAAGCACTGTTTGCATTGTTTGCTCAATGAACTAAAGGACGAAAATATATCTAAATACTTCAAGTTGAAGCCTGAAGGGAGAGGCAGCTTCAGTTACCCCCGACTGCCTGCCTGACCCTAACCAAGGGGGTTGTTAGCCGCGCCGGGAACGTGGACCGAACCCGCCGCGAGAGGTCTCTCCGTTGAGTTCTACTTGGAGCAGGAGGACGCTTGGGTGCCAGAGGGGGCTCTGGCCGTAAATCCCTCGCCTTCCGGGCCCTGCACAAGAGGCTAATGTGACTCGGGATTGGATCTCGAGGCCCGCATACTAGTCTACGGGCGGAAACTTGGATTAGTGATCCCTGGTGGATTACTGGATAGCCTTCGGGCGGATTATGAATACGCCTACAGGCGGGAACTCCTTGTATTTCAAAGATAAAAGGATAAAATGATAATAAAGAAGTTGTTTGGCATTGTTTTCTTTATGTCCTGTGATAAGATTACGTGAAGGAACCAGTGCATAAGGGGTTTAATTCAAAGAAGCTGTTTGTATATGTCAAACTAATGTGGTAGGTAATTACATAACTAAAACCAACCGAGGAAAGTGCGGAGGATGGACCATGGGTCCGTCCTACGGATGGGTGGTCCCGGTTAGCCGGGAACTTTTCTCAAAGTCTTCGACGAATAGAAGGATGATCAACATCACCGAAACAAGTAATGAGAACGATGACTTGGAATGACCGATTACCCGATTCACGCTGTTTTAGGGGAACGGAATGGGACTATGCCTTTTGGCAGAGAGGTCGAGCCTTGCATCCCTCTCGTTTCCCATTCTCCTTGAACCAAGTGCAGCATGAATCCGCTTCAGACCAGGCGTTTCTGCGTAAAGTAGTTCGATCAGGTCTGACGCTAGTCGCTGTTAGTAAATGACCAAACAATTCCGGTCGATCCTAAGTGGGAACGGCCAGGACACTTCCGTTACGTGGTAGACGCGGAAAGTCCTAGATTGCAAAACCCGCAACATTCCATGGGAGTGCCGGGTGGAGTTTTCTAGACAACCTTTCCGATGGGCTGCTAAGACGTGTTCTAGAGGATTCTAGTGGACACGTTACAAGGGAGTACAATCATAAAGTCCTTGAGCGCTTCCACATGCAAGATGTTAAGCCTATTGTTTGTCCATTACCTTCTCATGTGAAGGTTTCACAGGCCAATTGTCCATAGACAGATGAGCAGAGGGCTGAGATGGCCAAGATTCCCTATGTATTAGCCATGGGCAGTCTTAGATATACCATGATAGCCACCCGTCCAGATATTGCTTTCGCAGGTGGAGTTGTGGCACATTATATGGATACACCTGGCAAGAAACATTGGGATGTTGTGAAGGGTATCATGAGGTACCTAAAGGGCATAGCAGATATGTGTCTTTGTTATGGCAGCCAGCATATAAGGAGTCGTGGGGTACACTGACTCTAATTATGCAGGACATGCAGATAGTAGGAAGTCCACTTCTAGCTATGTGTTTACTTATGCTAGAGGGGCTATCTCTTGGATGTCCAGGGCACAGAAGTGTATGGGCCTTTCTACTACAGAGGCCGAGTATATTGCAGCCATAGAGGCTTGCAAGGAGGCTATCTGGCTAGGCCATTTGATTGCAAACCTTGGTGTGACAGATATTGTGCCTACACTACATTCGGATTCCATGAGTGCCATTCAGTTGGCCAAGAATCTGGTCTTCCATACAAAAATGAAATATATTGAGGTGAGGTATCACTTTATTCGTGAGGTCATTGAGGACAGGTTTGTTGACCTTGTCAAGATTCCGACTGAGTAGAATCCTGCACACTTGCTCACGAAGAGCCTCACTACTGAGTGCTTTGCCTTCCTCAGGAGATTGATGGGCATTGGATGAGATAATGTATTTTTCCTCATCCTGTTGTACATGTGTACATGTTGTACAATCTTGTATTTTTTCTCTCTCTCACTGGGACAGATTCACCTTTAAGTGGGAGGTTGTTGGGGGTAAAGGCGCCTCCACCTAGCCGCCCGTGTATTACTACATTGAGAGTACCTACCACTGCACAATGTAGGTGGCGGGTGCTTGTCACAGTCACTTATTCTTTATTCTTTGAGTGATAGTTTGAATAAAAGAAGGCCCGCCCACACATTGTGGTTGTTGGAGTTCCCACTTTTGAGTCTCTCCCTCTCTTGGCTCTTTCTCTCCATCCGCCATATCTCTCACCGCCAAGCTTCTTCCTTCTGGGTTCCACTTCCCTATCAAGGATGAAAAAAATAATCATTGGGTAATTCTACATCCATACACACATTTCTTTGTATGAAATGCTTTACCAATGTTTCTGATGTTATCATTCTACATGATGATGGTATCTTACATGATTTTACCTAAAATTTTGGTTAAAAGTATATATTTAGAAACCTCACCATCTTTGTATAAGGTTGAATCTTCTTCTCAAGAAATCTATTATAATGGTATATGAGAAATAAAAGGATTGGAAATAACTACAGGTTCATATAAAGAAAAGCATGATTTCTTAGTAGACCATTTATAGTCTTCTGATATTGTTTTGTACATATGAAATAGAGAGTTTACATATAGTGACCCCCTTGAGTTGTATCCATACAATGATTTCAAATTTCACAGTCAAACTATAACTCCATAAAGTGATTCAGAGCTTGAATGGTTTCCTTTAATCACACATATATAAGCTAAATGTGCACTTAAGAAAGTAAGTAAAGCTTGTATGATATATGTGATTAAAGTTGAGGAATCTAATTCATAAACTCTTATTTTCATACAAATAACATTTTTAGGATACATATAAACATTACTTTGCAAAGGACTATCCATCAAAATCCTCCCCCCTATAGAGAGGCACCTTATAGTTATAATCCAATATACCAAAAGAAATCGAGACACAAGTCGCTAAACTTTTGAACAAAGGGCTTGTTAGACCACCCATGTCTTCACACTTTGGATCACATGTACTCTTAATCGAGAAGAACATTATTGACTATAGAGCACTCAACAAAGTCATAGGAAAAAATAAATAATATATTTTGGGTTTGAGGATCTATTACCAAACTAAAGGAGCCATGATTTTCTATAAAATTTATTTAAATTATAGATAAAGTTTTTTGTAATGCCTTTTGGTTTAATAAATGCACATTTTTTTAATGAAGCTCATGAATCAATATCTTTTAATTACTTATTAGCACTTTGTCATTATGTTTTTCAACATCATCTTGATGTTTAGTAAATCAAAAGCTAAACATACAAAGCATCTAAAACTTGTTTTTGATTTACTACATCGTAATCATCTATATGCTAATCTTGGTAAGAGTGATTTATTCTAATATCAAATAGAGTATCTTGGTCACATCATTTCAATAGAAGGTATAAAGGTTGATCCAAATAAAGTTCGTACTATTACTGTGTTACTAAATTGATTGCTTATTATGCATTCTCTATTTAGTAAATTTATGTCAATAAATTAATGACTCACTTTTCTTTAAGTGTTGATGATGATCTAGCATGGCCATGAGACCATTTAGAGACCAGTATTCCTAGTGCATCACTTAAAGGGGTGATTAAAGCACTGTGATGGGGATATCTAGTATATGCAGTACAAGTGATGAAGGGGGAAGGAAATGTCTGCTAAGTGTAAGAGTGTACACAAGAACCAAGGAGTTCCACATAAATGAAGATGCATTGAGTTCTAAGAAGAGGAAGTGCATTAGCATTGTGTATATGTATTTATGTGTGCATCCGGGGATGCTTGGAAACGTTTATTTGTGTCTAATGAACATTGCATTCATTTGGGGTCATCCTCTCCCTTACAAGTCAATTATTAAGGTCTTTTCTCTCTTAATGAATTAAGGAGAGAAGTAATTCTTTCACTAATAAAGACGAGAGAGGTAATTCTCTCACTAAGAAAGACGAGAGACATGATCCTCTGGAAGTGAGGAGAGAAGCGATTTTCTCTTTCTAGGGTCTAAGATAACACAAGATTTTGTGTGGTAGTCAATCTTAAGGTTGAGGCCCAAGGAAATCTAATGAGATATCCTTATCTATGGCTCAAGATATGGCGAGATCTACAACTTTTGTGTTTGACGTTTTTCCATCTGAGCAATGCACAAAGAGATATTCCAAAACTGGTGCTACAAAGTAGGTCTTGGAACAGCCAAATCTTGCTTGAAGATCAATCTTTTCAATCTGGGTACTCAAGTCTCTCTCCAAGAAGAGAAGCTTATAAAAGGGAGGCTCTCCTTGGGTGTAGAGGAGGTGAAGGAAGCATCACTTTGCATGCATGCAAGAGGAGGAGAGAAGGCAGTTCGAGTCTCACAAAGTGCTATGGAAGCTCTACTGCAATGAAGCACCAAGAAGAGAGCCCTACACATATTTTGTAAGAGAGAAGAAGAGAAATCAAGAAGATCAAAGGAGCCAACTTCCAAGTTGTGCAAGTTCTCACCGGTTGTATACCGTGCAAGGATCTGTGTAAGTTCAAGCTTTCCAACCCTTGAGTTATGCAAGTGCTATGGAAGCTCTGCTAAAATCAAGCTCTAAGATGAGATCCCTACACATATTGTATAAGAGAAAAGGAGAGACTCATGAAGGATCAAAAGGTGCCAACTTCCAAGTTGTGCAAGTGTTAGTCGGTTGTATACAATGCAAGGAAGTGTGATCTTGTTCCCAAGATCTACAAGTTAAGAATTGGTTTATGTGTAACAAAAGAGCTCTCTTCTTGTCAATAATATAACTCTAGAAGGGGGGGGGATTGGCCCATCTTCCAATCCTTAGTATGTTGTCAATCTCTCTATCTCTCTCTCTTTCTCTCTACATCTTTCTTTTCTCTCATTTGTTCTCTCTCTGTGTTAGCATAATATTCACCATATTTCTTTTAAGTATATAAGAAGGTCGAGCATGTATCCCGGATTTTATAATAGTGCTATTAGAGCACATCTCTTTGCTTTTCTCAAAATAAGGGAGATCCTTGAAAAAAGAAGGTAAACATGGCAATCAATGAAGTGCCTAATAGTGAGCAATTATAAGCTCAATTAACAGAGTATCATAGCTTGTTGGAGATTCTCAAAGTACATCAATTTATTGACAGCTTAAGAGCAAGGGAAGAAGCTACTTATGAAGGAATGGATCCTCCAAAAGATGGTGATACTGGAGGAAACACCACTACACCAATTGATGGTGAAGGTGTAAAGCATCCAATTGTTGAGAAGCTTCCTAGAAGGAAGAAGGTCTCTCGAGTCAAGAAGAGTAAAAAGACCTCACCTCAAGTGAGGCGGATAAGGACGAATTCATCTCCCTCAACAACCAGCTACTCCCTTGATTACTCAAGTTCCTACTCCTCATCATCATTTTCTAGTTTCCACTCTCTTGGTTCTAAGTCGTGTGCAATCTGCAAAACAGGGATCATAAGAGGAGCAAGCTTAAGAAGACTAAGACTTTCAAGTCCGGGGATAAGGACATAAAGTTTGAGTCTTATCTGGTAAGAGAGATCCTGCTAAGGCATTAGCCTTTGTCAGGTAATTTGAAGTTGCTTTTTCTTATGGTAATTTCTAAGAAAAGTCCAAGCTCATGCATGTAGGCATGCACTTGAAAGACACCACTAGCAATTGGTGTTTGACTCTCATTTCGGAGGAAAGGAAACTCGAACTTGGGAAAAGTTCAAGAAGAAGTTTTATGCTCAGTTCTTGCCTCCTGATTTTGAGAATGATGTCGAGAAGGAGTGGGATTGGTTAGGCAAGAAAGAGCATGAGAAGTTTAGTAGTTATATGGACTCCTTTCATGGAGATCAGCGGATGAAGAGAAGAAAAGGAAGTTTGAAGATGGCCTACTCCCTCATTTACACAGCACCATGAAGGTGTATCCACATGAAACCTTATCTCACATGATGGAGTCTACCATCATAGCTGAAAGTTTGCATACACCTCGTACATCTCGAAAGTTGGAGATGAGTTCTTATAGAGCTATACAAGAGCACCTCTATGATCAACCAAGAGACATGACTAATCAAAGAAGACCTACCTCTACCCATGACCAATATTCAAAGCCAGAGGGTAACAAGAAGAAGTGCAAGTATCTCTCACCCTCTGAGAGATACAAAAGTGCAAAGAGGAAGGAAGGTGCTTTCTTTGTGGTGAGTTAGGGCATAAGAAGCCTGATTGTCCTCACAAAAGGAAGGAAGAATATGTGATTAAAGATCTGCCTTTACCATCCTCAAATTCTATTCCAGATGGTCAAGCTAAAACTCCTTCAAATGAGAAGAAGAGACAACTCTTAAGGGTTGGGGGACACTCAACAATCAACGAGTTTTGATACTCTTTGATCTAGGATCTGCAGATAATTTTGTGTTAGCAAATACTACTGAAAGGCTACAAATTCCATTGGTTTGATTGGAAACACCAATTGGATCAGGTTCGTCAGCATTTGAAGGACTTACAACCAATTCTTCTCCTATCTAGGGAAAGTTGAATCTTAGAATTGCAGATTACTATGACCAAGATTCACTCCCAGGAGAGTTACCTTCTAAACACTCGGAAGTTCACACAATTGATCTTATCTTAGCTAGTTCACCACCTAACTAACCATCTTACTGAGTAAGTGCAAGTTAGCAAGAGGAGATCCTAAAACAAGTAAGAAAACTATTGGAAAAAGGGTTAGTTCAACCTAGCTCTTCTCCATACTGCTCTCCAGTCTTACTTGTTCAAAAGAAAGACATGTCTTTTCATATGTGCATAGACTATAGGTCTTTGAACAATATCACAATCAAGAATCATTTTCTAATCCTAGGGATAGATGATATCTTGGATAAGTTGTAAGGGGGCTAGTATCTTTAGTCACATTGATCTCAAGAGCAGCTATCACCAGATATGGATAGAACCTAAAGATGTTCATAAGATAGCTTTTTGTACAACGTTTGGAGTATACGAGTTCTTAGTCATGCCATTTGGTTTGACTAATGCACTTGCCACATTTAATTGAATGATGGAGAGAATTTTCAGACCTCACTCAAAGTTCACATGTGTCTTCTTTGATGACATTATAATATTTTCACGGTCTGAAGAAGAGCATAGAAAACATCTATCTATTGTTTTTCAAGAGCTTCGCAAGCATAGATTGTAGGGCAATGCTAAGAAGAGTGAATTTTTCCTTTCAGAAATTCATTACTTGGGCCATATTATTTCTCACAATCTAGTGAGAATGGATCCTAAGAAGATTCGAGCTATTGTTGAATGGCCTACACCTACTTCTGTACATGAAGTTTGAAGTTTATTGGGCTTATGTTCATACTACATGAGGTCCATACGAGGTTTTTCATATGTTGCATCTCCTCTACATGACCTTAGAAGCGAATACCTTTTTGTTGGGGATCAAGGAAACTACAAGCCTTTGAAAGAATTAAGTTTCTCGTGACTCAAGAACCAATTCTCATAGTTGTGAATCTTCAAAAACCTTTTGAAGTTCACTGTGATGCTTCTGGGGATTGCATTGGAGCTATGCTTAAGCAAGAGCATCATGCAGTAGCATTTGAGAGCCGATGCCTCAAGGATCATGACCTACATGCTCCAATATATGAGAAAGAGCTTATGGTGGTGGTACATCCTCTTCAAGTATGGAAACACTATTTACTCGGTGCAGATTTTGTTATTAAAACAGATAACCAAAGTCTGAGATACTTCTTCACTCAAAAGAAGCTCTCAGAGAAATAGATGTGTTGGAAAAATTTATTATCTATGTTTCACTTTCAAATCCTTCACACATCTGGAACTAAGAATGTGGTAGTAGATGCTCTATCATGGTGACCTCCTGTGAATGCAATCCCAACTATTTACCATAATGAGTTCATGGATTTACCCAAAATGTATACAATTGATTCTGACTTTTCAATCGTATGGGATCAGCTTAACTCAAGGTAGTCGATTATACCTTACTCGATTCAAGATGATTATTTGTATCATCATCAAGCAATTTGTGTAGCATTACCATTGCAACACAATGTAATGGATGAAGTGCATGCATCTCCATATGCTGGATATAGGGGTATCCTACCCACTACTCAAACATTGAAAGATATGTACGTGAGTGCAGGATATGCCAAAAAGTTGATAGGCATAAATCATCTGGTCTACTTAACCCATTACCTATTCCCAATGAGCCTTGGGAAAGTATAGCCATGGACTTTATCATGGAGCTTCCTTGCACACAAGCACACAATGATGCAATCTGGACTATCATTGATAGATTCAGTAACAAGCACACTTTATACCTATGTGAAAGACAATCAAAGCTGATGATATGGCTAAGCTACTTATTGCTCATATTTTCAAGCATCATGGCATGCGTAAGTCCATTATTGTAATATCCCCACATACAAACTCCCCTCACCTACAATTTTAATGAAATTAGTTTAAATTTTTTTAAACCCACCTCCCTATCATTACCGAACAGGTGGCAAGGGGAAGGAGGATGATGATGATGTCGATGATGGAGGAAAGGAAGGTAATGATGATGACAAAGAGGAAGGAAACATTGATGAGGGAGAGGCCACAGGCCTACCACCCCTCCTGCCCCTTCTCGACTTGTCAATAGCACCGCCGCCATGCAAAAGGGATGAGTGGTGGCACCACTCCACCTCCTCCCCACAAACCCCCCCAATAATACCCTAACCCTTCCCTTATAAAATCCCCCCCTAAGTAGAGATACCACCTCTTCCTCCCCTACTGTCGCTGAGAGAGAGAGAGAGAGAGAGAGAGAGAGAGAGAGAGAGAGAGAGAGAGAGAGAGAGAGAGAGAGAGAGAGAGAGAGAGAGAACCCTCGAGAAGGTTCTCCTTCTCTCCCTCTCCCTAGAGGGTGGCCACACGGATATTCTCCTTTTCCTTTTCCCTTTCCCCAAGTTCATCCCCTAACCTGTGAGCCAATCTTCCCCAATCTCCCTTCTTCTTGAGCAAGTGACTGTTGAAGTCTTGTGCGAATTGCATCTAAAAGAGCAGAATATCATGGCTCCCAAGCAGAAATTATCGCGCGCAGATGGTAATCCCTCAACAAGCAATGAAGCCTCAGGCGAGGGCATCACTACCAATCCAACTCCAGTACCAATCATAACTAATGTATTTCCAAATTGATGGATGCTTGCTTGATTTTCACATGAGATACTCTAGGGCTGTACTATGCCATGCACGAGAATAGGACACTAAAAATGATAAATTTCATCTCAAGTATTCAAAGATGGAGTTTGCAAAGTTCATGTATCAAGAGAAGTAGATTGCTTCATGTTTTTATGTGTTAGAATCCATGCATAGCATAAGTAGCATATAAGGCTCTAAAGTATCAAGCATTGATAAGTCTTCGAATTAGTCTTTACCTAGGACAATATTGTTTAAGGTTCATTGATGATACATGCATGGGGAAAGATTATATGAAACATAAATCAATGGTACATGAAATGATCTTGCATTGAAGTCTTGCACCCATTCCTATGAAGGTTTTGCAATTAAATAACAGTTAAAAAGTTTACCTTGTGCTGCCAAGCCATGAATTGAGTACAACTTGCACAACAAATTCAAAAATTATTTTACATTGAAATATGGTATTGCATCATATAGGAGTTACAAATTTGTCTCACACTCATTGAAAGAAAGATAAAGTCAAGTTAAAATTTTGCATGGTATCGCTCTTGATCCCAAGAGGGAGAGCAAATATGCGTTGAAAAGGTTATCACGACTATTCTTGCAATGTTTGGGAAAGAATACCATTGTTTTCTTTGGTTGATTGAATAACACCCTAAATGCTTTTACATTCAGATAATTATTGAATTGTGGTTTGGGTGATTATTCCAAGTTCTTGTGATTGTTGGTAAATGCATGGCAAAGGTCTCTGATGACACATTGCCATGGGGATAAAGAAATGTCTTTTGAAAGATGATATTAGGGATAAATTCTTTGTTTGTGCTTGATTCCTAAATGAATTAATTAAGGAAATGATATTTTTCATGGGTGGATCATATTCAAGATTGCATCGCACAATAACTTGAGAAGGGAATTGTTCGATTCATGGCTGAAGGTTGAGTGGGTAAAAAGGCCAACCATAGAAATTGTGTTTCACTCCTAGGCCACTTGGGGTGTCAAGTGGAGCTCTAGACATCCCTTGCTAGTCCGGATAGAGTTGAAGGCTGTCGTAAGCCCAATGTCTGTAGCGTTGGAAGATCCTATTCTAGATAATGGATGGAAATTATGGTGCCATGTGATTTGGACGGGGTACTTCTGCAAGGCACAGAAGGGATATATAATTACTCCTGTATAAGTAGGAGACAAATATTAACTTGAGATAAGTTAAGAAACTTGTTTGAAAAAAGAACTCCTTGCTTTGTTTTCATGTCACTGCTCTAAATTACGCAAACGAACCCCATTCCCTAAAAGGTCTAATTAAGAAAGTTGATTTTGAATGTCACACATAAATTGATAGGACCTAATTAGAAAACTAAAGCTATCAAGGGAAGCAAGTGGGCAGAACCCCCCGATGGATCTATCCTATGGTAGGGTGGTCCTAGAGAACTAGGAGGCTCCTCACAAGGTTTAACCGTCATTCAACCTTTAGGTATTGATAGGTTAAAACACGATTCATGCCATTTTAGGGGATTGGAATGGGACTATGCTCTACTAGCAAAGAGGTTGAGTGGCACATCCCTATTGTTTCCAATTCTCTTTGAATCAAGTGCAGCATGGATATGCTTTGGCTTCGGTGTCTCTGTGTAAAGTACAATGTCTAGGACTGATGCTAGAATTTTGTCAAGAGACCTTGAACCCTAGAAACCCAATTTTCAAGTTGATCCTAGTGGATTTGACTGTGAACATTCCGTTGCGAGGCGGACTCAGGAAACCCTAGGCAACAAAGCCAGAACATTCCATGGGAGTGCTCGGGCACAGCAACGCTTAGATTCATTTCTCGATGGACCGCTAAAGCATGCATGGACAGCAAATAGGCAGGCACGTTACAATTATAAGTGATTGCCATCCCCACATCATTAGCCTCTTTTGGCCAGCTCTCTTGAAGAACCTCGGGACTCGATTAAAGTTTTTGTTCTCTTATAATCCTCAAATGGATGGGCAGAGTGAAAGTCCTAATTCTACTATTCATGACCTTTCAAAATCCTATGTCTCTGATAATCAAAGAGAATGGGAAAATTATTTTCCTTTAGTAGAGTTTGCATACAATAACACGATGCACTCTAGTATTGGTAAGGCACCCTTTGAGATCATGTATAGTAAGCCTCATTTAACACCCATTCTTCTTGCGAAGGATAAGATCTTTGCAACATATGAGTTTGTTAGAGACATTGATACAACTTTCACTCAAGTAAAAGTTGCTATCCAAAGGACACAATAGAAGCATAAATGTGAAGCTGATAAGCATCGTCATAAGTTAGATCTCAAGTTAGGATAGTATGCTCTTCTTAAGTTTGAGAAGGCTTGCTTGAAGAAGCAGAAAGGTCAAAAGGGTAAAGTGGTTAAGCTTTCTAATTGCTATTATGTCCCTTTCAAGATCACAAATAAGATAAACAATGTGACTTTTTGTTTTGATTCACCAAGTCATTTGAACATTCATAATTCTTTCCATATAATTTTGTTACGTCCGTATATTGGAGAACCTCCAATGGAACCAATCAAGGAAGATTTACTTGATATAGAAGAAACAGAAGAGTTCCTTGTGTTTGAAAGAATTTTACACCATCAAGATAATACTCTAAGGTCAGGTAAGGTATTACAGAAGTATCTCGTTAAGTTTAAGAATTATCCCCCATTAGATGCTCAGTTTATGACTGAGAGAGAACTACAAGACTTTCCAGATCCTCTTAAGGACTATGTATCCCCTCTAGAGTTGAGGTCAACTATTTAGAAGCCAAAGGGATGTTTCTAAATTGATTGCTTATTACACATTCTCTATTTAGTAAATTTATGTCAATAAATTAATGACTCGATTTTCTTTAAGTGTTCATGATGATCTACCATGGCCATGAGACCATTTAGAGACCAATATTGCTAGTGCATCACTTAATGGGGTGATCAGAGCATTGTGACAGGGATATCTGGTACATGCAGTACAAGTTATGAAGGGGGAAGGAAGTGTTTGCCAAGTGTAAGAGTGTATACATGAACCAAGGAATTACACATAAATGAAGATGCATTAAGTTCTAAGAAGAGGAAGTGCATTAGCATTGTGTAAATATATATATGTGTGCATCCGGGGATGCTTGGAAACGTTTACTTGTGTTAATGAGTATTGCATTCATTTGGGGTCATCCTCTCCCTTACAAGTCAAGGTTTAAGGTATTTTCTCTCTTAATAAATTAAGGAGAGAATTAATTCTTTCATTAAGAAAAATGAGAGAGGTAATTCTCTCACTAAGAAAGACAAGAGACATGATCCTCTAGAAGGAGAGAAGTGATTTTCTCTTTCTAAGGTCTAAGATGGCACAAGCTTTTGTGTGGTAGTCAATATTAAGTTGAGGCCCAAGTCAATCTAATGAACTCTCCTTATCCATGGCTCAAGAAACAGCGAGATCTACAACTTTTGTGTTTGACGTTTTTCCATCTAAGCAACGCATAGAGAGATATTCCAAAATTGGTGCTACAAAGTAGGCCTTGGAATAGCCAAATCTTGCTTCAAGATCAACCTTTTCAATCTTGGTACTCAAGTCTCTCTCTAAGAGGAGAAGCACTTCTAGCCTATAAAAGGGAGGCTCTCCTTGGGTGTAGAGGAGGTGAAGGAAGCATCACTTTGCATGCATGCAAGAGGAGGAGAGAAGGTGGTTTGAGTCTCACAAGGTGCTATGGAAGCTCTACTACAATGAAGCACCAAGAAGAGAGCCCTACACATATTGTGTAAGAGAGAAGAAGAGAAATCAAGAAGATCAAAGGAGCCAACTTGTCACAAGACTATGATAACTATTACCTTCTTGTTGATTTCTTTATTACATATTTTATTTGGTTTTTCTTTTTGGAAGGATCCCTCTTGAAATCTAAACGCCTGAGTTACATGGCCAGTATGTGAATCGGACAGGAATGTCTAGTGAGTCAAGACTGGACAGTTAAGGTCTAGTATAAGTTTGGAAGAGATTGATGGCACTATAGATTGACAAGCCTGGAAGAGATTGATGGCACTATAGATTGACAAGCCTGGAAGAGACTTGTGAAAGTATACATAGACAAGTGTATTGAAGAACTAGCCCAGAAGAGACTAGTTCAAGGTGAAGATGGACAAATCTTCAAGAGATTAGTCCATGTGGGGTCATCAGTGGAAATTCACTTTTAGTTGAGCTACATTGCAAATTTGGATGTAACCATAGTCTGCAAAGATGGTCAGAAGACTAGTGGGGATGCAATGGAAGCAACTCCTAAAATTTAGGGAGTTACTATTTTTGGACCCCAGAATCTGTTCACATCATTATCTTCGTTTTTGCACGAGGATTAATCCTTTGGTCTGTGCCGAGGTCAAATTTTGCACCGAGGATGGATAATTTTAGATCGGAAGGCTAGAACGGGAAATACCTACCAGTGCTACCATTTGGCACAAATTTGTGCACTTACCTCTTTAAAGAGGGGCTGGCATGCAGTTTTTTGGGTATTGGGGGCTCATTTGTGAAAGGGAAGATGGATAGCTACAGATGGAGAGCTATTGAGAGCTAGCCTACCTTGTCTATGATGCACAGAGGGTTGAGCTTGCTGCCCTACTTTCTCTTTCTCTCCCCTGACACTTATGGATATGCCTCAGTTGAGGGATTTTCTGCTGATTCATGTATAGTTGTGTGGGAATATGTTGTTTTTATATGAGGCAAGAGCCTCCTTTCTCCAGGAACAGGAGCAGTTGTTTGCTGCCCCCAACAGGAACAGGTGAGGGTGGTAACCTCACCAAGCAAGTGTCTGATACAACACTAAATCAATATTGATTCTGGACTATTCAAAGGTTATTTCAAAGCCCAATTGATGTCAGAATCAAGGGGCACTTGACCCAGATGATGCAAAACAGTATAGGGATCAATATGAGCTGAAAACAAGTTTCAAAACAGGTCTGAACCAGTAACTACAGCAGGCTGAAATGGTCAATTTTGCACTCCAACCAGAAGTTTCAGACTTGGGCAGAGTTTCCCCTCCTGGTCAACTTGATTTGGGTCAGTAATTGTACTGTTATGCTGCCAAATTTCACCGAGAATAGGTGAACGATAGCCCAATGCTTCTCTTTTTAAAAATAAAGAAATACCACAAGGGGCGCCTGACTTAGGGGCCAACAGGGTGTCTATGTGGCAACAGGAGCATTCTACCTTCCTATTTGTCTTCTTGATTCTGTGTCTTTAAGTTCAGGTAAAGTGGGCGACTGTGAATTGGGTGAAAGCATTTATATATTTTGGTTGTGCACTACCGCCCTTCCCAGTGAACAGGCCAGTTACATGGTTCCATTGCCGGGATCGAATCACTTTTTCCCTAAAGAGTGAGCCAGGGTTTTTTTGAGTGTAAGACACAGAATTGTGCATTATGGCTAATAGAAAGGAAGACACCAGAGAGGAAGCGTCTTCATCACAGGAGATCCCTGTTGTTCATGAGGTGGGAGAGTCTTCTACACCTCCACAGTTTGTTACTCCTCCTGTTATGGTTAAGCCAAAAGTTCTTATGGCTTGTTCTATGGATGAAGACATTTTCAAGACTCAGTTAGTTGCTATTGTGAGTATGTTTACTCAAGTGATGCAGAATCCAAGGTTTTTGGCATTTTTGAAGCCTTCCCTTCCTTTACAGCAAGTTGGGAAATCTGCAAAGATTTTGGATCCAGTAGAGGTCCAGGATAAGGGTAAGCATGCTGCAGATTCAGTGGAAACACCAAGGCAGCTTGCAGAGTCAATGGAGACTCCAAGATTGGTTCCGACTGTGGCGGAAACACTAGTTACACAGGCATTGCCAGTTCAGCTCGCCACTTTAGAGCAACCAAATGTTGGTTTAAATGGACAAGGAAACAGTTTTCAGGCATTACCACAGGTTTTCCCACCGACCTCTATACATCCTAGGTACTTCGGAGGTGGATCTATATTTTAGAGTATGGCTGGTTATGTACCTGGAAACCAGATTTATGTACCAGGAACAATGTTTGGGGGTACACACGGTTTTATGCCAAACCCCATGTATGGAAATATAGGCATGCAGCCTGGATTTCAGAGTGTTCAAGGCAGTTTTGGCACGCCACAGGGCACTTTTGGTATGGCTGGTTATCAAAATCAGCAAGCAAGTATCGTGTCTACAAGCCCTATAGTCAGTGGTCCGGCAACTCCTACGCCACCTGTTAGTGTTCTTATGTTACAGTCATATCCTACGGAGTTTTTGATGGCTCACAAAGCCATACAAGGAAGGTGGTGCAGCCGTACAGTTTGACATCTTTCGAGGATTTAAAGATAGTACTAAGGCTCTCTCTTTCTTACAGCTGTTTGATGCCGCATTTTCAGGAGGGAACTTTATAGAGCCTTCTAAGGTTTGGAAAGTTGCCACCTTTCTAAAAGACAATGCTAGTCAATGGTGGAGTACACTGTTGATGCAAGGATAGGCTCCTACCACTTGGACTTATTTTAAGCAAGTATTTTCTTCTTCTTGGTTGACCAATGAATTTGAGATTGATGTTATGTCAGCTTGGCACAATTTGGATGCATCTAAATGCAAGGATCTGGAAGACTATAACAAGAAGTTTTGGGAGGCTTTACTTCTAGTTACTTCTTATAGGGTTGTGCCATTGACCAAGCAGATAGAGAAATATTGATGTGGGCTGCCCAAGGAACTCCGGAATTATTGTACAAAGACAAAGGTCACCACTTTGACTCAGTTAATTGAGAATGCCACCACAGGAAATGCACTATTGTTGGGACAGTCAAGTGGTTTTGGCGGCAGTATTAAATAGGACAAATCTGAGAAATTTTCAGCAAAGAAGCCATTTGGTAAATAGGTTTCTCAGATTTCTCAAAGCACAGGTAAACCTTGGTAGTTCAAGAAGAAGCCGGCCAAGTTCTTTGGACAGCAGTCAAAGGACTAGAAGAAACCTTTTGTGCGCAAGTCTCTTGAAGAGAGAAAGGCTTTAATGGCTGAGAGGAAGTGCTTCATCTGTGAGTAGACTGGTCATATTTCTTCTAATTGTTCGGACAAGAATAAGAGACCAGCTGATGATGATAAAGAGGACAAGAAAGGAAAGAAGCCCAATCCTTCAGCAGGTTTAGTGCCAGATATGTTGGGAGACAAGCCACATTCAGATGCTAATGAGCTTTGCAGAGCTTGGGGTAAAGTTAGGGATCAACATGTACTTATTTATTTTGATCCTGGAGCTAAGGCAAACTTTATCTCACCAGAGTTGGCTTCTACTTTGGGCATCAGAGCATATGAGATGGGCTACACAGCAGAGGCAGGGTTGGCATGTCCTGGTCACTCAGAGTCTGTGACACACATTCTTGGAAAGCTGTGTCTTCATATACAGGCTTATGTTGATGCAAAAGAATTTTATATCATGCCACTTGAAGGCTGTGATGTCTTGTTGGGAATGCCATGGATGTTCAAAAAGCATGGTGTGTTGGATGCCTTTAACAAGACACTGACTTTGGAACATAGGGGAAAGACTCATGTGCTTGATGTGAAGCTTAAAGGAGAGTCTGTACCTGTTGTATCGCCTTCTACCATTACATCTGTAATAAAGAATCATCTTTCTGCGTACTTGATTTTTGCACGTGATGTCAAGGATAATGATGAGTCAAATTTCTCTATGTTAAATAGAGACAGGTCTGCTTTCTTGTCTCAGTTCAGTGATTGTTTTTCTGACTCATTACCATCACAGTTGCCACCAAAGAGGTCTGAGGATCATCCAATAGATTTGGTGCCAGGCAGTAGCCCACCAAATAGACCTCCATATGGGGTTAGTGTAGCCCAATAGAAAGAGATATTGAGCCAGGTGAATGAGCTCTTAGAAAAAGGGCTGATTCAGCCAAGTTCATCTCCCTTTTGCTCACCAGTGCTCTTAGTGCAGAAGAAGGATGGCTCTTGGTGCATGTACATAGATTATCGAGCGTTGAACAAGAGTACCATCAAGAAAAGGTTCCCCATTCCAAGAATTGATGACATCCTTGACCGTTTGGAAGGAGCGTCAATTTTCAACAGGATAGGTTTGAAGAGTGGATACCATCAGATCATGATTAAGCAAGAGGATGTGCATAAGACTGCATTTAGGAACACGTTTGGTCTCTGTGAGTTCTTGGTAATGCCATTTGGACTTACTAATGCTCCTACTACGTTTAATCGAATGATGGATAGGATTTTTCGTCCATACAGGCAGTTTGTTGGTACATTCTTTGATGACATGATTGTCTTTTCAAAGAATGAACAGGAGCATAGAGAACACTTGAAAGCAGTCTTTGATGAGCTTTGTAGTAATAGGTTGCTTATCAATGGCAAGAAGAGTGAGTTCTTCTTGGAAGAAATCCAATTCCTAGGGCACAAATTGTCAAAGGATGGTGTCCGAATGGATCCTGCTAAGGTTGAGAAGCAATTAGAACATGGCCAGATTTGAAGATTGTCCATGATGTTAGAAGCTTCTTGGGTTTGTGTTCTTACTACAGGAGGTTCATTTGCAATTTCGCAGAGATTGCTTCACCTTTACATGCTTTACAGAAGAAAGGAGTCTCTTTCCAGTGTACACAGAAAGAGATTTCAGCTTTTAATCTTCTTAAAGAAAAGATGACTTCTAGTCCAGTGATCATTCTGCCAGATCTTAGGAAGTCATTTATTGTCCATTGTGATGCCTGTGGCAATAGCATTGGTGCAGTGTTAATGCAAGATGGCTGTGTAGTGGCATATGAAAGCAGAATCTTGCGAGGTCCAGAGAAGACTATGCAGGTCTATGAGAAAGAATTGTTGGCTGTGATTCATGCACTTTCTTGTTGGAAACGCTACCTACTTGGGGCAGATTTTGTTGTCCAGACAGATCATCAAACATTGCCTTATTTCTTAACTCAAACTAAGCTGTCAGAAAAGCATATGCGTTGGACAAACTTTTTGTCAATGCTCCATTTTCAAATTGTGCATGTAGAAGGCAAAAAGAATGTTGTGGCTGATGCTTTGTCAAGGAAGCCACAAATTTCAGCTGTGCCAATTCCTTATCATCATGAGCTTGATGATATGAAGGAATAGTATGTTGATGATGAAGATTTTGCAAGGATCTTTGATCAGTTTGTCAATGGACAACATCATGAGCATTATCTTCTCAAGGATGGTTTCATGTTAATGCATGGTAGACTATGTGTAACTATGCCATTGAGACGGAAAGTTATGACGGAGAGTCACTCTCCACCGTATGCAGGGCATCGTGGTATTGATGCAATAGTCAAAGTAGTAGAGACATTCTTTTATTGACCCACTTTGAAAAGAGACATGGATGCTTTTGTGCGGCAGTGCTTGATTTGCCAAAAGGTCAAGTTTGACAGGCAAAAAGCACCAAGGCTTTTACAGCCATTGCCTATTCCGGATAAACCATGGGAAAGCATAGCTATGGGTTTTATCTTTGATCTTCCAAGGACACATATAGGAAATGATGGGATATGGAAAATTATTTGCAGGTTTAGCAAACAGGCTCGTTTCATTCCTGTCAGGAAGAAGATAAAACTAGATCAGATGGTACGTTTGTTTATGTGCAATGTCTTCAAGTATCATAGTATGCCACAGTCTATTGTCAGTGACCGTGATCCACGGATAACAAGTCTATTCTGGAGAGGCATATTTGAGAACATGGGCACAATGCTTAAGTTCTTATCATCATTTCATCCACAGAGTGATGGAGAGTCAGAAGAGGCAAATTCTACTATCTTGGATCTACTTAAGTGCTATGTGTTAGAGCATAAGTCAAAGTGGGAGCAATATTTGCCTTTGGTCAAGTACGCATACAATAATACAGTGCATTCGTCAACAAGCAAAGCCCCTTTTGAAATTGTTGAAGGTGGTAAAAAGGTTCCTCCCATTTTTCATACAAAGGATAAGATATTTCAGGCAGATCAGTATGTGCAGAGTATGGGTGAAATGTATCAAAAAGTTAAGCATGCCCTTGAAAGGACTCAGGCAAAGCAAAAGAAAGCTGTTGATCATCACTGTCGTGAATTGTTGTTTTCACTTGGTGATTGGGTACTGTTGCGGTTTGAAAAGGAATGCTTAAAGAAGTGGAAAGGCAAGGAAAGTCTTTTCACTAAGCTTAGTATGCGATACTATGGGCCTTTTCAAGTAACAGAGAAGATTAGTGATGTCAGCTATAGGCTGAAATTACCTGATAATTGGAAGATTCATAATGCTTTCCATGTAAGTCTTCTTAGACCCTGTGTGGGTGATGTGCCAAAAGATATGCCAGCTGAGGAATAGCCCAAAGTTGAGGAACTTGATGAAATTCTTGTTCCATAACAACTACTAGCACACAAGGAAAGGAAAGTGAAAGGCAAGGTTGTTAGAAGGTATTTAGTTAAGTTCAAGAACTATCCAGCTATAGATGCTGAGTGGATGGACGAAGATGAACTTGTAGAGTCACCTAATGTGTTGGAATTTTACCTTGAAGCATTTCACTTGCAACCTACCTTGACCCCTTGTATCTCTAAGCTAAAATAGATTGTCAAAGTGACAATTGCTCAAGAAAGAAATTATGTATAGAAACAGACTTTCTGCACGTTAACACTTATTGTGTCCATACGGTTTTCTCAGTGCTAAAGAAGTAAGTATTGCTTGCAAGAATACCGTTTTTACTTCTATTGAATTGAATACATGTTGTAACAATGGTTACTTGATCGGGCATGTATTCTGTGAATTGACTCGGTGGGGATATCATTTTGATGTATCGGCCACTAGATCTGTAGTCAAGGTGATGTGGAGTCATCAAATGAGAATCTGCCACTATGGGGATATCATTGTGGTGTACCGGCCACTATATCTGGAAATAGTGATGTGGAGTCACATGATGATAGTCTGCCATGTTTCACAGTTAGAACATACATGTGTTAACAGTGTGTTCAATTCACAATGTCGACTGATAGCATGTATGTGTTGTACATGTGCTGCCCAGTGTAAGTTCACTAGGTTAGCTGGAGGCATGCATGACATTCATGCAAACGAGGACGTTTGTGATTTCGAGAGGAAGGTATGTCATAAGACTGTGACAACTATTACCTTTTTGTTGATTTCTTTATTACATATTTTATTTGGTTTTTCTTTTTGGAAGTATCCCTCTTGAAATCTAAATGCCTGAGTTGCATGGCCAGTATGTGAATCGGACAAGAATGTCTAGTGAGTCAAGACTGGACAGTTAAGGTCCAATATAAGTCTGGAAGAGACTGATAGCACTGTAGATTGACAAGCCTGGAAGAGACTTGTGAAAGTGTATATGGACAAGTGTGTTGAAGAACTAGCCTGGAAGAGACTAGTTCAAAGTGAAGATGGACAAATCTTCAAGAGATTAGTCCATGTGGGGTCATCAGTGGAAATTCACTTTCAGTTGAGCTACATTGCAAATTTGGATGTAGCCATAGTCTACAAAGATGGTCAGAAGACTAGTGGGGATGCAATGGAAGCAACTCCTAAAATTTAGGGAGTTACTATTTTTGGATCCCAAAATCTGTTCGCCTCATTATCTTTGTTTTTGCACGAGGATTAAACCTTTGGTCTGTGCCGAGGTCAAATTTTGCACCGAGGATGGAGAATTTTAGACTGGAAGGCTAGAACAAGAAATACCTTCGAGTGCTGCCATTTGGCACAAATTTGTGCACTTACTCTTTAAAGAGGGGCTGGCATGCAGTTTTTTGGGTATTGGCAGCACATTTGTGAAAGGGAAGATGGAGAGCTATTGAGAGCTGGCCTACATTGTCTATGATGCACAGAGGGTTGAGCTGGCCTACCTTCTCTCCCTCGACGGTTATGGATATGCCTCAGTTGAGGGCCTTTCTGTTGATTCATGTACAGCTGTGTGGGAATATGTTGTTTTTGCATGAGGAAAGAGTCTCCTTTCTCCAGGAATAGGAGTAGTTGTTTGCTGCCCCCAGTAGGAACAGGTGAGGGTGGTAACCTTACCAAGCAAGTGTCTAAAACATCACTAAATCAATACTGATTCTGGACTGTTCAGAGGTTATTTCAGAGCCCAATTGATGTCAGAATCAAGCGGCACTTGGCTCAGATGATGCAGAACAGTACAGGGATCAATATGAGTTGAAAATAGGTTTCAAAATAGGTCTGAACTAGTAACTACAGCAGGCTAAAATGGTCAATTCTACACTCCAACCAGAAGTTTTAGACTTGGGCAGAGTTTTCCCTCCTGGTCAACTTGATTTGGGTCAGTAATTGTACTGTTATGCTGCCAAATTTCACCCAGAATAGGTGAAAGAGAGCCCAATGTACTTTCTCTCTTTTTAAAATAAAGAAATACCACAAGGGGCATCTGACTTAGGGGCCAACAGGGTGTCTGTGTGGCAACAGGAGCAATCTAGCTTCATGTTTTTCTTCTTAATTCTGTCTTTAAGTTCAGGTAAAGTGGGTGATTGTGAATTGGGTGAAAGAATTTATATATTTTGGTTGTACACTACCGCCCTTCCCAGTGAACAGGCCAGTTACACAACTTCCAAGTTGTGCAAGTTCTCATCGGTTGTATACCGTGCAAGGATCTGTGTAAGTTCAAGCTTTCCAACCCTTGAGTTTTGCAAGTGCTATGGAAGCTCTGCTGAAATCAAGCTCTAAGACGAGATCCCTACACATATTGTATAGGAGAAAAGGAGAGACTCATGAAGGATCAAAAGGTGCCAACTTCCAAGTTGTGCAAGTGTTAGCTAGTTGTATACAATGAAGGAACTGTGATCTTGTTCCCAAGATCTACAAGTTAAGAATTGGTTTATGTGTAATGGAGGAGCTTGCTCCTTGTCAATAATATAACTCCACAAGGGGGGGGGGGGACTGTCCCATCTTCCAGTCCCTAGTGTGTTGTCAATGTCTCTATCTCTCTCTCTTTCTCTTGACATCTTTCTTTTCTTTTATCTGTTCTCTCTCTGTGCCAGCATAATATTCACCATATATCTTTTAAGTATATAAGAAGGTCGAGCATGTATCTCGGATTTTATAACATAATGAATGGCCTCCACCCAAAAATTTCCATAAGTTTTGATCCTTTTTTTATTTAGTTGTTTTTTTTTTAAGTTTTTGCAAAAGTTTTCATGGATCCCTAACATTAACACTTCTTTTATTGAGACTTATGCTATTTTCTATTGGAGGCTAGCCAATAGAAACATTATATCATGGGATTGAAAGTTCTTATTAAAATTGATCAACATGCCATTAAACACTTATTTTTTTAGTCTCTAATTTCTCATAGATATATTAATAGGAAACTTTCACCCTATGATTCAATACTAGCCTTGACATATTACTGTTATTATCGATGCACTTAGTTATTAACCTCATCACAACATTTACATCACACAGCTTTCATAAAATTAAGAATGTCTAATTAAGTCACATTTTTACTATTAAAATACCATTATTTTTAACTAAGGGGGTTTACTATATGTATATCCTCTATATTTTGTAAATTCAATGCCTATTTATAAATACCCTTAATTGTGAATTTTTTCTTAATTAAACACAACCCTTTCTATTCAATCTATAAATAACCCCTTTATATGTAAAATATGTTAAAAATAATACTTGAAAAATCCCTTATGTTGAACCCACATGACAAAACATATATTTATGAATCAATCCCAAAGGCTTTTAAGGATTACAATTACGTAAGGGGATTTTTGTATTACCAAAAGAAATTTTGTGTAATGGTACTTTAGAAGGCTTGTTATGAATGAAATGCATGCCTCCATACATGGGACATGGATGCATCTAGCATGCATTACATGCATGCAAATAACATTTTTATTGGCCTAATTTAAAGCATGGTATTGCTTCCTATGTCTCTAAATGCATTGTTTGTCAATACATTAAATGTCATCATTGAAAAACTCATGGTTTGCTTATGCCTTTGTCTACATGTAATAGACCATGGGAGCAAAATATTATGGATTTCTTATACCTTTGTCTATACATAATGGATAATCGTAGAAAATTGCTATGGATTTCATAATTGGTTTACCTATTATATTAGCATATAATGATATGATTTGGACCATTGTTGATAAGTTTAGCAAACACGCATATTTTATACACTATAAGACCTTACCTACATCTCATGTTGGTAAACTATTCATTAATACCATCTTTCCTCATCATGGTTTTCCTAATGTTATCCTTTCTTAATCGAGATGGGCGTTTTTGTAATCATTTTTGGGTTGCCCTTTTTAGAAACCTAGGCAAAAAAATAGATTTTATATCAATTTCTCATCTTGTCAGTAAAAACTGAAGCAACCAATAGTATCCTCCTTAATATCTTAAAGTGTCATTCTATTGATTGTCCTACTAATTGGGATCAACATCTACCTTTCCTTCAAATTCTACAATAATATACCTCACTCAACTATGGATCATGCACCTTTTGGCGTTATATATAGTTACCTACACCGATAACAATTATGGTATATTTTCCAAGAAAATAATAATAATAAAGCTATGATATTCAAAGAAAATGATTTGATATGCTTGAAGATAAGCTAAGGAACTTGTTTGTCAAAAGGATTGTTTGCTCTGTTTTCATGTCAGTGCTATAAATTATGCAAACAAACCCTGTTCCCTAAAAGGCTTAATTAAGGAAGCTAACTTTAAATATCACACATAAATGTGGTAGGACCTAATTAAATAACCTATTGAGGGATGCGGGTGCTCAGAGTCCCTGACGGGTCTCTCCTATGACAGGGTAGTCCTAGAGAATTGGGAGGCTTCTCACAAGGTTTTTCAGACGTCCACCCTTGGAAATTCCTAGAGAACTGGGAGGCTTACAAGGCTTTACCGACGTGCGCCAACCCTTGGAAATCGTTAGATTAGAACCTCGGTTCATGCATTTTTAGGGGACTGGAATGGGACTATGCCCTACGGGTAGAAAGGTTGAGTGGTGCATCCCTCTCATTTCCCATTCTCTTTGAACCAAGTGCGGCATGGATCTGCTTTAGCTTGGGTATCCCTACGTAAAGTAGGATATCCAAGACCCAATGCTAGAATGATGTTAGGAGACCTTGGCCACTAAGAACCCAAATTTCAGGTTGATCCCAATGGGTTCAGCCGTGAATGTTCTATTGCGAGGCAGACTTAAGAAACCCTAAGTGACAAACCCCGTAACAATCCATGGGAGTGCCGGGAAGCATTGCTTAGATTCATCTCTTGATGGACCGCTAAAAACATGCTTGGACATCAAGCACATTACATTCTCTTAAGCTTTTGCAAACATGTAAGCAACATGACCATCCTATGGGTTAGGACTTGCACCACAATAAATTTTTTGTCCCCTTTAAAATATGAGAATATCCACCATCTTTGCTAATCTTTCTTACCAAGGGCTTAGCTCATATCAAGGCATCTTCTAAGGTGACTGGTTTCATTGATTCAAGGTGGTTACCAATAGGAGAATTTAATCCTTGGCAGAACCTTACAATTCATTGGGTTGTAGATATTTGTAGATCATACTTTTGAAGGGCAATGAGAATCGATTAATCCTTGGCAGAACCTTGCAATTCATTGGGTTATGTCAAGCTATTGAAGTCCAAAAAATTCATTGATTGTCAAGGTTTTGAAAGAGGGAAAAAAGTAGCTTCCTCTTCTGACAAAAATATCATTTTCACCATAATTGGTTCATGATTGAGTTGTAATTACACTAACATGGATTTATTTTTTGCATTGGTCCTAGCAAATAAAAAAATAATCATCCATATTATTGAGCCAAAATTTCATATCCACCTCAACATGGATACCCTCACCATTGAGATCTATCGGTTTAATTTTCTTAATAATTATTTTTTCCTCTTTGAGGTCAGCTACTCTAACATCTTGATGTTTTTGAGATAAAAAGAACTTGTCTTAGTTTCATGCTTGATTCATTAAATGATATTCTATCAAGCCCAAGACTTGATTTAGCTATCCATATCATTCTCAATCCAAACCCTTAGATTCACTTTTCCAACTCGTTTTCAATTGTTTGATCCTTACCTTATCTTAATTCAATTAATCCCTTCCTCATAAGAATTGTCTTGAACTCATTTTCAATTAATCCAAATCATTTTCAATTAGTCCATCTTTACATATCCTTAATTTGAGAAATACTTTCCTCATCACAAGAGGTTTACTCAAGTTCACTTCTTATCAAACCCTTCCAGAAATGATATGGAGTGAGTTTTGTCAAGGAGAGGAATTGGGAGAGAGAAAGAAGAGAGAGAAGACTACAGAGAAGAAGAAGAAGAGCAAAAGAGAGAGAAATATAGGTATGAGGGGAGAGAAAGACTAGAAATGGAGAGAGAAAGACATGAAGTGAGAGAGAGAGAGAAGACATGGAAGCTTGGAGACCAAGGTGAAGGAGAAAGAAGACTTGTATTAATTATCTGATAATGAAAAATTAAGTCTCTCTCACCTTATATACCAGCGAGTGTAGCTAGTATTTCCCCGTTATTAAGTCCCCCTCTCTTACATTCCATCCCCACCCGAAGGTTTTTGCCCTCAAAAACAATTTGGGCACATGTGGTAACTGGGAGGGGCCGATCAGAGTACTACTCTGCTGCATTATTACAAGGGTATACTAATGAATGAAGACGTATTATTGTGTATGATAGGTCATGGGGTATGTAGGATACATGGGACTTATTGGGGAGTTATAAACATGAGTTTTGACCCAAATATCTGGAGTAAATGTGGGTTGTAGACAATGGACAGCAAGTTGTTTACTACAAGACCCTATTGTAGTGAATCTGTCATAACTTTCTGTGGGAGGCTCCGAACGAGGTGTGCTATACATCAAAATGGAGCTCTCGAGAATTACTTTCATCCCATGTATGGTGTGCATTGCTGTCCATAGTATAGAATAAAATCTACTTCAAAACAGAGTGCTGTCTACATTTAGTCTGGGAGAAGCAGGGCCATAGTTAGCTAGATTTCAACCAAATCTGCTTCTAAAAGGTATGGAAACTCTTCTAAACACTGAATCTGGCCTCCAAGAAGCTTCCTCGAGTGGTAAACCTTGCCACTTAATCAAGTATTCCATGATCGAGCGAGAGCGAAGCCTCTTTTCCCTTTTTCCTATGACTTTTTCGAGTATTTATTGAATGATGCCTTTTTCATCTATCGGTGGGAGTTCCTCAACATAGTCCATTGCTAAGCCAATGAAGGGCTTCAACTAACTCACATGGAAGACATTATGGATCTTCATAGATGGGGGTAATGCCAATCGATATGCCAAGTTTTTCACTCTCTTGATAATCCGGTATGGTCCATATAACCTGTGTGCCAACTTATTGTTGGACCCATCTTTAAGGGAGGCATATCTAGACTTAGGCACTTTCAAGAGCACCAAATCCCCTTCTTGGAACTCCACATCCTCTCTTTTGTCATAAACATAAATCTTCATTTGATCTTGAGCTCTCTCCAAGTTAGCTTTACACTGCTGAAGTAAGGCCTGCATTCTATCCAATTCTTCCTTGATTTGTGGATTTTTTTAATCATTGAAGATAACCACGGGAAGGGGCACCTTGTGGCCATATAGGGCCTCAAAAGGTGAAACTCCAAGGCTAGCATGTGTAGAGTTATTATAGGCAAACTCAGCCAAATGCAACCATGAGTCCCAAGCATGCTGCACATCATGACAAAAATACCTCACTAAGTTTCCAGCCATTTGTTAACCCTTTCTGTTTGACCATCTGTCTGTGGATGGTAAGCAGTGGAAGGGGCTAACTGAGTGCCCATAGAGCTAAAAACTGCCTGCCAAAAGTTACTCATAAACTTAGCATCTTGGTCATGCACAATAACCTGTGGTAAGCCATGTAATTTAAAAACATATTCCATGAATTGGCTGGCTACTTGAGAAGCATTATACTGAGTCTTTGTGGGAATGAAATGGCCTGCCTTTGTGAGTCTGTCCACAACTACATAGATGTTGTCCCAACCTTTCTTGGTCACCGGTAGGCTGGTAATGAAGTCCATAGTGATGTGTGTCCACTTGCCTTCAAGCATAGGCAATGTCTTAAGTAAACCAGCTGGTTTTAAGGTGCTGCCCTTGTTTTGCTGACAAGGCATGCAGTACAAGACAAAGGCTTTCACATCTCTCCAAAGGCCCTTCCAATAAAATATTTTAGCAATTTTGTCATAGGTCGTAAAGACTCCCAAATGACCAGCTATAGGGGCTGAATGCATTGAATAGGGAAGCATGAGGGATGGAAATTCGGCCATTATACCATAAAAGCCCATTTTTTAGTTGATAGGAAGAGTTTTCCACACATTGTCCTTGTTATAATTTCTGAAATACATTGTTGAAATCAGCGTCTAACAGGTAAGCCTCTTGAAGCTCATGTATCCAATCACTGTATAACTCCATGATAGTAGAGACTTTACATGCCCACATCCTAGACATGGAATCGGCCACTACATTGTCCTTCCCACGAGTGTGGGTGATGTCAAAGTCATAGTTCTATAAGGTGGCTACCCATCTCCTCTACTTCAGAGTCAAATTTGACTGAGACAAGAAGTATTTGAGTACTCTATGGTCACTTTTCACTCTAAACCAGCTACCATACAAATAATGATGCCATTTCTTGATGGCATGAAGGATGGCCAGCATTTCCTAATCATAGACATTCATAACCCTCTCATTTTCAGCCAGCTTTCGGCTCTCAAAAGCTATGACCCCATGTTCTTGCAACAAGACCTCACCAATTCCTCTCCCACTGGCATCACACTGAATGGTGAATTGCCTAGAAAAATCAGGGCATACCAAGATAGGGTTGAAGTAAGCAAATCTTTCAGCTGATTAAAGCTTCTATCTGCCAATGCATCCTAGAAAAATGCTTCTTTCTTCAGCCTATCAATGAGAGGGGCTGCAATAGTGGCATAGTGCCGAATGAATCTGCGATAAAATGAGGAGAGACCCAAGAATCCTCTCAAATAGGAAGTATTTGCAGGTGTGGGCCAATCTCTGACACACTGCACTTTCTTTGGGTCAGCTTTAATTCTTGCCTCACTGACAATGTGTCCCAAGTACTCAACCTCAGTCTGCATAAACGAACACTTTGTCTCCTTGGCAAAGAGTCTATGCTGTCTAAGTATATCAAATATCTGCCTCATGTGCATAAGGTGAGCTTCCTTTGAGTGACTATAAATGAGGATGTCATCGCGAAAAATACAAATACAAATTTGAATAAGGCTGAAGTATTTTGTTCATGAGGCTCTGAAACGTGACTAGTACATTAGTCAAGCCAAAGAGCATGACCAAGAAGTGATAGAACCCATGATCAGTCCTAAATGTAGTCTCTATCTCATCCCCTTCACGCATGCGTATCTGATGGTAGCCGGATCTCAAATCAATCTTTGTGAAATACTTAGCTCCCTTCAAATCATCTAATAGGTCGTCCACCCTAGGAATAGGGTATCTATTCTTGATAGTGATCTTATTCAGATCTCTGTAATCTACGCACATCCTGAAAGTGCCATCTTTCTTTTTGACCAGCAAGACAGGTGATGCAAAAGGGGATGAGCTAGGCTCAATGAATCCCATATCTACTAAATCCTTGACATGCTTGGCCACTTCTTCTCTTTCACATTTGGACAACCTATAAGGGGGTTTATTGACCGGCTTGGAGTGGGGCTCCAAATCAATGGGATGATCAACCGCTCTCTTGGGAGGTAATGCTGTAGGTAACTAAAACAAGTCACCATACTCCGCAAGTAGAGCATTAAGGGATGAATTATCATGCATTTTTCGAGACTGATCTGCATTTTCCTTATTTAATTGCAGCACAAGAATCTAGGAACATTTCTTGAACTCTTTCTTGAGCTGTTTGGTTGTAATAAGTTGAAATTCACTGTTGTTTTTAATTCCCTGCAGGTGAACAAGTTGTCCATCCCTAGAGAACTACATATACATCAATGAAAAATCCATGGAAATGGTGCCCAAAATTTTCAGCCAATCACAACCCAACACAATGTCTATCGGCCCCATATTGAGTGCAATCAAATCCACTTTTTGCTCATAGTTTTCAGCAAGCTTAATAGGTACATCTAGGCATACATGAGTACTAATTTCCTTACTCCCATTGGCCACTTGCATCCTCATTGGTTGCTGTAAATCAGAGACAAAATATTTCAGGCTGCCCATGACTGCTCTATTTATGAAACTGTGTGTGCTACCACTATCTACCAAGACAAATACATCTTTCTCATGAATCTTGCCTTGAAGACGAAGAATGTTGGGGCTCTTAGATCCTGTCCAAGCATCCAGGGAGATAGTACAAACAGTGGCAATAGCATGTGAACCATTCTTATCACCCATATTTACATCTACATGGCCGCCGGGGTCAAATGGAAAGGTATCAGTTGGGTCAAAGAATTCTTCTTGCCCACATTCCTCTTCAACCTCATCATTTTCGGCAGTGATTGCAAAGGCACTTGCATTCTCATGATCCTCATCAGATTCATCAAAGATTAACATGCTATGTACCCTTGCTTTTGCATTTCTATAAGCACATTTAGACACATGCTCGACTGTATCCTTTTCCTCGCATTTAAAGCAAAGTCATTTTTCTTTCCTCTCTTTGTAGAGGTCTATCGGGATAGAGCATTAACCACCAAAAGCTGAAGCATTTTTACCCATGCTGTCCCCTTGTCTATTTTCAGCTCTTCCTTGATTTGCAATCCTGAAATTAGTGTTTTGCCTAGACATTAAAGGTGGGGTATGTGGGGATCTTTGGGGTGCTGAATGGCATATTTCCACCACCATAACCTGCCCTTCTTTGCTGCCCAAAATGTGACTACATAGGTCCTCTTTGCTTCCCAAAATGTGACTGCATAGGTCCTCTTTGCTGCCCAAACAGTGGCTGAGATGCCCCTCTTTGCTATCCATGCTGAAATGAAGCATCTCGATGGTACTTATGATTGTATCTCTCAGCCAACTCAATAGCTTTGAACAAATCTGATGGACTTTGGGCTAAAACATCAGCCGAGAGTTGGGGATCCAAACCATAAATGTACTTGTGAAGCTTTGCATCATCACTAATGGACTCAACATACATTGTGAGATTGAGGAATTGGTTTGTGTAGTCACGCACCATCATCCCACATTGCTCTAAGCCATACCATTGCCTTGTAAGCTTCTCCTTCTCAACTGGAGATATAAAGACTTGAATCATAAGAGCTTTGAATGCATCCCAATTATCAACAAGCTGCTGATTTTCCCTCTTTATGTACCGCCACCACATGTAGGCAAAGCCCTCTAAGTGTATCATGGAAAAGTGTATCTTTTGATCGTCATTTCTTGGCATTATGTCAAAGTAATCTTCAAGCTTCGAGATCCATTCTTCTAATTCAGCCATGGAGGATGACTAGCCATTGAACTTTGAGAAAATGATTTTGTCTCTCAACTCCCTTTCATGGTTGGGGGGCTGTCCCATATACCCAAAGTGGGGCTAATCCATTGGGCTGCCAAGAAATAACCCATTGTTTGAGTGATTCCTTCCAAAACACAGTTGAGCATGCATAGGTGGCATGGGCGTAGGTGGTGGCTGAAAGTTACTCCTCGTCCCATTGTTTATGGGCTCCTCATGCCTTTGTCAGGGCTCTCCTTGCTCAAAGCTAATGTTGGGAATGCCTGTTCTTCCCAAAATACCTTGGGTACTTGCATAGGTTGCATTCACGGATGGGATGGTCACTCTTTTAGCTTGCATGCTTGGTCTATCCTCTTTTTCCTTGCCTTTCATTTGGGAGTCCATCCACATTGAAAACTTGGCTACAAGTGCTTCAATGATAGAGGTCATTCGGTGTATCTCTGTCACCAATTGAGCTTGACCTTCCATTACTTCCCTTTGCCTCTCCACATGTCTAGTCTCGTGTGAACTGAGGGTATGATTGAGTGCACTAAGACTTTCCATGGCATGAAAGAGGTCTTCCTCTTCAATCTCAAAGTTGGTGTCATCCCTCGGGGTGCGCGCATCCCTTATTTTTTGCTAAACATCTTCATTTGCTTTGTTTTTCTCCTTGTTACCCGCCATGTCTAGGTGCAGTCCCGTGAGACCACCTGTCAGGCTATAACTAGAGCTAGACAACTCTAATTGATCTACATTTTGGTTCAAAACTGAGTAGGGTTCTTGGCAAGGCCTGAGGGTACTCTCCAAGGTTAGCACCTCAATTCTCAAGAGTGGAAAAACCTCTGCAAATGCAAGCAATTTCTCTACATCACCCTGAAACAATCATAAGAGGGATGAAATTGGGTTCCCCTTCTATTGCACTGTGGGATTCACTATTTGCTTGGCATCATACATCACTTTAGTATCCCTTAGCATGTTTGGCATCACTTCAACATTACTGAGCATAAGAGTAAGCATTCCCATGACCATATCCAACAAGATAGGCTCTCATACATGCATAACCACTACCCTTATTGCATATATGACTGCATAGGTGTATCCCATGATACATATATCTATCTTCAATCCAAGTGAAGCAATACATTCCCATAAATCACTACATACATAGCTGCTTGTGTATCTTAAGATACATTTGTTGATACATTTGCTGAAATACAATCATACATCCCATGCACTCAAGAGTGTATCATGCCATAGTCATCAAAATTTCCATCATGCCAAGTCAAATTCTCAATTTCCCAAGAAATACTTGCACCTATAAACGAGTTTTGGGCTTCGGATCACCAGGAGGTGGGCAAAGTTTCCCTCGGGCTGGGTTTTGTACCCCTTCAGGGTCATAATTGGAAGGGGGTTTCAGGGTACCCTCTTTTGCTTCCGACTCGCCTGGCTCTTGAACATGGCAGACATTTATTATTAAACACCAGCATGAGATGCATTTTAGGAATGGAAATTTTGGATTTTCATGAAGTGCATGGAATTGGAATTGGGAATAGGGATAGAGAGCTTACCGATAGTGACTCACTACCAACTCACCCTTATACAATGGATTTATTAATCAATTCTTGGCTCAGTCAAATCACAAGAAGCCAAACGGGTTATGGGTAAGCAAAAGTATAATCTCAATGAAGCTTCAGTATGAATAAAATCCATTCCAATGCCATAGGATCAAATGAGAATGACTGAGATTAATATTCAGCATGCATACAATTTTTGGGACTCCTATTACCTACTTGGACTCATGTATCCTCTTAAACAAGTGGATAGGATTCAACAAGAGGCTTAATGGGAGAGAATGAGAGCCAAGAATCGGTTACCTTGTGTTGTTTGATGAAGATTGTAACCACTAATGCCACTTCAATCCTTCATGAGAGCTCCAATTTGATCCCGCATGCTCCATAGCTCCAAAATGGTTGTGCTCCATCAAGAAGAGATGAATTCAAGCTTGGGGGAGAAGGATTCTTCAATGGGGGGAGGGCATTGCTTGCATAGACCAATCAAGAGAAGGATTCCTTCCAAATGAGCACTCTATAATGCCTTCTTGCTTCCAAGAAGCCTTAAAATCTTGAGAATGAGCTCCAATGTGGCTGTACCTTGGAGATAGGATGGCTCAGGACCTTCCCATGAAGAGGTCTTGATGAAATTGAAGCTCTACTTCCATAGCCATGGCTGCCCACAAATGCATGTCTTCAAATCTTGCTTCTAATCTTCTTCCCGTGCTTCTTGATGGCCAAATCTTGAGCTAGGCTTGAAGAGTGAACCCCCGAGACCAAGAAGAGACCAAAATCTTCAAGATTCTTGAGCTTGATGCCAAGCCTTCATGGCTGCCATGGACTGCATATGATTAGGTTTTTGAGATGGAAGAGAAGTCCAAGAAGATGAGAAATGAGGCTTCAATCTTGCCCAAATGACCTACAAAAAGCTGGGAATGAGAGCCAAGAAGGAGAGGAAGCTTGTTGTGCTGTCATTTTGGCCCTGGAATCAGCCCGCATTTTGCATCGTGAAACGTGGGGAGCTACTTGGAGGGGAGAGGAGGTATCACACAGCACTTCCACCACTTGCCCTGTAGCTCAAAGGCTTAAGGAACCCCTAGAAAGAAAGGCAAACTCCATGGAAGAGGAAGAGCAAAGTTTGGGGCTGATTACCTCCATGGGAGCTTGCAAGAAGCTTGAGAAAGGGGGAGAGAGAAGAGTCTCCCTAAAAAGTAACCCCAACTAGACTTTCTTCTAACTCCTATGACCACAGTTACTAAGAGTTTACCTTCAAAATGGACCAAAAATGACCAACGAGCTGCCAAAGTCGGTCTTCCTTCCTCCAAACTTGGTCCAAGCCACCATTAATGCTCCTACCTTTAGTCCTTGTGGTCCAGAAATCTTTGGGAACTCCCCTACTGCTCCTTGTACCTGTGTACCTATGACTCAAAATTCAATGTGACTAGAAAGTTGTAACTGGATAAAATGAAGGACTAAATGGGACCAAGAACCTAAGCTCTGATACCAATTGTCAAGGAGAGGGACTGGGAGAGAGAAAGAAGAGAGAGAAGATTGCAGAGAAGAAGAAGAAGAGTAGAAGAGAGAGAAATATAGGTACAAGGAGAGAGAAATACTAGAAATGGAGAGAGAAAGACAGAAAGAGAGAGAGAGAGAAGACATGGAAGCTTGGAGAGCAAGATGAAGGAGAAAGAAGACTTGTATTAATTATCTGATAATGAAAAATTAACTCTCTCTCACCTTATATACCAGCCACTGTAGCTAGTATTTCCCCCCGTTATTAAGTCCCTCTCTCTTACAAGTTTTCACAAAGTAATCTGAATTATATCGAAAATGATATGGACTAGAAATCTCTTCATGAGTAGCACTATTAAGAATCTAATAGAATGCATGGAATTTATCTATTTGGGTAGTCTCCAAGTCTAGGTCACATAGAAACCTCAAGGCTTCAATCTAAAATGATCAATTTGAGGGATCCTAAACTTCTAGGATTGCCTAAACATTACATCCTCAAGAGATCACTTTGCAACCTCTCAAGGATAAGAGTAACCAATATCATGCCTCTTAGACTTTCATGGTATTAAGGATTGGTACTCTACCGCACAATGTTTCCCTTAAAAAAATTTGGTGTGGATTTTATCATACTACTTAGATAGTATGATTGATCAGTGCTAATCACATAGGAAACCACTTGACAAATCACACCCAACCATCCTTTGGATAGGGTTCATGGGACACCTTTCTTTTATCATCCCATTACACAAGGTTCATTACACAATCATTAGGCATAACACATCATAAATCAAGCATTTAATGAATATAGTTCCTTTAGATAGGGTTCAATTCCTTTATTACCATCCCCATAAGGATCTCCACTCTCATGAACTCATTCCATCACAATCCCCACAAGCACTTCCAATCCTCAAGGTTAGGACCCAACAAGATTGAATCCATATATGAGCTAGTTCCCTTTGCATTAGTATATCTCAATGCCACCTATGCACCAAAATAAACATTAAAATTTAATGAACTATTATGCCACCATGGAGAGTTACAAATTGCATGCTTTGCCTTTATGATCTTCGAAGCATCATTAGATGGACTAAACAAGATGTAAAAATTAAATGCTACTAGTACCCACACTAGATATTCAAAATCAATCAAATTCTCCAAAGGTTGACACCAAAATACTTTTAGCAACAACAATTCATGTAACCACAAGAATAAATTATTTGTTGATTCAAAATTTGAAACATATGTGTTGATTAGAATACCTTAAATTTCATTGAATCACACACTATTACACATGCTTTTGCTTGGAACTTTTTTATTTTAAAACAAAAAATAGAGCAGAAGAGGTACATAAGAATATGTAAAATGCGTCCATGGTCCATGCAATAGATTACATATGTTGAGAATATGAAAATAAGCATTGTTATTATTCTAAGTAATGGTCATCCCTTTATTTTCTATGGCACACTAAGAGGGCACCTTAGCTTCCCATGACTAGTGAATATATCAGTTACAATATTATCCTCATTCATATATGTGCAAAAGAACCATTCCCAAATTCAATAAACATGGTAAGAATGTTTTTTTTTTCTATTTATTAGCTCACAAAACATAGAAACATCTAAAAACACCCTTGTAGAGTAGATGTCCTACACACCCCTCCCCCCGCCCCAACAAAAAAAGAAATAAATAAATTCTTCAAAAGTTATATGTATCATGCATGCTTGAGAACCTATAATGTGGCCCCTTGCAAATATATGTGACTTAATATTAGTACCCCATTTTGATTGAATGGTCTCTATATGTACACTTTTTTCTTATACCCTCTTGTGCACCCTCTATGTAGAAGCTTTAACATAAATATAGGTCTAGAAAGAAAAAAACATGTCATTCACTCTCACATGGGACAAAACATCAAATGGCCATAATTTTTTGCTCAAACATTGAAATTCAACTTTGATAAAAATTTTAGAATTGTAACGTGTCCACTAGAATCCTCTAGGACACGTCTTGGCAGTCCATCGGAAAGGCTGTCTAGAGAACTCCACCCGGCACTCCCATGGAATGTTACGGATTTTGCAATCTAGGTCTCCTCGCGTCTGCCACGTAGCGGAAGTGTCCTGGCCGTTTCCCACCTAGGATCGACCGGAATTTAGGTTTTTCCTATTTGGTCGTTAACTAGCAGCAACTAGCGTCAGACCCGAGCGAACTACTTTACGCAGAAACGCCAGGTCCGAAGCAGATTCACGCTGCACTTGGTTCAAGGAGAATGGGAAACGAGAGGGATGCAAGGCTCGACCTCTCTGCCATAAGGCATAGTCCCATTCCGTTCCCCTAAAACAGCGTGATTCGGGTAATAGGTAATTCTAAGTCATCGTTCTCGTTATTTGTTTCGGCGATGATGATCATCCCTCTGTTCGTCGAAGATTTTGAGAAAAGTTCCCGGCTAACCGGGACCACCCATCCATAGGACGGACCCATGGTCCATCCTCCGCACTTTCCTCGGTTTGTTTTAGTTATGTAATTACCTACCACATTAATTTGACATATAACAAACAGCTTCTTTGATTAGCCCTGTTAAGCACTGGTTCCTTCACGTAATCTTATCACAGGACATAAAGAAAACAATGTCAAACAACTTCTTTATTATCATTTTATCCTTTTATCTTTGAAATACAAGGAGTTCCGCCCGTAGGCTTGTCTATATTCCACCCGAAGGCTATCCAGTAATCCGCTAGGGATCACTATTCCAAGCTTCTGCCCGTAGACTAGTATGCGGGCCTCGAGATCCAATCCCGAGTCATGTTAGCCTCTTGTGCAGGACCCGGAAGGAAAGGGATTTACGGCCAGAGCCCCCCCTGGCACCCAAGCGTCCTCCTGCTCCAAGTAGAGCTCAACGGAAAGACCTCACACGGCAGGTTCGGTCCACGTTCCCGGCGCGGTCAACAACCCCCTTGGTTAGGGTCAGGCAGGCAGTCGGGGGTAACTGAGCTGCCACTCCCTTCAGGCCTTCAACCTGAAGCATTTATATATCTTTCATCCTTTAGTTCCTTGAACAAACAATGCAAACAGTGCTTTCTAAATTGTTACAAGCACAATCAATTCCCGTGGACGTTTAGCTGGCAAACTATTAAGGAGTGACTCCTTCTCTCCGAATGCATCCCGCATTCGATCCGGAATCAATTGCAACATGGCAAGATTCCTATCGTCTTTGGGTTAGGGTCATACCCTGTCAATACTTTTAGGTTTTGTTAATGGTAGATTCCGGCAACCATGTCGCTTTAGTTTATTGACTAATCATTTGCGTCCAAGCAAATACCTAGCTTCCCCTTAACTTGGCAAATTTTCCCTAATGAGGATAGAGCAAGAGGATGACTACCCTTTCCCCTTGCAAGTTAAACTTGCGCAAGAACTTGCCAACCTTATTCCAAGGAATGGCAAAACTTCTTACGATCAACCCGCAAGGCTAAGTGACGTTGCAACTTATTGCACAAGTGTTGCCTCCATTCCAAGAGATCATTTCGCCTAATGAATGGCGTATTCAGGTCACGGAATTAACTTCAGACGAGAAGGAGGGTTTAGGGTGTCTTTTTACCCACCCCATCCTTAGTTTCACTAAATCGACAATGTTTAGTCCTAGGGTTCCAACTCAATTCGAGTTTCATCATTTTAAACGCTTGGTCCTTAAGGTAGGAATCCTAGATTATTGTTTACATAAGCATCCAATTAGCTTAACATTTTGGGAATATGGTTAGGACTATTGGGTTTGAAGGTTCCGATTTAGCGACAATGGGAAAACTTGGCCGAATCCTTAACGTGCTAACCCCTAGTTAGTGTTTGGGGTATCTATCGTATTGACTGAACCGTGCCCATACGAATCCTTTGTGGCTAGGTGATTTGGGTAATTCACTATGCTTGTCTCGCGACAAGGATGAATCCTTCCTAGAGATAATAAACTAGATCTAAAGAAGAAAAATGGCTTCGACTACCACAATACATGTAAACATGCGACTCACTCTATCTTTTATTGGTAAAAAAAAAATACATGATAAGTTGGATACCAACTTTCTTAGGACCTACTAGGCCTTACTTCAAATAATCATGTCTGCTACCTTGTTATCTTCACTTTAGAATCTCATGCTTGTTTAAATCCTACAACCTTTCCTAAAGGCAACACTTGATGAATGAATTTTTATGCACGATGAAAGTGCAACATGCAACCCTTACATAACTACAATGTAGTTAATTGAGATTATTGTAGAGTTAGTGTTGGTATATTCTTTCTTGCAAGCACATGCCACATGCCAATCCCTAGATTCAATTTGTGATACGCCACCATTACTTTTCGGATAACCTCCTACGGGTGTTAACAATTTTTCGCCATGAACCATTACAATAAAGATTTTCCCTAAAATGCGACATAAGCTTATTCTTCCCATGTCTAGTCAAAAAAAATACACTTAAAACTTCGCCTTATAACGATAGGCGGTAGGTGTTCTAGGCTCGTTCTTTGAAATGCATGATAAGGCAACATAATACTAAGTCGTAAGATGGAAAGACAACTCACGTTCATCATATTGAAATTACTAATAACTCCATTTCATGTCACGAGATAATAGACAAATTTTCCTCAATTTCCTTTTTATTCGGCTTGATAAATTTGAACATGCATAGGTGCTTTCTATCCCGTAAGAGTTATCATACCTAATGCATTACTTTCGCGTAGAATCGAAATCATAAAAACCTGGGTCTGTGGGCTCGGGGAGATATCCACTTGAATGCTTGGAGATGAACCTCCCGCAGCCGCGCCTTGCAACTTCTTGGGAGCCATTGTAGTCGTGGTTACGGACTCCTTTACTCTCGCTTTTCGAGACGGCTAGTAGATCGATATCTTCTCCTCGCTTGGGAATAGGAATTTCCCTAACCGGATTCAAAAACCGAGAAGTCGCATAGGATCAAGGCCTATGGCCTTAATCCTTAGAAGCTTCTTAAGAAGCTTCTAAGAAGCTTCTGGGGCCTGCAGCAACGTCGAGGGGGGGGTACCAATGATTGGGAAGGGGTCGTGAAGAAGGCGAGGATGGCGGCGGACTGTGGTGGCTGGCGGACTGTGGCGGCCTGGCGGCTTCCTGCTCGGCGGCGATGGCAGCCCTGGTCTCCCTCCTTTCCCCAAACGGCGGAACAGCAGCGTCCCTTCTTCCCTCTCACAGCACCGTCGCTTCCTCCTCTCACGCTACTCCTCCCTCTCAGACTTACTGGGGAGGGGGTTTTTATAGGCCTAGGGGGGGGGGAAGAGAAGGCCTCCACACACGTGGCCCCTTGCATGGGTTCCCCCCCCCCCCTCCCATGCAGGCCACGACTCCTTCATAACCCATTCCCCCACACTCCCTCTTCTCCAGCCATGCATCGGCTGGGGAAAAGGGATTAAAGTAAAAAAAATTTGCCTTGAATATTCAAATTGCCCCTCCCAAGAGGGTGTTTACGCGGGAATTTCGATTTTGAACCTCGGATTGCTTTGCCAATGCGAATGGTCTCGATTTCTCATGTGCAGGTTACACATTAAACTGCCGGTAAATCCAATATGTGGGATAACCTTGGTACAAGGTTTACGCAGTGTGCGGGAAGTCAATATTCACGGTTGGGAATATTACAAGAATCTTGATGAAAAGATCTACCATCCTATCTACTCATAATAAGTACTTGAATAATTATGAAAAGTTAACATTTAATATCCATGCACTTGTCCATTAGGAATTCCTACCAATATCAATAAAGAAAAGGTTTTGAAAAGCCCTAAACATTAATACTTTACAATCTTGTTCATGTGCAACAAAGTTATCACATCCTTGATAACTTTCATTAAGATAATTACTATACATAACATCTAAAGTAGCAAGGTGTGTATATTACATCCATTGGACCCGATTGGAAAATGTAACATGTCCCCCTATCCACTATAGGACACGTCTTAGCAGCCCATCAGGAAGAGAGTCTAGAAAGCGCCGCTCGGCACTCCCAAGGAATGTCACGGGGTTTGCTATCTAGGTCCTCTCGAGTCTGCCACGAAGCGGAAGCATTGCAGCCGTTCCCACTTAGGACCAACCTGAATCAGGGTTTTCCTAATGGTCAAGTTCCTAGAAGGTAACTAGCGTCCGAACTACTTTACGCAGAAACGTCAGGGTCGAAGTAGATTTATACTACACTTGGTTCAAGGAGAATGGGAAACAAGAGGGATGCGAAGCTCGACCTCTCTGCCTGTAAGGCATAGTCCCATTCCATTCCCCTAAAACAGCATAAATCAGGACTCTAGCTTTTATTGATTCTAAGTCATTGTTATCTCGCTGACAATTCCGTCGAGAAAAGCTCCCTGCCAACTAGGACCACCCTTCTATAGGATGGACCCAGGGTCACATCCACCGCACTTTCCTCAGGTTGCTTTAATTATCTAATTACCTACCACGTTTAGTTTGACAAGCAAAAACAACTTCCTTAATTAACCAATTAATGACTGGTTTCTTCACGTAACTTAGACACAGACATAGAAAAACAATGTCAAGCAAGTTCCTTTTCAACGTTTGATCTTTATTTATCAGTCTTTGGAATACATCATATAATCCAGCCCCCCGAAGGCTAATCCATAATCTGCTTGAAGGAAATTCCAACAATCCTCATGGAATCATTATTCCAAGTTTCCACCTATTGACTAGTATGCAGGCCTCGAGATCCCATCTCGAGTCATGTCGGCCTCTTGTTCAGGATCCGGAGGCAAGGGATTTACGGCCAAAGCCCCCCTGGCACCAAGGCGTTCTGCTCCAAGTAGCACCCACGGAGAGACCTCTCATGGCAGGTTTGGTCCACGTACTCGGCATGGCTAACAACCCCCTTGGATAGAGTCAGGCAGACAGACGGGGGTAACTGATGCTGTCTCTCCCTCCATGCTTTCAACCTGAAGCATTAGTTATTTTCTAGCATTAGTTCCTTGAGCAAAGAAGAACAAACAGTGCTCCTAAGTATACAAACACAAGCACTCCAGTGGTCGTTTATATGGCCAAGTGCTAAGGTGTGAATCCTTCTCTCCAAACACATCCAGCATTCGATCCGGGATCAATTGCGACTTGGCAAGATCCCAAGGGTTTCGTAAGCTAAGCTGCTTGTTTACCCTTTTATCCTTGGGTTAGGGTTTATACCCTTTTGACCCAATTTGTTTCCACCTTAGGTTTCCTTAAATTATAAACAATAAATCTTGGGCAACCTTATCACCCTAACTTGGTTGGTCAACTGCTTTCTTGGCAAATTCGTAACTCCCCTAACTTGGCAAATCGGCCCAAGGAAGGGTAATGTAGCAGGATGACTACTCATCCTCTAGAAATTAGACTTATACTTAGAACTCGCCAAACTTGTTCTAAGGAGTGGCAATACTACTTTTGATTTAGACACAAAACCATGCGACGTTGCAATTTGTTGCACGAGATAGGTGTCACACCTAACTTGTGGGATTATTTCTTCCATCACACGGTATTCCTTGGTCAAGAGTACTTTTGGTCAAGATGTAAGGTTTGGGAACCTTCTTGACCTAACCCAATCCTAAACCTACTAGGCCGATAACACTTTGGCCCTAGGGTTCCTAATTTCCTTGCAAAAGTCTAGAATTTTGTCATCCGATCACTAGGGTGAAAACCCTAGATCATTCTTGCACGACCAATCTGACAACCCTAACATTTTCGAGAATGAGGGTAGGATGTTTGGGATTGGAAATATTAAGTTGGCAACCTAAGTGCGATACTAGGCAGAATTTTAACGTAACTTAACCCTACCTAGCACTTTGAGGTAATCGTCATGTGCAATCTAATCGTACCTTTATGATTTTCATGCGAGCAACTCAACTATACGTGAGTTACTTGGTTGATTTAACTAATCCATGATTAGAGATGATCATCCCTTTTAAAGATGCAAATACTTCCTTCTAAATTAGCAAGTACTTTTCCCCTAAAGATGCAAGGAATTGCAAGATGTATGCGATGTATCATTCCATGCAATTATGCGATTTCAAGACTATAAACCTTTTCCTTCTATGCAGCTATAAGATTTACAATGATCTTTTCTTTTCCTTGTCCTAAACTTTAATGATGCAATGAAATCAAAGCTTTAATATTTGTAATGAAGATGCATTCAATTTTGATAAAGGAACTCTATGCATGAGCGAATGCCATGATTCCATCCTTGATTTAATCCTTCCTTTTATCACTTAACCCGACCTAAAATGTAACCATCTTCACATGCAATTTTCCATGAATTGCGACTATTTGGACATCGTTCAATGGGCGTCTAAGGTTATCTCATACACGAGTCACAACTAGGAAATTATTACCTAAGTGCATTATGAGTTGTTCTTTTTGCGAGGCAACAAGGATGCCTTTAGACAAATCCACCTTTTAACTTATGCAATATGCGTTTAAGAATGCAATTACCATGACCATGCAAGTCCTCGTCATGCAACTTACTTGGTAATTCGATGCGAGTATATAAATTTTCCAATGTATTCAAACTTGCCTATGAGAATTTAAAGATAACTTGCCTATGAGAATTTAAAGATATACTTAATGCATCATTTTCATGTAGGAAATTTATCGGAACCTGGGCATTAAGATTTGGGGTGTTGTCTACTCGCGTACTTGGGGTCGAATCTCCCACATGTGCGCCTCGCGACTTTTGCTTAGGAGCCATTTGAAGTGGTAATTTCATTTCAGAAAATCTCCCTTGGGTCACCTACACATTTGAATTCTCTCTATTCGAGGTTCTTTCTTCCGCGTAGGACATGGCCCTTGCAGACACGGTTTTTAAAGAAAACTCGGGAAGGCATGTGTAAACTAGGCCTATGGAAGCCTTATTGGAGGCTTCCAATTTAGAAGCTTCCAAGCGTCTAAAAATAGGAGATGACGTGGAGAGAGAAAATAATTGGGAGAGGAGGAAGATGACGATGATAATGATTATGATGATGATGGTGGTGATGATGGCGGTAATGCGGTAGCCTAGCAACAGCCCTGGTGGTGTGAAGGTTGCGTGGCAGTGATGGCGAGCAGCATGGCAGCACGGTGATCCTTCCTCTCTACTCTCCCTCAAGCTTGGGGAGGGGGGAGGTCATATAGTGTGGAAGGAAGGGGGGATAGCCACACATGTGGCTAGTTGCATGCCTCCTCCCCCTGGGCTCTCCTACTCCACATCTACTCGTCTCACACTCCCTCTCGCCCACCTTGCAACGGCTGAAGGGAAGGGGGGTTTTAATAAAAAAAATTGCCAAAATTTTATCCATATGCTTTTCTCGTGAAGGGTGTTCCTACGTGGAACTATGGCTTTTGAGCCACGGCCTCTTATGCACAGCGCGAGCTAGAGTTTGCTAGTGCACGCAGAGGGAGCACTTAGCCCAAAATTTTATTGTTGCAAGAGATTACTTTAAGTTGCTCTTGCGCGGGATGTGGGGGGTCCAAGATCATTAATATTTTGTGCTAAAATATTACAGAAAATACTCAATAGATTTGACAAGTCCTCTCTACAAAGAACTAGGATAACTTTTTCAAAAGCGAGTCAACAAAATTATAATGTAATTACAAAGATAATGTTCTAGTTACATATTGGTTAAATAATACAATTTTCCCTATAATTGATGATATGGCTAGGGTTTAGGATGTATGCTTAAGCAAGCTAACAATTGAAATTTGTAACCTATTTCTTCTTTTTTATGTTTAGTTTATGATTCTCTAATTATTCATGATATGGCTAGGGTTGGACATGGTAGCCATTAGCTACATGTTTAACTTTGAAAAGATTTTGCTACTACAACTTCATACTTCATGTTAGCTTAAGCATTATTAGATTTCTCTTACAAACACTAAATTAGCCATAAAAAAGCTTAAAGAGCTCAATGAGAATCTAGAAATCCTAATAAAAGAATATAAAGAAGTTTGAATCAGTGGGCTAAATCCTCTAAATCTATTACTAGGAACATCTTCTTCCATATGAATATTCATTTCCAAGGTGGAAATCTCAAGCCCAAAACTCTTGTGGACATTGCTACACAATTTCATAGACAGAGTATTATAGCTTGTTGGAAATTCCTGAAGCACGTCAATTGATTGACAACTTAAGGGAAAGGGACGAAGCTACTTATAAAGGACTGAATCCTCCAAAAGATAGTGATACTGAAGGAAACACCATTGCACCAATTGATGGTGAAGATGCAAAGCATCCAATTTTTTAGAAGCTTCCTAGAAGGAAGAAGGACTCTCTGGTCAAGAAGAGTAAAAATACATGACCTTGAGTGAGGCGGATAAGGAGGGAGTCATCTCCCTCAGCAACCACCTACTCTCAACTTCTAGTTCCTACTCTCTTGGTTCTAAGTCTCATGCAATCCGCAAACAGAAAAAGAGGGACCATAAGAGGAGCAAGATTAAGAAGATTAAGACTTTCAAGTTTAGGGATAAGGACATAAAGTTTGACATTAGCCTTTGTCAGGAAAATTGAAGTTGCTTTTTTTAATGGTAATTTCTCAGAAAAGTCCAAGCTCAGGCATGTAGGCATGCACTTGAAAGACACCGCTAGCAATTGGTGGTTGACTCTCATTTCGGAGGAAAGGAAACCTATGACTTGGGAAAAGTTCAAGAAGAAGTTTTATGCTCAATTCTTGCCTCCTGATTTTAAGAATGATGTCAAGAAGGAGTGGGATTGGCTAGGCTAGAAAGAGCATGAGAAGGTCACTAGCTATGTGGACAAGTTTTGGTCTACTCTTCTCAAGGTTACTCCTTTCATGGAGATCATCGATGAAGAGAAGAAAAAGAAGTTTGAAGCTGGCCTACTCCCTCATTTACACAGAACCATGAAGGTATTTTCACATGAAACCTTATCTCGCATGATGAAGTCTGCCATCATAGCTGAAAGTTTTGCATACACCTGGTACATCTCGAAAGTTGGAGATGAGTTCTTATAGAGCTAGACAAGAGCAGCTCTATGATCAAACAAGAAACATGACTAATCAAAGAAGACCTATATTTACCCATGACCAATATTCAAAGCCAGAGGGTAACAAGAAGAAGCGCAAGTATCTCTCACTCTCTTAGATACAAAAGTACAAAGAGGAAGGAAGGTGCTTTCTTTGTGGTGAGTTAGGACATATGAAGCATGATTGTCCTCACAAAAAGAAGGAAGCAAACGTGGTTAAAGATCCTCATTTTCCATCCTCAAATTCTATTCCGAATGTGCAAGCTAATACTCATTCAAATGAGAAGAAAAAACAACTCTTAAAGGGTTGGGGACACTCAACAATCAATGAGTTTTGATACTCTTTAATATAGGGTCCACAGATAATTTTGTGTTAGCAGATACTGCTGAAAAAGTACAAATTCCACCGGATCGATTGGGGACACCAATTGGATCATGTTCGGCATTTGAAGGACTTACAACCAATTCTACTCCTATCTAGGGGAAGTTGAATCTTAGAATTGGGGATTACCATGACCAAGAATCTTTTCTATTTGCACCCATTGGTAACTAAGATGTTATCTTAGGTATGCCTTGGCATTATCAGATTAGACCTCTTCCTAATTTTGTTAAGAAGACCCTTGCATTTCAATTCAAGGGTTAGAACATAGTATACATTGCTGATGCTGGAGATTGGCTTGTGCCAATGGTTAGTCATGTTAGCATTTCTAAATAAACGAAGAAAGCTACTTCTGCGTACATGATTTTTGTGAGAGAGTCAAAAGAAGCTAATAGCTCAAGGGCACTTGATGCCTCTAATGAACACAAAATACCAATTAATGCTTCTAAGTCTCATACTTTAAAAGAACCCCTCTCTTTAATTGATCAAGCCAGACATGATTTTGTTAAACAATATGAAGATTGTTTTAGTGATTCACTCCCAGGAGAGTTACCTCTCCTAAGCACCCGAAAGATCACAGAGTTTATCTTATCCTAGGCTGTTCCGCCTTACCCAGCAAGTGCAAATCATGAAGAGGAGATCCTAAATCAAGTAAACAATTTGTTGGAAAAAGGGTTAGTTCAACCTAGCTCTTCTCCATACTGCTCTCCAGTCTTACTTGTTCAAAAGAAAGATGGTTCTTCCCGTATGTGCATAGACTACAGATCTTTGAACAAGATCACAATCAAGAATCATTTTCCTATCCCAAGGATAGATTATATCTTGGATAAGTTGCAAGGAGCTAGTATATTTAGTTGCATTGATCTAAAGAGCGGCTATCACCAGACAGATAGCACCTGAAGATGTTCATAAGACAGTTTTTTGTGCAACATTTGGACTATACGAGCTTTTAGTCATGCCATTTGGTTCTACTAATGCACCTGCCACATTCAATCAAATGATGGAGAGAATTTTTAGACCTCAATCACTATCCTCATCATCACTATCTGTGTCTGAATCTACATCGAAATCTGAGTCCGAAGAGTTCTTATTTTTAGTGTTCTTAGATCTAGAGGTACCATGTCTTTTTTCCACTCTCATAGCTACCCTAATCAATGTATCCAATGTATCATTCTAACCCATCTTAACATTGGCAATGGGATTCTAAATCTTACCTCTCAAGCCCTTCATAAAGTAGGTGATCTACATTTCCACTGAAGGCGTATCATCAACATCCAGCATGTTCAACAGGTTCTTGAATTTCTGGGCATAGTCCTCCACTAACATTGTCTTTTGTTTGATCTTCTTGATCTTCCTTAAAATATCTCCCAGAGTTTTGTCCTTATGGAACCTACCTAAAAATGTTGTTTTTAAAGAATCATATGAATTGAAGGCTGGCATACCATAAATGACAAACCAATCCATAGCCTTTCCCTGGAAGGTGGCAGGAAACTATTGCTCTTATACCTAATCCACATACATTTGATTAAATCCACTTTGCTGTCCACCTAGTCTCAAACTAGGCCACATGACAATTAGGGTCTTCTTTTTTCTTTCCAGAAAACTTAGAGGCTCTAACCTTTGGGTTAGCAATCTGATGTGCACAGTGCTCATGATGATCATGTGGACATGAATAAAATGATTACTTCTCATAGTCATACTTTTGCCCATGTACATAATGTGCCCATAAGAAATGGATTCAAGAGAACGATGGTCATAAGATTAACATGCTCTCCATATGCATTTGCATACTGCTCATGTTCATATGCATGTTGTTATCTATATACACATTGTTACTCATAGATATTAGGATCAACCCTCTCATTGTTTAAAATAGGAGATGCTCTCCCGACAGTTCTTCTATTTTGTTTTCTCATGTCCTAAAAGATTCATTGCTCAACATTGAAGCTTCTCAAAGCTTAAGAGCAGCCACATTCATTATAATTGCTTCTTGTGCCATCATCATACACTGCAAGACTCAATTCTACTGAATATCTAACATGAGTGGTGCGATAGTCACATCATGTTTGATGAACCTACAATGAATGATGATTAACCAAGCAGTAAAGAAAGTAATATTTGAAATACTTGGCCAAGAGACCCTTATTATACATATTTGAGATAATTTTGCTGCTCTCAATGTAGAAAGTACTTCATATGAATACTTTCTCTAACACACTACACCTTCTTAGGATTAGCCTTAATTTCCTCCTCATCTAATTGACAATATATCCTATGTATTCAACCTCCATCTACATGAAACAACATTTGGTCTCCTTAGCAAAGACCCTATGGTACCTCAATACATCAAATATATTTCTCATGTGCAATAAAAGATTCTTCAATGATTTTCTATAGATAAGAATATAATGGATGAATATCAAGACAAACTTGAATAGGAATGGTTGTAGTATGTTATTCATAAGACTCTAGATAGTGACTAAGGTGTTAGTCAACCCAAATGGCATAACCAAAAAATCGTAGAGCTCTCAATCACTCTAAATGATGTTTTTATTTCATCATCCTCTCTCATACGAATGTGTTGGTAGCCCAATCTCAAATCTATCTTTGTTAAATACTTCACCCCCTTAAGCTCATCTAGAAAATCATCTACCATAGGGATGAAATACCTATTCTTTAGCTGGATATTGTTTAGGTCTTTATACTCAATGCACATCTTGAAGAAACCACCTCTCTTCTTGACAACAGCACCAATGATGCATAGGGTGAAGAGCTAGGCTCAATAAATCCCATCTCTAATAATTATTTAATCTACTTGACAACTTCCTCATGCTCATGTTTGGATTCTATAGAGTGGCTTATTCACTAGTTTTGAGTGAGGCTCCAAGTCTATAGGATGATCAACTACTCTGTTAGGAGGTGGTGTTGTAAATATATGAAATACAACTTTGTACTCCTCAAGAAGAGCCTTTAATGCTAAATTAGTTGGTGATTCTTTGGATTGATCTAATACTTCTTTATTTTTGTGTAAGATCAAAATTTTAGAGTTCTTTTCAAACTCTTTTTTGAGTTTTTTAGTTATGATAAGCTAAAGATCTAATTGATTATGGATTTCTTGTAAATGAATGAGTTGTCCTTGACTTATAAAATTCATATAGAGCTATGAAAAATCCATTATAATCTTTCTCAAATTCATCAATTAGTCACAACCCAATACCACATCTATGGGGCCCATTTCCAAAGTAATGAAATTCACATGTGCATCATTGTTTTCAAGAAAGTGAAAGGGAAGTTTGGGGTACATTTGGGTGTTGTGATCTCCTCATCTCACAATTAGCTACTTAAACCTTAATGGGCTATTTTAATTCAATGGGAAGACACCTCAACCGCTCAATGGTGGCTGATTTATTTATGAAGCTCTAAGTATTACCATTGTCTACCAAAATAAATACATTTTTCCTACGTATGTTGCCCTATATTCAAAATGTATTAAGGTTGTAGAGCTTATCCATGCATCCATAGAGATAGAACAAACTGCATTGATAGCATATGACTTAATCCCACTTACATTAAAAAGTACATGCGTACCTATGTCAAAAGGAAAGCCATCAAAAGGGTTGCAAAAATTCGTTTGATCAAAATCCTCATAATAGTCTTCATTTTCAATATGCATCATACATTTGGATATTCATTATTTCTTTTAGATCCTCAAGAATAACCTTGTCGAAATTTGTGTATTCTTGTAGATGCATTTTGAAGCATGATCAATTGAATATTTTTTCCCACAAACACCATATTGGGGAAAATGGGAATTTCCCATAAGTTTGGGACACGTGGTCAAATCTTTGGGATTTTCATAACTTGAGCAATATAACTCCAAATCGAGCACTCTATAGCTCAATAGATTCCATTTTTCAAGCGCTTTCCAATGATAGGTCACATCATAGGGTTTTGAGAAACTTATGGGGATGTTATTCGGGTGCCACCTTTTTAGTATTCAAAAAATGGAAATTAGGAGATTCACTAATATTGTGTTCACACTTAAAGCATAAACCTTTCTCCTTGCACTCCTCACAAAGGTCTATGGGGATGACTTTTTATGCACTTGGGCTAGAAGATTATTTGATATATTTTCAAATTATTTATTTTTCACCTCATAATTTTTTGTTGTTTTGAAATTGCCTTGTTGCCTTGATGCATTATATTATGGGTAAATGGGCACTCTAACACTGGTATTGGAAACATTACTTTCACCATATGTAGAGAGATCTCACACTCAACTGCCAAGACCCATGGATGGATTATTCATTCAAGTGTTTCAAGTAAGCACCTATGGCTATTTCTCACCTAGCTGATGTGCCTTCGATTCTACTGGGTGTATTGAGCTTAGCTTGATGCCCAAATGAGTTTCCTCCTCCCTCAAGAACTCTAATAGCTCCATGATTTGTGATGCAAGCTCAAGCATCCTCAAGCCTCCACCTCCAAGCTCCATCCTCTATAGCCATGAGCGAGACAAGAGAAGAAAGGAGAAGAGAAGAAGAAGAGAGGAGATGATGGAGAGCTTCACCTCCACAATCCCTCACCCTCACACACTCACTCCCTCACTCACTCACACTCCCTCCCTCAAGCACATGCAAGCAAACAAAGAGAAGAGAAGGAGAGTCCCCTTTTTTCCCACACCCAAGAATGAGCTCTTCATTCACTTTTCAACTTTATGTATAAAACCTTAAATCCCTTTTGGGTGCACATCCCATTATCCCTTTTTTTACATGGCGGGCCGTGGCCTAAGCCCTATTTCCCATTGTCCTCCTATCTTTCTAGCTTTCCGTCTACTGCCTATCTACCTTTACAATTTGCATAGGAGGGAGCCTAGCACTCTTTTACAAAAAATTTTAGCGGTGCCTTGCATTTAAGAATGCACTTTTGCCTTTGACTTAGCTTTTGGGGCCACCCTTGCACTTTCGGTCGTTTCCCTTCTCACTTCTTCTGTTGTGTGCACTTTCTTCCTAGGCCACCTCTTTTAGGTCCTGACTTGCGCTTTTTCCAAATTTTTTGCTTTCTTCTTGAGCTGAGGTTAACATTATCCCCCTCCTAGCCTAGTGTCAATCCCATGGCATTGAGGTAGTAGTTGGAAGGTGGGATGGGTGTAGCTAGATGGCTTTTTTGAGTTTCTATACAAGTCCTTACAGTGGATGGTGTTGGATGGACGGGCCCTTGAAATTGAAGATATAGTTGGGGTAGGTCTCTCCTTGATGTTGACCTGGAGTGGATCTATTCCTTGGAATTGAATATCTTGTTGGATGGATTGTTCTTAGGAAATAGTAGGTGGGCGGTGAATCCTAGATGGATGTCTCCATCCTTGAAATTGAATATGGTGTTGGATAGTCGGATCCTTCCCCTCGCCCTTATAGGTGTTGCTTTTTTGGATTCTCTTCAAGCTGCTTGATTCCTTTGCTTATGTCCATTTAGACTTTACCACTTGCCCAGGAGGAAACTAGGCACTCTTATAAAATGAATTACATTGTGCCTCATGCTTTCCTTGCGAGAGCCCTCGCAAGTTCTCCCTCATCCTTGAGAGAGTCTTGCTAGAACATTTGGTGCTTTATCCCCATCCTTTTTGAGCACCTTGCTAGAATCTTTGGTGCTTTCCATTATCCTTGAAAGAGCACCCTTCATCCTGGACAGGGCCTCCCTCATCCTTGATAAGACCTTGTCAAAGTAGTTGGAGCTCCCCCATGTTTTTTTTTAGGTTGCCATCTCCTGCACTGTTCCTGCTTGAGCAGAATGGGCTTCTTCATTTGCTTTTTGACTGGGCTTGGTCTAGTTGCGAGGGGATTGGTCTTTGGAAGAAACTGATCAATGGGTTGAAGAGGTGGGAGCCAAGAGTGTATTACATGGATGATGGGGCCTCCAAAGTTGGTGGGTTGCTACATTGGGTTTTACCTGAAAAGAAAAAAATGTGCACTACCTAGGGGTGTGTCTACCTTACCATGTGGTGCATAGTGCTCATGCATGTGTAACTAAAAGATGGGTTTCCATCCACAAGCAAGCTTGGGTGGTATCCCACACTTGAGGACCTAGTTTGTGCATAATGGAGGTGTGATGGGTGTGGCTTAGGGAGACAAGTCTATCCATAGGCAAGTGTGACCTCCCTAGGTGTAACTTGCCCTTGATGCACCCTAAACATGTGTGTGTGGGGAATCAAAAGGTATAAGGGGTTAGGGACAGAGCCAGTCCATTGAACCCCATGAGATGCTCCTAACTTGAGAACCCCTAGATGCAGTGCTTGTGTTCTATGTGAATGAGGTGGTGCAGCTACTTCCTTGTGAGGTGCTTCTCTTCTTCTTTTTTTCTTCTTCCTTTTGTTCTTCTTCTTGTTTTCTTTTTTTTTTCCCTTTGACCTTTGAGGGGTTAGTACAAAATAGAGGATCTATTCCTTGGGCTCTTAAGTGTGAGATGGGTAGGTAGGGGGTTTCAATGATTTACTAAGGAAACTCCTACTTATCATGTACCCTTTTTGGCATATCCTAACATGGAGAGGAGTGGTGGACAAAAAATGGAAGGCTACAGCTGGTAAAATGGATGTCGTTCATGTCCTCAAGGAGGGCCATGCAAAATGACGGGAGTAGAGCAACACGCAGCATCAGCTGAGTCATGGCGCAGCCATCTATTCCCGTATTAATGTCAAAAAAGAGTGGCGAAAGATCATACTTTGCTCTGGTGTGGGGGGTTTCCTAAGAGTATCCTAAGTAATCTAATATAGTTACATGTTGTTACAAATGCAGGGTTTGGGCAGGAGGAGAATTCCATCAAGAAGTGAGCCATGGAGTCCCATAAATCCTATTCAGAGAAAGCGAGTACTTCTTTAGGCTTTGTGGCATTGATGTTGTAGATCTTTAGGAAGTCATATTGACCATGGATGTCAAGGTCAAAATCTACTAGATCGTTTTACTCAAAGGGAACGGAGTCACAAAATGACATCCATGCATTCAGATTGCCATTCTAGACTCTTCTCCTCCATTTAGGTTGGGATTCATAGCCTTTCACCATGTGGGGTACCTCCTCAACCTTGTTTTCCTAGTAATCTAGAGATTTCGTCCTCCGAGCCATTGGATTCTTCTCTCTTTCAATGAGCCATCGATCACCAAGC